>NC_088783.1:95583479-96248601 GCF_958450345.1 Calliphora vicina | reverse complement strand
TCTCCAATTTAAACAGACGCCCTGGTTGAAGACATATATTGATTTGAATACTGAATATATAACAAGAGCAACTAATTCATTTGAAAAAGATATTTGTAAATTACTTAATAATGCAGTATACGGAAAGACTATGGAAAATGTTCAAAAAAGGAAAGATGTACGTTTGGTAACTGAATGGTATCGAAGTAATAGTAATCATTTAGGAGTAGGAAATCTAGTATCAAAACCAAATTTTCATAGCATTTAACAATTTACCAATACATTATTGGCTATACAAATGAATAAAACCCTAATGTATTATAATAAACTGATTTATTTAGGTTTTTGTGTTCTAGAGTTATCTAAATGGAAAATGTATGATTTTCACTATGCATATATGAAACCAAAATATAATAAAATAAATTTAAATTATATGGATACAGATTATTTTATATACTCAAATAAAACAGATGATTTTTATAATGACATTCGCTCTGATATAAAAGACCGGTTTGATACTTCATCATACTCAGAAAAAAACCCATTCAATTTACCTCTGTTAAATAAAAAAGTATTAAGTATGATGAAAGATGAATCTGAGGGCAAATTCATAACGGAATATGTAGATTTAGCACCTAAAATATACACATATACTGTCGAAGGTGAGGAAGATGTAAAGAAAGCTAAGGGAGTTAAGAAATGTATTGCAAATAATTATAATATTGATACTTATAAGAATGTTTTATTCAATAAAGAAGTTGTTACAGCTTCTATGCAAACATTTACCTCTAAATTACATACTATTCTAACCAACCAAGTAAATAAAGTAGCTTTGAGTTATAATGACACTAAGCGCAAAGTTATGGATGATGATGTAAACACATATGCTTGGCATCATTACACATTCGATACTGGTAATGGTGATTTCGAATTAGACATGTTAATAAATGATATAGAATTAAACAAAATGTAAAGAAATGTTTATAAGTAATTTATATAATATATAAGATGAAATTATAAAAAAAAATAAAAAAAAAACAAGTCGTTGATTAAATTTTTAAATTTTATTATGTCTTTCATTTATATATAAATTGGGAAAAAATCGTAAGTATAATAATTGAATTAAATATTTTAGATTATATAACTTTTCGGACAATTCCAGTTAATGGGGTGTACTCTATCAAACGATCATAAAGTATTAAACAGTAAGCATTTGTATTTGCAGGAATCGGGTAAGTAGTCTCAAATTCAGTTTTTACATCAATAGGTCCAGTTTTAATCATCTCATTTTGATAGCTTACATTTTTAACATTTTTAAACTTTTCACAGGAAAGAAGTGGTTATGCTTCCCTCATATAGTAATTTTGTTGAAATTTTGCATACATATCATATAATATAGCATAGCGGTTCTCCTCAAACTTTAGATTTAAATCGTCGTATGGATAGCAATCGGAATTTAAATGTACTTTTATATTTTTTAAATCAGAATGAATATATTTATTATTATTTTCTAAAACGAATAATAAAAATCGTGGTCTTTCTCTGTTAATTGACATTTTAACATTCCAGTTATGATTTATACCACCAGCAAACGTAAGATTAAAATAACAGTCCCAACTGCGAAATGCTATGGGTAAAGACGTTCGATCCTTAATAATTTTCATTATTTTTCTAGAATTTGATACGTGAACATGCGGAATTCTCCATGTTATGTTTGTAATCGATAACTGTTGAGTAATATACATTTGCATCACTTGAACTCCGCAAAAGAATAAGTTCGTGTTTACTATTCAATATTATTTTAGTAAAATCCTCAGCAAATCCTATTAATAGTTTTAGAGGAATATAAAAATTAAATTTTTGCATGGACAATTCTTCTGAAATACTCCATCCAGCATTTCTCATCATATTACTTTCAAATTCATTTAATGAAACATTATTCTTAATTGTACTAGACGTTCCCAAGTATCGAGTTCGATTAATTTCAACACCGTTGATTTCATAACGTATTTCATCGAATAAGTATGCCATACAATTATTTCTCATCCGAGTATTAGGAGAATTATCACTGTTAATATTCTTTATATTACCTTCTATATACAAGTAGCTTTCAGAAGGAAGAACATATAAGTCTTGATTTTGTATAGTAATTCGAATTTCATCATTATTCTTAAATGATTGAATATAGGGTAGATAGCTATGATAATCTTTTTTGATTATATTTTCATCCGTAATGGATTTCTCTATAACATCGGGAATATCAGACATTATTTTTTTATTTTCATATACTACATTGAACTTTTTCAATGTAATACGACCTCTTGCAAAGCTGATTTGGTAGAAATGGGTAATTATTCAACTAGCAACAAGGAAATATGCATGGGCTGAGTCAATTAAATCAAAAACTGCTTCTGAAGTTTGTAGAGCATTTCAGAAAATACTTAGTATGGGACGTATACCTAATAATTTACAAACAGATGACGGTAAAGAATTTTTAACAAGGAGTTTGCTGTGCTAACGAGAAAATACTCAATTAATCATTACTCCACATTTAGAGTTATGAAAGCTTCAATTGTTGAACGCTTCAATAGAACATTAAAAGGTATATATATATATATATACCTTTTAATGTTCTATTGAAGCGTTCAACAATATATATATATATATATTGTATATATGTATATATATATATATATATATATATATATATATATATATATACACTATAATGTTCTATTGAAGCGTTCAACAATTGAAGCTTTCATAATTATTTCTGCGAATTTATAAACGTGTATAAAAAAAACATTGAGTGACTATTTAATTCATACACGTTTATAAATTCTCAGAAATACAGACACTTTATAATGTATACGAATTCACTTGAAAAATACAGCATACTTAAAGGCACTCAGTTGATGTTTATTCAAATATCGTCTCTGATAAACTGACTAACGACTGCAACCTCTGCCACTATTTATAACACTGCCATCTGCACTCTAGATTTTTCTTTAACTGTCAAAATTCGAATATTCTAGATCTTACTAATACATACGCCATCTGTGGTGTACTTTTTACAATGTTCTTTAACTGAATATTCGAATTCGAATACAGCGTTGCCAACTTACGATCAAATCAACTGAAAGCTTTTATTTAAAAATGCCTACAGATATGTTACAGTTTACTATTACAGCACTGTTATTTAAAAGCATTATGCTACTTTTAAATCAGCCCTTAAAAACGTTATATTTGAATTCAAGCATAATTTCGTAACAATATCATCAATTTTCATATTTAGCATGTTTTGATGCCATTAGCAGTTTTAATCGCTCTTCTATTTCATTGTGATTATCCCAGTATATATAGTTTGGTTTTTGGAGATTTACTTTCATTAACCCCTTACCAATGTGAGTTTGTTACCTTTTTTTTTTGATTATTAGCATTATAGTTTCTTCTATGTGCATTTGTATCAAGTAAAATTCGTTTATATATTTATAATTCTGACGAATCACATTGTTCTGGTTTTATATGAAAAATTAATGAGTATAGACCTGGAGTTAATGCCCAAGACTTATTTCCTATTGTTATTTTATCATCACTTAGCTTCAAATCTCATTTGTATAAGGTCCATATGTAGAATCAAGCTTTTTGTTTTCATTAAATTCTGTCAAATCAAATTCCAAATCAGAAGATTGTGAATAAAATGAATCACTATTCAATTCTGTGTCTTCGTCATCTTCATTGTTTTTATTATGTTTCCTCTTATTCGATTCACTTGACTTGGGCGATGAGTCAATATGCTCTCGTTTCAAAACTTATTTCTTAGGATGGTAATGATATCGTCTATATTTTTAATTTTAGTTTTCTCATCAACAAGTAATTTTATCTTTGGTTAATTATCACTAGATAATTCAACTAGTTTTTGTAATGGTTCTGTTAATGGCTTAAATGTGTTTTCTAATTAGTTTAATGTTTCAGCATCTCCAAGTTTTACGCTCTTAAACTTTTTTTCAAAATGTTTCTTGATTTCACTAACTCCCTTAGTATATTTTCTTCCATGTTTATTAGTTAAAAATTATTAATTAATCTTGTTTCCTTGAAATATTTCTCGAAAATATCGGGGTTTTTAAAAAATAAAAATGCAATTTGTTTTTTGGGGTTTTAAATAAAAATGGGGTTTTATTAAGTTTTTTCTTCGGGGTTTATATTTTTTCTAGTACGTACGCTTGGGGTTTACAAGAGTAAGTGATATTATAATTACAAAAATGAGGGAACAATAATAAACATAGAATGGCCAGTAACTGGCCATATACACTGTGCGCATAAACATCCCGCCCCCTTGCTATACTGCAACAAGGAAGGCTGAGGATTCTGCGGGGTAAAATAAGAATTTTGACCGGGGTTTGTTGTTGCTGCTGATATGTCAGTGGGTGTTGTTGCTGCTTCTGATATTGCGGGAGTTGTTGTTGCAGATACTGCTAGGGTTGTTGCTGTTGATTTCGAGGCTGCGATTCACTGTTGACATCTTGCTATATGAGTTAAATAAAAAAAGGGAAGAGAGAATAAAAAATGAGTCAGTTTCTGACTTTGGCAAGAGAACAAGCTTCACTATGGGCCGGGTAAAAATGCACGAAGCTGTTCTCACGTCCGCTGAACGGACCTTACTATCTTGCCCTAAATGAGTATTCTCTATCCTACCTAAGCGCCATTCATTCGGGGTAAATTATCTTGACGGATTACAACTAAATGTCCTATTTTTAAGTTCCTTTGTGGATATTTCCACTTAGTTCGCCGATGGAGTTCGTTGAGGTATTCCTCTTTCCATCGCAGAGCAAACTGATGATGGAGCACTTTGAGTTTTTGCCATCTATTAGCAATACTCAAAGAAAGATCGGAATGATTGGGTTCAGGGGGTGCCACTTACAATCTTAATGCCACTTACACTCTTAACGCCGGCTTCCCATAAGCCGCCCATATGAGGAGCATCAGGGGGGATAAAATGACATTCAACTGGCTGAGAACTATTTCGTACAAGTACTTTTTGTCTCAATTGGAGTAAAAACAGCTTTCGGTCAACTTCCAGTAAATTAGCAGAACCGACAAATGCAGTTCCGTTGTCCGAGTAAACATGAGCAGGACAACCTCGACGAGAGAAAAAACGAGCAAAAGCTGCATGAAATGTTTCGGTCGACATGTCACCGGTTGCCTCTAAATGAATCGCCTTTGTGGCGAAACACACAAAAACGAGAACATAACCTTTCGTTATTCGGCAACCTCTACCAATGTAGGATTTTATGTCGAACGGGTCTGCGAAATCTAAACCAGTATGGGTAAACGGCCTCGAAAGAGATGCACGATCAGGGGGTAAAGCAGACATAATCTGCTGACCGGTTTTCTTTCGATAAGTAGAACATTCCTTACAATTGAAAATAACTGTACGAATTAGATTCTTTAATTTCGGGACCCAAAACTCATTTCTAACTAATCTAAGCATTAAAGAATGGCCACCATGGGCAGAGCACTTGTGAACATGTTCAACAAACAAACGAGTAAAACGGGCTGAATTTTAGGGTAACGCTCATCGTATGTCAAGCTAGGTGATCGAACTAATCGACCATTGATTCTGACAAAACCATTCGAGTCAATAATCGGGTTCAAAGTGAGTAAATTTCTCTTGGAAGATATGGGTTTACCTTTTGAGAGTAAAGAATATTCGGGTATATAATTCTTTTGACATACTAGAACTAATCGATCACGAGTAAATCTCATTTCTGATTGGGTTAAATCTAAGGTGTTGTACAAGCATTTTCGGATTTTCAAATACTGTATACACCTGAACCAATACGAAATAATTCGCATTGCACGGGGTAAATCTGAAAAACGTTCCAGTTTGTAAAATTTTTGTTCAGTCTGAACAGAAAAATATTGAACAACTAAATGTAGATGTTCGGTAACGATATTTTGTGGCCAGTATTCTCGCGGTTGTCGTAACCACGAGGGACCATGCCACCATAAAGGGTTGTTTACTAAATCTCGAGCAAGAGTTCCACGACTTGCGAGATCTGCGGGGTTATCTTTGGAGTCAACATGATACCAATTTTCGTTACCTACTTTCTTTACTATAAGATAAAACTATAGTAGAATCATTCCACATATAAATCTTTCTCTTGTCTAGATTTAATTGACTACACAAAGATTCTACCATGTTTGCCATCAAAGCCGCTCCACAAAGTTCTAAACGGGGTAATGTTTCAGACTTAACAGGAGCTACCTTCGTCTTTACAGAGAGTAAATGTGAAGTGATTTCATTCGACGAAATTCTTCGAACATAAAGAGCACAGCCATAAGCCTTTTCTGAGGCATCAAAAATGCATGAAGTTCAATTTCATGACTCGGATGAAAATTAACCCATCTTGGAATGTTAATTTTCTCAATATTCAATATTCCCAATCTGTCTTGTCTTTCCATATTTGTTGCATTATAATTTTTGCAACAATAATTTTTGAGGAGAGCCAACCGGCGGGATCAAATAGCTTAGCTATTTCTGACAAGACAGCACGTCGGAAGTAGAAACTGTCAGTATCAGCATTCCATCGCAAGCCCAGGGTTTTTGTTGTACTAACATCTGCAAATTTTAAGAAGTCTGCATCATGCAGATTCTCACGGGATAAATCTTCTAAGAGACGTATATTATTGGCAGTCCATTTTCGTAAAACGAAACCGGCCGATTCGAGAACATGGGTGAGTTCAATACGTCTCTCAAAAGCGTCTTCTAGCTCATGAGAGCCAGCATGTACGTCATCGACATACATTTGGGTTTTCAAAATTTGAGATGCTAACGGACATTGGGGTTCACAATCGTTGGCCAATTGTAAAAGAGTTCGAATCGCTAAATACGGTGCACAATTCACTCCGAATGTGACTGTATTTAGCTCATAGTCCTTTATATCAGCTTCGAGATTATTGCGGTAAAAAATCCGCTGAAATTGTGTTTGTTCGGGATGAATTAAAATTTGGCGATACATTTTTTTCAATGTCATCGTTAAAAACGTAACGAAAGAGTCGCCATTGGAGGATTAAGACCGTAAGGTCTGCCTGTAACACAGGACCGGGTTATAATATATTATTAAGACTTACGCCATTGGAGGATGGGTTTGAATCGTTAAATACCACACGGAGTTTGGTGGTCAAACTGTCGGGTTTAAATACTGCATGATGCGGTAAATAATAACTAGTCGCTTTTGAATCAAAGGGATTAACTGCTTTGATATGTCCCATTTCAAAATACTCGCTAATCACAGTGTCATACTGTGATTTCAATTCGGGGGTTTTTAAAAGTCGAGTTTCATTTCTCATGAACTGGGACAAAGCACTATGTCGAGAATCTCCTAATGTCACTTCATTATAAAATTCTCGACGAAAAGGGAGTGAAACTACATAGCGACAATCTGGGTTTCTATAAGTAGTAGTCCGGTAAAGCTCCTCACAAATTTTTTCGCTTTCGGACCATCGTGTCGGTTGTGGAACTTCTTCAAGTTCCCAAGAACGAGCAAGTTGGGCGTTCAGCTCAACTTGGTTGCAAAACGTTCCAAGGGTATACATGGGTTCCGATTGAAATACCTCACCAGTTACTATCCAACCGAAAACAGTTCCTTGGGCGATCAGGTTGCCATTCGGATGCTTTCTAACATCCGAGGTTAAAATTTTTGGATAAACATTTCCTCCAAATAGGATATCCATACGGGTACACATGACGTTGGTCATGGTAATATCGAGAAAACTAGAGTTTACGATATCTGTAAGGGTACACGAGAAAGAATGCACATAGTAGAGGAATTTCCAGCCAAGCAGTGACATTTGTCGATGGTACTGAAAATGTTGGTATAGAAAGCTTCCTTTTTAATCTCCTAGAGATAAAGGTGCCTTGCGAACCAGGGTCAACTAACGCTCGAGCCGCACATCTGAGATCGTTCGCATGGACTATACAAATAGCCGAGCCCAACAGGACTGTGGAATGGGGGTTAGGGCTCAAATGTGCGGCATACGTATGAACGTTTTGAGCCGCTGCAGAAGTTGAAGGGGTAAAATTAAGAGGGGGTGGATTTTGGGTGCTTGCTGGAATCGGGTTAACATTATAAGGGGGTTGTAATGGTACATTAGTACCTGAAGCTATAGGAAATTTTGTTGAAACTTGAGAATTTTGACCTTGCGGTCTTTGATCTCTATGAAGCAAAGAGTGATGCTTCTGTCTACACAAAGAACAAACATGAGTATTTCTACAATTCTTAAAATCGTGAGAAGTCGCCAAACAATTTGAAGAACACCTAAGTCTCTTTACAGTTGACATTCTATCATCGACAGTCTGACTCAAGAAGTTTGCACAAAGTCTAAGGGGTGTGAGCCTTAGTTAGCGTTAGTTTTTGTCGCAAAACTTTGAACTTTTCTAGAGTCATTAAATGATTTCTTAGGGGCATTAGACTGTCTTATATCAGAAATTGACTCAAGAGTTTTGAAATGAGCTGTCAAAAATGCGTCCGTATCCTACCACTTTTGGGATTATGGACAGTGTTTTCGGGTAACTTTGTAGCACAAATATATACTAACATAACGTGATAAAATATTTCCGGGATAACTTCTAATAGTGAAAGATTCGTAATACAATCATTAAGAATTCGTTGGAGATTTTTAATATTCGGGCCTGTTTCTTGGGTAAAGGGTTTAATACTCAAAAGAGTTCGAAGCTGTTCATTTATAAGAGCATCTTTGTTCTCATATGTATCAACTAACTTTTTCCATGCCACTGCATAGCCATCATTAGTTAATGGAACATGAGCATCTTTTGCAGTTTTCTGCAGCAAATAGTACAATTTCTGTACAGGGGTTAAACGGGGATTATTGCCATACAAAGCTGAGAACATGTATCGGAATGAAGGCCAGTTCTTATAGTCACCATAGAAACTAGGGGTGTAACAAGGGGGTAAATGAACAAATGGCATTGAATTTATTCCTTGATCAATGGACTTTTCTGCCTGAGCTGTAGTTTTTAAATTGTCCAAATGGGTGGTTATCAAGGAGATACCAAGAGTATATGTATGTACTATAAGAAGACATATATCTGGACTTCACCTCAACAATCTGTGGGGTTTTCAATTGTTCAGCCTCGATCAACAAAGTATCGTATGCTGAACGAACAGCTTCCCATATACGGGTTGATTCCTTTTCGTGACTACTTAACGAACCAATTCGATGTTCGCCGACGAGTATTATTGAAATATGAGCCTCGAATTCTGCCAAACGATCGGCATTACGAATCAATGCGGACATGTCCATTTTTGATCTTAAAAAATATCGGGTAATTTTGAAAAAAAGCAAGAAAAATCGAGTAACAAAATTTAAAAGTAATCAAAAAAATGGGTAAAATTGTTTAAATTTTCAAAAAAATAGACAAACTAATTTTTAAATAATTTAAAATTTTTAATTTTATCACAATTGTAGGGTTTGAAATACTGAGTAAAATCGAAAATCGACAAAAACGAGTAAAAGTTTCAAAAAAATCTTAAAAAGATGTCAAATTTCAAAAATATTTGGGTTAATAGGAATTCACAAAGCAAATTCAAGAAAAATAATGGGTTAAATATAAAAAATATTAAATAAGAAAGTGAATTTACACGTTGTTCGTTTTTTCTCAAGATAAAAATATTAAAAAAATTGGGTAAATATTTTGAACAACGATTTTCTGTAGTGTAAATGCACTTTCAATATTAAAAAAGGTATGCAAAACGAATAAACGGTTACTCACGAATAAAATTAAATAATTATTTTTCACCAAAAATTATTATTTTTCAATTATATTTTATTCACGGATTAAATTTTAATTTAAAAAGCTCAATTAATTTATTTCCACTTGTTAAATATCAAAAAAATTAGTAAAAATGTACTTTATTACGATAAAATACACGGTAACCGGTTTATTCGCACGATTAAAATATTGCAGCACTAGCGTAAGTGACAATATAAAGCAAAAAGAAAATAAAAAACAACCAACAATTGCACTGTAACTTTTTTCAATGTTATTATTGTTTTATTACAATAAATAACACACTCACTTTATGTTGGGTTTGGGTATTAAAATTATATTTTTTATTTATTTAATATTATTAAAATATCACAAAATAATTTAATTTTTATTTTAATTGCGTGTCCGTCGGATTTTGTTTACAATTAAACTAGCGAGTAAATGTTTTTCTTCTTTATTCTCTTTTGTGCTATATTCGTTTATATCAACACAGTTGAGTAAAAAACGTATCACTATTAAAGCTTTTGTTAACAGCAGAGTCAACAGGGAATAAATAAGCTGGGATTAAAAAACAACTAAAGGTAAATAAAATATCACTTTTAAATAAATGAAAAACACGGGTAATAAGGGAATAAAAACTCTGAATAAATATATGGAAAATCCACACAATATAAGAGTTTTTTCTTTTATTTTCGGAGTTAAACACACGCGAAAAAAAAAGAAATTAAAGCAAGGGCAAAAAAAGTGAGGAGAGAAAAAAAGAATGCACTGAGTAGAGAAAAATTCGTTTGTGTTTTGCCAACGGCAAATTGTAAATTTTCACAGCCTATTGAAGCAGGCGTACCCCAAGGAAGTATACCTTCCTATATTTGCTATATACTTGTGATATGCCTACAAACAGTCGAACCCACATATCTACTTTTGCTGATGACACAGCTATACTAGCCATTCATGAAAACCCCCAAGAAGCATCTCTACTTTTACAAGACCATATACTCGACATAGAAAGGTGGTTAAAACAATAGAGAATAAAAGTAAACGAGCAAAAATGTATACATCTTACATTCACATTGCGTAGAGAATCGTGCCCTCCAATCCTAATAAATAATCATATAATACCTCAACAAATAGAAATTAAATATCTAGGTCTGCATCTAGACCAATGATGTTCATTTCATTGTGCTTTCGCGCTGAGTAACAACACACATATTCTTATTCTCTTTAGAAGAGCGTAACAAATGTCTCATTTTTTCAGAAATTCATTATGCATTGTTGTTGGTTGGTTTTTGGACGAAGCAAAGCAAACACACGCGTTTCAATTACAATTGAACACAAAACAACAAAGTCAGAAATAAATAAAAAAATTTAGAGAATTTCGGTCGTATAATGTGTATTCTTTTATTTCCTTAAAATTTAAATTACATTCATTTAATAAATCGGTTATATCTGGTAAAAATTCTAAATCTAAACATTCTTTATTTTGTTCTTATTTTAAGTGTTTGACATTATGTTTGCTGGGTAGCTCTCTCACCAATACATCTTCATTTTTATTTTTGAACATCACTGATCTAGACCGACGTCTTACCTGGAAAAAGCTTATACATAGATACGAAATTGACTCAAATGAAGTTAAAATTACTACAAATTTACTGGCTAATTGGTAAAAACTCGAGATTGAGTTTAGATTGCAAACTTTTGCTGTACAGCTCAATAATAAAACCCATATGGTGCTATGGAATTCAATTATGGGGCACGGCCTCAGCTTCTAATATTGAAAAATTCAAAGATTCCAAAATAAAATATTACGAATGATAACAGCAGCGCCTTGGTATGTGAGAAATATTAACATTCATAAGGACATAGGTGTCTCCCTGGTGAAAAATTAAATAAAAAAACAAGCGGAGTCATATTTGAAAAAGTTAGAAGTTCACCCAAACCCACTTGCACGAACATTAATGAGAAGTAATGGCTACATCCGACTAAGAAGAAGGAATCCAACAGACCTGCGCTGATGATAGGATCTATAAATTAAACATAATTTTTCGTCCAACTGTGGTGGGACGTAATTAAAAAAAAATAATATTTAGATTTAAGATTTGAACAAATTATTGATAGTTCACATTATTTTGTGATGATACGATAAATAAAATATGAAATAAAATATGAAATAAAATATGAAATAAAAGATATTGATATTTTGGTTGATGTAATGATTTTGAGTATAAATAAATATTTTTAAATTGTAAACTATTAGGGCTTTCAATCAAACTAAGCATAACATTAGTTTTTCCACAATTAGATGGTCGCACTATTAGAGCCCTTATTGAATTAGGTAATAAACAACCATGTTTAGTTGCATTATTGACTTGTATAAAATCTAAATTTCTTACTAAAATATTTGAAGGTTGTTTTATTAAAAGCATGTTTACTACTGAGAGTATATATATAATAATAATATATAATAATAAAATAATTTATTATTTAATTGTAAATTACTTTTTCTCAGAATATAAGAGAAGCATATAAGTAAACCATACTCAGATATAATCGAAATATCAAGCTGAAATTTGAAAATATATTCAAAGATCATTTGGAACTAATAAATGAATTGAAATTAGAATATTCAGATTTTGATACATACAACAAACCGTGTCCCCATGATAATTCTAAAGAAGATGTTGTGGGTATGTGTGGATGTTGTTTTTTCCACATGAGAAAAATAAATGTTATAAAGATCATAGAAAAATATCAAAAATTAATTAAGTACTTGTCATCTCCATTGATCAATCAGTCTTGTAAAAGGAAGAACAGTGATGAAGATGAATAAATGATTTATTTTAAACAAATTTTAAATTGTTTTTCTTTTTATATTCTAATAAAACAATAATTTTAATAATATGTAATTTCTTTATTAAAATAATATATACAAGTTCATACAATTAAATATACTTAGATTATTCAAATAAATTCTTTTAGTTTATAAAAATTTTGATTTGTGGGTCAACTACATACATAAATCAATCTCCAATTTATAAATTTCAAAGTAATTTTATTAAAGAACCTTGATATATATATATATTTTTTTGTGAGTTGACTTAAAAATATTTTCTTTATAAAGAGATTTATATAGTAAAGAAACCATCAGTTTACATTTTAATTTCATTGAGAATGGAGACTACAACAAAAAATATATTTGCACTTGGTCGAGCACGAAAACCTCAAATATATGATGTTATATTTGAAATTGAGTACTTCCTCAACCTTAAATTAAAGATTTCGTGTGGATTTTCAATATCGTTAGGATTCAAACCTGTGATATGGCTTCATTACAAAAACAAACAATTTATTCAGCTGGATCGATAGGATTACATACATAATACATTAAATCAAAATGTATTTTTAGATTTAATAAATCTAATTGACAACGATTGTATAAGGGATATTGAATATTCCTTTCGATATAAAAATGGTATATGCTATATAATATTTAAACAAGGAAGAAATGAGATTAAAATTGATCCTGACACATGGAGATCATTATCTAGAATTGGAGTATTTTTAACAACATTGTTATGTTGGAATACAATTCTACAAAAACAAATATTACATTTTTATAATCAATATTATATTCCAACTTGCTCTGTTTTAAATAAAACAAATATTAATTTCTATGAAATTAAAGGTATACATGAGACAGATATAGAGATTGACTTAACACGACTATGTTATGACATTAGTAAAAAAAATGCAAAATAAGATTAAAACAGATGTAAAAGTTTATAGATTATTATTAAGAATTGATAATAAATATATTTAATATTGATAATAAATAAAATAGAAATAAACAAACAAAATCATATGTGTTTTTATTTATAATTTATTTAGTTTTAAAATGTATTAAAAATCTTAAACATAAATGCCCACAATTAAAAGCATTCATTTTTTGATATCTTTTATAGTTATATTTAATATTATTTCCTAAATATTTTAATGTTTCTATAGGTTGTTGTAGGTTACCAAAACTATCAAAATATTCTATATTATAATTATCTTTATAATAAGCTACCCAATGTGTACCATCTCCTCTATTGTTGTCCAAGTTGATAATGCCTCACTCTATTCGTCGAGGAGTTTTAGGTAGTTTATCTCGCATATACACACCCCTAAAATTAGGAATATATTTCATTCCAAAGATTTTTAAATCCACATCTGTAAGAGGTCTATTAGGTAGCTGCATTATTAGTTTTTTTTATATATTTTTATAAAATATTCCATAGCCCTTTTTATATGGTTTGAGATACAGGCCTACAAAGATACAATGCTCTGTTATGACGCATACTTTCCTCTAGTTGCTGTCTTCCATTTTTAGCTGTGGTTACGGCTCTAGCAATTGATGATCCAAACAAGCTAATGCTCCAAGTGCAGTAAGTATAGCTACGAGGGGTAGAAAACCGCCAATTTTAGGAACACTGATAATTCTTGGAATTTTAATTTCTGATTTCCTCCCTCGATATGAATTCTGAATAACTTTTCGTGCTGTTATAGCATTATTGAGATCTTGAAGTTTTTGTTTGTTTAGGATAGCAGTTGCTGTTTTAGTTGCGTTATGAAAAATATTTCGCTTGCTGACTTTATTTAGTTTGGATTTTACACCTAAACCAAATTTTACTTTAGATTTCATGGCGTTAGTAACAAAGTATGCATTAAGTTTTTCTCCAAGTGTACTATTTTTAGCTTTAACCAAAGAATATAAATCATATAGAATGCGCATCAAAAAAATTTCTTATGGCGGCTTGTGTCATTACGACCCGCTCTCATATAATTTCGCTCTCGAATTTTGCAAACACAATTTGTTGTTTGTGATGAGCGTTGCCGTTTTGGTTATTTATAACCTAAATTGGTTATTTATTTTCCTGATGTGTAGATGTGTATTTATTTTTCATTTTGGTTACTTTTTTTAAACATTTTGTTATAGTCGGATTTTTCAATATTAAAATATACGATCCTAACGACCAAAAAAATTTAAAATATATAAAAATTTTTGAGAGCGAATAATTATTTTAAAATATATTTACGTTTTACGGCCATTTTCACAATGTACGATTATTTCATTTTAACCGGGAAATTAACTAACTGTCGGTTTATTTAACGGGGACCGTTTAACCAACGGTTACCGATTTACGTTTCACCATCATTTGATTACTTAACCAAAGCATTCATTTGTTTACGAAAAATAGTGTAATGAAAGATTGAAATATAAAAAATTGTCTAAAAGACGGCATAAAAAATAATAGTTTGTGTTTTCTTAGTGGTATAATAAAAAAAAACGTATAAAACTCAAAAATATTAAGGTACCTAACCGTAAAATTTACAGAACAAACTGAACAACAATTACTGAAAACCAACAAGCAAAAGTGCACATTTGTTGTTTGTGCAATATCCGGGTGGTATATGGATCACCCCGTGCAAAATTTACTTTTCTTCGCTTTACACTTTTAAAAATTATAAATATTACAAAAATATAAATGTTTTTCCATGTTCTTTTATTATATTTCTTACAATTAAGATGCTAACCGGCGAAATTTGTTCGGTTATATTTAACAGCAACTTTGTTGTTAAATAGTGTCAATTAAGAATTAATCGTACATTGTGAAATTCAAATTAGCCTAACTTACGGTTGAATGTTGAAATTTTACTCTTTTAGCTTTATCCTCATTAAAATGTATTAGGAAAATTCTAAAAAAAAAAGTTTTGTCATGAGGAAAAAATTTTGCAGAATATTTTGTGATTAGGAACTAATTTTCATAATATTCTAAGTGCGTGTACCAAACGGTAGCAAAGTACTATGGTAAATTATAATTTTCCTATGGTGAGAACATTTTATAATTCTGCTGTGTAAAATGAAATATCTTTTGACTCTGATAAATTCTGATAACTGCCTAGAAAATTCAAAATACATACCAAGAATTTATACGATTTCTAGTCTGTTTAACGGCCATTTTCACAATGTACGATTATAAGTTAACGTGAACTTTAACCGCAAGATAGACTAATCTGAATTTCACAATGTACGATTAATTCTTAACTGACACTATTAAACAACAAAGTTGCTTCGCCGGTTAGCATCTTAATTGTAAGAAATATAATAAATTAACATGGAAAAACAACATTTATATTTTTGTAAAATTTGTAATTTTTAAAAATGTAAAGAAATTTTGCACGGCGTGATCCAGATAATGCACTTCAGTATCAAATACAAACCAAACAAATGTTCATTTTTAATTGTTGGTTTTCAGTTTGTTTCTTCCTATAAATGCGCAATATGTATACTTGAAATTTTACAGTTAGTTACCTTAATATTTTTGAGTTTTATAAGTTTTTTTATTATACAACTAATAAAACACAAATTTTTAGAAAATTTTTATATTTCAATCTCTCATTACATTACTTTCCGTAAACAAATGTTTCTACTGAATGCTTTCGTTAAGTAATCAAATGATGGTGAAACGTAAATCGGTAGTTAGTTAATTTTCCGTTAACAATGAAATAATCGTACATTGTGAAAATGGCCGAAAATATGTTTGCATTTTATTTAGGATTTACAAATTAAATAAACATAAAATAACATAATTTGTCAAAAAATTGTGTAGCCATATGAGCTAATGAAATGTTATTCACCTCTTGAAGTATAAAAACCTGCGTATTAAGAAAAAAATAAAATTTCATACTGTGTTCATATTTTTTTAAAAAAAAAGTTAGAAACATGACGTTTCCAATAATTTTTTTTTTTGGTTACTTTTTTAGCCTTTTGGTTATTTTTTTAAAACAAACTTGGTTACAAATATTTTGAGGTTGTGGCAACACTGTTTGTGATCACACTTATGGTGTTTTCTTTTCTGACACAAAATGTTGCCTATATATCAGCGGAGTTCAGTGTTTGATGCTTATGGTCTTGCGAAAGTGTAAATGCAAAATTGTAAAGGTTTTTGTGTGTATTTTGTTATTGGATTACGGTAAAATTTTGCATTTACAATGATGCTAGACCATTCGCACTTAATAATGAACTCCGCTATTGTGTACCATTTATTAAATGTTACCCATACCCTCATAACGATCACAATAGAACAAAATCATTACCATTTATGCAATTTTCTTTTATGTAGCTACTAAATATTAAAAAACTATACTTTTTGCTTACAAAAAAAGTGGTGCATTTCTAACCCTTTGATAAAATTGAGGGTGAAACATGTAGCATATCTTCAGGGTTTTAGGGTAACATTATTAGAAAAGAACACGACCAAACTACATTTTTTTCAGAAAAGAACACAAAGAAAGGTAAAAGGCAGAATAAATGCAGCATTTATGCCAGAAAAGAAAACACCATTAGAGAGCAAAAATCCACATGCATTCACATGTTTGCTCTTTTTACAATCTAATTTATTTATGTGTATGTGTGTGTGTTTTTTTTTTGTTTCTTTTGCTAAAAACTTGTTTTTGATACATTTTACTTGAATTTGCTTTGTTGTCAAACAATTTATGTGCAAATAACCAACGTAAGAGCTAATGCGACCGATTGTGTAATTGTAGGGCAGTGAAATTATTGTACATCTGATTTTTAAGCAACATTTTTCAATGAAAATTAATTTTTAAAATAATTTTTACAGTCATATGCTATATTTTATATATTATACAATATTTTTTATAAAACATTTCAGTTTCAAGGCTGCAGTGAAATATAACGTAATGTGTGCATAAGAAAAGAGTTGAGGGATAATACAAGTCTCGATCTAGTAGATGGATTCGAATCCACTGTATTTGAAAGAACCAATAGAATTGGCACCCATGTGTGTGTTTTTATGATTAAATCTATGGTTTCTAATTTTGCAATCATTATTAACTATTTTATATCCCACAACGGCTTATCTGCGGATACTTTAAGTGAAATTGTTAAAGAAAATATTAATATTTTGAAAAGCATGGGAATAAACATTCGTGTACTTGTATGTGATCAAGGCTCGACCAACCGAAAATGTTTTTCTAACCTTAAAGTATCTGTGGAAAAGCCGTTTTTTGAAACTAGTGATCAAAAAGTTTTTTGCATGTACGATTTCCCACATTTAATTAAGTCTTTTAAAATCACCGGATGGAACGGTCAGCTTTCAAGTTATTAAGGAATTGTATAAAATGGAAGCAAGTGCAAAAAAACAAAAATGTGTCCAAAATTAACACGGCACCAAGCGAACTTTTTATATACTTTAAAAATTATCAGTCGCTTACAGATTTTGGAAATCTAGCTGCTCCATCATTCAAACTAATGGATGCAAGCAAAAGACATATTTTAATATTTCATAAAATCTTTAAATCTGAGCCCCAAAAAATTGGTATAAAATCTTTTATTATTGAGTCGTGTAAACGCTTGACCCCAGAGTTGTTTGCCGACGTTTGTTCTCAACACAGAATAGAAGTTTTGGACTTTCTATTATTAGTACTCCTCCGAAAGCATTGCTCTTGGTCTTTAGAAAAAAGAAGTTCCAAGGAAAGAAAAATACAAATTTTATCAAAGGAATGATTTAATTTACTAAAATATAATAACTTTGTTAATTTTACTAGGGTGATTGATATCATCATTAAATACTTTTTGATGCTAAACAAGTAAGAGTGCTATATTCGGCTATGCCGAATCTTATATACCCTTCACCTTTGTTGTGGATGCATTTTTATTTTTTATAATTAGTATATATGTATGTACATTGCCCACTTTCAGCGTACAGCATCCTAAATTTATCAAGAACACAAAAAACAACAACAACGCCAAACGAAACAAAACACCAAAAGAAAAAACAAAATACGCAAGCCAATGAAACCAACACACATCCAAACATACGTTTAATTGTATAAAAAACAACAACGCCAAAAGAAACAAACACACAAAAGAAAAACAAAATACGCAAAGCATGCACATGCAAACATACGATTTGTTGCTTTTTTGTCAAAAAAACCAACACACAACCAAACAAACGTTTAATTGTATAAAAAACAACAACACCAAAAGAAACAAAACACAAAAAAAAACAAAATAAGCAAAGCATGCACATCCAAGCATACGTTTTGTTGCTTTTTTGTCAAAAAAACCAACACACAACCAAACAAACGTTTAGTTGTATCAAAAAACAACAACAACGCCAAAAGAAACAAAACACAAAAAAAAACAAAATACGCAAAGCATGCACATCCAAGCATACGTTTTGTTGCTTTTTTGTCAAAAAAACCAACACACAACCAAACAAACGTTTAGTTGTATAAAAAACAACAACAACGCCAAAAGAAACAAAACACAAAAAAAAACAAAATACGCAAAGCATGCACATCCAAAAACATACGTTTTGTTGCTTTTTTGTCAAAGCATGTATGTAATACATTGTGTTTTTTGATGAAATTTTCAGAGGTTGTCTCGGATTTTTGCTCATATCTCCGTTATTTATGGACGGATTTTGCTGATTTTAAATAGCAAAATTCTCGAAAGTATGTCTGACAGAATTGTTGAAGATTTGGATCCCGGAGATATCTGGGGCCTTCAGAAAATTGATTTCAACAGACAGACGGACAGACAGACAGACAGACAGACAGACAGACAGACAGACAGACAGACAGACAGACAGACAGACAGACAGACAGACAGACAGACAGACAGACAGACATACAGACATACAGACAGACATACAGACAGACAGACAGACAAACAGACAGACAGACAGACAGACAGACAGACAGACAGACAGACAGACAGACAGACAGACAGACAGACAGACAGACAGACAGACAGACAGACAGACAGGCAGACAGGCAGGCAGACAGGCAGACAGACAGACAGACAGACAGACAGACAGACAGACAGACAGACAGACAGACGGACATGGCTTAATCGACTCCGCTATCTATAAGGATCCAGAATATATATACTTTATAGGGTCGGAAATGAAAAATGTAGAAATTACAAACGGAATGACAAACTTATATATGCCCTTCTCACGAAGGTGAAGGGTATAAAAATATAAAATGGAAAAATATTTTGAATTTTCTTACAAATATAAAAAAAATATATTTTTGTATATATCTTTTCTTACATTTGTGAATAGAAATAAATTAAATTTATTCCGATTAAATAAAAACCAAACAAAATTCCTTAAGAAGGAAAAATAATATGTTTTATTTTAATCTCTTTTTAAATATCTTTAATAAGAATATTTCTACTGCACAGCTATGAAATAAATATACAACATGGTTTGACAAAAGACCCCAAAAGCATTTTGTGGCCATGCCGCTTTAATAAACAAAATATTTTTTATGAACAAGGCAGTTTATGTTGTTATTTTTATATTCCTATAATTCTTTAATTTTAGATAAAAACAACATCTGAATTTCGGTGCGAATCGATATAGTTTTACCTGTACAACAATAAAACACATGCTCTTGCCCTACAATTGCACAATCGGTCACATTTGCTTTTAAGAAGGTTATTTTCACAAAAATAGCAAGAAACAAAAATTCTTTTGTTAGGTTTTTGTTTTATTTTTACGTTTTTAATACACACACAAGCACATATATAGTCTGATAAATGAGAATTAAAAGATCTCATAAATCAACATGAGAGCATTGTTACGCTCTTTGTTTGTGCTTCTTTCCCTTTTGTCTTCCCCCCGCATCTTGTATTCATTCATATGCGCATTCTATATATTCTTTGCTTTAACCCTTTCTCAAGCCTTATCGGCTAGTTCTCTGTCTGCTTGATGTCTTGTAATGCAATGCATCACTAACCATAGTAATATTCATTTATCATTTAAGTATTTACTCATAAGGTTAATCCCACTCATTTAATATGTAATAGAATATTTTACCTACAATTGTCAACTTCACTTACAATTGTCAACTTCACTTATAATTGGCAACTCTACTTATTATTGTCATCTCCTTTTCTTTATATTATTATTCTTTATATTTATTAACGAAACAAACAATCTAATTATATATAAGAAGTATGAATCAATAAATAAAGGGCAGTTGAGATGCAACCTTAAGACAAACAACAAGTCTTTTTAATTAAAAGAGTCGAAGTTCATGCTCCAGTTGTCATCATCCACCACATGGCGATCCTGCCTCCACCATACTAAATTAAATAAAAGTGTTTAATAAAATAAAAAAAAAATAAAAACCTTGTGAACAAAACGTATTAGTGCGAATTTAAAGAAAGTTTTTGAAAAAAAAAAACCAAAAACTACCAACATGATTGAATTTAATGTAAATATTTATACAAGGCCACCAAACAATCTAATAACAATTTGCTCTGGTCAATAAAAGTGTAGAGGTTCAAAAGTGGAAAATTAACTAATATTAAATAAATAAATTAAACGAGTATAATTTATATGGAAAAGTCTTTTTTAAAAAAAAAATAGGATAAAAGTGTATTTGACCCTTAAAAGCCTAACTGTTTTTTAATATGCTGAACAAATAATTATTATATACTTAATATGCATTTCAAAGTAACTGTTGTTCGACAACTTTGTTCAAAGGAATTCAACAGGGGAAAGAATAAAGGGAGCAACGAAAAAAAGTGAAAAAAAAACCGTTTTAATTCTAAATATACTCTGAAAAGAACAGAACGTAAAGAACATTCCAGACATGTTGTAAATGAAAAGTAACGAAAAAGTCAAAATAACGGAAAAATTTTAAAGAAATAAAAATAACGAATCAAGAAACAAAAAATATATAAAGAAACTAAATGAAACAAAAAAAAAAGAACAAGTGCAACAACATACAAAACAATATGAAAAAGGAGCGAAAGAATAAAGAACGAAAAATTAAAAAAAAATAAAATAAAAATGAACAAAAGAAGAAGAAATAAAAAACTTAACGAGTATTTAACAACAATGAGCAGAATAAAAAAGATCCGATAGACAATAAATTAACAACAACAATAATTAAATGTAAGAGTACAAAACAACAGACAAACAATTATAATAGTCAACAACAGCAGAAGAGTAAAGTATGTATGAATACCAACAACATTGACGCCCAAAATTTGTCACGCAGCATTGGTGATTGGATTATTAACATAAGTGAATTATATTCTTTTTTTTAACAATACAAGATTTATACAAATAACAAATTTAATTTTAACTATAATTATACATTATTATTTTTAATATGGGAATAAACATGCATAAACATATAATAAATATACAAATTAAATGAAATAACTAAAAACAAAAGAAAAAAATGTTAATATAAGTTTGATCTACTTATAAAAAATAGAAAATTAAGGAAAAATAATTTAAATATATTTAAGATTGAATTTGAAATAAAAAAAAAATATATATATATATTTAATTATATATTTATTATATAAGTAAATGTATGTTAAAACTAAAATACTTTTAATATTATTTAAATTTCTACATTAACTAAAATTATTTTCATTATTAAATACAAAAAAATTTAAATTAATAAAATTACTTTCTACATACAATATATTCACTATTAAATTTTTGTTACCTAATAATTAAACTTAACTCAATAATTTGTACTATATTCAAAATATTTAACTTTAATACTTTAAAAAAAAATTTTTCACTTAAAAATAATATTTCTGTAATAAAACAAATTAAAAAAAAAAGAAAATATATATTTTAAACAAATATTTTTTTTTTATTAAAAAAAAAAAAGAAAGAAGAAGAAAAATATTTGAAATCAATGTCTACCAATGAATTTGAATTAGATACTTTTAAAGAATTAATATCAAATTTTAACAGAATTAAAAAAAGAATTTTACAAAATCGGCCAATTTCAAGTAAAGAAACAAAAAAACAAGAATATATAAATTTACTTATTACATCATATAATAACATTTTAAATTATACAAGTCCTTACATTAATAACATATCGGAAAGTTTGCAACAAGATATATATGATAAAATAATAAATTGCAGAGAATTATTATTTAAATGCTTCTGTAAACTAAATTGTAAAATCAAAATTCCAATTGGTGTGGATTTATTTCAAATAATACAAAAAGAAGTTTTAACAGAATCCATGTCTGAAACAGACATAAGTGATAGCAATTCTGAATCTGAAATTAAGGGACAACAGGAAAATTATTTATCAATTGAGACTACTGACAATATAAATAACTTTGATATGGCTTCAATAGAAGAAAAAACTAAATTTATCTCAATGTGCTCAAGCATTATACGTGAAAATTACAATGGAAACCCACTTACATTAAATTCTTTTATAGATAAAATTAACTTAATTGAGGAAATTACAGCTCCAAACTTAAACACATGTCTCATTTCATTCATAAAATCTAAATTGGATGGCAAGGCTAGGGAAGTTTTACCAAATCAGATAATTAGCATCGATCAGATTAAAGATATACTAAAAAATAGAATAAAACCCGATAGTTCCAAAGTAGTAGCTGGTAGAATTGCAGCATTAAATATTAAACAAAACAATTATACAGATTTCGCAAAAAACGTTGAAGATTTGGCAGATGCCTTAGAACGTTCACTCGTGATAGAAGGAATAACAAGGGAAAAGGCACATGAAATGGCAATAGACCAAACAATTAGTGTTTGTAGAGCTAATGCAAAGTCAGACATGGTTAAAGCAATATTGGCATCAACTACTTTCAAAGAACCTAAAGATGTAGTGGCGAAATTGATTATAGAAGATTCTAATACTGAAAACCACAGCCAGGTTTTGTCAATGCGCTATAACGGAAATAGGTATAATTTCAGTCACCGTAACCAACCGCCAATGAATAGATTTACCAGACGCAACAACTATAACAATAGATTCAACAATAACAACTACAATGGTCAGAGGAACTATGAACCTGCCAACAATTATAATAATAGATCAAATAATAACAACAATAACAGTCAGAGAAACTATACGCCTACGAATAATTATAACAATAATAGAGGAAGGTATAACAATAGGTCAAATCAGGCACAGAATGCATCCATTAGGACTTTAAACTCCGAAGTCCCTCAGCAGGACGAGTTGAGGGAGGAGGAAAATTAAATTGTTTTAATGAAAATAATACTAAATCTATTTACAGTTTTAATTTACATTTTTCTGATTTTATAAGTATAAACTGTAATGTTTCACATCAAATTAATACGTTTTTAGTCGACTCACAAGCTGACATATCTGTTTTAAAAGCCTCATGCATAAAGGATGTTTTACAAATAAATGAACAAGACACAATCAATATTGTAGGTATAACTACGAACACAACCAAATCATTAGGTATAGTAAAAGCTAAATTATTATTTCCAAATCATACAATATCACAAGTTTTACACGTCGTAACAGATGATTTTAACATACCCTCCGATGGCATTTTAGGTAAGGACTTTTTGAAAACTAATAAGTGCAAAATTGATTATGATACTATGACAGTGTCATTTCACGTATACGGCAGAAACATTTCAGTTCCAATTTCTCATGGTATAAATGATAATTCACATTTTTTCCCGCCAAGATCTGAAGTTTTTAGAACATTTCGTTTGAATAATATAACAGAATCAGTTTTTATTGATTCCCAGGAAATTTGTGAAGGTGTTTTTATCGGTAAGTGTGTAGTAAATTCTAAAACTCCAGTTTTACGAATTTTAAACACCACAGATGAAATTAAATTTGTTCATAACTACGAGGTAAAAACGGAAAAACTTTCAAATTTTTATATTTACTCCATTAACAAAACTTGTGTTACTCCTTGTACTGATCGTATTGAAAAGCTAAAAAATTTATTAAATGACAAAATGCCAATAGATATCAGAAACGATTTAATACCACTATGTGAACAATATGCTGACATATTCACCTTGAAAGATGACAAGATGACCATAAATAATTTTTATGAGCAAAAATTAAGACTTAATGACACATCGCCAGTTTACGTAAAGAATTATCGATTACCATATGCACATAGAAGTGAAATAAGAAAACAAGTTCAAAATTTACTTGATAATGATTTAGTGGAACCTAGCACTTCAAACTATAATAGCCCTTTAATTTTGGTACCCAAGAAAAATCCAGACAATAGTAAATCATATCGTATGTGTGTAGATTTCAGATCAATTAACAAAAAACTAATCGCAGACAAATTTCCATTACCGAGGATTGATGATATACTCGATAATCTGGGTAGAGCAAAACATTTTTCTATACTTGATCTTTTTTCTGGATTTCATCAAATTCCGCTTCACGCAGAGTCAAGAGATATAACGTCATTTAGTACAGATCAAGGCACATTTCGTTGGAAGGTTTTACCTTTTGGACTAAACGTAGCACCAAATTCATTTTCGCGTATGATGTCTATCGCATTTTCAGGTCTAGATCCTAACAAAGCATTTTTGTACATAGATGATATTATTGTAATCGGATGCAGCAAAGAACATCATTTAGCTAATTTAACAGAAGTTTTTAAAATATTGAGGAAGTATAATTTAAAATTAAACCCTTATAAATGCAATTTCTTTAGACCGGAAGTTACATTTCTTGGTCACAAATGTACTTCTAATGGACTCTTACCCGATGATACTAAAATAATTGCTATCAGAAATTACACAATACCAAAAGACAAGGACGCTGTTAAACGTTTTGTTGCTTTTGCCAACTACTACAGACGATTTATTCCAAATTTTGCGTCACTCGCTGCCCCACTAAATAATATGACACGGAAAAAAGTAAATTTTGTTTGGAATAAACATTGTCAAGAGTCCTTTGAAGCTATTAAAGCTAATTTAGTATCACCCAAAATCCTTCAATATCCGGATTTTAACAAACAATTTTTAATTACGGTTGATGCTTCTAAGATAGGGTGTGGTGCAATTTTAAGTCAGAACTTTAACGGCAATGATTTACCAGTGTATTATGCATCAAAGGCTTTTAGTCAGGCAGAACAAAAGAAACCTGTAATTGAACAAGAACTTCTTGCAATATATTTCGCAATAAACCAATTCAGACCCTACGTTTATGGAACAGAATTTGTTGTCAGAACTGACCATCGACCATTAGTATATCTATTCAACATGAAAGATCCTTCATCAAAACTAACGAAAATAAGACTTAAGCTTTCTGAATATAACTTTTCAATAGTATACATAAAAGGTAAGGATAATGTAGGGGCAGATGCATTATCCCGCATTTCAATTCAAGAATTAAAGGATGGAACAACCAATGGAACAGTTTTGGCCATGACAACTCGGGCAAAGTCGGTACAGAATAGGATGACAAAACCACTAGTTAAGGGTAATGACGTTATAAATTTAAAAGTTTATGATAAATTTTCACATAGTTTTAACAAAAACGTTTCCAAAATAAAGTCAGAACTATATTATGAAAATGGTAAAATATCTAACATAAGATTGAAAATATATAATAGATTTAAATTTAAATTTCTTATAGATGTTGAAGTTGTTAACGAATCATTGAATTTTGATGATATGCTTTCGAGGCTCGAGAAAGAAGCCAACAATAATAACATTTATAAAATGGAATGGTCAAAGAATGACAGTTTTTTTAGTAGCTACAGTATACAAAATTTGAAAACCCATGGTAACAGAATATTAAAATCACTAGAAATTATGTTAGTAGAACCGATTGAAACAGTTTTTGACAAAGATAAACAAACAAAACTTTTAGAGATTTATCATAACGACCCTATTATAGGTGGACATTGCGGAAGTAAAAGGTTATATGCTAAATTAAAAACAAAATATTATTGGAAGGGAATGACCAGAACAATTGCTTCATTTGTAAAGAATTGTAGAAAATGTAATTTGAATAAAGTGAAAAAAGGAAATAAAGAAGAACTTGTTATAACCCCTACTCCCATTATGCCTTTTAACATTATAGTACTGGACACAATAGGTCCTTTACCAACATCAAATTTTGGTAATAAATATGCTTTGACACTAATATGTGATTTCACAAAATATCTTGTAACAATATCAATTCCAGATAAAAGTGCAAAGACTGTAGCACAGGCAATTTTTGAGAATTTTATATTAATTTATGGAAACATGAAATCGATCAAATCCGATTTAGGCACTGAGTTTAAAAACGAAATATTTACCGAATTATGCAAACTTTTAAACATTGAATTATGCTTTTCTACAGCTTATCACCATCAAACAGTAGGAACGGCGGAAAGGAATCATCGCGTTTTCAATGAGTACATAAGAGCATTTATAGAGGAAAATATAACAGACTGGGATACTTACTTAAAATACTTCACTTTTTTCCACAATACAACTTCTAATACAGCATTTGACAATAAATACACACCATTTGAACTAGTATTCGGAAGAGAAGCAACAATGCCGAATGATTTAAAGTTTGGACAAATTGATCCACTTTACAATATTGATAGTTATAATACAGAAGTTAAATATCGGTTACAAAAATCTCATTTTATGGCAAAGACATTAATAGAAAAACATAAAGAAAGGAATAAAAAACTGTATGATCATTTTGCAAAACCCTGTAATATACAAGTTAATGATCAAGTATTTATAAAAAAAGAGCCATATGATAAATTTAAAAATATATATGAAGATCCATTTATTGTAACAAAAATTGATGGAGTTAATGTTTCAGTGTATAATAAAGATACAAAAAAACAAAAAACTTATCACAAAGATAGAATAAGAAAAGCGTAAAACTAAATTTGAAATTTTTTTGAAAAAATTTTAATTATAAATGTAAAAAAAAAAAAAAACAAATCGAATAACGACCTGTAATATAAACCACTATGCTTATAAACAAAATTATATATTATATTTTATAAACAAACAAAAAAAAAAATATTGAGCCAAATCAGATTGATCAACTGGTTTGACTCAACATTTTTTTTTCCCAATAAAAGGGAGGTGTAATGCAATGCATCACTAACCATAGTAATATTCATTTATCATTTAAGTATTTACTCATAAGGTTAATCCCACTCATTTAATATGTAATAGAATATTTTACCTACAATTGTCAACTTCACTTACAATTGTCAACTTCACTTATAATTGGCAACTCTACTTATTATTGTCATCTCCTTTTCTTTATATTATTATTCTTTATATTTATTAACGAAACAAACAATCTAATTATATATAAGAAGTATGAATCAATAAATAAAGGGCAGTTGAGATGCAACCTTAAGACAAACAACAAGTCTTTTTAATTAAAAGAGTCGAAGTTCATGCTCCAGTTGTCATCATCCACCACAGTCTTTTATCAATATTGGTATTCTGAGAATAAGCAATATCATGAATTCGACATCTGCATCTAGGGGATTGATTCCTTTATCACCTCTTTTTAAACGCTTTTCCAGCTTTGTTTCAGGTCCACAATATTGATAACCTGGTAGGTGAAGCTCTATTGGTAGTGAATTAATTAAATTATTTACTAGTCCTTTTCCGTGAACGGATTTTTTCCCACTAAATTTATTCCTTGTATACACAATCATTTATATAATTTATTGTTTCTGAAAGTAGGTAAAGATTTATAAATCTATAAAACGATAGTTTTAATTCATTCATTTTGAGTATAAATAAATATTTTTAAATTGTAAACCATTAGGGCTTTCAATCAAACTAAGCATAACATTAGTTTTTCCACAATTAGATGGTCCCACTATTAGAGCCCTTATTGAATAAGGTAATAAACAACCATGTTTAGTTGCATTATTGACTTGTATAAAATCTAAATTTCTTACTAAAATATTTGAAGGTTGTTTTATTAAACGCATGTTTACTACTGAGAAATATATATAATAATAATATATATTTGAAGTATATATATATATACAGTCAAGGAAAAAAGTCTAAATACACCCTACGATTTTGAAGTTTTAGAGAATTAGTGGCGATAATTAAAAAAGATGTTATAGCAATGTTTAAGGTATTTAATATCAAGACTATTTGAAGTAAAAAAGAATGTGAAAAAGATGTAACATAGAAATTATTGGGAAAAAACATAATAATTAGCGGGAAAAAAGTCTACATACAATGTAGTATCTTCTAACATCAAATATAATATTTAAAACAAAGAAAAGGAAATAACAGTTAATTTTGTTGATTTATTTAAATTTACAAACATTACAATTGTTAAAGTGATAATTAAAGATTTTTTTGAATTTTTATCCTTGAAAATGACAAATTGCACAGAGATTCATATTCCAGTTCGGAATATGGTCGTAAATCTCCGAAAGGAAAAAAAATTTATGGAGAAATTGCTAAGACAACAAAATTAAGTCGGCTACTGTACATACGATCATAAAGCATAGTTGAATAAACTGTCAAGCGATGCACACGGCCGTTTTTTAGGTTAGCTCTTCTTTTCGAGATATACCGTTCGCTTAACTCAAAAATGGTTTAGCTTATTGAATAAACTCGAAATTCTGCAATAAAATTATCTTTAAGTAAGATTAAAACTAGTTTTAATCTGCGCAGTCGCAAACAAATTTTTTTAACAAAATTAAAAAAATTTAGTTTTTAAAAATTGGGAAATGCAGATACGCTGTTAATTTTTTCTACGCGCATAGAAAATAATGTTACAACAAATCAGATTAAAATCAGTCCACAACTTTTCGTCATTTCGAGCTTGTTTTGTTCTATTCGCTTGGAAAAAATTAACAGCGTAGCTGCATTTTCCAATTTTTTATGCCATTTTAAAAAACAAAAATTTAGAAATTTTTTGATCATGATGATGATGTAACTACGACAAAATGTCACGTCACTTATAATTCGTTTATTGAATGTTTTGCGAGAATCAATGAACGGCTACACAACTCGTATCAACTCAAAAGTCAAATGACTTCGAGATATACCGTTCGCCTAACTCAAAAATTGTTTAGCTTATTGAATAAACTCAAAATTCTGAAATAAAATTGTCTTTAAGTAAGATTAAAACTAGTTTTAATCTGCGCAGTCGCAAACAAATTTTTTTAACAAAATTTAAAAATTTTAGTTTTTAAAACGGCATAAAAAATTGGAAAATGCAGATACGCTGTTAAAAAAAATAATGTTACAACAAATCAGTAAGATTAAAACTAGTTTTAATCTGCGCAGTCGCAAAAAATTTTTTTAACAAAATTTTAAATTTAAGCTGCATTTTCCAATTTTTTATGCCGTTTTAAAAAACAAAAATTTAGAAATTTTTTGATCATGATGATGATGTAACTACGACAAAATGTCACGTCACTTATAAACTCTGCTGTGGGTAGTCACCTTGAGTCTTCGGGCACGGTGCAGGGGCTTAAGCATCCTAAGGATGTGATCTAAGAACTACCCTCCCCATACCTCATAGCATCTGTCCTCTATGTTAAGAGCGGGTGTGGGGTAAATGACCATCCGGTCGCCTAGCAATCACGACCTCAATTGGTAGCGTCTGTTCCCTTAGTTAGGGCGGCTACCAATTTCCTCTGTCTGCATTTTTGATGTCGGTCCGGGACTGTGGTTGGGTTACCTAGGCAACATAACCGTACCATCTGGCGTCTGTTCCCTATGTTAAGGGCGGCTGGAAAGTACGATCTGGTTCTGTCAGTCCGAATGATTTTGGTAAAAAACTCAAATCCAGGATGCGTCTGACTCACATTGAGCGGCAGTGTCTTTTTTTCTTACCTATGGTAGAGGTATAAACTGCCAAAAATGAAATGTCAAAAAATAAAGACGGCCCTATGTCCTTGGTCGAGGGTGCTAAAATCTCCAAGGGTAACGTGAGTACTCAGGCGGAAGCCTGAGTGCCACTGGAGCTACTGTGACTGAGTGCCACTGGAGCTACTGTGACTGCGACGAATCAGACGAATATCCCGGGTCTTGTAGTCGGTGATGCTACTGGGATTAACGACAGACCGAACAGTTTTCTGACAAGACAGGAAAGAGTGACTTTGGACGACAGTGACGACAACCTCTCAGGTCTGAAAGGAGGACTTACTCATGGTGTCCTCCGAGTCGCTAAAAGCGAAGGAAGACGTACACAATCCGGAGGCCCATGACCCTGCAAAGGGAGACAAAGAACAGAAAAACAAGAAACAGGACTCAGAACAGGACGAACGGAAAATAAACCACTATGTAATATAAACCACTATGCTTATAAACAAAATTATATATTATATTTTATAAACAAACAAAAAAAAAAATATTGAGCCAAATCAGATTGATCAACTGGTTTGACTCAACATTTTTTTTTCCCAATAAAAGGGAGGTGTAATGCAATGCATCACTAACCATAGTAATATTCATTTATCATTTAAGTATTTACTCATAAGGTTAATCCCACTCATTTAATATGTAATAGAATATTTTACCTACAATTGTCAACTTCACTTACAATTGTCAACTTCACTTATAATTGGCAACTCTACTTATTATTGTCATCTCCTTTTCTTTATATTATTATTCTTTATATTTATTAACGAAACAAACAATCTAATTATATATAAGAAGTATGAATCAATAAATAAAGGGCAGTTGAGATGCAACCTTAAGACAAACAACAAGTCTTTTTAATTAAAAGAGTCGAAGTTCATGCTCCAGTTGTCATCATCCACCACAGTCTTTTATCAATATTGGTATTCTGAGAATAAGCAATATCATGAATTCGACATCTGCATCTAGGGGATTGATTCCTTTATCACCTCTTTTTAAACGCTTTTCCAGCTTTGTTTCAGGTCCACAATATTGATAACCTGGTAGGTGAAGCTCTATTGGTAGTGAATTAATTAAATTATTTACTAGTCCTTTTCCGTGAACGGATTTTTTCCCACTAAATTTATTCCTTGTATACACAATCATTTATATAATTTATTGTTTCTGAAAGTAGGTAAAGATTTATAAATCTATAAAACGATAGTTTTAATTCATTCATTTTGAGTATAAATAAATATTTTTAAATTGTAAACCATTAGGGCTTTCAATCAAACTAAGCATAACATTAGTTTTTCCACAATTAGATGGTCCCACTATTAGAGCCCTTATTGAATAAGGTAATAAACAACCATGTTTAGTTGCATTATTGACTTGTATAAAATCTAAATTTCTTACTAAAATATTTGAAGGTTGTTTTATTAAACGCATGTTTACTACTGAGAAATATATATAATAATAATATATATTTGAAGTATATATATATATACAGTCAAGGAAAAAAGTCTAAATACACCCTACGATTTTGAAGTTTTAGAGAATTAGTGGCGATAATTAAAAAAGATGTTATAGCAATGTTTAAGGTATTTAATATCAAGACTATTTGAAGTAAAAAAGAATGTGAAAAAGATGTAACATAGAAATTATTGGGAAAAAACATAATAATTAGCGGGAAAAAAGTCTACATACAATGTAGTATCTTCTAACATCAAATATAATATTTAAAACAAAGAAAAGGAAATAACAGTTAATTTTGTTGATTTATTTAAATTTACAAACATTACAATTGTTAAAGTGATAATTAAAGATTTTTTTGAATTTTTATCCTTGAAAATGACAAATTGCACAGAGATTCATATTCCAGTTCGGAATATGGTCGTAAATCTCCGAAAGGAAAAAAAATTTATGGAGAAATTGCTAAGACAACAAAATTAAGTCGGCTACTGTACATACGATCATAAAGCATAGTTGAATAAACTGTCAAGCGATGCACACGGCCGTTTTTTAGGTTAGCTCTTCTTTTCGAGATATACCGTTCGCTTAACTCAAAAATGGTTTAGCTTATTGAATAAACTCGAAATTCTGCAATAAAATTATCTTTAAGTAAGATTAAAACTAGTTTTAATCTGCGCAGTCGCAAACAAATTTTTTTAACAAAATTAAAAAAATTTAGTTTTTAAAAATTGGGAAATGCAGATACGCTGTTAATTTTTTCTACGCGCATAGAAAATAATGTTACAACAAATCAGATTAAAATCAGTCCACAACTTTTCGTCATTTCGAGCTTGTTTTGTTCTATTCGCTTGGAAAAAATTAACAGCGTAGCTGCATTTTCCAATTTTTTATGCCATTTTAAAAAACAAAAATTTAGAAATTTTTTGATCATGATGATGATGTAACTACGACAAAATGTCACGTCACTTATAATTCGTTTATTGAATGTTTTGCGAGAATCAATGAACGGCTACACAACTCGTATCAACTCAAAAGTCAAATGACTTCGAGATATACCGTTCGCCTAACTCAAAAATTGTTTAGCTTATTGAATAAACTCAAAATTCTGAAATAAAATTGTCTTTAAGTAAGATTAAAACTAGTTTTAATCTGCGCAGTCGCAAACAAATTTTTTTAACAAAATTTAAAAATTTTAGTTTTTAAAACGGCATAAAAAATTGGAAAATGCAGATACGCTGTTAAAAAAAATAATGTTACAACAAATCAGTAAGATTAAAACTAGTTTTAATCTGCGCAGTCGCAAAAAATTTTTTTAACAAAATTTTAAATTTAAGCTGCATTTTCCAATTTTTTATGCCGTTTTAAAAAACAAAAATTTAGAAATTTTTTGATCATGATGATGATGTAACTACGACAAAATGTCACGTCACTTATAAACTCTGCTGTGGGTAGTCACCTTGAGTCTTCGGGCACGGTGCAGGGGCTTAAGCATCCTAAGGATGTGATCTAAGAACTACCCTCCCCATACCTCATAGCATCTGTCCTCTATGTTAAGAGCGGGTGTGGGGTAAATGACCATCCGGTCGCCTAGCAATCACGACCTCAATTGGTAGCGTCTGTTCCCTTAGTTAGGGCGGCTACCAATTTCCTCTGTCTGCATTTTTGATGTCGGTCCGGGACTGTGGTTGGGTTACCTAGGCAACATAACCGTACCATCTGGCGTCTGTTCCCTATGTTAAGGGCGGCTGGAAAGTACGATCTGGTTCTGTCAGTCCGAATGATTTTGGTAAAAAACTCAAATCCAGGATGCGTCTGACTCACATTGAGCGGCAGTGTCTTTTTTTCTTACCTATGGTAGAGGTATAAACTGCCAAAAATGAAATGTCAAAAAATAAAGACGGCCCTATGTCCTTGGTCGAGGGTGCTAAAATCTCCAAGGGTAACGTGAGTACTCAGGCGGAAGCCTGAGTGCCACTGGAGCTACTGTGACTGAGTGCCACTGGAGCTACTGTGACTGCGACGAATCAGACGAATATCCCGGGTCTTGTAGTCGGTGATGCTACTGGGATTAACGACAGACCGAACAGTTTTCTGACAAGACAGGAAAGAGTGACTTTGGACGACAGTGACGACAACCTCTCAGGTCTGAAAGGAGGACTTACTCATGGTGTCCTCCGAGTCGCTAAAAGCGAAGGAAGACGTACACAATCCGGAGGCCCATGACCCTGCAAAGGGAGACAAAGAACAGAAAAACAAGAAACAGGACTCAGAACAGGACGAACGGAAAAGGTTGGCGGGCTACAAACGCTCTCTCCGGTATGTCAGGACGTTGGACTCACGAGATCTCGCGTCCTTGACCACCAGGGAAAAGCGTTTACGTCGTAAACATACCTACCACATACAGAAGTATGAGGCTATGCTAAATACTACTGTTGTGGAGGTCAGGCCAGTCAAGACTACGACCGAACCAAACCAGAGCAGGCAGGTGATCACATCTAAACATGTGCCCCATGCCAGCACTGGACCGAACACGATCACCGTCTCGGAGGATCTTGACGTACGCCCATCTACATCAGAGAGGTGATGACCAATGCGGCACGACGAAGTCTGCTAGCACAACACCCAAGGTGCTGTCCGCAATCTCCTCTACTCGAGGAACCGCGACGGTTGCCAAAGTTCCAGCTAGGCCTAGTATTAAGCGGCAAAGGTCAGGTGAAACGCAGGTGTCTGAGGGTAAGCGGCTGAAACCATCAACTAGCTTCTCATCAGCACCTGAGCTACAAGTAGCCATCATTGATCGTAGTCAACCTGATGGGAAAATGACTACGGACAGATGGCTGCTTCTGGAGGAGAAGATCTTGCGGGCATTAGTTGACGAACTCGCATGCAGTGTGGATGATTCCTTCACTGCATTCGACGGCGCCAAATGGTTAAAGGGTGTCAAGATCATCGGGTGTGGTAACGAGAAGGCTCTAGGCTTTCTCAGAAACTGTATCCGAGGAGTTGGCGAACTCTGGCCCAATGCAAGAATCGAAATCATCCCACTGGATCAAGTACCTATTCGTACGACGGTGAGAGTGTGGGTTCCTCCTCCTCTTTTGGAGGACGAAGCCACGCTAACACTTATAGAGCGTCAGAACAAGGAACTTGGCACAGAGGACTGGACGATCGAACGAGGACGCTCGAGGGACAAAGGAGAAGGCAAGGATCTCTGGATCAAAATCGATTCAGATTCCCTTCGACTTCTGCATTCTTCGCAAGGCGTCATTAAGTAAGGGCTAAACCAACTCCGGTTGATCTTGCCCGCGGTGAAGCGCAGTGATGAACCCAAGCGGCCCACAGTGGGGGATCTGAAAAAAAAAGTGGAAATAAATCTGTAACTTCTAAACGAATATCCCGACTTTAATAAAATTTCCCATGGCTATAGAGGAGGTGTCGATAAGTTTAAGTTTTGAATTTGGGCTTAAACAACCAAGGGGGGCCGAGCCACAATGCCCCAAAGTTGGGCACCTCGGGTATATCAAAAATTAAAAATGATGCCAAATTTTTGTTTGCGATCCGATTTGAAAGATTTTTATATATATGGAATGTACTAGACGAGATCTACAAAATTTTTTTTGCCTGCCTTGGTCTCCCATTTTGCTAATAACGGATCCAATTATTTCCCGATTTTCTTGAAGTATCTTTTTTTTAATTAACAACAAATTTATTAATAATCTTAAGAAAGAATTGTTAAAAAATATCTACTGAGTCAAGTTATGTGCATTCAAACTTAAAAAAAAAATCGTTTTTTCGCCATTTTTTTTCGAAAAAAGTACCTACATTAATTTAAATTATACAGAAAATGAGAAAAAAACAAGTAAGAGTGCTATATTCGGCTATGCCGAATCTTATATACCCTTCACCTTTGTTGTGGATGCATTATTATTTTTTATAATTAGTATATATGTATGTACATTGCCCACTTTCAGCGTACAGCATCCTAAATTTATCAAGAACACAAAAAACAACAACAACGCCAAACGATACAAAACACCAAAAGAAAAAACAAAATACGCAAGCCAATGAAACCAACACACATCCAAACATACGTTTAATTGTATAAAAAACAACAACGCCAAAAGAAACAAACACACAAAAGAAAAACAAAATACGCAAAGCATGCACATCCAAACATACGATTTGTTGACAGACAGACAGACAGACAGACAGACAGACAGACAGACAGACAGACAGACAGACAGGCAGACAGACAGACAGACAGACAGACATACAGACAGACATACAGACAGACAGACAGACAGACAGACAGACAGGCAGACAGACAGACAGACAGACAGACAGACAGACAGACAGGCAGACAGACAGACAGACAGACAGACAGACAGACAGACAGACAGACAGACAGACAGACAGACAGACAGACAGACAGACAGACAGACAGACAGACAGACAGACAGACAGACAGACAGACAGACAGACAGACAGACAGACAGACGGACATGGCTTAATCGACTCCGCTATCTATAAGGATCCAGAATATATATACTTTATAGGTTCGGAAATGAAAAATGTAGAAATTACAAACGGGATGACAAACTTATATATACCCTTCTCACGAAGCTGAAGGGTATAATAAATAATGTGTTTATATTTTTCTGAAAGATAACATTTCGGGAAATATTATAAAAGCAAAATAATATCAAAATTCGTATTATTGCGTGGTCCAGAGCCTTCCGAATTAGACCTATTTTTTATGTAAATTTCAACTTTAGACAACATATTCTAAAATCGCATAGCTGCTTTCAAAAAATTAAGACCAGTTTTGTATGTCCCAATCTGTTCTTCAATATCATGAAAAGGGATTTCATAGCCCGAGCTTGGTACCTTCAATAGATCCAAAAAAATCCCAATTTTGGGATTTTTTAAAAGTTTTTTGGGAATTGTGGGATAAACCAAAAAATTTTGTTAAATTTTCAACAAAAAATAAAAAAAAATTTTTCTTTTTTTTTTGCAAAAACTCTTCTATGAAGTTGTTTAGGATTATTTCGATAAATATTGCATTTATATTATTTATGTTCATATGTAACAGTCATTTTATTAGCTGTTTTTAAATATCTGTTAATGTTGTATTTATTAGTACTATGTAATTATCTGTTCTGTTGAAAACCCTGCCTGCTAGACTATTTTTTTTTGTAATTGAGTGCTTTTGTAAGAAGGCTAGAATCCGAGTATTAACTGTGGTCGTGCTCGTTCAAGTAACAACAGGGAGCCATACTTCTGTATTATTTTAAATAAATGATTTTTTATAACTAAAGATGAAAACAAAGTGTTTTTAATTGGTCCGTAAAATAACGTGACAACATTTTGGTGCCGAAGGAGAAGGTTAAATTCCGTTGAACAACATAATTATAAAAATTAATAAAATTCTACATGAAGTATTAATATGCTTAGTGTGTGTGTTGCTGATTGGATGAATCTGATGTAAAGTGGTAATTTGTCTACTTGATAGTGTAAAGTGGTGTAAAATAGAAATAAAAGGAAAGCTTTCACCACTTTTACAAGCATTTTAGTACTGATCGTTGTCCTGACTATCCTGTTAGTAGAGACACAAACCAATAGTAAAGCTTGATTTCAACATACCACGGTACTAAAAAAAAAAAAACGCCGTCAAAAATAAAGTAACCAACTCCGACTTTGTTACATGTCAATCATTTTGACATATAAACAAAACAACACACAAAGTAAAACGAAAAGTGCAATTATTGAATATAAATTAAATTTATACTTTTTTTGTTGAAAAAAGTGAATAAAATTTGATTTATAAATAAAGTTAAATAATTTATGCACTATTATGGCTCCACCTGATGACCAAAACCATGAAGCTAGTGACGGTGAGCAAGATGTTGCAAAACAAGAGCAAAAAATTTGTCAACTTGAGGCGTTGAGAACGAGTACCAAAGGCAACATCACCCGGATGAAAACTTTGATATCCAAGAAGGGAATGAGCTTATCATCGGAAGAACTCAATTGTAGGCTGAGTATGCTGGAAGATTATTTTAAGAAAATAATTAAAGTGCAAGATGAAATTGACAAGATAAGTCAAAGTGGCGAAGTTGCTGGTAATGAAACAATAACAGCAGAAATAGAGGACATTTATGTGGCCACAAAGTCTAAAATAATGTCTTTACTATCAAAGATGCATCATGCAGTTGCTGATGTTAGCATGATGAATACTACAGCATCATTTCCAGCAGTCCCTAGAGTTCGTCGGGAGGTAAAATTACCGAAATTCGAAGGGAAGTATTCTGAATTTCCTAAATTTATAACGCTTTTTAACAAATTAATTCACCAGGATGAAATGTTCGACAATTGTGAACGATTTTTAATTTTGAAAGAGCATTTGGGCTCCCGGCCACTGTCGGCGATAGCAGATTTTGATGTCACTGATGATAATTATCCAAAGGCACTCGATAGGCTGAAAGAGTGCTTCGATAAGAAGGCTTTGATGTTCGAGGAACATATTAATTCACTGTTTGCTATCCCGAAATCAACAAAATCTTCTGCAACTCATCTGAGACAAGTGTTAGATGCTGTAAATGCACACTTGAGTGATATGCTGTCATTGGGCGACTTCAAGGACGTCGCGAATGCAATGTTGATCCATATGGTAATGGAGAGAGTGGATGTAGATTCTCAAGTTAAGTGGGAGGAATCAGTGGACTATAGCAAACTGTCGTCATGGGATGAATGTTCTGCTATTTTGACAAGACGTTGTCAGAACCTTGAAGCTCGAGAATCTAAGTTGGGTCAAGTAAACCCAAAAGCTGAAAATTCTGAAAAAGGTTATAAAAAGAAACGTTGCAACTATACTGCACTTTCTGTTGCAAAATCTAACTGTACAGTATGTTATGGCAGTGGCCACGATTTGCAGGATTGTAACAAATTTAAAAAGATGTCTATCAATGAGCGCTATACTGCCGCACGAAAAGCAAAAATATGTTTTAGATGTCTAAAAAGGGGACATTTACATATAAATTGTACTGCTGCGAATTGTTGCAAATGTAACAAACCTCACCATCAACTTTTACATAAAGAATTCGGTTCAGAGGTGAATGCAGAAATCTCCAATGATTTGCCAACGACTTCATATCAAGGTACTGCTCAGGCATCAGTGATGAATGTGACAGCTGAACTTGGTGCTTTTCTTGCAACTGCTATTGTCATGGTAAAAGGTGCTTCGAGTAAATACCACCGGGCTCGTGCCATATTAGATTCAGGTTCTCAAGTAAACCTGATGTGTGAAAATCTTGCTCAGAAGCTACAACTTCAAACAAAGCCCTGCAGACTGGATGTAAATGGGGTCGGAGATGTTGCGACTGTATTTATGAAACAGACGATGACTAAAATTAAATCAAGGATAAATGAATTCGAAGTTGGTTTGGAATTTTATATTTTACCAAAAATTACAAGCTCAAAACCGGATCAATATGTCGACGTATCTGGTTGGAATTTACCCAAAAATATATCTCTTGCTGATACAACGTTTAATATACCATCGCGAATAGATATATTAATTGGAGCTGAAATCTTCTTCGATTTGTTTTCAGTTGGTAAAATTCATCTTGTGAATTCATTGCCCGTACTTCAAAAAACCGTCCTAGGTTGGATAGTTGCTGGTAAGACTAAAGAGTGCTTACTCCACGGATATAAACTGAACAACTTGTTGGTAAATAGTGAATATTTGGAAGATGATTTATATAATCTGGTTTCTAATTTTTGGCAAATTGAACAGATATCTTCTAAATCAGAATTTTTAACTGAAGAAGAGGAAAAATGTGAGAGAATTTTTATGGAAACAGTATATAAGGATGATACTGGACGTTTCGTAGTTAAAATTCCATTCAAATCATCTGTGAACGAATTAGGTAGTTCATACCATGCTGCTGAACGAAGATTTTTGGCACTGGAACGAAAACTTTGCAAAGATCCGTTAACAAGAGAAGGTTATAATATGTTTATGTGCGAGTACATGTCCTTAGGTCACATGACTGAGATAAAAGAACATATTTCCAAATTAAAATATTTTGCACCTCAACAGTATGTGCTACGGCCTGAATCTACAAGTACAAAACTTCGAGTTGTGTTCGATTGCAGCTGTAAAACAGATAGTGGTCTGTCACTCAATGACGTCATGATGAAAGGTCCTCAAGTCCAAGATGATTTATTATCTATAATTCTGCGATTTAGATGTTACAAATACGCAATTACGGCAGATGTAACAAAAATGTACCGCCAGGCATGGGTGACAGATAATGATGCAAATTATCAAGCGATTTTGTGGAGGTCTTCCCCTGAAGAGCAGTTAAAGGCATATCGATTGCGGACCATAACGTATGGTACTACGTCTGCCCCCTATTTGGCAACAAGGTGCTTAAAGAAATTGGGTGAAGATTATGCAGTTGAATATCCGATCGGATCAAAAAAGATTTTATCCGATTTCTATATGGATGATTTGATCAGTGGATCAAACGATGAAAACGAAATTTTTTAAATTTATAAGCAGGTTTCCGTTGTATTAGATACTGATAAATTCACTTTAAGAAAATGGTTCTCAAATAGTGAAAAATTTCTTAATTTTGTACCGGATGCTGACAAAGAAAAAACTCTTCGATTAAATGATGAAGAAATTATAAAAACTCTTGGCATCATCTGGGCTCCAGTGGGAGATACTTTTCGGTATATCTGGCCGTGTTTAGATGACAATAAGGCAGTAACAAAAAGAATAGTGTTGGCAGAATTATCAAAACTGTTTGACCCTTATAAATCCTTTAATAGTAAAGGCAAAGATTTTTATGCAAGATCTGTGGATTTTGAAACTGAATTGGGATGAATCCCTACCGATGAATTTGCATTGTCTATGGAGGAAATTCCGCCAGAAACTGAAAGAGGTTGAAAATATAAGCGTTCCTAGGTTTGTATTAGCCAAAAACAACTTAGTTCGATGTGAAATGCACGGGTTTGCCGATGCATCGAAAAGAGCCTACGGATGCTGTATTTATATACGAACCATCTGCGATGATGACGTCACTGTACATTTGTGGAGTGCTAAATCAAGAGTAGCACCACTGAAGACGCAATCCCTGCCAAGGCTAGAATTGCTGGGAGCTGAACTGTTATCAAAGTTGGTAACGAAGACGAAGGCTAATTTTCCGATAAAAATTGATGGTACCTATTTGTGGACTGATTCGGAAATCGTACTGGACTGGCTAAGTGAGCATCCTTCAAATTGGAATACTTTTGTTGCCAACAGGGTGTCGTCAATTCAAGAAGAAACTAAAGATTACATATGGCGTCATGTCCCCTCCAAATCCAACGCAGCGGATATAATATCAAGAGGTGCGTATGCGAATGAATTGCTGGATTCGTTTTGGTTTACAGGGCCTAGTTTCTTGAAGAAAACGTGTGATGAGTGGCCAGAAAATAAATCAAGGAAGAAACGAGCTGATGTCGATGAAGAGAGAAGTACTACGGCTACTACATTGCTTATTAAACCTACTGCCAACAATTTTCCCCCTGAAAAAGCTAAAGAAGAAGATATAAAACAATCGTTCATTGTGTGGATGGAGACTTATAGAGATTTTGAAAAGCTGCAAAAAATTATTGTTTGCCTGTATAGTTTTCGTAATCGTACAAAGGATATGAGCGAAAAATTAGATGAAGCGCTGATTCGAATAGTATATTGTGTGCAGCAGTATTATTTTAGTGAAGAAATTGCTTTGCTGTTAAAAAATCGTGAATTGCCTGCAACAAGTAAATACAAAAGCCTCAGTCTTTTTATAGAAAGTCAACATGGTGTACCCTTGCTACGTGTTGGTGGTAGATTGGCGAATTCAGATTTGCCCTATGACGCAAAACATCAAATTCTCCTGCCGAATAATTCAGAAACAGTTAAAAGTTATATAAGATTTCTTCATATGAAATATCTGCATGCTGGTACTCAAGCCTTAATGGCTATCATCAGACAGCGGTTCTGGGTCTTCCGTGCTAGAAGTGTCATACGTTCTGTGACTGGTAGCTGTCTTCAATGCTTTAGATGTCGTCCAAGACTTAGCAACCAAATTATGAGCGACTTGCCGCATTCAAGAGTAGCCGTTGCGAAGCCGTTCACTGTTACTGGTGTGGATTTCTGTGGTCCTATTACAACTACATATAAACTGAGAGGTTGTCGTACAACGAAAAGCTACATTGCTGTTTTTATATGTTTTAGCACAAAGGCTATACATATGGAGGTGGTCTCCGATTTGACTGCAAAGGCCTTCTTGGCATCATTGAAAAGATTTGTGGCTCGTCGAGGTTTATGCACGCAGCTGTTCTGTGATAATGCTACAAACTTCGTAGGTACCCGTAGAGAGCTAGAAGAAATGAAGAAGACGTTTTTTGATCAACAAGTTCAAGGTAAAATATCAAAATATTGCGCTGCTAACAATATTCAATTTTGCCACATTCCACCGCGATCACCCCACTTTGGCGGATTATGGGAGGCGGCTGTAAAGTCAGCCAAATACCATTTAGCTAGAATTTTGGGTCAATCGCATTTGACATTTGAAGAGCTTACAACAGTGGTTACTGAAGTGGAAGCTGTCTTAAACTCAAGGCCGTTGACAGCTATCTCCAATGATCCGAATGATGAAGCTGTTTTGACTCCTGCCCATTTTTTGACTGGTGGTCCGTTGGTGGGCATTGCTGAACCTACTGTCGACAGCAAAGACTGGTCTCACTTAGACAGATGGCTAAGAATTTCTGCTATACAACAACATTTTTGGAAGAGATGGTCGATGGAGTATCTCCATGAACTTCAACAAAAAGTCAAGTGGACCAAGAAACAGAAAAACTTAAATGAAGGTGATCTGGTGTTAGTTGCCGAAGATAATATGCCCCCTAAGCAATGGTTAATTGGTAGAGTTCTCAATGTAGTTAGAGATCAAAATGGTTCTGTACGAGTAGCAGGTATTAAAACAAAGAATGGTGAGATTCAACGAGCTATTCATAAATTGGCTCCCATACCAAAAGAAGATTGATGTATTACCGGATCCATCAAGGGCGGCGATATGTTTAGGATTATTTCGATAAATATTGCATTTATATTATTTATGTTCAAATGTAACAGTCATTTTATTAGCTGTGTTTAAATATCTGTTAATGTTGTATTTATTAGTACTATGTAATTATCTGTTCTGTTGAAAACCCTGTCTGCTAGACTATTTTTTTTTGTAATTGAGTGCTTTTGTAAGAAGACTAGAATCCGAGTATTAACTGTGGTCGTGCTCGTTCAAGTAACAACAGGGAGCCATACTTCTGTATTATTTTAAATAAATGATTTTTTATAACTAAAGATGAAAACAAAGTGTTTTTAATTGGTCCGTAAAATAACGTGACAACAGAAGTTTTTAATTTTCAATATATTTAAACATTTTTGAAAAGAAGATGCAATTTCCAAAATATTGATGTATAATATGTCTACCTTATTTTGTCCACGTGTCACAGTAATGAACGAATGATTAACATGTCTAGTGAAATTTCATCACCAACTTATTTTCTTCCATAACAACTTCAATGTTAGGTACTTATATAATACATAAGTACAAACATTAAGCGATTGCAACTCTTTTTTAACAATGAATCCCAGGTATAATATGAAATACCTGGGATATCCCTAAAACATATTTCATACATAATACTATTTTTTTACTACAGGTAATAGAACAGGTAGATTTCATAGCATACATCTCATGTGGAATATTTGATAAATAAACAAAAAACTAAAGAAACAAGTAATGTTTTTTTGGGAAAATATTTTTTATTTTTAAATTTATAATTAGCTTAATTTAGTAAAATAATCAGAAACAGAGCAATCCATATCTAAAAGATAAAGCAAATCTTTAAAGTCATGACTATTTTCAAACGTCAAACTTCTGTAGCAAATCCAACGTTTCCTCATAGATGATAAGACTGGATCTGATGATAAAATTAGATTATTCAAAATGTCTTCATTTTGAGATTGTCGAGAACACTTTCTGGAGCTGAACTGCTGAACATACTTGAAGTCCCTATTTCTCGATTCTTGGGGTTCTTCTGTAAGTTCTTTTTTTGCCATTAAAATAATATTGACTTTTTTCAGTAATTCCATATTAATTCCCGTTATGTCTGAGGTTGTTTCAAAATCTTTGAAAAACCGTCTAGCTGTGTTTCCATCATTTGTGCTTCCATATCCTACGAGTGGTTTATCAATGTTTAATCCAATCTGCTTTTTGAATTCTTCTTTTCTCCGTGGCTCTCATTTCCATCAGTTCTTCATTTTTATTTACTGATTTATTGATATTTTCTGGTATGCTTCTATATTTTAAATCATATGCCAGATGTAGAAAATGTTCAAGAAATCTTATACGGGCATGTAGAGGAGATATACCGAATTTGAGCACTTCCTCGTTAATTGTTCTTTCCTTGGATATATTCGAAAATTCCGATTTTTTTTTCACCACATATGGAACAGTTCCAAGTAGATGATGTTCCTGTTATGGCGTTGCTGACTTTTCCATCGATCATCGTTAGTTTCATATTAAAAGAAACGTTGAAGGAATATTGAGCTATTTGGATTGTAACCGGTACCAAGTCTTTAATTTCAGATTCAATTAAGTTGATCAAATCTTGTGTCGTAATCTTTGTTTCTTTTGTATATTCGAAACATATTGGCCTACAAAAGGCTTTCGATCCAGGAGTTGAATTAATCCATATATCCTCAAAACTAGTTGATGGAGAATCACTGGCAGCATACTTCCGAATTCTTAATGGAACCAATGATGACATAAATACACTTTTATACTCTGATGATGTTTGACTCGATGTAGTTTGCTTATATTCCGAAAGTGATGATAAGCCATCACATCCCCACTTACAGATTAGTTGCAGATCATAAGTATTTATTTTGTTTAGCTATTCTGTAGAAAAGTCGCAAGAAATCCTTAATGGTGTATTTTCGAGTAGAGTGGAGAGTCCAATTCTAGCTTTCCGATCAGTAACTTCAATAGGTGATGGTATAATACTCTTTTTCTTTTCCTGAATTGAGCCATATGATGGTAACACTTCAACTCCAACAATGCCTTTCTTAAAGTTATATAATTATCATCGAAATGTTTTGCCGAAATGTTTTGCCGTTTACAGTGGATAGACGTGTTTTACATCGCTCTCACAAATAAATAAATAAAATAATTGTGAAGATAAATACAAAAAAAAAAAATATATACAAAGATAAGTAACAGCGAATGGACGCTTATTAAATACTTATAAATATATTTAAATATTGATTTAAACAGCCAAAATAAAATTAAAAAAAAACTGTTTGTTAATGCAAATATTAATAATCAGAAAAAAAAACAAAGCAAAAGTAATAAAAAAAAACAACAACATAAATAAAACCCTAAATAAAGAGTGTAGTGTTTGTGTGTTTGTGTATGAGTTTCTCTTACTCTCCAACAAGTGAAAGGAGGCTCAGCAGCAATGGAAATAATGCATACATTGTTGTGAGCTCTCCATACAACAATAATAATACATATGATCCAAAAGATCACAAAAATTATTTAAGTGTAAGAACAACAACAAACGAGAGATCTCCACTCTCTAGTGCGCCAAAACAAAACAATTGTGTAGAAGACAACATAAAAGAAATTATAGAAAAACAAACAACTCAAATGGTTGCTGAAAAAAGTAATGCTACTGTGATCAATGTCACAAATAGTAGTAATGAAAATATTAACTCTATAAAAACCGGTGATGATAAGCAAAATCAATCGAGTTTTACATTAAAAAATACTGGTGCCATACCAAAAAATAGTATAGTGAAAAATACGGGAAAAATCCTAACAGGAATGGACCGTTACATCACTATAACTAAACGCAAGTCCAGTCCTAGGACATCAAAATTGGAACCAAATCCAAAACAGGCGAAGAAAAATCCGGTAAGTCAAAATCGTTTTGCAATTCTTGACAATCATGAAAGTAAAGAAAAACCCGCAAAGCCTGTAAAAGACTATAAGCCACCTCCTCTTTATTTGCGCGAACCTACTACAAATGTTTTGGTGAACAAATTGTCCCAACTTGTAGGTAAGGAGAATTTCCACGTGGTCTCTCTACGTAAAGGAAATATTCAAGAGACAAAGGTACAAACTTATTCGGAAAAAAATTTCAGAATGATTGTTGATAATTTCGATTCCGAGAAAAGAAACTATTATACATATCAACTGAAAAGTGCAAAAGGTTTGACAGTAGTCATCAAAGGTATAGATAGTTCTGAGCCAACTGATGATATTAAAAAGGCGCTAGAGTCTGAAGGCTTTGAAGTGAAGTCCATTCACAATATAATAAATAAAAATAAAATTCCTCAACCAATTTTTAGAGTTGAAATCACTTTCAACTCTTCTCAATTAAAGAAAAAGGGTGACACTCATCCAATATACGGTTTAAGATATCTTCTAAATCGTAAAATAATTGTAGAAGAACCAATTAAGCGCAAAGGTCCACCTCAGTGCCTTAATTGCCAAGAGTTCGGTCACACCCGAACATTCTGCAAATTACCTTCTGTATGTGTAAGATGTGGAGATATTCATAAAAGTCAAGAATGCCCCCACTCGAAAACAGATAATATAAGAAAATGTAGTAACTGTGGTCAAAATCACACCGCAAACTACCGTGGATGCCCAGTATTCCTACGCATACAGGAATCAACGAAGGCAAGAAGACCTTTATATGCTCAATATACGGCTTCTAACTTTCCAAGCCTTCCTGATGCTTCTAGTGCTCAATATAGAAGTATCATAAAAAACAATAATCAAAACAAATCGTATGCCCATACGACAAATGAGGGTTCAGTTACCCAAATGAAAACAAACACAGGTGCTTCTAGTGCTCAATATAGGGGCATCATAAATGATAATTATCAAAACAAATCGTATGCCAATACGACAAATGAGGGTTCAGTTACCCAAATGAAAAGAAGCAATGGAAATAATTCCCCATTATTTTCATATGCACATGCATTAAAAGAGGGTGTACCAGTACCCGACAATAACTCTCAAAGCTCTATTGAGAATCTAATTCAAACCATGAACAGTTTCATGACGAACATGCAAAATATGTTTCAACAATTGATGCAGAATCAAAGCATGCTCATGCAGATCCTGCTAAATAAAAAATGAATTCTCTAAGAATTTGTTTTTGGAATGCTAACGGCCTTAGCCAACATAAGAATGATGTACAACAATTTCTCCACCTTCAGGAAATTGATGTACTACTCGTTTCTGAAACACACTTTACCATAAAGAACTGTTTCAGAATTAACGGATACTATACTTATGACACAAAACATCCAAGTGGTAGAGCTTGTGGTGGAACAGCTATATTAGTGAGAAAGGATATTAGGCATTTCCCAATGCCAGAATATAAAACGGATCACATCCAGGCCACATCTATAAATATACCTGATGGTAGAGTTACAATATCTTCAATATATTGTCCTCCTAGGTATAATATTAATCGAGAGCAGTTTCTCGAATATTTTAGGACTCTAGGTCCAAGATTTATAGCAGCTGGTGATTACAATGCAAAACATACATTTTGGGGCTCTCGCCTTATTACTCCTAGAGGGAGGCAACTGTTAGAAGCAATATCGTCTAACAGACTAGATGCCATATCTAGTGGCCAACCTACTTATTGGCCTACAGACCTCAATAAGATTCCCGATCTAATTGACTTCGCTGTAATCAAGAATATAAAAAGAGAATTTATTTCAGTGATCCCTTCGCTGGACCTCTCGTCAGACCACTCGCCTACAGTTTTAACGTTATTAGCAGTTCCAAGTAAATTGGAAAACTCTTACTCTTGTTTCCCTAACAAGAAAACGAACTGGTTAAAGTATAAAATGTATGTTAGCTCACACTTGCCACAAAACATCTCATTGAAAAATGAGTATGAGATACAATCCGCTGTCGATATATTTACAGACATTTTAACAAACGCCGTTAAAGTGTCCACGCCCCCAGTCACCCTGGGGAATTACAGACATTCAAAATGTCCTAAAAACATCGATTCTCTTATCAAAGAAAAGAGAACCCTCAGACGTCAATGGCAACAATCGCGATCTCCGAACGTAAAGGCTAAACTTAATCAGTGCCAAAGAAGACTTCACGTCGCCTTAAAGATTAATAAAGAATCTAACCTGAGAAATTATCTTAGAAACTTAGACCCTACTAAGAATACAGAATATAGTCTCTGGAAAGCTGTGAAAAATATGCAATGCCCTATTGTATATGAGTCGCCCATACGCCTTCAGAACGGAGAATGGGCAAAAAATACTTCAGAAAAAATCGAAGCATTTGCCAATCACTTGGAGAATGTATTTACCCCAAATGATACAAATTCATATATTAGAGATAATGTCATAAATAATGTGGTGCCAGCCCCACTAAAATTCCGGTTCTCTGCCGTGAGAACGACGGTCAAAGGTCTTAAGGCTGGAAAATCACCTGGTATAGATAAAATTACTACCACGATGATAAGTAATCTGCCCAACTCAGCACTGAGAATTATATTGTTCATATTTAACTCAATTGGATATTTCCCATCCTCATGGAAAATATCTGATATAGTTATGATACCGAAACCGGGAAAAGATGTCACTCAAGTGACATCATACCGTCCCATTAGCCTATTGTCAATATTCTCAAAACTTTTTGAAAAGTTGTTACTTGAGAGACTTATAGTGCACCTTGACGAAAATTGCATTATTCCTGACCATCAATTTGGTTTCAGAAGGAAACATAGTACTATCGAACAGGTACATCGGATAACTACACTTATTCGGAAAACCTTCGAGAGCAAGCAGTATTGTTCCGCATTATTTATTGACATATCTCAAGCCTTCGATAAAGTCTGGCACGATGGACTAATACACAAAATTACTAGATTACTACCTGCGAACGTACATAAACTGCTTAAAAATTACATACAAGAAAGATCTTTCCAAATCAGATCAAAGGATGTGATCTCAACACGTCGAAAAATATCCGCTGGTGTACCACAGGGAAGTATTCTAGGGCCGTTCCTATATATTTTATATACTGCAGATATGCCCACGAGCGCACTGACTCACACATCTACATTTGCGGATGATACCGCTTTTTTAAGTACACATGAAAATCCCGTAATAGCTTCTGAACAACTCCAGTCTCACATCGGCGATTTGGAAAAATGGCTGGACAAATGGAAAATTAAGGTCAATGCAACAAAATGTATTCACGTTACATTTACTTTAAGACGAGAAAGTTGCCCTTCCATACAGATAAATAATATCAAAATCCCAGAACAGAGCCATGTGCGATATCTCGGTATCCATCTTGATCGCCGTTTAACATGGTCCCACCATATTGAAGCCAAGGTTACGCAAATAAAATTAAAGTCAGTCCAACTGTACTGGTTAATTGGCCCACGGTCTGCTCTAGACTTGGAATACAAAGTGCTTTTGTACAAAACAATTATAAAACCGATATGGCTATACGGCATTCAGCTATGGGGAACAGCCTCCTCATCTAACGTTGAAAAATTGCAAAGAAAGCAGTCAGCACTGTTAAGGACAATAACAGGTGCCCCATGGTACATTCGCAATAGTAATATCCATAGGGATCTCAATGTCCCCATAATACGCGAGGAGATCAAACTCTCCAGTCTAAAATACATTTCAAAACTAATGGAACATCCAAACCCCCTCGCCAGGGAGTTGCTGTCATTTGAGGGTCATAGACGACTGAGGCGATTGGAAACACTGGATCTGGCCAGATAATCATCGAGCACTCATGTTGGATATTGCAGCGGCAATAACAACTTTAGTTTTAGTTTAGGTTAAGATTTGAATACTTATTTGTAAATTTCTAAAAAGAAAGATTCAATAAAGAAAAAAGATACTGAAAAAAAAAAAAAAAAAAAAAAAAAAAAAATATATGTTCTTCAATTAGAACAACATTTTGTCGCGAATGGTGTTCATAATGAGGAAATAAAACCTGCATGTGTTTTAAGTTGGGTGGGTAGCGAGTCCCTCGAGCTTCTACAGAAATTATTTGACGGGAAAGTTGAAGAGCAAAGCTACAAAGATATAATTTCAAAGTTAAATGACCATTTTATCAAAAAACAGCATGTTCTTGCTGCTAGAGTTCAATTTTATAAAACAACAATGAAACCGAATCAAACGTATGCAGATTGGATTGCAGATCTCCGAGGCGCTTCAAAGGAATGTAGATTTGTCTGCGAAAAAGAAGGCTGTTCACACTCGTATGTAGATAATGAAATGTTAGTCATACATACTCCACACGATAAAGTCCGTTCTGCAGTACTTCAAAAACTTAATCCTACGTTGGAAGAAGTTAGTCAAATAGCCAACATATATGAATCAACCATCAACACATGCCTGGAAATCAAAGGGGAGGAAAAATCCGAGGTCTATGACGTCCAGCATTTTAAAAATAAGGTACCATACAAAAAACTTAATGACATTAATTTCAAATCGTGCCCTTCTTGTGCCAATTCCCATCAAAGAAAAGAGTGTTTTCATTACAAAAATAGAACTGTGTGCAACATTTGTTAAAGACAAGGCCACATCTCCAGTGTTTGTCAAACTAAGTCAAATTCACCTGACGTATCAAACTCAACTAAAAAAGATCGTAATAAACACAATAATCAGGTAAATTCGGTGTCTATTGGTAATGATTCTTTCGAATCCATTGATTTTACTGAAATTTTGGAGCCATCGCAACTAGAAATTTATAATGCCAATTTGTCAAAAGAGGATAAAATATTTATTGTTATTAACGTCAACGAATCAAATTGTTCTTTTCAAGTTGACACAGGTGCCACTTGTTCTTTAATTGGTTTGACAACTTATGAAAATTTGGGACAACCAAAATGCATCCCAACAAACAAAATGTTAAGAACTTATGGTGGTAGTTTTCTTCCTTTAAAAGGATATATTATCGTTCATGTTGTTTGGAATAATTGTTCTCAAGATTTACCTCTCTATGTAGTTAACAATAATAAAGCCACTAATATTCTTGGATTGGATAGGTTTCGTAAGTTAAACTTTGAAATTAAAATATGGGAAATTATTTAGTAAAGTTGATTTAAGTGATGCTTATCTTCAAATTGTTTTATCCGATTCGTCAAGAAAAGTTATGGTTATCAATACACCATTTGGTTTATTCCAATACCAAAGAATGCCATTTGGAATTTCAAGCGCTCCAGGAATTTTTCAAAGATTTATGGAAGAAGTTGTTTCCGGAATACCTGGATGTGCAGTGTACCTAGACGACATTAAGTAACTGGTCGTAATAATGAAGAACACATTAAAAACTTAAAAGCTTTATTTCAAAGATTAGAGTATCATGGTCTTAGATGTAAAAAAGAAAAATGTACTTTTGCTCAGGCTAAAATTGAATATGTTGGACATGTAATAGATTCAAACGGTATCATGCCATCAGAAAAGAGATTGGATGCAATTCGTCTCATGCCTCATCCAAAGAACCTCAAAGAAGTAGAGGCTTTCATTGGTAAGTTAAACTATTATAATAAGTTTATACAAAATTTTTCAATGAAAGCTGCACCTTTAAATGAGCTACGAAAAAACAATGTTAAGTTTGTATGGGGTCCAAAACAGGAAGAAGCTTTTCAAACAATGAAGAATGATATAATTCAAGTAGCAAATTTAGTTCACTATAATGAAAAATTACCAATAATTTTAGCGACAGATGCTTCAAAAAATGGAATAGGAGCAGTTTTATCGCATCGTTATCCAGATGGTACAGAAAAACCAATACCATTTGCTTCAAAAACTCTAAATAGTAGCCAGTGCAAGTATTCCCAGATAGAAAAGGAAGCGTTAGCAATTGTTTTTGGAGTAACTCGTTTTCACCAATATATTTACGGACGACATTTTGAGTTGACTACAGATCATCAAGCACTTACAACGATATTTCATCCTCATAAAAAACTCCCGATTATGACATTACATCGTCTTCAAAGATGGGCGGTTATTTTACAATCTTATGAATATGATATTCGTTATAAAAATACAAAAAACCATGCGAATGCTGATGCGTTATCAAGATTACCCATGGGTGAAGACGTCGAATTCGATACTTATGAAAAAACTATGCTTGATATTGAGAATATTTATGAATCAACTATTGCAGATTTTCCCATCGATGCTCGTATTATTGCAGAACATACAGAAAATGATAAAATTCTCAAACAAGTATCACAATACATTTTAGAAGGTTGGCCAGAACACATCCAAAAAGAACAAAGTGAGTTGTTACCATATTTTTCAAGAAAAATGTCTTTGTCTGTTGTAAATGGAGTTATCCTCATTCAAACGGATCATATTAGAGTAGTTATTCCCTTATCATTACGTCAGAAAATTTTAGATGTGATCCATGAAGGACATTGGGGAAAAAGTCGAATGAAGCAATTGGCACGTCGATATGTCTGGTTTCCAAAAATTGATGAGGCTATTGAAAATATTTCAAAATGCTGTTCTACGTGTCAAGAATCTGGTAGTAATCCAAATAGAGAATTTTCATCTTGGCCAGAAGCTACTCAACCTTGGGAGAGAGTTCATATCGATTTTGCAGGTCCATTCTTTTCTCAGATGTGGTTAATAGTGGTAGATTCTTATTCTCGTTTTCCATATGTGGATGAAATGTCAACAGCTACATCGTCTACTACAATTCATGCTCTTCAGGATATATTTTCGGTCGAAGGTCTACCAAATACAATCGTAAGTGACAATGGAAGTCAATTTACTTCTAAAGATTTTGAAGAGTTTTGTCGAAGAAATGCTATAGAACATATCACAAGTCCACCATTCCACCCCTCATCAAATGGTTTAGCGGAGCGAACCGTTCGAACGTTTAAAGAATCATTTAAGAAGAATATGTGTGATAAGCAGGATAAACATAGAGCTGTTTTTAAATTTTTGTCAACGTACAGATCTACACCAAACACTGTAACTGGTAAGTCACCGGCAGAACTCCTCCATGGACGCCAACATCGTACCATTTTATCTGCTCTGTTTCCTTCAAAACATTCCAAAATTGAAAACCAAACGAAATTCAAGATCAACGATCCCGTTTACGCTAGAAATTTTGCAGGGAGGAAAAAATGGATAGAAGGTACTATTACTAATGTTGAAGGCAAAATGATGTATACTGTTAATTGTAAATGGGGTAATATAAGAAGACATCAAAATCAGATAAAAATTCGAATATCCTCAAAATCACCCAATTTACAAACTGAGAAAGACATTGATACTAATATTGAATTTCCAATTAATGCAACGAACAATTTAGAACATCGATCAAACTCTGGAACAAATGAAACAATATGTAGAAACCCAACTCCACCACCTGTATCTCCAATCGAAAGTACATTGGGCTTGAACAATAATTTACGTCGATCCCAGCGGATTAGAAATAAACCAGAAAGGTTTGAACCATATTAAGTCTGGGGGAATGTTGTAATTCATTTCTAAATCAAGTAACCCATTTTTATATTTCAAATTCATTAATAATTTTTCATATTATAATTCATTCTTGTTCTAATTTTTTCAATAAATTGTTGTATGTTTTTTATAAGAATCTGTCTTAACTATTTTTGGAAAATCAAGTTAAGTATCATTTCAGTAACTTTACTGAAAGCAGTACCGAAACTTTGGAACTACTTATGGAGACACACTTTCCGTTTTGCAGGGATGATGAAAATGAGGGCACCGCTTCGGAGCACCTTGCAGCTTCTCAAATCCACATAAGTGCATTAGTTAGCTGCATTTTTTTTTTATACGTTTATTTTAATTTCTAGGCCTTACAATATGTAATTAAATCTTAAAACTAAACAATTATTGTTCTCTCAGTGGAGAATCATATTTGGAAAATTAGATGAGTGGTAAATCAGCTCTACGCAGCCTCGAGCTGTCTTGAGTTACTGTAAGTAGCCATGCGAGCGGGTTCGGTTGATGATGTAATTTTGATAAATAAGCTTCACGAGTTTTTCTGAATTCATCTTTGACCAAGGGTACATCTAAGTCTCTGTGGATGTTCTCGTTTCTTATGTACCATGGAGCTCCCGTCATGGTTCTAAGAATTTTGGATTGTGCCCTCTGTATAAGATCTATACTGGTATTGCTTGCTGTTCCCCATAATTGGATTCCGTATGTCCAGGATTGGATTCCGTATGTCCAGGATGACTTTGCAGTTAAGGCTTAATTTCGATTGGTGGTGGATTAGCCAGTGTAAATTAGAAGCTTTTAGTTTCATGTGGAGCCGCTTGGCTTCTATGTGCCGACGCCAAGTAAGACGTCTATCTAAATGAATGCCAAGGTATGTAACGTGATCAGACTGTGGGATGTTCACACTGTTTAGTGTCACTGGTGGACAATTTCCTCTCCTAAGTGAAAACGTTATGTGCTTGCTTTTGACTTCATTCACTTGTATTCTCCAATTTTTTAACCACGTCTCCACGTGCCTGAGATAATTATCAAGGTTTCTAGATGCTACATTTAAGTACACATGAGAACTAAGAATTGCAGTGTCATCTGCAAATGTGGAAATGGTTAATTCTTCGGACTCGGGCAAGTCTGAGGTGTATAATAAGTACAGGGTTGGTCCTAGAACACTTCCCTGAGGTACACCAGCATTGATCGCAATTTTCCCCCTGAAAAAGCTAAAGAAGAAGATATAAAACAATCGTTCATTGTGTGGATGGAGACTTATAGAGATTTTGAAAAGCTGCAAAAAATTATTGTTTGCCTGTATAGTTTTCGTAATCGTACAAAGGATATGAGCGAAAAATTAGATGAAGCGCTGATTCTAATAGTATATTGTGTGCAGCAGTATTATTTTAGTGAAGAAATTGCTTTGCTGTTAAAAAATCGTGAATTGCCTGCAACAAGTAAATACAAAAGCCTCAGTCTTTTTATAGAAAGTCAACATGGTGTACCCTTGCTACGTGTTGGTGGTAGATTGGCGAATTCAGATTTGCCCTATGACGCAAAACATCAAATTCTCCTGCCGAATAATTCAGAAACAGTTAAAAGTTATATAAGATTTCTTCATATGAAATATCTGCATGCTGGTACTCAAGCCTTAATGGCTATCATCAGACAGCGGTTCTGGGTCTTCCGTGCTAGAAGTGTCATACGTTCTGTGACTGGTAGCTGTCTTCAATGCTTTAGATGTCGTCCAAGACTTAGCAACCAAATTATGGGCGACTTGCCGCATTCAAGAGTAGCCGTTGCGAAGCCGTTCACTGTTACTGGTGTGGATTTCTGTGGTCCTATTACAACTACATATAAACTGAGAGGTTGTCGTACAACGAAAAGCTACATTGCTGTTTTTATATGTTTTAGCACAAAGGCTATACATATGGAGGTGGTCTCCGATTTGACTGCAAATGCCTTCTTGGCATCATTGAAAAGATTTGTGGCTCGTCGAGGTTTATGCACGCAGCTGTTCTGTGATAATGCTACAAACTTCGTAGGTACCCGTAGAGAGCTAGAAGAAATGAAGAAGACGTTTTTTGATCAACAAGTTCAAGGTAAAATATCAAAATATTGCGCTGCTAACAATATTCAATTTTGCCACATTCCACCGCGATCACCCCACTTAGGCGGATTATGGGAGGCGGCTGTAAAGTCAGCCAAATACCATTTAGCTAGAATTTTGGGTCAATCGCATTTGACATTTGAAGAGCTTACAACAGTGGTTACTGAAGTGGAAGCTGTCTTAAACTCAAGGCCGTTGACAGCTATCTCCAATGATCCGAATGATGAAGCTGTTTTGACTCCTGCCCATTTTTTGACTGGTGGTCCGTTGGTGGGCATTGCTGAACCTACTGTCGACAGCAAAGACTGGTCTCACTTAGACAGATGGCTAAGAATTTCTGCTATACAACAACATTTTTGGAAGAGATGGTCGATGGAGTATCTCCATGAACTTCAACAAAAAGTCAAGTGGACCAAGAAACAGAAAAACTTAAATGAAGGTGATCTGGTGTTAGTTGCCGAAGATAATATGCCCCCTAAGCAATGGTTAATTGGTAGAGTTCTCAATGTAGTTAGAGATCAAAATGGTTCTGTACGAGTAGCAGGTATTAAAACAAAGAATGGTGAGATTCAACGAGCTATTCATAAATTGGCTCCCATACCAAAAGAAGATTGATGTATTACCGGATCCATCAAGGGCGGCGATATGTTTAGGATTATTTCGATAAATATTGCATTTATATTATTTATGTTCAAATGTAACAGTCATTTTATTAGCTGTGTTTAAATATCTGTTAATGTTGTATTTATTAGTACTATGTAATTATCTGTTCTGTTGAAAACCCTGTCTGCTAGACTATTTTTTTTTGTAATTGAGTGCTTTTGTAAGAAGGCTAGAATCCGAGTATTAACTGTGGTCGTGCTCGTTCAAGTAACAACAGGGAGCCATACTTCTGTATTATTTTAAATAAATGATTTCTTATAACTAAAGATGAAAACAAAGTGTTTTTAATTGGTCCGTAAAATAACGTGACAACAGAAGTTTTTAATTTTCAATATATTTAAACATTTTTGAAAATAAGATGCAATTTCCAAAATATTGATGTATAATATGTCTACCTTATTTTGTCCACGTGTCACAGTAATGAACGAATGATTAACATGTCTAGTGAAATTTCATCACCAACTTATTTTCTTCCATAACAACTTCAATGTTAGGTACTTATATAATACATAAGTACAAACATTAAGCGATTGCAACTCTTTTTTAACAATGAATCCCAGGTATAATATGAAATACCTGGGATATCCCTAAAACATATTTCATACATAATACTATTTTTTTACTACAGGTAATAGAACAGGTAGATTTCATAGCATACATTTCATGTGGAATATTTGATAAATAAACAAAAAACTAAAGAAACAAGTAATGTTTTTTTGGGAAAATATTTTTTATTTTTAAATTTATAATTAGCTTAATTTAGTAAAATAATCAGAAACAGAGCAATCCATATCTAAAAGATAAAGCAAATCTTTAAAGTCATGACTATTTTCAAACGTCAAACTTCTGTAGCAAATCCAACGTTTCCTCATAGATGATAAGACTGGATCTGATGATAAAATTAGATTATTCAAAATGTCTTCATTTTGAGATTGTCGAGAACACTTTCTGGAGCTGAACTGCTGAACATACTTGAAGTCCCTATTTCTCGATTCTTGGGGTTCTTCTGTAAGTTCTTTTTTTGCCATTAAAATAATATTGACTTTTTTCAGTAATTCCATATTAATTCCCGTTATGTCTGAGGTTGTTTCAAAATCTTTGAAAAACCGTCTAGCTGTGTTCCCATCATTTGTGCTTCCATATCCTACGAGTGGTTTATCAATGTTTAATCCAATCTGCTTTTTGAATTCTTCTTTTCTCCGTGGCTCTCATTTCCATCAGTTCTTCATTTTTATTTACTGATTTATTGATATTTTCTGGTATGCTTCTATATTTTAAATCATATGCCAGATGTAGAAAATGTTCAAGAAATCTTATACGGGCATGTAGAGGAGATATACCGAATTTGAGCACTTCCTCGTTAATTGTTCTTTCCTTGGATATATTCGAAAATTCCGATTTTTTTTCACCACATATGGAACAGTTCCAAGTAGATGATGTTCCTGTTATGGCGTTGCTGACTTTTCCATCGATCATCGTTAGTTTCATATTAAAAGAAACGTTGAAGGAATATTGAGCTATTTGGATTGTAACCGGTACCAAGTCTTTAATTTCAGATTCAATTAAGTTGATCAAATCTTGTGTCGTAATCTTTGTTTCTTTTGTATATTCGAAACATATTGGCCTACAAAAGGCTTTCGATCCAGGAGTTGAATTAATCCATATATCCTCAAAACTAGTTGATGGAGAATCACTGGCAGCATACTTCCGAATTCTTAATGGAACCAATGATGACATAAATACACTTTTATACTCTGATGATGTTTGACTCGATGTAGTTTGCTTATATTCCGAAAGTGATGATAAGCCATCACATCCCCACTTACAGATTAGTTGCAGATCATAAGTATTTATTTTGTTTAGCTATTCTGTAGAAAAGTCGCAAGCAATCCTTAATGGTGTATTTTCGAGTAGAGTGGAGAGTCCAATTCTAGCTTTCCGATCAGTAACTTCAATAGGTGATGGTATAATACTCTTTTTCTTTTCCTGAATTGAGCCATATGATGGTAACACTTCAACTCCAACAATGCCTTTCTTAAAGTTATATAATTATCACGGCTTAGTCCCAGCTGCGACATAAGCGCAATAGCATCAGCGATTTTAACAGCTTCCAAATGCTGTTTTTCTTGCATTAACATAGCCTTAAATGTATCCGAAACTTCCTCAGTAGACAGGGTTGATAGTGAATCCGATAACCGCTTTTTCTTGGATTTTGGGCACAATTCCATGTATTCCTTACGGGGAGCACCAAAGGCAGACGTGGACACATAAAATTCTATATTTTCATCCAACCAATCACAATATTTGGATTCAAATTTCGTAGCAGAAAATTTTACGGTTTTCCATTTTATGTCAAAGGATTTAACAAACTTTTCGATTTTACATAATTCCGTTTTATCCACTTTATTATTATGCGTACTTTCGATAAATTTCAATATGAGGTTGACTTTATCTTGAAATTGATCAGTTTTATGTTTAAGTAAAATGGAGGACAAAGTTTTTTTTTTAATGTGATCGTCATCTTTAGCTAATTATAACTAATGTCAATTGTGGATTGAGTATGATTATATATTAATTATTCTTCATGAGTTTCATATAATAGGTTACCTGTAGTCAACGTTTATATAGGTGAAGGTATATTTGGAAATTTACCTGTTCTATTACCTGTAGTAAAAAAATAGTATTATGTATGAAATATGTTTTAGGGATATCCCAGGTATTTCATATTATACCTGGGATTCATTGTTAAAAAAGAGTTGCAATCGCTTAATGTTTGTACTTATGTATTATATAAGTACCTAACATTGAAGTTGTTATGGAAGAAAATAAGTTGGTGATGAAATTTCACTAGACATGTTAATCATTCGTTCATTACTGTGACACGTGGACAAAATAAGGTAGACATATTATACATCAATATTTTGGAAATTGCATCTTCTTTTCAAAAATGTTTAAATATATTGAAAATTAAAACTTCATAGAAGAGTTTTTGCAAAAAAAAGATAAATTTCTTTTTTTATTTTTTGTTGAAAATTTAAATTTTTAAACTGCTATAACTTTTTGGTTTATGAATATTTTTTAATTAAATTTTACAATTATATAGACATTTTTTGTCGGAATGCAAAAGTGAAAATATGGATTTAGATTTGTTATTGAGAATCCCACAATTCCCAAAAAACTTTTCAAAAATCCCAAAATTGGGATTTTTTGATTTTTGGATCTATTGAAGGTACCAAGCTCGGGGCTATGAAATCCCTTTGCATGATATTGAAGAACAGATTGGGACATACAAAACTGGTCTTAATTTTTTGAAAGCAGCTATGCGATTTTAGAATATGTTGTCTAAAGTTGAAATTTACATAAAAAATAGGTCTACTTCGGAAGGCTCTGGACCACGCAATAACACGAATTTTGATATTATTTTGCTTTTATAATATTTCCCGAAATGTTATCTTTCAGAAAAATATAAACACATTATTTATTTTTTTCTCATTTTCTGTATAATTTAAAATTAATGTAGGTACTTTTTTCGAAAAAAAATGGCGAAAAAACGACTTTTTTATTTTTTTTTAAGTTTGAATGCACATAACTTTTGACTCAGTAGATATTTTTTAACAATTCTTTCTTAAGATTATTAATAAATTTGTTGTTAATTCAAAAAAAGATACTTTAAGAAAAGAATTGGATCCGTTATTAGCAAAATGGCAGACCAAGGTAGGCAAAAAAAATAAAATTTTACTTTTCAAATGCGAATAACTCGTAAACTATAAGAGATAATATATGGCTAAAGCAATGTTTTTTGTAGATCTTGTCTAGTACATTCCATATATATAATAAAATGGGAAATTTTATTAAAATCGGGCTATTCGTTTAGAAGTTACATATTTATTTCCACTTTTTTTTCAGATCCCCCACTGTGCGGCCTGAGAGTGGTACAGATTAATCTGCACCACTCCGAAGCAGCATCGGACGATTTGCTGCACTTCATGGAGAAGGAAGCTATCCACGTGGCCTTAATCCAAGAACCCTGGCTTGTAGCCAGTAAAGTTCGAGGCGTCCGGTCAGGAAACTATGTGCTCCTTTCTCCGACCCCAGAGCTGTATTTTGGTCAGGAAAGACATTAAGGTTTTCCTTCTATCTAATTACAGTTCTGGTGATTTAACGGTAGTTGCACTAGAGCGACAAGGGTTACCCTAATCATATCATCTGCGTACCTACCATACGAAGAAGTTAATCCGCCCTCACGTGCTGTACGCACACTTGTAGACTGGTGTAACACAAGGGGCCATGATCTCATCATAGGATTCGATGCAAATGCCCATCATACTCTGTGGGGGAGCTCGGATATAAATGACAGGGGTGAGTGTTTACTTCAATACCTTCTATCTACTAACCTAAGTGTTTGCAATAGGAGTAATAGACCAACGTTCTTCAATAGGATCAGGGAGCAGGTCATTGATATTACTTTGGTAGGGAACACTGACTCAGTTAGAATTCTTGATTGGAGAGTTTCACTCGAGTGCTCATTCTCCGATCACCACAGGATACGGATTACGATACAGCTTACACTGGATAGGGAAAAACCCTTTAGAAATCCTAGGAAAACCGACTGGGTCAAATTCAGTAATCTTAGTGACACCATACCACCTCCAACAATGGATGGACTAAATGCGTTTCTGTGAGGAACTGGAGAATACCACGGAGGCATCGCGTCTACGAAAGGTACTATCCAAAGATTCTGGTACGCCTGGATTCCTGATGAAACCAGATGGTAACTGTTGTAATTCATTTCTAAATCAAGTACTCCATTTTTATATTTCAAATTCATTAATAATTTTTCATATTATAATTCATTCTTGTTCTAATTTTTTCAATAAATTGTTGTATGTTTTTTATAAGAATCTATCTTAACTATTTTTGGAAAATCAAGTTAAGTATCATTTCATTTGGCGACGAGGATTGTAAAGAAACTACGTACAATGGATGCTCAAGCAATTTCGCAATTACTGCAACATCTTCAACATTCAAATCAACAATTTTTAAATCAACTGATGGACGAAAATCAGCAAAGAATATCCAGAATGCTTGTATCTGAAAAATCTAAATCGTCTGTTCCAATTTTTCGCCATTATTCAAAAGTCACAGATAATTGGTCTATATATGTTCTTCAATTAGAACAACATTTGGTCGCGAATGGTGTTCATAATGAGGAAATAAAACCTGCATGTGTTTTAAGTTGGGTGGGTGGCGAGTCCCTCGAGCTTCTACAGAAATTATTTGACGGGAAAGTTGAAGAGTAAAGCTACAAAGATATAATTTCAAAGTTAAATGACCATTTTATCAAAAAACAGCATGTTCTTGCTGCTAGAGTTCAATTTTATAAAACAACAATGAAACCGAATCAAACGTATGCAGATTGGATTGCAGATCTCCGAGGCGCTTCAAAGGAATGTAGATTTGTCTGCGAAAAAGAAGGCTGTTCACACTCATATGTAGATAATGAAATTCGCGACATGTTAGTCATACATACTCCACACGATAAAGTCCGTTCTGCAGTACTTCAAAAACTTAATCCTACGTTGGAAGAAGTTAGTCAAATAGCCAACATATATGAATCAACCATCAACACATGCCTGGAAATCAAAGGGGAGGAAAAATCCGAGGTCTATGACGTCCAGCATTTTAAAAATAAGGTACCATACAAAAAACTTAATGACATTAATTTCAAATCGTGCCCTTCTTGTGCCAATTCCCATCAAAGAAAAGAGTGTTTTCATTACAAAAATAGAACTGTGTGCAACATTTGTTAAAGATAAGGCCACATCTCCAGTGTTTGTCAAACTAAGTCAAATTCACCTGACGTATCAAACTCAACTAAAAAAGTTCGTAATAAACACAATAATCAGGTAAATTCGGTGTCTATTGGTAATGATTCTTTCGAATCCATTGATTTTACTGAAATTTTGGAGCCATCGCAACTAGAAATTTATAATGCCAATTTGTCAAAAGAGGATAAAATATTTATTGTTATTAACGTCAACGAATCAAATTGTTCTTTTCAAGTTGACACAGGTGCCACTTGTTCTTTAATTGGTTTGACAACTTATGAAAATTTGGGACAACCAAAATGCATCCCAACAAACAAAATGTTAAGAACTTATGGTGGTAGTTTTCTTCCTTTAAAAGGATATATTATCGTTCATGTTGTTTGGAATAATTGTTCTCAAGATTTACCTCTCTATGTAGTTAACAATAATAAAGCTGTTGGGAATCTGTTCATCAGCACTTTTCTGGTTATTGCACTGTACATTTCCCTTTCATTTCGATGTTATACGCACTGTCGGTAACCCTAACATAGTTTTGACATTTCTACTTGTTACTTGATAATTTCCCCTCCTTTTAGTATCGTTCTCTCCTTTTTATGTTCTCATTGATCATACAATTGGAAAAGTACCGTTACTTTCCATTTGGATGATGCAATATCAGAAATTATTTCGTCATGTAAGCTGTAGATACTAAAGGAAGAAAAGAAAATAAAAAACGTGGCAGTGGTTATTAATAAGCCTTTGGAAGCAGTCGTTTTGTTTTGTGAAAAAAAGTCTTTTAACGAAACTCTGTTTTATTTGTTACTAAATCGGAAGGCACGCGTTTAATTTTAAAACTACTCATTAAACTTAAAAATAGAAAAAACTTAAATTTCAGTGGAGAAAACTTTAATATATAAAGAAAAAAAAGACTTAATAAAGGAAAACCATAAAAAAAGTTAATTTATAGGAAATCCTTAAAATTAATATGTGTAAACTAAAAAATTAATAAAAATTTTAATAAATAATAAAATATTGAAATTATAAAAATGTTAATAGAAAAAAAAAAATAAAAAAATTGTAAATTATTATAAAAAGAAACCATAAACTATAAACTCCTAGTGTGACAACCTGGATTGTCCACATGGTTCTTGGTAAATCCATTTTTGGATTAATGGAAAACTTGGACTATGTCTTTGCTAACCACGTGGAAACAAATTAACAGGCTGCTAAAACCACTTTTAACCAATACCATCAAGACCAACATCCCGTCCATCATCATCATTACCTTCAAGATAATCATCATTACCTTCAAGATAATCATCACGTCTACATCATCATTACCTTCAAGATAATCATCATTACCTTCAAGATAATCATCACGTCTACATCATCATTACCTTCAAAATCATCATCACGTTCAACATCCCAGTCACGTTCAGCACCAAAATTATAACCGTCAATATTAAATTTAATTGTAAGTCTAGCTATAAAATGCATTTACATATATTTAGACATAAGATTGTTTGAGAAAAAAAAAAAAAAATATATTTTTTGGCCCAAAAAAAATTATTAAATTGAAATATGTATGTATAATATGAAAATGAAAATTTAACTTTTTTTTTATGTGAGAGTAGCAGGTAAAGTAATGGTTATGAGGGTATAACGCAGTGATTTTTTTTTATGGGGCTGCATGAGATATTGGGTACCCATGTCGCCAAAGGTGTGGTTCTATTGAACTTTTGGGAGGGAACTAATGTACCCCTAATGACGTCACCACCCTGTCATTCCCCTTTTGTTTATTTTCGGGTAACATATTTAATATTAGTTTTATTTTGCTCATTACATTTTGGTGATTTTTAAGGCATTTTTTTTTTATGATTACGCGGCGAAGACTAGGGTCAAGAACCACATCACCTCTGCAGAGCTAGCCTTTTCAACATTGATATGCCTTAAGCCCAGTTTTTGTATTTCCATCAAAATAAAAAAAAAAAAAAAACATTTTTAATAGACCACGCGTAACATAAATGGCGCCCAACGTGGGGCCAAAAGCAACAAAATATTTTTTTATCAACGTAATCTTGTTTCATTGACTTTATTTGACTAATTATTATTTCGGTTGAAGACAAGGCCAACACTTTATTATAGAATTTCTCAGTTTTAGGCAAATAATATTCAATGAAACTTGATAATCTGTTTAATATTGTCTAACCCGAAAATTTCCAAAAGCACTTCTTCTTTTGTTTGTGTTGTTTGTTTTAATTACATAAACCACACCAAAAGAACAAAAAGGTCTACGAATCCTTTTAAGTTTTATAACATCCAATTCATTTTTATTATATTAAAGATTTGTAAGTCAATAAGTTAAGATTTCTAATCTGGCTAATTTTGCGACAAGTGTTTTGATACTATTAATGGATTTAAGTTTATCATTAATTTAATAAGTCTGAATCTCAGGTCGAATCCCATAATTGACTGGATTCATTGCGATAAAATTTTTAATAAACTCAGTACACTTTTTTATTGTGGAAAAGGATTTTAGATCTCAACCTAAGGCACAATAGACTTTATTTCATATTGTTAATCACTGAAATATATGCTCATTGTGTTTTAATTTGAACAAGACAATATAGATTACAGTAAAATTTTTATTGGATCTGTTCAAACAAATAAATCACTGTGTTATTACTAAATTCGAACTATACTTTGCCTGAATCTCTCACAAAATATTATCTATTTAAAACAAATTTAATTTATAACTATAAGATATTCATATATGTTTAGTTTAAAGTTCTCAATTTTTTTTTACGTTTTCTTTTATTATTTTTTTTCTTGAAAATTAAATCGTTTTCTTACACCACGCTTTGTTTTTTTTGTAATTTGGATTATAAGAAGAAAATATAATAGCTAGTCACGACAGATTGAAAGGTCAATTATATTATATATATTTTCATGACAGGTAGACATGATATGTCATTGCGCAGCAAAACAGCTGTTTCCAATGTTTTAAATTCGTCACGTGGTCGTGGTAAAAGTATCTGTTCGTCTCCAAGTAGATCATTAGAAAATCTTGATAGTCCAGTACCGCCAAGGAGACCTTTAGTTGTTCATAGCCCTGTCCGTCGCTCAAGTGAGCCCACAATATTTTGTGAGGAATCTAGTTCTTGTAGAAATACGGAGGTTTCAAATTCTGTAGAGTCGACACCTAATTTAACACAATTGCTAGGAGAGTCTAACCCTTCTGTTATAACTGAGACTGTTGACGATTCTTCGGAATCAATTAGTCAGACTACCACCTTACTTGGATTTCCAACTAGTCAGGATTCTTGTCACATTTCTACGATAATGGCGAATGCTAACACAGGTACAGATAATACTGCACAAAATGATATTTTGACAGTTCTGCGGGGAATTCATCAAGAGCAAGCCAATTTTAGTGGCGAGTTAAGCTCTTTAAGAGCCACCGTTTCCAATATGACACAACGATCGGATGCTATAGCGAGCTCAGATCCTACAAGGGGTCGAACAACTTCACCAGAATCACATCAACGATATTTAAACGAGCCTGGTCATAACTTATCAGGAAGTCGAGGTACCAAATTTGATTTAGAAAAGTGGAAACTAAAGTTTGACGGTACAGGTAGTGTTGAAGACTTTCTTTTTAGAATAGACATTCTAGTCGAAAGGACTCGCTGTCCAGTAGAGCAATTAGAAGCAAACTTTCAAACTTTTTTATCGGGGAAGGCTGAGACATGGTACTGGAACTTTATAAAGACCAATAATGACCCTCCATATCGACTTTTAAAAAACGCTATTTCTAAAGAGTTTGCGACTTTAGAAAATGATGATGACATTTTATTGAAATTAAACCTAAGAAAACAGAATCCAAAAGAGTCTTACGATGATTTCCATTTGTTTATGGTGGCTCTCAATTCTCGTATGTCCGAGTCTCTTTCGGAAAGTAGACTTATGCAAATTATTCGGAAAAACATTAAACCCGAATTGAGATGTATGCTGTTTAGCTCTACTCCAAAAGACCTTTATAATTTAAGGGATATTGCCAGAGAGGCAGAAAAGGTACTTAGGGAAGACAAAACATCTTCAAAAATTTCCACTCGTCAGGTTAACGCCTTAGAAGTTAACACAGTTGACGAAGAGGAAAACGACTTCGAATCTGATCCTCAAATTGAAGCCATTCAGATTTCTCGACGTCCAATTAAGCCTGATTATTCGCGTATAAAATGTTGGAACTGTCTGTCTCTAGGACATTCGTATATTTATTGTCCGGAGGAAACCAGGTTCCTTTTTTGTTTTAAATGTGGGGAGCGTGGAGTTGCCACACCTAATTGCAAAAATCTTCACTCGGGAAATCGGAAGCGGAGCGAGATGGCCACCGGGGACGCTCGTTCTTTGCCTCAATCCCCGAGTATGTAAAAGACCCAAGGACTAGTCTCCCACAGGAAGATGAATCCGGGTCCCTATTCTCGGAAAATACTTTAACTAATTCACCAGATTTGTCTAAAAACCTAGAAGCTGATTGTACCATTCTGATCAAAATTCGTAAAGACCGAGAACGATTTAGAAAAAGAAAATATTACCGAAAACAAATAGAATCTTCGCTTTTATGTAACAGCTCCGACGACAGACCTTTTGCAAATGTGAAAATTCTAAATGAGAAATTTTATGGACTGCTTGACTCCGGGGCAAGTGTTTCGGTCTTGGGTAAAAATAGCTTAAATTTTATAGAACGAAATGAAATACAGTTAAGACCATTTAAATCATTTATTTCAACCGCTGATGGTTCTAAAAACGACGTTTTAGGTCATTGTAAGTTACCAGTTTTTTATAAAGGTGTAATGCGCAATATTGACTTTTATGTGGTTCCCTCTCTTAACCAAGAAGTATATTTGGGTTTAGATTTTTGGCGAAACTTCGCTATAGCCCCAAACATCATACCAGCTGTAGACTCAATCGACTTAGGTCCTAGTGACAACAAAGACATTTCCTTTCACAAGCTTAGTGCTGAGAGGCAATTGCTTCTAGATTCTGTCATTTCCGAATTTCCTGCTTTTGAAAAATTTGGCTTAGGCCGTACCCATCTTTTAAGTCACGATATTGACACGGGTGACTCAGTGCCTATAAAGTGCAAGCACTATCCGCTTTCCCCTCCCAGACAAGCGGAAGTGTACAAAGAGCTAGATCGTCTGTTAGAGATGGGGGTAATAGAAGAGTCCAATTCACCTTGGTGTTTTCCCGTGGTAAATGTGAGAAAACCAGGTAAAGTTCGCCTGTGCTTGGACTCAAGGAAACTAAACACCGTGACTAAGAAAGATTCCTACCCTCTACCTCATATTAACGGCCTTCTAAGCAGACTGAAGGATACGCACTTTATAAGTGGGATTGACTTAAAAGATGCATTTTTCCAAATTCCGTTGACAGAATCGTCAAAGGAAAAGACAGCCTTCGCGGTACCTGGTAGGCCCCTCTACCAGTATCGTGTTATGCCATTCGGGCTTTGTAATGGTCCTCAAGCGATGAGCAGGCTAATGGACAAATGTATACCCTCCCGCTTGAGGGAAAATGTCTTTGTTTATTTGGACGACCTTCTGGTATGTAGTGCAACTTTTGATGACCACATGAGAATTCTGCGCGAGGTGTCAAAATGTTTAAGAACCGCTGGGCTGACAATTAACGTCGCTAAGAGCAAGTTTTGTCAGGCCGAGATAAAATATTTGGGATATCGCATTGGTCAAGGTTGTTTGAAAGTTGACCCAGATAAGGTTTCTGCAATCGTGGACTTTCCAATACCGAAAACTCCTCGTCAAGTACGCCGTTTCGTGGGCATGGCAAATTGGTACCGCGCTTTTGTCAACAATTTTGCTGATATTGCTGGCCCGCTTACAGACTGTTTAAGACGCGATAGAGGAAAATTTCACCTAACTGATGAGGCCATTGACAGTTTCGAAAAACTTAAAAGAGCCTTAAGCTCTGCCCCTGTTCTTGCCCAGCCGGACTTTTCCAAGGAATTTGTCATCCAGTGCGATGCTTCCAAAGTCGGTGTTGGTGGAGTTTTATATCAGGTAGATGACGAGGGTAGAGATAGGCCAATAGCTTTCGTTTCTCAGAAGCTGAATCGTGCTCAGCGTGACTACACGGTTACTGAGTTGGAGTGCTTAGCGGCTGTAATAAGTGTAAAGAAATTTAGGGCCTATGTAGAGGGACTTCCGTTCAAGATAATCACCGATCACTCAAGTTTAAAATGGCTCATGAGCCAACGTGATCTGAGCGGACGACTTGCTCGCTGGAGTCTGAAACTACAGGGTTTCAACTTCCAGATGGAACATAGAAAGGGTTCACTCAATGTTGTCCCTGATGCTTTATCGCGGTTTGATGTGGATGACATAAAGATTCATAATAGTTTTCCTGAGATAGATTTGACTTCGGCTGAATTTGATTGTCCTGACTATAAATCTCTTAGGGATACTATTGTGGGAAAGAAAGATATGTTACCTGATGTTCGTATATCTGATAAAGTCATTTTGAAACGAGTTATGTTCCGTCAGGGTGTTGACAACGATGAAGAAAGTCTTTGGAGGGTATGGCTCCCAGAATCCCTAAAGGATGAGGCTATTCAATTAGGTCATGATTCCAGTTGTCACGGGGGTTATTTTAAGACACTCTCCCGAGTACGCCAAAAATATTATTGGCCGTCCATGGCACGAGACATCAAAGCATTTGTTGCTAAATGTGATGTTTGCAAAATCATCAAAAGCCCAAACCAAATTCAGCGGCCACCTATGGGTGATGCGTTTATCACTGTTCGTCCAATGCAGCGCATTTACTGCGATTTTCTTGGTCCATATCCGTGTTCGAAAGCGAAAAATTCCCACATATTCATTGCCATTGACCACTTTACGAAGTTCCTATTTCTAAAGCCTTTAAAGTCAGCTACGTCCATAAACGTTATTGATTTTTTTCAAAACCATGTTTTTAACACATTCGGTGTACCACAATACGTCCACAGCGACAATGCCAAACAATTTATCTCCCGAGAAATGCAAGAATTTTTCAATTTGTATGGTATTACGCATATACGAACAGGTCTTTACTCGCCACAAGCTAATTCTTCGGAAAGAGCCAATCGCGAGATTATTTCCAAAATACGCTTTTATCTAAAATCAGAGTCTCACCATCTAAACTGGGATATATGTATACCCCGTATTCTTGCCTCATTAAGAAGTGATTACCACACGTCAATTCAATGCAGCCCCTACTACGCCATGTTTGGCCAGAACATGTGTATGCATGGTTCGGCTTATCCACTTTTGGATAAATTGAATATGCTGGTTGATGACACTATAGTAAAGAGAACGGACAAATTATCCAGTATTAGGGAAAAGATTTTGCAAAACTTGGAAATGGCTCATGATAAGGCAACAAAGGTGTACAATACTAGAACAAGGTCAGTAAAATACAGCGTAGGACAGGAAGTTTACCGGAAAAATCACAGTCTCAGTAATTTTCAAAAGGGAATCAATTCCAAATTTAACCCTAAATATATTAAATGTCGAATTCGAGCAGTAGTCGGTAATGCCTTGTATGATGTAGAAGATCTACAAGGAAAATTAATAGGTAGGTATCATGCTGCCGACCTTAAGCAATAACTACTTCTAAGCCACAAGTTCAATTTAATTGATATTTTCCAATTAAAAATGTTGCACAGAAAATATTTGTTTTGCCCGGCTATCTATTGGTAAAGCTCAGGGTCATGGGTCGTGCCACACTTTTCTGCACATAGATTAGCTGATGAAAATATTTTTCTCCTGTTCGTTAATCAATGAGCATTTTCATAACGAAGCAGTTTTGTTGGGAATCTGTTCATCAGCACTTTTCTGGTTATTGCACTGTACATTTCCCTTTCATTTCGATGTTATACGCACTGTCGGTAACCCTAACATAGTTTTGACATTTCTACTTGTTACTTGATAATTTCCCCTCCTTTTAGTATCGTTCTCTCCTTTTTATGTTCTCATTGATCATACAATTGGAAAAGTACCGTTACTTTCCATTTGGATGATGCAATATCAGAAATTATTTCGTCATGTAAGCTGTAGATACTAAAGGAAGAAAAGAAAATAAAAAACGTGGCAGTGGTTATTAATAAGCCTTTGGAAGCAGTCGTTTTGTTTTGTGAAAAAAAAGTCTTTTAACGAAACTCTGTTTTATTTGTTACTAAATCGGAAGGCACGCGTTTAATTTTAAAACTACTCATTAAACTTTAAAATAGAAAAAAACTTAAATTTCAGTGGAGAAAACTTTAATATATAAAGAAAAAAAAGACTTAATAAAGGAAAACCATAAAAAAAGTTAATTTATAGGAAATCCTTAAAATTAATATGTGTAAACTAAAAAATTAATAAAAATTTTAATAAATAATAAAATATTGAAATTATAAAAATGTTAATAGAAAAAAAAAAATAAAAAAATTGTAAATTATTATAAAAAGAAACCATAAACTATAAACTCCTAGTGTGACAACCTGGATTGTCCACATGGTTCTTGGTAAATCCATTTTTGGATTAATGGAAAACTTGGACTATGTCTTTGCTAACCACGTGGAAACAAATTAACAGGCTGCTAAAACCACTTTTAACCAATACCATCAAGACCAACATCCCGTCCATCATCATCATTACCTTCAAGATAATCATCATTACCTTCAAGATAATCATCACGTCTACATCATCATTACCTTCAAGATAATCATCATTACCTTCAAGATAATCATCACGTCTACATCATCATTACCTTCAAAATCATCATCACGTTCAACATCCCAGTCACGTTCAGCACCAAAATTATAACCGTCAATATTAAATTTAATTGTAAGTCTAGCTATAAAATGCATTTACATATATTTAGACATAAGATTGTTTGAGAAAAAAAAAAAAAAAATATATTTTTTGGCCCAAAAAAAAATTATTAAATTGAAATATGTATGTATAATATGAAAATGAAAATTTAACTTTTTTTTTATGTGAGAGTAGCAGGTTATGAGGGTATAACGCAGTGATTTTTTTTTATGGGGCTGCATGAGATATTGGGTACCCATGTCGCCAAAGGTGTGGTTCTATTGAACTTTTGGGAGGGAACTAATGTACCCCTAATGACGTCACCACCCTGTCATTCCCCTTTTGTTTATTTTCGGGTAACATATTTAATATTAGTTTTATTTTGCTCATTACATTTTGGTGATTTTTAAGGCATTTTTTTTTTATGATTACGCGGCGAAGACTAGGGTCAAGAACCACATCACCTCTGCAGAGCTAGCCTTTTCAACATTGATATGCCTTAAGCCCAGTTTTTGTATTTCCATCAAAATAAAAAAAAAAAAAAACATTTTTAATAGACCACGCGTAACAAAGCCACTAATATTCTTGGATTGGATAGGTTTCGTAAGTTAAACTTTGAAATTAAAATATGGGAAATTATTTAGTAAAGTTGATTTAAGTGATGCTTATCTTCAAATTGTTTTATCCGATTCGTCAAGAAATGTTATGGTTATCAATACACCATTTGGTTTATTCCAATACCAAAGAATGCCATTTGGAATTTCAAGCGCTCCAGGAATTTTTCAAAGATTTATGGAAGAAGTTGTTTCCGGAATACCTGGATGTGCAGTGTACCTAGACGACATTAAGTAACTGGTCGTAATAATGAAGAACACATTAAAAACTTAAAAGCTTTATTTCAAAGATTAGAGTATCATGGTCTTAGATGTAAAAAAGAAAAATGTACTTTTGCTCAGGCTAAAATTGAATATGTTGGACATGTAATAGATTCAAACGGTATCATGCCATCAGAAAAGAGATTGGATGCAATTCGTCTCATGCCTCATCCAAAGAACCTCAAAGAAGTAGAGGCTTTCATTGGTAAGTTAAACTATTATAATAAGTTTATACAAAATTTTTCAATGAAAGCTGCACCTTTAAATGAGCTACGAAAAAACAATGTTAAGTTTGTATGGGGTCCAAAACAGGAAGAAGCTTTTCAAACAATGAAGAATGATATAATTCAAGTAGCAAATTTAGTTCACTATAATGAAAAATTACCAATAATTTTAGCGACAGATGCTTCAAAAAATGGAATAGGAGCAGTTTTATCGCATCGTTATCCAGATGGTACAGAAAAACCAATACCATTTGCTTCAAAAACTCTAAATAGTAGCCAGTGCAAGTATTCCCAGATAGAAAAGGAAGCGTTAGCAATTGTTTTTGGAGTAACTCGTTTTCACCAATATATTTACGGACGACATTTTGAGTTGACTACAGATCATCAAGCACTTACAACGATATTTCATCCTCATAAAAAACTCCCGATTATGACATTACATCGTCTTCAAAGATGGGCGGTTATTTTACAATCTTATGAATATGATATTCGTTATAAAAATACAAAAAACCATGCGAATGCTGATGCGTTATCAAGATTACCCATGGGTGAAGACGTCGAATTCGATACTTATGAAAAAACTATGCTTGATATTGAGAATATTTATGAATCAACTATTGCAGATTTTCCCATCGATGCTCGTATTATTGCAGAACATACAGAAAATGATAAAATTCTCAAACAAGTATCACAATACATTTTAGAAGGTTGGCCAGAACACATCCAAAAAGAACAAAGTGAGTTGTTACCATATTTTTCAAGAAAAATGTCTTTGTCTGTTGTAAATGGAGTTATCCTCATTCAAACGGATCATATTAGAGTAGTTATTCCCTTATCATTACGTCAGAAAATTTTAGATGTGATCCATGAAGGACATTGGGGAAAAAGTCGAATGAAGCAATTGGCACGTCGATATGTCTGGTTTCCAAAAATTGATGAGGCTATTGAAAATATTTCAAAATTCTGTTCTACGTGTCAATAATCTGGTAGTAATCCAAATAGAGAATTTTCATCTTGGCCAGAAGCTACTCAACCTTGGGAGAGAGTTCATATCGATTTTGCAGGTCCATTCTTTTCTCAGATGTGGTAGATTCTTATTCTCGTTTTCCATATGTGGATGAAATGTCAACAGCTACATCGTCTACTACAATTCATGCTCTTCAGGATATATTTTCGGTCGAAGATCTACCAAATACAATCGTAAGTGACAATGGAAGTCAATTTACTTCTAAAGATTTTGAAGAGTTTTGTCGAAGAAATGCTATAGAACATATCACAAGTCCACCATTCCACCCCTCATCAAATGGTTTAGCGGAGCGAACCGTTCGAACGTTTAAAGAATCATTTAAGAAGAATATGTGTGATAAGCAGGATAAACATAGAGCTGTTTTTAAATTTTTGTCAACGTACAGATCTACACCAAACACTGTAACTGGTAAGTCACCGGCAGAACTCCTCCATGGACGCCAACATCGTACCATTTTATCTGCTCTGTTTCCTTCAAAACATTCCAAAATTGAAAACCAAACGAAATTCAAGATCAACGATCCCGTTTACGCTAGAAATTTTGCAGGGAGGAAAAAATGGATAGAAGGTACTATTACTAATGTTGAAGGCAAAATGATGTATACTGTTAATTGTAAATGGGGTAATATAAGAAGACATCAAAATCAGATAAAAATCCGAATATCCTCAAAATCACCCAATTTACAAACTGAGAAAGACATTGATACTAATATTGAATTTCCAATTAATGCAACGAACAATTTAGAACATCGATCAAACTCTGGAACAAATGAACCAATATGTAGAAACCCAACTCCACCACCTGTATCTCCAATCGAAAGTACATTGGGCTTGAACAATAATTTACGTCGATCCCAGCGGATTAGAAATAAACCAGAAAGGTTTGAACCATATTAAGTCTGGGGGAATGTTGTAATTCATTTCTAAATCAAGTAACCCATTTTTATATTTCAAATTCATTAATAATTTTTCATATTATAATTCATTCTTGTTCTAATTTTTTCAATAAATTGTTGTATGTTTTTTATAAGAATCTGTCTTAACTATTTTTGGAAAATCAAGTTAAGTATCATTTCAGTAACTTTACTGAAAGCAGTACCGAAACTTTGGAACTACTTATGGAGACACACTTTCCGGGTTGCAGGGATGATGAAAATGAGGGCACCGCTTCGGAGCACCTTGCAGCTTCTCAAATCCACATAAGTGCATTAGTTAGCTGCATTTTTTTTTATACGTTTATTTTAATTTCTAGGCCTTACAATATGTAATTAAATCTTAAAACTAAACAATAATTTTTCTCTCAGTGGAGAATCATATTTGGAAAATTAGATGAGTGGTAAATCAGCTCTACGCAGCCTCGAGCTGTCTTGAGTTACTGTAAGTAGCCATGCGAGCGGGTTCGGTTGATGATGTAATTTTGATAAATAAGCTTCACGAGTTTTTCTGAATTCATCTTTGACCAAGGGTACATCTAAGTCTCTGTGGATGTTCTCGTTTCTTATGTACCATGGAGCTCCCGTCATGGTTCTAAGAATTTTGGATTGTGCCCTCTGTATAAGATCTATACTGGTATTGCTTGCTGTTCCCCATAATTGGATTCCGTATGTCCAGGATTGGATTCCGTATGTCCAGGATGACTTTGCAGTTAAGGCTTAATTTCGATTGGTGGTGGATTAGCCAGTGTAAATTAGAAGCTTTTAGTTTCATGTGGAGCCGCTTGGCTTCTATGTGCCGACGCCAAGTAAGACGTCTATCTAAATGAATGCCAAGGTATGTAACGTGATCAGACTGTGGGATGTTCACACTGTTTAGTGTCACTGGTGGACAATTTCCTCTCCTAAGTGAAAACGTTATGTGCTTGCTTTTGACTTCATTCACTTGTATTCTCCAATTTTTTAACCACGTCTCCACGTGCCTGAGATAATTATCAAGGTTTCTAGATGCTACATTTAAGTACACATGAGAACTAAGAATTGCAGTGTCATCTGCAAATGTGGAAATGGTTAATTCTTCGGACTCGGGCAAGTCTGAGGTGTATAATAAGTACAGGGTTGGTCCTAGAACACTTCCCTGAGGTACACCAGCATTGATCGCATAGTCGCTTGTCACATAATCGCCGCATTTTATCCTAAACAAGCGATCTAGGTAAGACTCTAGTATTTTGTGAGTACTAGAAGGCAGTAGGCATTTAATCTTGTGTATTAGACCTTTATGCCATACCTTGTCAAAAGCCTGGGCAACATCTAGAAATATTGCCGAACAGTACTTTTTTAGTTCGAAAGATTTTCGTATCTCTCCAGTTAGGCGGTTAACTTGCTCAATTGTTCCGTAATGTTTACGGAATCCGAATTGATGATCTGGGATAATGTTTTGACTATTTAAGAATGTTAAAATTTTCCCTTGGATTATTCTCTCAAATAGTTTAGACAATCAAGGCAATAGGTCTGTAGGATGATGCCAATGTCAAATCCTTTCCTGGCTTGGGTATCATTATAATTTGGGAGATTTTCCAATCATTCGGAAATACTCCTAGAGACAAGATCGCATTGAATAATACTGTGAGCACAATAATTGCCACATCTGGTAGGTTTCCAATCATGGAAGGTGTAATTAAATCATAACCTGGAGATTTTCTTAGTTTAAGATTGTCCTTTATGATCCTCTGAACATCTTCTATACTAATATTGATTAGTTCGGAGTCTGTTCCTATCCGAACAGGTAAATCCCCCAATACAAAATTATTTGATGGGGGGTTTGGTTGGAACACATTACTTAAGTGTTCAGCGAAAACTACGGCTTTATCCTTTGCACTACGTGCCCAGGAACCATCAGATTTTCTTATCGGACTTTGACCCTCTACCGGTGGCTTAATATTCCTAGCTGCCTTCCAAAGGGAGAAGTTTGTGTGCTTGGTACTGGTTAAACTTTCAATATAGTTTCGATTTCTGCGATCCTCTTCAGACTGAAGGGCTCTTTTTAATTTCTTGCTTGCAATGGACAGCCTCTGCTTAGCAGCAGGGGATCTGTTGTGTTGCCAATCTCTTCTACATCTCCTCTTTTCGAGGAGGAGACTATTAATTTCTGCATTAGAAATACACATTTTAGGATTAGGGGGAATTTGGCACTTAGAGTGATCCAAGGCCGAAAAGATTAGAGACTTGATGTCTCTGATACAATCATTGATATCTTCCTCACACTGTATGTTACATTCAGTGTGGATGTGGCTGCTGATGTATTTTCTATATTTCAACCAATCAGTCTTGAATAATGAAGCTTCCGTATGAGACGATTGATATTGGCCGTAGTAGTGTAGTATAACGGGAGAATGATCAGAAGATAATCATGTGATATTTCTGCAGTAATAGAGTTTCTGTTTATATTCCTTGATATGGCAAAATCTATTAGATCAGGTATTTTTCTAGGATCAGAAGGCCAATAAGTGGGCTGACCCGGTGATATAAAATCTAAGCAATTTTTTCGATCAACTAGAGTCCTGTACAGCTGTCTGCCTTTGGGATTCATTAATCTGGAACCCCAATATGTATGCTTAGCGTTGTAGTCACCACAAGCCAGGAAACGATCTCCTAGTGTATTAAAAAATTCTTCAAATTGTTCCTTAATCACAGAAAATCGTGGGGGACAATATATTGAGCTTAGAGTCAAATCTCCAACTCCACATTCTAAGCAAATGGATGTTGCTTGCAAATAATTTTTAGAAAATTTTTCTAGGGTATAATGTTTTATCCTATTTCTAATTAAAATACCAGTACCGCCGTGTGCCTTACCATCAGGATGATTAGTGGGATGAAATATAAAACCTGGAATATGAAAATTATATTTATTTGTTAAATGAGTCTCCGAGATTAACAATACATCTATATTGTTTTCGTTGATAAAGTGTGACACCTCAGCTTTGTGCTGGTTCAAGCCATTTGCGTTCCAGAAACAAATTTTTAAAAAACTCCTTTTTTTGTTAAGAGTATTGGTATCATTTGGTTCTGGGCTCTCAAAAGCTCTTGTATGGTATTTTGCATGGATGTCATGAAATTAGACATGTTTTGGTTAAGTGAGGTTATGTTACTTGCAAGAGTATTTAATAAATTTTCTAACCCTCCCGAATTTTGGGGGAAACTAGGTTGTTTAATATCAGATTTTAAAATATTTGCATATGAGACGGTTCCAGACTGAACTGGAACATCCTTATTATTTTTATTTGGAGTGGGAACTCTAGAAATTGGCGGATAGGAACTGCAGTTCAGATTTACTGGTTCAACTATTTCGCCTCTTAACCCCTTTTTTCTATCTCTTAATCTTTTCAACAATACTTTGTAAACTGGGCACCCGAGATAGTTAGCAGAGTGATCGCCGCCACAGTTTCCGCATTTTCTAATGAGACCTTTCTTTATAATATCACATTCTGTTGAAGAATGCAGGTCTCCGCATGCAACACATACAGTTCGTAAAGTGCAATAGTTCTTCTAGTGGTATTTATCCCCAAAGCGGGAATGGTAAACCACAGTACCGCCAAGGACTATAGACCGATCAGTCTGTCATCGTTTTTATTGAAAACACTGGAAAGATTGGTCGATATCCATGTCAGGAACATCCTCTCCCCTGATAATTTCTGTAGGGCACAGCACGCATACCTTAAAGGGAGGTCGGTGGAGACTGCCTTGCACGACGTTGTCGGAACTATAGAGGGGACACTTGACAAAAAGGAGTATGTTATGGCATAATGGGAACATATCCGCAATAGTTGATGCATTGGGTGACCTAGGTGTTGATCAGCGGATAACAAATTGGACAGAAAATATGCTTAGGAGCAGGGCCATTAACTCTAATATGGGCATTGGTAGGACAAGGAAAGTTGTGACAAGAGGCACACCACAAGGTGGTGTCATCTCTCCACTTCTGGGGAATCTTGTCGTAAATAAAAACCTTTTCAGGCTCAGCAGGATAGATACCAAAGTAGTCGCATATGCTGACGACGCACATTGGTTGAAGTTCATACAACGAGCGGCTAAAAATAGAAGAAGTTGTCCAAGGACAATGACAATGTTTAGATCAAGAAAAAATTTAAAAATCAAAATGATCCGTCCACTTTTACGCCCACTTCCCATACAAAGTGAAGATTAAATTTTGACCTACGGCATTGATTTTTGGCACATAGCATTTTTAAACACTCAGAAATTTGTGTGAAATTTTAAAAATATCCGCCCACTTCCCATACAACTTGTATTGAAAAAGTTTCATAACTCCCTTGATTTTTAATGCATCTACTCAATTTTCTCAAAAAATAAATATAATAATTATAGAATCGGCTCCTGAAAATATATACCTGATCCGCCCACTTTTACGCCCATCTCCCATAGAAAAAACATGAAAAAGTAATCGTACTCCAATTTTTTGAAATCTATTTATAAATGGGTCTGAAGACAATAAAATATTATGCATTACATCTTCATTAGTGGCTATACTTCCAATTCTTTGCGAATGATGTAATCTATAGGCTCTATAGTCTTTATTCCTCGCTTCCTGAGCTTCCACGGATAGCATACCTGATACAAATAATCAATTAAAATGTAAAAATTGATGCTCAATGATATTTTGTTTTTCTTTGTCTCATTCTTTTACTTTCGTAATAACTCATGTTATCAATCAACTCTCATTTACTTCTTAAAATACCGTCAATCCTGTATTATTTTATTGATTTATTTGAAGCTTAGCTATAAATATTTTTTGAAATAAAATTCATTCGCTTATGAACTGTCCACTGGTAAAGTTGACCAAATTAAAAAGCGGCGTTTTTTTTAAATAATAAAAAATAATACAAAAGAGGACAGATTAAGACTTTTATAGTCCGATTTGTCCCTTTAAACAAATAAATTAAAAATATTACCCAGCTTTGACGTTGATCGACTGGCTTGGGTTTACTTAATAATTTAAGTATAAAAAATAACAAAACACCCAGGAAAGGAGATAAATTTCTCCTTCATACAACTAAAGAATTATGGCAACAACAACATGCATGAACGAAAATTCATGTTTTGTTACTTTATCACAATATCACTTTATAGTTTTTACTGTTTTTTTTGGAAAGGAGCAGGTAGGAGCAGCTGATACCATACATTGTACACTGGATGTACACCGCTTTCATAAGACCTATTTTGACCTATGGGGCTCTTGTTTGGTGGAGATTGGTAGACACTAAGACTCACCTTTCTATTCTAAACAAGGTGCAAAGATTAGCATGTCTTGCAATTACTGGCTCTATGAATTCTACCCCTCAGGCCAGTCTAGAGACGATGCTAAATATAACTCCCCTTGATATATATATCAAATGCATTTCTGCTAAGTCTGCTCTACGACTTAAACAGTCGAGCGGACTAAAGCATGATCGTATTGGTCATGGTACCATCCGACAAAAGATAGGCAGGCCAATCATAGGGCGGGAAACGGATTACATAATACCTACACCGAATTTGGACAGAACTTTTAAGACCAGAATACCGACAAGGGACGATTGGGCCGCGAACTCTGTCCTAAGGGATGACGTGATCTCAATCTACACTGATGGTTCAAAGACAGAAAGAGGCACGGGCTCGGGAAACTTTTCAGATGAACTGGACCTTCTGATGTCTATTCGATTACCCGATACCTGCACGGTTTTCCAGGCAGAGATTTATGCCATCGATACAGCCGCGAGAAGAATCCGGGAAATGAATCTCGAAAATTCGACTATACATATCTACTTGGACAGCCTTGCATCAATCAAGGCTCTTAACTCCAACATGATCAGGTCGAAATGTATTCTCAATTGTATCAAATCACTGACACAACTGACACAACATCACGTCGAGTTGATATGGGTTCCAGGACACGAGGGCATCCGGGGAAATGAAGTATCTGATGAGTGCGCAACCAACGGGTCGTCCCTGGACGTATCTCTAGCGCAAAGGGATATTCACACTTCCCTGGTGACAGTATCGAGATTGATAGAAGAATGGGCTTTGAGTGAGACGGAACTCAGGTGGTCAAATATCATCACTTGTAGAATATCAAGAATGCTCTGGCCCAATCTGACAATAATTACTGGGCACTGTATGATTGGACATATGTCGGAACGTATGGGTTACCCACGTTATAGCTACTGTAGAAGTTGTTTAGATGAAGAGGAGGATGAATCGGTACAGCACCTTATATGTGAATACCCAGCCTTACAAGAGCATAGACTACTACATCTTGGTAGAGCTCTTTTCCATGATCTGGACTGTCTCAGAGATGTGTCACTAGTAAATATGATCAGATTTATTAGAAGTACCGGTTGGTTCCCACGGGGATCACAGGAATCACATAGTCAACGAAATTAGGGAGGGAAACTATTCTCACTTTATGTACGAATTTTCAGCATAAGGGAATAGTATTTCTAAGGGTATCACAATGGGCCACAAGGCCTCCGAGTGAACTCGCTAAATTGCGAGCAACCCATGTAACCTAACCTAACCTATAATTCGTTTATTGAATGTTTTGCGAGAATCAATGAACGGCTACACAACTCGTATCAACTCAAAAGTCAAATGACTTACCGGTAGTAAATCAAAACATTTCAGATGAATCTCATCATAATTTTGTACTACCGCCTTGTGAAGTAGATACTTTAAAAGGTGACTTTCTGTATTGGCCCACTTTTAGATATTTATTTACTGCGTTATATATTAATAGTTCTCGTCTTAGAAAAATTTAAAGATTGTGTCGTCTTCTACGAAAAACTAGCAGCGATGTGAAATAAATAGTTTCTATCAGCCGTATTAATAACCAAAATTTAACATGAACTTAACATACGAGTTATTTATAAAGTATTTCTTATCCACTCACTAAACGTTTGCTAACGAACAATCAAAGACTTTAAACAACAGCTGTTTTGTGTCAAAGTAAATCTTTAAATAAACGTGAAACATATTATAAAATCTTTTATTGGGAAAAAAGCAGATTATCAAATGGGGTTTTAAAGTATTAAGGCAAAACATAACGTAATTCAAAAAAAGTCCTAAAACACTAATAGCTCATGTACTTTTTCTTTGGCCAGTGTCAAATTTTTGTTGCAATTTCATTCCACATACGTTATACAGTAGGTTAGGCCAATATATACGTTAGGGTGGCATCGATTTTTCGATAGCTTTTGGCATGAGGAAAAAAATGTCCACTTCAGAAAAAGTGAAAAAATTGATTTTTATTTTTAAGGTTTAATTTAATTTTTTTTAAATACTGTCCAAATTATAAAAATGTTCGATTTGTAAATTTGTGAGAAGCGGTTTAAAATGTGTAAAAATAGTTAAGCTGGAGGTCCACACCACGCGTTTTACGCTTTCTCGCATTCTACGAGGCTGTCAAAAAAGTAGAATCAATGGCGCATATTCATAAACGATCACCAAGTGTTAACTTTTTAAGTACCTATTTAAATTATTCACAATTGGTTACTTTCAGCACAATTAGTTAGCACTTAATCATGAGTAAAGTTGTTGGTAACTAACTAATACATTCAAAAAAGCAGCAGATTGATTTAATTTTAATACATCTATAAATAATAATAATAATAAATAATCTAGAGATGTGTTTTTTTTTTTTGTCAACAACATTCTATTGAAAAATTAAATTTTACATGCCCTTATTTTAATTGATATACATACAAACTATAACTATAAATTTTGTATGTACTTTTTAGAGCTTTATAAGCCTTTTAATTAATTACAGTATATATCGATCAAAATATTATCGACATTTTGTTTTCTCTACATGTCAAAGCAGTAACTAAGCTAGTTATGAATTGTGAATAAGATCTACAACTATCTATGAACTATTTTTTAGTTTCTGTTTTACTAGTTCCGACTTTAGTTATGATTTATGAATATGCGCCAATGTATTTGTACGCTGCAAGTTACAAGTACAAAAGCGTAGAATGCCTTGACGCGTAGAATGCTTAAAGTATATCTACTTTCTACTTTTATAAGCGTCACAAGCAGCGCACGAACATTTCAGCTGATTTTGACAATTTATATTCTTTTTTATGTATTTTTCAATTTTAATAAATTAAAACAAGTTTAATAATAAAACAAAAAATTGACGCTTAAAAAGCATCGCATGTAACTTGAAGCGTAGAATGCTTTAAAAAGAGAAAAAAACATTTGATTTGAAAATATGTACATATTGTTACGTTTTAACCTTTTCAAAACGTTTGTTTATTTCCTTAAAATAAACCAGATACTTTTGATTGCAAATAAAAGCCGTTTAGTAGTTTGAAAATTGTAACAACTCTTTATTTATTTAAAATGTACAACAACATAATTAAATAGCCACTCAATGTTTTTTTATACACGTTTATAAATTCGCAGAAATACAGACACACTTTATAATGTACACGAATTCACTTGAAAATACAGCACACTTTAAGGCACTAAGTTGATGTTTACTCGAATAGCGTCTTTGATAAACTCCCTAACGACTGCAACCTCTGTCACTATTTATAACATTGCCATCTGCACTCTAGATTGATCTTTAACTGTCTAGAGCTTTGTAATACATACGCCATCTGTGGTGTACATTCTACAATGTTCTTTAACTGAATATTCGAATTCGAATATACGGTCGCAGCAAACAGCATTGCCATACTTACGATCAATGGTCAACTGAAAGCTTTTATTCAATGTTAATAATGCCCACAGATATGCTACAGTTTGCTATTACAGCACTGCTATTTGAAAGCATTCTGCTACTTTTAAATCAGCCTTAAAATCGTTATATTTGAATTCAAGTACACTTTCGTAACACTTCTCCCCGCTTAAGCCTGTTCGTCCCGAATAGGCATAGATTCACTTCTCCCATAGGCAGCTAGTCGTTGTAGATGTTCAATCCAATTTCTTAACTACCCTATGTGGTCCTTTGCAGTGATTCGTTAATTTGGATGACAAACCCTTATTACGCTGAGAGCTATATCTGGTTTTCATTTGGTCATTTGTCATTTTAATTCGTCTCCGAACGAGTTCATCTTGGAACCCGGCCTGATGATCTTTTCTCTGCGGGACAGACCAAGCACTCCAACAGGAACCATTCTGTCGTTGCACTGTTTAACGAGGGCCTCCATTGTTACATGGCCACTTCTCACACCCGCTGGTTCCAACACCAACAAACCATTGTCTATACAATCCTCCACTTCCTCACGGGCCCATACCAAATCCTCTGCCTCAGTGCTAGCTCTTTTTAAAGGTGGCTCCTGTATTGCTTGATGATTCGCCAGCTGGTTATTTCTTGATGGTGAAACATATCTGGTTCGCTTTCATGGTGCTCTACAGTTTCGCTGAATATGACCAATTTTGGTTTTACATTGCTTATCATTTAAAGCCTCTACAACTGCCTCTTCTTGACATTGAACATTATTCAAGTCCGACACCTTTTTATCAATGCCATCCACCACTGTTGTTAATAACATCATACACTTTCTGAATTTTCTTATCTGTGGCTCTAGAAGATTCTTGAAGTTCTGTTAGAAGTTTATTGTTGTTTACTCTGAAAGTTTCTTTAACTTCAGCTAACAGCTTCTCGTTGTTTACTCGAAGTTCAGCTAGAAGCTTCCCGTTGCTTACTTTAAAAATTTCTCGAACTTCTCTAGAATTTTCCTGAACTTCAGCTTTAAGTTCCTTCAATTTTTCATCATAGCAGCAAACATTGTGCTTAAATCTATGCTGCTTGTTGTTGCACATGCAGAAACCTCCATTTCTTCTTTATACTCGAATTCATAAGCTCCAATGTCAATATCAAGCCGCTTAAATTCATCTATTAGCCTTCTCTGCAATCTGCCTTGTTACCTTGTTACTACGCGTTTTACGCTTTCTCGCATTCTACGCGGCTGTCAAAAAAGTAGAATCAATAGCGCATATTCATAAACGATCACCAAGTGTTAACTTTTTTAAGTACCTATTTAAGTTATTCACAATTGGTTACTTTCAGCACAATTAGTTGTTGAGGTAGCTTGCTGGCCGAATTATTTCCTGTTTTGTGTATCATTAATTTGTTGAGGTAGCTTGGTGACCGAATTATTTCCTGTTTTGTGTATCATTAATTTGTTGAGGTTGATGGTGGCCCAATTGTGTCTTGTCTAGTATTTCCATAAATTTATCAAAAAAAAATTTTAAAAACGAAAATAAAATTTTTTAAATTTAAAAAAAAAAAATTTTTTTAAATTTAAAAAAAAAAAAATTTAAATAACATTCGAAAAAATTTTTTTTCCAAAAAATTCAAAAAACAACTGAAAAAAAAAATAAATTTTGTTTACCTAAAAATATTTAAAATTTTAATTTGGTGAAGGGTATATTAGATTCGGCACAGCCGAATATAGCACTCTCACTTGTTTTTTTTATCAATTTAAACAGAAATTAATAAAAGTAGATTTTGTGTAATGAGTTGTTTTTCTTTTGTTTATTTTAATGTTGTTCAATGTTTGTTATGGTTAAAATGTCAGAATGTGGAAACTAAAACATTAACAGGGTGATTCTAATATTATAAGAATTAATACGAAATTAGGGTTACCAGATGAAAATTGATAGAAGGAAGAGAATTATAGACATTTTTCTCTTAACACAAAAACGCAACTTTTCAAGGCTACAGCTAAAAGTACATTGAACCAAACTGTATTGATGTACATGATATTTTTTTAAATAGTTTTTGTTAGTGCATATGTCAGTTACTTTTCTTGTGTGATTTTAACGAAAAGTAAACATTATTGAAATCATTAGCCTAAATTAATGCACAGTTTACAAGTAGTTGTTATTGATACTACACCAAGTAAGGAGAACAAAATTATAAGCATTAATTGGTGTGCAGTGAATTAAATATTGAGAAATTAATTATTAAGTTTAAATTAAATTCATTTAATTAAACAAGGAAACCAGTGAGTATTAAAAGAATAAAGGAAAGTTAAAATAGTTCAAGGAAAATAAACAATATGATTGTGTTTCTAATGAAATAGATCAGTATCACTGGAAGCCACACAGATTAGGATTCAGGAGGCCTGCGAATACTTGGAAATATCATCCCACAGGACACATACTCGCATTTAAGGAAAATATTAAAATTTTTTAAGAATATAACTTGAAGGTAATACTGTGCATATATATATGGATTAATTAATATATTGGTAGCCCAGTAAATTTATAATAATATACGCCATCTACTAGGGACTAGAAGCAATTCCACAAATTGGAACCCAAGTATTAACCGAGACCAGAACCCATATTCAAGATTAGAACCTTAAAATCATAAACAGTACAAATCAATAAATTCCAATAATAAGATAATTTTATAGCAAAAAGGCATTAGGGTGGTAATAGTTAGGGTATGTTAAGTTACATATTTGTTTAGGATAAGATTTGTGTTTTAGTTCTTAAGAAATTAGTTTATTAATTGTTTTTTTTTTATGTTGTAAAGGGATCTTACTAAAAGAATAATAAATTAAAAGATCGTAAAGAAGAAAATTTAAAATCAAATAAATAAATATACTAGGCTCTATATATAGAGCCTAGTATATTATATATATCTTTCAGGGAGCTCCTTTAGGGATATCAGGCAGAGAAATAGTAAAAATAAAACGAATATTATTTGAGTGTGAAGTGAAACTCATTAAAAACTTTCTTTTAGTGATCCTTACGTAGGTAGATTGATTTTCTTTGTTGTTATTGTTTAGATTAAGAGGATTTGTTAATTTTAGTTAAGTTTTTATTTCCGTCTGGATTAAGTTTTATTTCCGCTTAGGTTAGTTTATTCATTTTTTTTAATTAACAAGAAAAGTAAAGTTTAAGAAAAGCCTCAATATTATAGTTTCTCGTTAGGTGAAAAACAAATATATATTGTAGGAATTTTTCTGTCATTTGCATTCACTACAAGTGATCAAAAGACATTAAAAAGAAAAATCCAACAATATTAAATACTTTAATTGCCAGAGAAAAAATTTAACAATATTTGATTTATAAATTACAAGAAAGATTTCAAAAATAAGGTTGTAAAGACCATTCGATTAATTAAAATCGCTATTAGCGAATATCATTTGAGACTAAAAGAGAAATAGACAATATAATGATTTAGAAAATTGACAATAATAATTTTTAATATATGTAATTGATTAAGACCTTTTTGCTAAACCAAGAAAACAATAGAATATTTAGTTTTAAGTTATTAATTCAGTTTATTGTTTAATTTAGCATAATAAAGGTGATTTTTGAAAATATTATTTGTTAAAACAAAATGTATCGTTAAAAGTTAATTGTTACAGGTACAGTGGGCCGAAGATGTAAGAGTTGATAAATATGGTGAGTTATTGAATATGTGTGTAAAAAAAACGAAAGGGGTCATGAATAAACAAAAAATTACCAAGGTAGGGTGGGCGACGAGGATGGGATTAACATCTAAACCCATTGGTTATGTGTGTGTATGTTCGATAGGAATAAAAATAGTGAAATATGTAGGAATTTATAAATATTTTTTTTGTTGTGACGAGCCGTAGGTGATGTAGATGCGGGTTGAGATCCTACGCCCGAAGACTGAGCTAGCAGAGGCGGCATCTTTGCCCACCAAAAGTTAACAAGAGGTTACGTAACAATAAATGGCGCCCTAGAAACGAGTAACGTTAGCATTTTGAACAGAAATCGTCCTAACCGCAAGAAGGAGTTAGTTTGCGTATTTCTTGAACATGATATGTTTGTCATTGTCCTAACCTAAAGAGTGTAGTTAGTTTGCAAGTGACAAACAAATTAGGTAGGATAAATTAGTTGATATAGGTTATTAAACAAACTCGTCCTAATGAAAAGTAAGATAATTAGTTTGCGATTTGTTTATAGGTTTTGTTTTGTTGTTTGAAAAAAGAAAATTCTCATCGTACAAATGTCCTAATCCTGAGGAGATAGTTTGCATTATGTACTGAGAGTTTTGTTAGGTAAATTGAAATATGTCCTAAATTCAAGAAAATTAAGATTTAGTTGCAAATTTCAATCTGATTAGGTTCATTCTAGAACAACACATTTTATAGGAAACCGTCATAAACATATTCAACAATACAACATCAACCACCATAAATGCTTTTACATCTACTGGAAAACCACTGTTCCTGTAATTTTATATGTTATATGTGTTTTGTTAAATCGTAAAAATATATGTTTTTGAAAGTGTTATATGTTATTTGGTAAAACTTTTTAAATTGTGTGTAATTGTGCCTTAAACGTTGTGAAAATATTGTAACTTCTACGTGGTATCTGTAGATTTAGATTTGTGTTTTTTTAAATATTTTTTTTAAACAATTTTGTAAAATTAGTTTAGTGTTATATGTTTATTGTAGCTATGTTCAATAACTAAAAGTTGTTACTAGTTAGTAACAATTGTTACTGGAAAAGCGTTCATTAACTCAAAAACTTGCAAGTAGAGAAAAAATCAAGAGCGTATAAATTTTAGAGAGTGTTCTCTCTTTGCAAACTATTACAAGTTCTATTTTGAACTCGTAATAGTTAGCAGCTTATATTTTATATGTTTTGTGTTATTGTTTATTTATTTAAAATTTTATTTTTGTGGTGAAAAAATGCCAAAACAAAAGAATTTTCAATAAAATTAAAGAAAATGTTAGTATTTATACATTTTAAAAGGAATGAAATGAGAAAATTGTGTGTATAAAACAATTGTTACTGGAAAAGCGTTCATTTACTTTTTACTATTTTTGAGAATTTAAGAGAGTAATTAAATTTTGATTTATTCTCTCGTTGCAAGTATTTACTGGGAAAGTAAATGAACAGACCTTGTATGTTATTATTGTTAGTATTAATATTTATCTATTGTGTTTAATGTTTGCGTAATAATTACTTAGAAATATTAAGATTTTGATTTCACAATGCCCGTTGAAAGAACTCCAGCGAGATCTGAAAACACAGAAGTAGGAATTATTATAGATATTTCCGAAACAATTAAAACTCCCAATACTTACATAGCAACCCAATCAGAAACTGGTAAAGTGAATTCAGGCCAATCAGCCGGAGCAATTCCAAAGATAAATAATCCTAGACAACCAGTAAATTATAATATGCCACCGACACCAATTCCACAATTGCATAAGGGAATGTCTGTAGGACATAGTCCAAGGGCATATGCAGGTTTAATCCGCGAACTTATAATCGAGACAAATAAAGAATATAGGGACGAGCTAGAAACCCGATTAGATAGGAGGATTCAGGATAGCTTACAGGAGGGTTTTGCTGAAATGATAAGGGAGGCATAAATTCTTTAGGTAGTGAAGACATTGAACCCTCTATGAATTACCTCACAAGAGCCCCGGAAAAGAATGAGAATGTCCATCCTCCTCAAAGAAGATTAGATTTTCCACAAATGTCTGATGACAGCATTAATGTATGTGGTAATAGCTTGCGGAATCAGGAATTTACAAATGCTACAACAAATGTAAATACTGATCCTGAAAGATATTCCCATAACATATATGCTCGAGTCGACAAATGGGACGTAAGCTTCGATGGAAACACAGACAGACTCAATATTGAAGATTTTATATTCCGAATTGAGTATTTGCAAAAATATCATGCTTGTCCATGGAGAGAATTGTGTGGGGAATTCCATAAGTTGTTGAAAGGTGATGCTAAGGATTGGTGCTGGTTGCTAGTTCAACAAAAGACCATAGAAAACTGGGATGATCTTAAGAAAGCTTTAAGGGTGCAATATGGCTCGAATCGTAGCGAATACGAGTTCATGCGCGATTTAGAAGAGAATAACAAAAGCATGGAGAGTCTATTGATGCATATTTTCAGGTAATGAGAAAGCTTAGGTCTCGCTTAAGAATACCATTACCTGAATATGAAGTAATCAGGATTATTAAGAGGAACATTAGACAGAATATATCTCAGATAGTTTACCCAATGCAGATTTTTACTGTAGATCAACTCAGGGATGAGTGTAAAGAAATAGAAAAAAATTATGTAAGAAGGGAAATGGGAGCTTCAATAAAACAGCAAATGAGATATGGACAGGGAAGACGAGTAGATGAAATAGTTAAAGATAATCAGGAAGAAATGGTAGAAGAGATATATTCTAGAATCAAACCAAAACTTAACAAAATAGATAACAGCATATGCTGGAATTGCCACTTACCTGGTCACTTATTTAAAGAATTTTCATCCATGCAGCGTAATCTGTTCTGTTATAAGTGTGGTTTAACTGGAGTAGTGACTACCACGTGTCCCAAATGCTCGGAAAACTTTCAGGGGAGCGTGAGGAAACCGGTCGAATCACGCTCGACTCAAACGTCAACCGGAGATTCAGTAGTATAGGAATTCAAACTGAAAATACAGAACCAGAAATGAATAAAATTACTATTTTAAAAAGAATGAAAGATAATGTAGACAGTAAAAGGAAGAATAATGTTAGTAATACATATGATGAAAGATTAGAGAATTATATGAAGACAAGGAAGAAGATATTTGAATCCGAACCAGAGATAGGGAAATTGATCAAAGTTAGAAAAACTAGGAATAGATTTAAGAACAAAACGAATTTATTTATGAATATTAATCAGTCCGTCCGAAAATGTTGTGCTATAAACTGTAATAATAACACTGATCCGAGGGCATTTGCTAAAATACAAATAGGAGAAATAAGTTTAGAAGGATTACTCGATAGTGGAGTATCAGTTAGTATATTAGGTAAGAATTGTTTAGAGTTAGTTGATAGATTAGATATAAAAGTTATTCCAATTCTATCTGAAGTTAAAACAGCAGGTGGAAAGGAATATAATGTGATTGGAAAAACTTGTTTAAATGTAGATTATAAGGACAAATCTGGTAAGGTAGATTTTTATTTAGTTCCAGATTTAACACAGGAAGTATATTTAGGGATAAATTTCTGGAAAGAGTTTCAAATAGCACCGGAAATTTTTGAAATAGATGCCATTGAACCTGAAGTTTTGAAAAGTAATTTTCCTCTGAATATAGACAATGTTGATAAACACGAGCTCACATTGGAACAACAAAACCAATTGGAGGAAGTAAAAACTTCGTTCAGAACATATGAGGAACATGGGTTAGGACGAACTAAGGTGGAAGTCCATAAAATTGAATTGATTGAGGATAATGTACATATAAAAGATAGATATTATCCTGTTTCACCTGCAGTACAGGAGCTTATATTCGCTGAAGTAGATGAAATGTTGACTAGGGGTAATAGAGATTAGTCAAAGTCCTTGGAGTAGCCGCTCAACGTTAGTAAGGAAACCTGGCAAGAACAGACTGTGCTTAGATGCAAGAAAACTAAATGAAAGAACAATAAAAGATGCCTACCCAATCCAAAATATCGAAGGAATACTGAGTAGATTAGACGAGACACATTACATTAGTAGCGTAGACTTAAAATTTGCATTCTGGCAGATTGAGTTAGAGGAAAAGTCCAGAGTGTACACAGCTTTTACAATACCAGGGCGTCCGTTGTACCAATATGTAGTAATGCCTTTTGGTTTGTGCAACGCGACACAAACGCTGTGTAGACTCATAAACAAAGTGATTCCTCAAGAATTAAAGTCTAATGTATTTGTGTATTTAGATGATCTACTAGTTATTTCTTCGAACTTTGATGATCATCTAAAATTATTAAGAAAAGTAGCCGAATGTCTCAAAAAGGCTAATCTTATGATAGGTTTAAAAAAATCAAAGTTCTGCTTTAAGGAAATCCAATACATAGGATTCATAGTAGGAGGAGGTTGCATGAAAACTGATCCAATCAAGATTGAGGCAATAAGGAAATCCGTCAGGAAAATAAGGAGCTTTATAGGCACAGCAGGATTTGATTAGGAAAGGGACGAAATTCCATATGACAGAAGAGGCTATAGATAGTTTCAATAAACTAGCTCACCCAAATTTCAAGAAACGATTTTATATTCAATGCGATGCATCAAATTATGGCATAGGTGCGGTTTTGTTTCAAAGGGACGATGAGAATAACGAAAGACCAATTTCGTTCTTCTCTCAGAAACTAAACCAAGCTCAAATGAACTACAGTGTCACTGAAAAAGAATGTTATGCAGCTGCAATGGCAATAAAACGATTTAGACAGTATGTAGAGCTGATGCCATTTGCAGTGATAACTGATCATGCTAGTTTAAAGTGGCTTATGTCATTAAAAGACTTAAGTGGAAGACTAGCAAGATGGGCATTGAAGTTACAATCTTATGATTTTGAAATAGAACATAGAAAAGGTTCTGAGAATGTTGTAGCCGATACTTTATCGAGGTTAGTAGAAGAATTAGTAGTAGACAAACAGAATATACTCGGATTTGATACGGTATAATTCGATTCGAAAGAATATCTGGAATTGATAGATTCAATAAGGAAAAATGAAAGTAAACTACCAGATATCAAAATTATCAATGGAATGGTTTATAAAAGAACAAATATTAGCTCGGAATTAGGGAATTTAGAAGAATTTCAATGGAAATTATGGGAACCTAGTAATCTAACTGATACGTTAATAAGAGGTGCACATAATCCAGAAAATAAAGCCCATGTCGGCATTAATAAAACTTTATATCGACTCCGAATAAAGTACTACTGGCCAAGTATGATTATCAGGGCAACCAAAAATATGCAATATCATATTTTTTTCTGTGCGTCGTATAAACATATGAGTTAGTTTTATATCCGTTTCAGACAATTTTAAGAATTTTGGCATCGATTTGTTAGTGCATATTTTGCTCTTTACTGCATATTTTTGCATATTTTGCGTTTTATAGCATATTTTTGCATATTTAACTCATACCTGCATATTTTTGTTGCATATTTTCTTTTATTTTTCATTATTTTATTTTCCTGATATAATTTTATTGTTTGTACTGTAATTTTTCATTTCTATATTTTACTATTTTGTTGAGGTCCAATGATAATTGGTCTAAGCTACTTAAATACAAAAATAGAGTACCCATAATCGACTTATCTTCATAGAATTTTCGTTGACTTAAGGGTGCTTAGTTTCCATATATTTCAATTAAATTGAAAATATACACACACAAATATTAAAATTTAACAAATAGTAAAAATACGTAAATATTAAAAGAAAATTCCAAAATTGTATGTTACTATGGACAACTTCATAACAAATTTTTGAATTCATTTAAAAGAAGGAATTTAAAGCAGCTTGAGACAGTTATGGTTGACCATTAATAGTTTACCACTAATGTAAAATTTAATAAGTATTCAACAGATGTTCATAATATTAAGATCCATCGAAAATTTCGCATTCAAAACCCATTGATATATGTATTTACATAACTTGTAAAAAAAAGTTATTAAGAAATCATTAAAAAACAATATACGTGGATATCGATAGACGATACAATGGATAAGAAAGGAAAAAACATGGGAATATTGAGTCCCAATGATAAAACTTGAATAAAAAGTTTTTTTTTTATATTTGTTTAATAGCAGTCATTCCACTATTATAAGGCTTTTTTTATAATTCTATTTAAATTTTAGAAGCCGTATTCAGATATTAATCTAGATACATGATGAATGCTCCAAAATCCATTGCAATTTTTACCATAAAATGACACAGGCTATTCATAAAGTTTTTGAAACATTATTTAAATGGTAAAAAAGTTTTTAAAGCTTCATATAGAATAGAAACATTTCGAGAAATTGATTGGGTACATCCTCAGTAGGGATCCTATAAACATTGGGACACATGGATTAAGAAAGTAAAATATTAGGCCACTAATTACCAAAAAAAGTTTGAATTATTAGACAGTTTAAAAGATGAGACAAATCAATTGATTAAGATTGTCTAAGAAACTCGGAAATCTAAAACAAAGATTTAGTTTAACAATTTTAAAACTTAAGTAAACACAGTAATTTATTGCTAAATATAATAAAATGAATTGAATCAAACTATTTTCATGTAGTGCCAAATTCACTAAAATCTAAATTTAATCCTATAATAACCAATTTTAATTTATGAGCTCAATATTTTATTTACTTCATATATATTTTTTTAATGAAATTTTGAAATCAAACAATAACCAACTATTTTTAAGTGCATATTTTTTATATTTTAAGAGCATATTTTTCGTTTTTAAGTGCATATTTTATGCGCATAAAACACTGTTTTTAGAGCATATTTTTGGTTGCCCTGATGATTATACAAGTTAGAAACTATATACAAACTGCACAATTTGTAAAGAGACTAAGTCTGCAAATGTCAATCTAATGCCTGAAATTGGTTCTGAAGTATTGACAGTAAGACCATTTCAGAAAATATACATTGATTTTCTTGGAAAATATCCACGTTCCAAAAATGGTAACGCGTACATCTTCATAGCTATGGATCATATGACCAAATTTGTATTTTTAAAAGCAATTAAAGATGCAACTGCGTCCAATGTGGTTAAATTTCTCACAGGAGAAGTTTTTCATCAATTTGGTGTACTTGAGACTATACGCTTAGATAATGGACGACAATTTACGTCTGAAGAATTCAAAAAAATGATCCAATTATATGAAATTAACCACATGAGAACAGCAGTACATGCTCCTCAATCGAATGCCTCTGAAAGAGTAAATCAAAGTGTTTTGGCAGCTATAAGAGCTTATCTGGAAAATTATCACCGCGATTGGGACGTAAATTTACCTTCAATAGAACTATCCTTACGCACATCGATCCATACAGCAACAGGCGTTAGTCCGTTCTTTGCATTATTCGAACATAACATGTTTACGTGCGGATCAGATTACAAATTAGCGAAACAATTGAAAGCATTAGATGACAATGAAGTATTAATGGATAGATCAGACAAAATCAGAATTATTAGAGAAAAAATCAAGGAAACATCCATAAGGCTTATGAACGAAGTTCACTAAGATTTAATAGAAATGCTCGAATTGTACGATTTGTGCCAGGCCAAGAAGTTTTTAAAAGAAACTTTATCCTAAGTGATTTTAAAAACAATATAAACGCCAAAATTTATGAAATGCAGAATTCGTAGGGTTATTGGTAACAACATGTACGAGTTAGAAAGTCTTTCAGGTACGCCACTTGGAGTTTACCATGCCAAGGATAGATTAAGTTGAAAACATATTAATATTTAGAATGAATATTACAATCTTGACACATTGTTAGAGATTAAAATTAGATTAAGTGTTTTGTCATTCTAATTGTTAATTATATTTCAAATTATATCTCTATAAAAGTGTTGTCCAGTGTATAGAATAGAAAAATTTGGGAAACAGTGCAATATAAATGACAAGCTTGAATAAATCTGACTTACGGTTGATAATGTGCAATATTAGTTTAAGGTTTATGTTCTTTTGCTATCATGTATATTATTGTTTGTCCAATTTTACACCAATTATGTCCATGATACGTGTACCAATTTCAAGAATATGGTGAATATGCTAAAAGAAAAATAAATTAGGGATAGATTTAAGATAAGTAAACAAATCTTACTTACACGTAGTAAAGTGCAATATTAGTTTAAGGTTTGTGTCCTGTCTTCAATGTTGAATTTATTCTAAAATTTATACACCTTTTGTCTACTCGTTCAATGTTCCAAATATGATAAATGGATAGTGCAATATATACCACAAATTTGTTCTCAGATCACGTCATTGACATTTGCAGAGATGTGGAACCATATCCGGAACGCATGAAACTGAAAATTGAAAATGTATCAAACAAAGTATCAGTTCTAAGACACATACAGAGAGTATACTTCCCTAATGCATTTAGTGGTATTGTTGATTGCCCGACTAACTCTTGTCGTGTTATATTTGGTGGGTGTAACCTACGTTGGGCGCTGACGAATCTTAAGAAAAGATTTAAATAAATCTACCTCACACTGTCGTCACTGCGAAGCATCTAGATCAGTCACGAGCAAAATTGGGATTCTAATGCACGCGTGCATAGGCCAACAAATTCTGCTGACGCTTTGTTGACACACCTACACTATAAGCTTGTGTGTTTAGTGTGTCTGTGTTTTACTGAAATGACCACTTGTTTGTTGCTTTGTTACGATCTCAGAGATCAAAATCAAATCAGTTGCTGTTTAGCATTTGTAGAAGCAAGGTTATGTTGCGGATTTTTTTATGTTTATGATTTTCTCTCTTTTATTACAGTCAGTGCTGTCAGTCATCTCTCTGCTGCTTAACGCACACAAATATACTCTTGGTGGTATGTGTTTGCCCATGACTGATCTAGATACGCCAGAGTTTTGTTGAGGGAGCTTGCTGGCCGAATTATTTCCTGTTTTGTGTATCATTAATTTGTTGAGGTAGCTTGGTGACCGAATTATTTCCTGTTTTGTGTATCATTAATTTGTTGAGGTTGATGGTGGCCCAATTGTGTCTTGTCTAGTATTTCCATAAAGTTATCATTGATGTCTTTTAATGTTTGTCCATAGGTATTTGCTCATGTTGTATCACAGTTTTGTTTGTTTGCACTATGTTTTTTTTATCAATTTAAACAGAAATTAATAAAAGTAGATTTTGTGTAATGAGTTGTTTTTCTTTTGTTCGTTTCTCAAATCGTTTTTTCGTTTTTTTAGGCAAAATGCATTTTTTCCAAAAATTTAAAAAATCTTGATTTAGTAATTTGCTTCTAACTCAAGCAATTCATAACGGATTTGAACCTAATTACATGCATTAGAAAGCTAATTAAATTTCCTAAATCTTTTTTAAAGCAACATTGCCATTTTGTTCGATGGTTTTTTATTCATAGCATTACAAATTCAGATTTTCAAATAAGAACTTATCATTTCTTTTTAATTTTTGCTTACCTTTTCTTATATAAAATTTTAACGAGGTAAAATTTTATATTCTGTAAATGCAGTATGGTAGGAAATTTTAAAATAAAGATTTTGATGTAAATAGCAGTAGCATTCGGTTAAGAAAAACTACAGTTTTAGTTAAAATGATGAAATTACTAAAGTTGTTTATTTTTAAATTTGCATCAATTTCATAAATACATTAATATAAAGCAATGATGTTCATTTCATTGTGCTTTCGCGTTGAGTAACAACACATATATTCTTATTCTCTTTAAAAGAGTATAACAAATGTCTCATTTTTCAGAAATTCATTAAGCATTGTTGTTGGTTGGTCTTTGGACGAAGCATAGCAAACACACGCGTGTCAATTACAATTGAACAAAAAACAACAAAGTCAGAAATAAATAAAAAATTTTAGAGAATTTCGGCCGTATAATGTGTATTCTTTTATTTACTTAAAATTTAAATTACATTCATTTAATAAATTGGTTATATCTGGCAAAAATTCTAAATCTAAACATTCTTTATTTAGTTCTTATTTTAAGGGATTGACATTATGTTTGCTGGGTAGCTCTCTCACCAATACATCTTCATTTTTATTTTTGAACATAACTGATATAAAGTAAGAGATTGATGTTGGTTTTTTATTTTTTCAAATTTGTTAAAATTGTACTTTGGTTGCAGTTTGGATGCATTTTGGGAAAATGCTAAAAAGACTTAAATCAAATCATTTTGCTCTCTGTTTTCCATCACTACCTAGTGGGGAAGAATCAACATTTTTTGGAAATAAATCTTTTTTTTTTTAACTTTTTATTTATTTATTGAATCTGCCTATATCATTAGGCCTAACAATAAGTGATTAAATCTTATAACTAAAATTAAAACTAATTGTTCTCTAAAGAGAGCATTGTTTGATGGATGGACCTCTTCTTAGCGGGGTGGTAGATCTCCTCTACAAAGCCTTGATCTGGTTTGGCTATGTGCGAGAAGCCGAGCAAGCGGATTTGGGTGTGATTGCAGTTTCAGTATATATTTATCGCGGACTTTCTTAAACTCATCCTTCACTAGTGGCACTTCCAAGTCCCTGTGGATGTTTTCATTTCTTATGTACCATGGTGCACCCGTCATGGTCCTAAGAATTTTCGACTGGGCCCTCTGTATAAGCTCAATACTGGAATTACTGGCCGTTCCCCACAATTGGATTCCATATGTCCAAATTGGTTTTAACATGATTTTATACAGGGTGACTTTATAGTCCAGGCTTAACTTTGATTGGTCACTTATTAACCAGTGAAGGCTAGATGCTTTTAACTTCATGTGAAGTCTCTTGGTTTCTATATGACGGCGCCATGTAAGTCTTCTATCTAAGTGAATACCAAGGTATGTAACATAATCGGACTGAGGTATATTTACATTGTTAAGTGTGACAGGTGGACAGCATCCCCTCCTCAGTGTGAACGTAACATGTTTGCTTTTTAACTCATTTACACGTATTCTCCATTTGTTTAACCATGTTTCCACACATCTTAAGTAGCCATCTAGTATACTAGATGCTATATATGGGTTTTCATGCGAGCTAATAATTGCGGTGTCATCAGCAAATGTAGAAATAGTCAATTCATCGCTCGTAGGCAAATCAGAGGTGTAAATCAAATAGAGGGTAGGTCCAAGAACACTTCCTTGTGGTACTCCTGCTCCAATCCTATATTCTCTTGTCACGTAATCATTGTACTTAACTGTAAATATACGGTCCGATAGATAAGATTCCAATAGTTTATGAGTAGATGGTGGCAGCAAACATTTTATTTTATATACCAGGCCTTTGTGCCATACTTTGTCGAAGGCTTGAGCGACATCCAAAAATATAGCTGAACAATATTTCTTTAATTCAAAGGATTTTCTTATCTCTCCGGTTATACGATTAACTTGTTCGATTGTTCCGTGGCGTTCCCGGAAACCAAATTGATGAACTGGGATTATATTTTTCTCATTTAAAAATGGTATGATTTTCTTTTGGAACACTTTTTCGAACAGTTTCGATAAGCAAGGAAGCAAGCTTATTGGTCTATAGGAGGATGGTACGGTCAAGTCCTTATCTGGCTTTGGTATCATTATTATCTGAGAAGTTTTCCAATTTGTCGGAAAAACTCCATGTTTAAAGATCGCATTAAATATTGTAGACAGCACAATTATTGCCACACTCGGTAGGTTTCTAATCATAGTAGGTGTAACAGAATCATTTCCAGGTGATTTTTTTAATATTATATTATCCTTGATTACTTCGTTAATGTCTTCTGGGCTTATATCTAATTTGTCATCATTAGATAATGTTGACACAGGTGGCTCTACAAGTTCAAAAACAGTAGTTGGCGAGTTTGGTTGAAAGACTGAACTTAAGTGATCGGCAAATATTTTAGCCTTTTCTTCCGTGCTTCGAGCCCAGGTACCGTCAGCTTTCCTTAAAGGGCTTTGCCCCTCTACCGGTGGCTTGATATTTTTCGTTGCCTTCCAAAGGGAAAAATTTGTGTGTTTGGTATTTGTTAAACATTGAATGTAATTTCTATTTCTGCGATCCTCCTCTAATTGAAGGGCTTTTTTCAGATTTTTACTAGCAGCAGACAGCCTCTGCTTTGCAGCAGGTGATCTACTTTGTTGCCATTCTCTTCTGAGTTTTCTCTTTTCTAAAAAAAGTCGTTCAATATCTGAGTTGGAAATGTGCATATCAGTTTTAGGAAATATTTGACTCTTTGAATGATTTAGAGCCGATACAATTAATGACGTAAAGTCATTGACACTTTTATCTACATCTTCCTCACACTGAATACAAAGATCTGTGTGGATATGACTGCTTATATATTTTTTATATTTAAGCCAATTTGTCTTAAAGTAATATGTTTCAGTATGAAATTTTGAAATGTTAGTCCTCCCGTAATAAGATACTATAATTGGGGAATGATCAGAAGATAAATCATATGACATTTCTGTAGATATTGAATTTCGATTAATATTTTTTGTTATGGCAAAGTCTATGAGATCAGGAATTTTTTTAGGATCAGCAGGCCAGTATGTTGGTTGTCCAGGGGACACAATATCCAGGCCATTGTTGCGATCAACTAATGCTTTATAAAGCTGTCTACCTCTGGGATTCATTAGTCGAGAGCCCCAGTAAGTGTGTTTGGCATTATAGTCGCCACATGCCAGAAAGCGACCTCCTAGCGTGCTAAAGAATTCTTCAAACTTCTCCTTGGTCATTGAAAAGCGTGGTGGGCAATAGATCGCGCTTATATTTAAATCTCCAGCAAAGCTTTCCAGATGAATGGATGTTGCCTGCATATAGTCTTTTGAGAATTCATCTAGGGGATAATGTTTTAAACGATTTCTAATTAAAATACCAGTGCCACCATGTGCCTTACCATCAGGATGATTTGTACAGTAGAATGTATAACCCGAAATATAAAAGTTATACCTATTGGTAAGATGAGTTTCCGAAACCAATAGCACGTCGATGTTTTTATTCTGCATGAAGTGGGATACCTCTGATTTGTGTTGGTTTAAACCGTTTGCATTCCAGAAACATAGTCTCAAATAATTCATTTTTTTGTTAAGAGGATTTGTATCATTTGGTTCTGCGCTCTTAAAAGCTCTTGTATTGTGTTTTGCATGGATGACATATAGTTTGACATATTTTGATTAAGAGAGGTAATATTCTGGGTAAGCGCGTGCATAAGTGCTTCCAACCCTCCCGTATTTTGGGGAACACCAGGCTGCTGATAACCCGTTCTCAAAACATTGGCATAAGAACCTGCTACATTCTTAGGCTGATCAATTTGAGTGGATTGTGAATTTAATTGTGTTGAGGCTGCTTGCTTGTTCAATAGCGGAACTTCAGAATTGACTGGTGGATAGGTGTTTTCAAATTTATAGGCTGGTACTTCAGATGTTTTCCCTCTTATTAGCTTTTGTCTCTCTCTTAATCTGTTCAATAACTCCTTATAAACTGGGCACCCGCGGTAGTTGGCTGAATGATCGCCACCACAGTTACCACATTTTCTTCTGAGACCATTCTTTAGGATATCACATTGTGATGAAGAATGAAGGTCTCCGCATGCCACACACACTGTTCGCAAGGTACAATAATTTTTAGTATGTCCAAACTCTTGACAATTGCCACATTGAACAGGACGATTTCTTTTAAGAGGCTCCTCAATGGTTATTCTACGATTTAACAGATATCGTGTTGAGTAAATTGGGTGAGTTTCATTTCCCCTCAATTTATTTTTTTCTGGCTCCAACTCGACTCTAAACATTGGCTGAGGAATTTTATCTTTGTTAAATATATTAACTACAGCTCTTACTTCGTAGCCCAATTCTTGCAGGGCCTCCTTGATATCATTAGTCTCAACACTGGACTCTATGCCTTTAATGACAACTGTCAACCCTTTACTACTTTTCAGTTGATAGGTATAAAAATTCTTTTTATTATCATTTAGGTATTGAGAGATTTTTCTATAAAAATCCTCAGTGTATACGACTATTTTCGTCTCTTGCACACCGCCTTTTCTTATTGGAACAATATGGAAATTATTTTTTCCAATGAGTTCAACAAATGTTTTGACCAAATTATTCGAGCTGGACTCACGCAGATATATTGGTGGTGGCTTTAATGATTTCTTTTCGTAAGCACCATCTTTTATACTTTTATTATTATCCTCGCTCAAGAATGCGAAACGATTGCCTATCAAGGGATTATCAACTATCTTCTGTTTCTTGACAGACGTTCCATTATTTTGGGGACTTAAATTTCTTTTATTAATACTTACATATCTAAGCATACCTGGTAGTACTGGTGATTTCAATGTACTTATCTTTTTTTTGGTATAGCGCCCTTCAGTGTACCATCATTATTTATTGCGGTTTGTTTAGTGTTAAAAACAATCAAACTCTCACTATTCTTTGTTAGTGGATCACAAGCTTGTTTATTAACAGTATTTGTCTGTGTATTTAAAACTGGTATAGTTGTTGTTGTATTTAAATTTTTCATATTTTCTTTTATGCTTTGTTCTAAACATAAATTGGTTGGTGATATTGTTTGTGTATTATTTTGTTCGTGTAATTGTATCACGGGGGAACAAGAGCGTGCTCTCTCAGCTGGTTTGGCGGTTAAATAATTTTTGTTGTAGCTGGGGTCATTTATTTTTTTGTTTTGATCACTCTCCCCGTTAAGAAATATGTAGGCATTTCTGCCGTTCATACTGAGCCTCCTCTCATCATGAGAATTCATGTGCTCTTTTAAAACAAACAAAAGGAATTAACACTTTTTATTTTTTTTAAACCAGTTGTTTTTCTTTTTTTTTTTTTAACAAAATTGCTTTTGCAAATTTTTGTATTTATCACTAGATACAAATATAATTTCAAAGCGTCCAATCGATAATTTTTAAAATTTTTATTTGCACTAAAAAACAATAAAATTTTAATAAAATCGCGGAGCGAATAAAATGCACGTCTGTTTGTAGAGAAAACAAACAGAGAATGATGGAAATAAATCTGGCATTTCTAAACGGCTGGTCCGATCGGGATAAAATTTACATGAGGGTATCCAAGGAGTATTTGAGTTTAATGTTTTAAAATACACCCTACTAATGCTCCAGGGACGGCGCTATGGGGGCTCAAAGTAGGGTACCATCGACTTGTAAGATTTTTAAACACGTTCCATTTCTTGTTTCCCTTGGCGCTTGGCTAGGTCTTGAAAAACGTGTTTACGTGTGCTTTTTTTCTCTTATAATTTCCGAGTTATAGGCATTTCAAAATTAAAATTTTAAAATTTTTCCATACCTGGGTCCGCTTTTTTAAAAATATAGGTCGTACTTTTTGACCGACTGGACTCGGTTTTTTTTTTGTTAGTTAGACAACTAAATCGCCAATAATATACAAAAGATGTTAGAGCAATATCAATTATGGATCCAAAAATAAAAGATTTTCAATTTAAAAATTCAAAAAATAGTAGATTTTTGCTGTTTTTTGGGGGAAAAGGTGACTTAACTCTTTCTTTGTTAGCAAAAAAACTTTCTTTAAGAACATATAACAATTTTTTGTGTTTCTTTAAAGTATGTTTACGGAGAACATTTTGATATAAAAAACATGTCCTATAGGCTGTCCCTACGCCCTTCGGAATTTGACCTATTTTTTATCAAAATTTCAAATTTGGACCACATGTTCTATAATCCCAAAGCTGGGATCAGAACACGGAAAGCAGCCTTGGAAACCTCGATGTGTTCCCTATTTAACCATAAAGTATTGTCCCAGCCCAGATGGAAATGTGGGCTGGCCCTATTGGCAAAATTTTAAAAAATACCATTTTTGGGATTTTCGCTCCAATTTTTAGGAATTGTGGGATTCCCTTTAACCGTCCTTCAAAAATATTACACTTTTAACGGCCATTTTCACAATGTACGATTATTTCATTTTAACCGGAAAATTAACTAACTGTCGGTTTGTTTAACGGGGACCATTTAACCAACGGTTACCGATTTACGTTTCACCATCATTTGATTACTTAACCAAAGCATTCAGTAGAAAGTATGGCAATAATGCATACATTTGTTTACGAAAAATAGTGTAATGAAAGATTGAAATATAAAAAATTGTCTAAAAGACGGCATAAAAAATAATAATTTGTGTTTTCTTAGTGGTATAATAAAAAAAACGTATAAAACTCAAAAATATTAAGGTACCTAACTGTAAAATTTACAGAACAAAAATAAAAACAATTACTGAAAACCAGCAAGGAAAATTGCACATTTGTTGTTTGGTTTGTAAGTGCAATATCCGGGTGGTATATGGATCACCCCTTGCAAAATTTACTTTTCTTCGCTTTACACTTTTAAAAATTATAAATATTACAAAAATATAAATGTTTTTCCATGTTCTTTTATTATCTTTCTTACAATTAAGATGCTAACCGGCGAAATTTATTCGGTTATATTTAACAGCAACTTTGTTGTTAAATAGTGTCAGTTAAGAATTAATCGTACATTGTGCAATTCATATTAGCCTAACTTGCGGTTAAAGTTCACGTTAACTTAGCGGATACCATTTCGTCAAACAAAAGTACAATTTTATCAAACTGGAAAAAATAAAAAACCAACATCAATCTCTTCTTACTTTATTATGAAATTGAAGCAAATTTACAAATAAACAACTTTAGTCATTTCAACTAAAACTGCAGTTTTTCTTAACAGAATGCTACTGTTATTTACATCAAAATCTTCATTTTAAAATTTCCTACCATACTGCATTCACAGAATATAAAAATTGTTCTTCGTTAAATTTTTATAAAAGAAAAGGTAAGCAAAAATTAAAAAAAATGATAAGTTTGTATTTGAAAATCTGAATTTGTAATGTTATGAATAAAAAATCATCGAACAAAATGGCAATGCTGCTTTAAAAAACATTTAGGAAATTTAATTAGCTTTCTAATGCATGTAATTAGGTTCAAATCCGTTATGAACTGCTTAAATTAGAAGCAAATTACTAAAGCAAGATTTTTTATTTTTTTTGGAAAAAATGCATTTTGCCTAAAAAAACGAAAAAGCGATTTGAGAGAACACTTCCCGTTCATCCATATTTAAGTGTTATACACCAAAATTCTTGGTTTTTAGAGTAGATTAAGAAAATCGATGTTCATGAAGGAATTTCGAAAAAAATGAAAAGTGAGACGGTCTATATATATCTTTCATGGAGCTCCTTTAGGGATATCAGACAGAGAAATAGTAAAAATAAAACGAATATTATTTGAGTGTGAAGTGAAACTCATTAAAAACTTTCTTTTAGTGATCCTTACGTAGGTAGATTGATTTTAGTTAAGTTTTTATTTCCGTCTGGATTAAGTTTTATTTCCGCTTAGGAAATTTTTTTTTAATTAACAAGAAAAGTAAAGTTTAAGAAAAGCCACAATATTATAGTTTCTCGTTAGGTAAAAAAAATATATATTGTAGGAATTTTTCTGTCATTTGCATTCACTACAAATGATCAAAAGACATTAACACATTGACTGCCAAGGCACTTTCAGCAAATAAGATGCTGGGGGCCACAGGATTTTCTTTGGAATATTGTATGGGATACTGAGTTAGAAAAAATACTCAGTACAAGTTCTGAAAGTGATGAAGAATGTGAAGATTACAGTTTTGATGAGAAACTTCCAGACAACATCGAAAAAATTCTTAAAATCTAGCACTATTGTCTGACATGGCTAGAGAGAATAAAAGTCGTGTCGGACATATGTGTCCGACGTGGCGTAAACCGCATAGTGTAGTGTCACACATATGTGTCCGACGTGGCAGTCAATGTGTTAAAAAGAAAAATTTAATTTAATACATACAATTACATACCTCAAAAAATAAAACATCTATTTTATTGCACTAAAATTCTTTATTAACACACATTTCAATACAATTTTTTATTTTGTACACCCAAATCAACTTCATAGTTTTTTTCACATTTTTCTACTCAATGTCTATATGCGGCAAAACAAAACCATATATGTGGCGAAAATATTTTAAAAATAAACATTTTCGCTTTAAACATTTTGATCTTCGCACAGTTTCGTATTTTACATTTTTCAACTTCGTATGGTACTTTTAGCATCTTAGATATTTTCATTGTTTGAATTTTTCACTGCGCATATCGTTTGCAGTTTATGGTTTTCACGCTGCAATTTGTTTGCATGTATGATGTTTTTGTAGTAAATTTTTTGTATATTACACAAAAGCAATTTCATTTGTTTTTGCTAACCAAAAATATACATATATTTGGGCAGCAAAAGTTTTAAAAATGAAAAGTTTTCATTTTGTCTCCTAGCTGCAACGTAAAATATTTTTGGAAAAACTGCGACAAATATTTCTACCATGAAGCTTGTGCATATATGGCATTGGTTTATAGTTTGAATATTTTCAGTATTTGTGCACATTAATATGAAAACGATTCATATCTATTGCGCAGTCGGTAGTCAAATGTAAAAAACGTTTAACTAATTTTAAACCCTGGTTACAGGTACAGTGGGCCGAAGATGTAAGAGTTGATAAATATGGTGAGTTATTGAATATGTGTGTAAAAAAAACGAAAAGGGTCATGAATAAACAAAAATGACCAAGGTAGGGTGGGCGACGAGGATGGGATTAACATCTAAACCCATTGGTTATGTGTGTGTATGTTCGAAAGGAATAAAAATAGTGAAATATGTAGGAATTTATAAATATTTTTGTTTGTTGTGACGAGCCGTAGGTGATGTAGATGCGGGTTGAGATCCTACGCCCGAAGACTGAGCTAGCAGAGGCGGCATCTTTGCTCACCAAAAGTTAACAAGAGGTTTCGTAACATAGTTAGCACCAAGATGTATTAACCAGGTGGCAGCGTAACTACAACAATTACAACATACAAGAACAACAGTCATTTTTACCTTCAAAACTATCAAAAACAAAATTCACAAGACACACTTTTTAAAATGAAATAGTTTTTTTTGACACTTTAAAATATGTTTTGCACATAAAGCGGTGACAAAAACATAATTTTTTAAATATAATATAATCTTTTTACTCTTATAACAAATTTAAAAAATTTTGTAAACAAGTTTTTGACATTTCAGAAGGTAAACATGAGTAGAGCAAAAAACAGTCAGCTGGCATTACGCTGCCACCTGGTTAAATACGCCTTGGTTAGCACTTAATCATGGGTAAAGTTGTAACTAGGGTATTCAATCGATTAACCGTTAATCGGTTAACCGATTAATTTTGGACGGTTAACTGTTCGAATAATTTGAAATTGCCGATTTTCAAATAACAAATAAACCGATTAATTTGTGTCGATTAACCGATTAACCGAAATTCCTTTTTTTACACTTTAAATTTTTTTTGTATTTATTTTTCCCTTTCAATTCAAATACAAATACAAATTTCAAATTAAAATTAGATATTTTTTGAACATCCAATAAACATGTTTAGTGAGTATGTATAACAACTGACATATTTAATTTACATGTATTTGAAACTTTGTTTGTATTTACATGTATAGACGAAACTTTTTTTAAATGAGTCTTTTATCATAACTGAACGAAACTATTAAATTAATCAATATCTAAAACAATCCAAAAAGGAATATTCTTGATTTCTCCAAAATATACAATCAGCGAGAAAGTTTTTTCCAAGAAAAGTTTTATTAAATCTAAAGAAAAAAATCGTTTAAATTATATTCTGTTTATAAAAGATTATTTCAGAAGATCTCACTAAAACTATAAAAAACTCACACATCGCTCATTTGCTGCAACAACGTCATAATTCAAAAAAAGTCGTTTCGAGAAAAACATCTTTGAATATTTTATGACATTTTACTATTTCTTAAATAAATTTTCAGCAAGTCATGCGATTTCAGAAATTTAAATAGGATATTTTAATATCTTTCTAAAATGTATTTAACCCAAATTTTTACTTATCAAATATACGAGAAAACATGAATTTTTACAATGTTTACAACAAAAAAACACCCTCACACAAAAAATAATTTATTTTTTTGAAAACTGATAAAACTATATGAACAGCGCATATTTTGTATTACTCAGTTCAATAAACACGGATTTTGAGTAATGATGTTGTTGCAGCAAATATGCGATATGTTTACAAAAATGATCTCAAATACCTTATTTGTCATTTTTTATGTTTTTGTATACAAAATTCGATGTTGTATTTTCAATTTGAAATGAAAATATAAATTATTCGGTTAATAGAATAATTTTAAATTAACCGATTAAATCTAAACCTCGATTAATTATTTGCTCGATTAACCGATTAAACCAGAAACCCGATTAATTGAATACCCTAGTTGTAACTAAATGGAAACTAACTAATACATTCAAAACAAGTAAGAGTGCTATATTCGGCTATGCCGAATCTTATATACCCTTCACCTTTGTTGTGGATGCATTATTATTTTTTATAATTAGTATATATGTATGTACATTGCCCACTTTCAGCGTACAGCATCCTAAATTTATCAAGAACACAAAAAACAACAACAACGCCAAACGAAACAAAACACCAAAAGAAAAAACAAAAACAAAATACGCAAGCCAATGAAACCAACACACATCCAAACATACGTTTAATTGTATAAAAACAACAACGCCAAAAGAAACAAAACACAAAAGAAAAACAAAATACGCAAAGCATGCACATCCAAACATACGATTTGTTGCTTTTTTGTCAAAAAAACCAACACACAACCAAACAAACGTTTAGTTGTATAAAAAACAACAACAACGCCAAAAGAAACAAAACACAAAAAAAACAAAATACAAAGCATGCACATGTTTTTTGATGAAATTTTCAGAGGTTGTCTCGGATTTTTGCTCATATCTCCGTTATTTATGGACGGTTTTTGCTGATTTTAAATAGCAAAATTCTCGAAAGTATATCTGACAGAATTGTTGAAGATTTGGATCCCGGAGATATCTGGGGCCTTCAGAAAATTGATTTCAACAGACAGACAGACGGACATGGCTTAATCGACTCCGCTATCTATAAGGATCCAGAATATATATACTTTATAGGGTCGGAAATGAAAAATGTAGAAATTACAAACTTATATATACCCTTCTCACGAAGGTGAAGGGTATAAAAACAGCTGATTGATTTCATTTTAATACATCTATACAAAAAGAAAATAATCTAGAGATGTGTTTTTTTTTTGTCAACAACATTCTATTGAAAAATTTAATTTTACATGCCCTTATTTTAATTGATATACATACAAACTATAACTATAAATTTTGTATGTACTTTTTAGAGAACAAAAATAGTTTTTAATAGCTTTATAAGCCTTTTAATTAATTACAGTACACTCAGGTCTCGTTTTATGCGATAGATGCGTTCCAAAAAAAATCGCATAAAACGATACTCTAGCTTCATATAAAAACTAATGATTCGTTCCAAAATTCTGAAAAACCGCATAAATTCTGTAAATATGTATGATCAATCTGAATGAATGAATAATTGTCGGCATCGTTTAGGAATTGGTTCAACGTCACTTTCATCATTAGATGATATGTCATATTGTAAAATACCATTTTCATCACTAGAATTAAAAAAAATACATCTAAAATTTTAAAATCTGTAAAAATTCCAAAAAAAAACGTAAATTTAACAAGTGCCTAAAGCTGTGCCGAATCTTATATACCCTTCACCAAAGTATACCTTAATTGTATGTTGAAAAAAAATAACAACAATAAAAAAGGATAAAAAAGGTAAGTAAAAACATAAAATTGTAGCATTATTAATTAATTAAACAAATATAATTTAATTATTATTTTCATTATTAGAAAAAAGAAAAAGTGCAAGCAAGTGGGACCAGGGCAGCGAGCGGGCTTTATCAGAGTGGGCTGAAAGAATGGCAGAGCTGCTACTTCTACAAATGAATTTAACTTTAATCAGACTTTTTATTTCTTTTAATTTATTTATTTAATACAAAAATCTTTTTCTTTATTTTGTTTTGTTTTGACATTTTTGTTTGGCCAGCTGATTTTGATACATAAATAATCGATAAAAATTAGAGATGACAGTCATTCGTTCGTAATTCATAAGGTAATTCAAACTGAATTACGTACGAACAAGGTAATTCGCACTTGAAATTTTGTATGGCGAATCATGTAATTCAGTTCGTAATTGGAGGTTGAATGACGAATGAGAGCGTGAATGACGAATAATGCCGTCGTGATATTAGGGTATTCAATTAATCGGGTTTCTGGTTTAATCGGTTAATCGAGCAAATAATTAATCGGGGTTTAGATTTAATCGGTTAATAATCGGTTAATTTTAATTTATTCGATTAACCGAATAATTTGTATTTCAATTTTATATTGTGTACTTATGTAAGCATTTTGTTAATAAAAAGAACAAAAACATAAAAAACAAACAAAATATAACAATTTAACAAAACAATAAACATAAAATAGGGAATCTTCTGAAATAATCTTTAAAAAAAATAATATAATTTAAATGCTTTTCTTTTAAACGATTTTTTTTTAGTTTTAATTAAACTTGACAAAACTCTCTCACTGATTGTAGATGTTGGATAAATCGAAAGTAAGGCATGATTTCTCATTTTTTTATAAGTATATAAATTCCTCCATTATACCATTGGAGTCCTTTTCGGATTTTTTTTAGATTTAGAATACTTTAATAGTTTCGTTAAGTTTGATAAAATACTCGTTTCAGAAATGTCTTCAGTTACCATGCCGCCCTCCGACTCGTTAGGACAAAGCTCATCATAGAAAATTCTAGAAAAAAGGTTATTTTCAAATTCATTGGTTTCAGCATTCGTACTATACTTCAAAACACTATTGCTAGAAGGGAATGTTCACGTGTTTAAAACTATATTTCTATATAAAGTGAAAAAAAGACATTTCGGTTAATCGACACAAATTAATCGGTTTATTTGTTATTTGAAAATCGTCTATTTTTAATTATTCGAACAGTTAACCGACCAAAATTAATCGGTTAACCGATTAACGGTTAATCGATTGAATACCCTAGTGTTTGTGCTGTTTACGTATGATAGAGTTGCTCATATGAGAACTCATTATAAACAACTCTCTCTATTTTGTTAGAGAATAAGATTTACAAAGAAACAAAATAGAAATGGTGAATATACTCCCCTGCCAGCAATTGGAAGTTATATATATTTTCGATATGTAGACTAAAATGTGTCTCTTAACTTAATAGATAATATTAAAAAGCACATTATGATACAAAAAAGAATATTATTTTTGGTTAGTGACAAATTTTACAATAACAAATTACATTAATACCGACTTTTTACTCTTTACATTTTAAAAGAAAGAAGAAGAACATGACAATACTCAGTATATTTATGTATTTTAAAATCATTGGTTGTGTTAAATAAAAAGTGTGTGTTTTAACTTAAGTTCAAATTAAATAGTGATAAATAAAGTTTTATTAAATAATTAGTGATTAATTTAAATTGTCTTTGTAATTGAATACAAGTGTATCAATAAGTGTATCAATAAATAAAGTTTTTTTAAAGGTATAGAGTTAGTGCAATAACTAGTGATTTTTTTTTAAAAATGTGAATACGTATTCCAATTAATTAGTGAAACATATTTTATATAATTTTCTATACTCTAATTTTTAATTAAAGTCATATTATATCATTATTTTATTTATTTTTAATGTAAATAAGTATATGCATAGTATTTTCATAACTGGAATTCAATAAAATATTTTCATTTTAATGCAAGAAGCAGAATTGGAAACATTATCTTCTCTCTGGACACTTTTCAGACATAAATTTATTTATACAGCCCAATTAGGAATAAAAAATTCCGCTGGAGTTTGTTCCCCCGGAGTTTTTTCCCATTGAATTTGAATAGGAAAAATGAGAAAAGGGAAAAAACTCCCGGGGAATTTTTATTCATAATCGCACTGTGACACTATTACGATAAGAAAGTGTAAAAACTTGCAGAGTAAAAGATGTCTTTACTGGTTGAATGTTTGTAAGACATTGAATGTTTGTAACCAAATGTGTGAAATGAAAAGGGTATTATTTATCATCTACACACCAGTGATACTTTTAACACTCAGAACATATTATTAATATTATACATAAACAAATCTTATATATAAATAAGCCACACGTTTTTTTGTGGTACACTTTTAAGTATGTTATTGTCCACCAATATTGATGAAACATATATGGTTTAAAAGATTATTTTCTCTAGATGTGCACAATATAATTTTTTTTTAAAAATTATTTCCATAAAAGTGTTAAAAAGCGTTCTAAATTTGCTTGAAAAACAACAACAACATGTTTATGCACATCTAAATACACGTGTATTTGTACACAAACGTGAAAACATATTTTTGCGTATACTCAAAGTAACTGTATAATTTTATAGTTTTATATACCATGTTCAATAATTTGAATATTCTGCCAGGGGAAAAGTAAATACTTAAATACAACATCCTTCAATAGCTTCTTCTGGAATTGGCATTCTGTAGATTCTGCCCCTTCTTCGTAGCATCTTTATCCCGTTCTCTCTCTGGCTTATTACGTGGGCTTCTCTGTGCTGCTTTCTCCTTTAAATTATTGCATTCTTGATCTCTAACATCTACGATCTCAGCATCTGCTGTAACATCACCATGTTCACTAACAGCATATTCATTAGCTGTGAAACTTAAAGAGGTATGATTTCTACCTATAACATCAATGATCTCAGCATCTGCGACATCATTGAGCGGGTTTAGTAGAAGGTTGATCGTCAAATTCGCAATTATTGACATTGGTGTAGCCTCCATCATTGGTCGCAGCATCAGGGTCTTCTTCAGCAAATTCGCTGTTATTTTCATCCCCTTCATAACCAACGTCTTTAGTGGATGGATTATCATCTTCCTGTTCGACGTATATCTTATCAGCAGCAAGACTGGAAGCTATTGGCACGCCGCTACTATTGTAGGTCCACTTCAAGCTGGCATTTACATCCGTCAGAATGTCTAAAGCTGCTGTCTGAGATTTTGTGTATATTGGTGGCATAGTGTCACAACAACTCAAGTGCATATGTGAATTAGCGTCATCGGGTACACCAAACAGTATATCATCATACAGTTTTACTTCCCACTCTATGGGAAGATCTTTAATTGCGGCTGAAGTGGCTCCACTACTCAAGTGTGAAACCTTTTCAAACGATATATCCTCGTACTGTGTTTCTTCCCACTCTTTGGGAAGTTGTTTATTTGTGGCAGCGGTGGCTCCACTACTCAAGTGTGAACCCTTTTCAAACTGTATATCATCATACTGTTTTTCATCCCACTCTTTAGGATGTTGCTTATTTGTGGCAACGGTGGCTCCACTACTTCTTTTTGAAACCTTTTCAAACAGTATATCCTCATACTCATTTTCTTCCCACTCTTTGGGAAGATCTTTATTTTCAAACAGTATATCCTCGTACTGTGTTTCTTCCCACTCTTTGGGGAGTTGTTCATTTGTGGCAGCGATGGCTCCACTACTTATTTTTGAAACCTTTTCAAACAGTATATCCTCATACTGGTTTTCTTCCCACTCTTTGGGAAGTTGTTTTTCACCTTTTGTAATCTCCGCTTTAATCAGTCTAAGCGTGTTAAAACAAAGTGCAGTTATTCTATTATTTTCTTGCATAGCCTTCACGTTTTGGACCACGTTTGCATTGAAATCCATCGGCATATCATTGAAACTGAATTCTACCTCTTTTAACAAAATATCTGGATAGTCAGAATCATCATGATTTCTTCCAAAAATCTTTTAAATTCATATACACTTCTTAGAAATCGTTTTGTTTCATGAATATATTTGTTGCATTCATAGGCTGGGGCCGAAATTTCCTTAAGAGATTCTGGCGTTGATATAGGCATCTTCTAGTGATCCATCTTTGCTTGCTAAATCTCTTGCTTTCATTTTTCTCGCTCCTGCGATGCGATCTTCTGATGATCCATCCCTAGAAGAATACCTTCCCTGAATCCTGAGTACTATCCCTTCAGTTTGTGTATAGTAGTCCAGTTGGAAGTAGATGATATCCATAATACCGGCAGCTACTAACATTTGATGATTTTTGTTGAACTCCGTCCAATAGTCTTCAACCATACGATTGGTTTCATCAACTTTATTTTGGGGCACCATTCCTGCTTAAAATCTTTTGCTGTAGTATTTTATCCAGCCATCCAATTCTTTTTGCCTTTTTTTACTTTATTTTATATTACAAAAGGATCCGGTTCGAAGGAGCAAATGTAAAAAACTTGCAGAGTAAAAGAAGTCTTTACTGGTTGAATGTTTGTAAGACATTGATTTATTTATTAAATTTAAAATCTTAAGAGCTAAACATTAAAATCTAATAACTAATCTAGAATACATCCGTACGTGATAATACGCATGCGACTTATCTATTATCCTTATCAATGCGTGTGGTAAACATACACACACGATTGATAAGAATATTTAACTAAACCAAATGTGTGAAATGAAAAGGGTATTATTTATCATCTACACTCCAGTGATACTTTTAACACTCAGAACATATTATTAATATTATACATAAACAAATATAAAATAGTTTTATATACCATGTTCAATAATTTGAACAGAAAGCGATATCATATTCGATGAGTTTCAACTTCAAGATGATACGTTTGGGACACTTTTTGGATAGTAATTGTTGGCAGGGTCAATGTGTATTACACACATCTAAATACATATATACACACAACTAAACTTTTCAGCCCAATTATAAATAAAAATTCCCAGGGAATTTTTCCCCTTTTCTCATTTTTCCTATTCAAATTCAATGGGAAAAAACTCCGAGGGAACAAACTCCCGCGAAATTTTTTATTCATAATTGGGCTGAAGTTGAAACTCATCGAATATGATATCGCTTTCTTATCGTAATAGTGTCACAGTGCGGGAAAAAACGTGCCACGCACATGATACCTACCAATTCTATCCATTTAGTGTATTATTATTATATCTAAATTTATGTCTAAAAAGTGTCCAGAGAGAAGATAATGTTTCCAATTCTGCTTCTTGCATTAAATGGAAATATTTTATTGCATCCCAGTTATGAAAACACTATGCATATACTTATTTTCATTAAAAATAAATAAAATAATGATATAACTTAACTTAATATGACTTTAATTAAAAATTAGAGTATAAAAAATTATATAAAACTATGTTTCACTAATTAATTGGAATACGTATTTACATTTTTAAAAAAAAATTCACTAGTTATTGCACTAACTCTGTACCTTTAAAAAACACTTTTAACAAACACTTCAATACAAATATAATTTAAATGTATAATTTAATGTTTTAATAAAACTTTATTTATCACTATTTAATTTGAACTTAAGTTAAAACACACACTTTTTATTTAACATAACCGATGATTTTAAAATTCATAAATATACTGAATACTGTCATGTTCTTCTTCTTTCTTTTAAAATGTAAGCAGTAAATAATCGGTATTAATGTAATTTGTTATTGTAAAATTTGTCACTAACCAAAAATAATATTCTTTTGTATACCAAAATGGATCGTTTTTTATCATAATGTACTTTTTAATATTATCTATTAAATTAATTTTTAGGGATCGTTGTTTGTAACTAAAATGTACTTTAAGATGAGCATAATTCGATAGTAATGTAATTTGTTTTTGTAAAATGTTTTTTATATGCTGAGTAACATTTTTGCGACACAAAAGAGACACATTTTAGTATACATATCGAAAATATAACTTCCAATTGCTGGCAGGGTATATATGTACATGATTTCATGAAACACTAACAAAATACATGGGTTTTTGGGGGCTTATATCTCGGCCATTTGGGGACCAATTTTCTCGATTTTAAATAGCAATCAATCATGTTTGTAAGTTATTTAGGGGATTTGGAAAGTTGATTTCAACACACAGACGGACATGACTACATCGACTCCGCTATCTATAACGATTGAGAATATATATACTTTATGGGGTCGCAAATGAAAAATGTAGAAATTACAAACGGAATGACAAACTTATATATACCCTTGCCACTCATGGTGAAGGGTATAAAAACCGCATAAAAAAAATCCTCATAAAACGAGACCTGAGTGTATATATCGATCAAAATATTATCGACATTTTGTTTTCTCTACATGTCAAAGCAGTAACGAAGCTAGTTATGAATTGTGAATAAGATCTACAACTATCTATGAACTATTTTTTAGTTTCTGTTTTACTAGTTCCGACTTTAGTTATGATTTATGAATATGCGCCAATGTATTTGTACGCTGCAAGTTACAAGTACAAAAGCGTAGAATGCCTTGACGCGTAGAATGCTTAAAGTAGATCTACTTTCTACTTTTATAAGCGTCACAAGCGGCGCATATTCTTTTTTTAATGTGTATTTTTCAATTTTAATAAATTATTACGTAAACATCACGGAACAATTGAGCAAGTTAACCGCCTAACTGGAGAGATACGAAAATCTTTCGAACTAAAAAAGTACTGTTCGGCAATATTTCTAGATGTTGCCCAGGCTTTTGACAAGGTATGCCATAAAGGTCTAATACACAAGATTAAATGCCTACTGCCTTCTAGTACTCACAAAATACTAGAGTCTTACCTATCGGATCGCTTGTTTAGGATAAAATTATGTGACAAGCGACTATGCGATCAATGCTGGTGTACCTCAGGGAAGTGTTCTAGGACCAACCCTGTACTTATTATACACCTCAGACTTGCCCGAGTCCGAAGAATTAACCATTTCCACCTTTGCAGATGACACTGCAATTCTTAGTTCTCATGTGGACTTAAATGTAGCATCTAGAAACCTTGATAATTATCTCAGGCACGTGGAGACGTGGTTAAAAAATTGGAGAATACAAGTGAACGAAATTAAAAGCAAGCACATAACGTTTTCACTTAGGAGAGGAAATTGTCCAAACAGTGTGAACATCCCACAGTCTGGCCACGTTACATACCTTGGCATTCATTTAGATAGACGTCTTATGCATTAAACACATTCAAGACAGCAGGCTACCAACTTCAATCTGTCAAAAATAAAATGCACACGTTTATATGGAGACGATTATTTTAACGACAGCACAGCTACACGGCCACACGACTACTCATGCCGATGTAGCCGAATTACGCTAATTTCTATTTTTATCAACTACAAAACAGAAATAGTGTTGCTAATATAATAAAAAAAATGTAAATCAAATTAGTGCTTAAAAAAATATATATTTTTTACTTAATTAAGAGAAGTTTCTGATAACCATATTGAAATAAATTAATAACAGGTACATAATTAATTATAACCATATATATATTTTTACTCAAAATAATTGTTTCAGTCTTAAATACTTTGGAATGTTGTACGGTTATTTTTTATTAAAGTGGCACCACTGAATTATTAATCAGCTGTTTACTTTGTAGCTGTCGTCTTTAAAATAATTCAGTAGCTGCCACACGACTACAACTGTAACCAGCAGAATTTGTGTTCGTGTAGTCGTGTAGCCTGTTGTGTTGAATGTGTTTAATGCATTACTTGGCGTCGGCACATAGAAGCCAAGCGGCTAAACATGAAACTAAAAGCTTCTAACTTATGATGTAATTTATCAAAATTACATCATCATCCGAACCCGCTCGCAATGCTACTTACAGTAACTCAAGACAGCAAAAGGCTGCGTAGAGCTGATTTACCACTCATCTAATTTACCAAATATGATTCTCCACTGAGAGAACAATAATTGTTTAGTTTTAAGATTTAATTACATATTGTAAGGCCTAGAAATTAAAGGCAGGAATAATATTATAAAAAACGTATAAAAAAAAATAAATTAAAACAAGTTTAATAATAAAACAAAAAATTGACGCTTAAAAAGCATCGCATGTAACTTGAAACGTAGAATGCGTAGTAGGTATGAAAAGCTCGCAATGCTTTGACGCGAAGACGCGTAGTGTGGACCTCAGCTTTAAAAAGAGAAAAAAAATTTGATTTGAAAATATGTACATATTGTTACGTTTTAACCTTTTCAAAACGTTTGTTTATTTCCTTTAAATAAACCAGATACTTTTGATTGAAAATAAAAGCCGTTTAGTAGTTTGAAAATTGTAACAACTCTTTATTTATTTAAAATGTACAACAACAGAATTAAATAGAAACTCAATGAATTTTTATACACGTTTATAAATTCGCAGAAATACAGACACACTTTATAATGTACACGAATTCACTTGAAAATACAGCACACTTTAAGGCACTCAGTTTATGTTTACTCGAATAGCGTATTTGATAAACTTCCTAACGACTGCAACCTCTGCCACTATTTATAACACTGCCGTCTGCACTCTAAGGAATTCAAGACAAAAATTGTTTGCTAAATTCCACTTTTGAAGATATGTTTCTGGAATGCAAATGGTTTAAACCAGCACAAATCGGAAATTTCCCATTTTATGTTAAATAAAAGCATCGATGTGATGTTAATTTCGGAGACACATCTTACAAATAGATATAACATTAATATATCAGGATACTCATTTTATTACACAAACCATCCGGATTGTAAGGCACATGGCGGTACCGGTATCATAATTAGAAACCGATTGAGACACTATGCCCTAGATGCGTTTTCAAAGGATTATATGCAAGCAACATCTATTCGCCTTGAATACCCAGCAGGAGACTTAACTCTGAGCTCTATATATTGCCCACCACGTTTTTCGATGACCAAGGAGAAATTTGAAGAATTCATTATAACACTAGGAGATCGGTTTCTGGCATATGGAGACTACAATGCCAAACATACATATTGGGTTTCGCGATTGGTAAATCCCAGAGGTAGACAGCTGTATAAAGCTCTAGTTGATCGCAAAAATTGCTAAGATTTTGTGTCTCCTGGACACCCAACTTATTGGCCAACTGATCCTAGAAAAATTCCTGATCTAATAGACTTCGCCATATGCAGAAATATTATTCGGAATGCAATATCCACAGAAATATCCTATGATCTATCTTCTGACCACTCTCCTGTAATTATTAATTATTGTGAGAGACCCAACATCCCAAGATTTCCTAAGGACTCTTTGTATTTTAAGACAAATTGGCTAAAATATAAGAAATATATCAGCAGTCATATCCACACAAATCCTAATTTATAGTGTGAGGAAGACATAGATAGGACCGTCAATGACTTTACGTCATTGATTGTTTCGGCTCTGGAACACTCTAGGTGCCAGATCCCTCCAAAAACTAATACGCCTATTTCAAGTTCGGATATTGAAAGACTTCTTCTCGAAAAGAAAAGACTCAGAAGAGAATGGCAACATAATAGATCACCTGCTGCAAAGCAGCGGCTGTCCGCAGCAGTACGAAAACTGAAAAGAGCCCTTCATTTAGAAGAGGATCGCATAAACGAAAATTATATTAAAAGTTTGACGACTACAAAATACACTAATTTCTCTCTTTGGAAGGCAACGAGGAACATTAAGCCACCGGTAGAGGCACAAAGCGCTTTAAGAAAAGCTGACGGAACCTGGGCACGAAGTGCTATAGAAAAAGCTTCAGTATTTGCTGAACATTTAAGTGAAGTATTTCAACCCAACTCCACGGCAAATGAGTTTGAACTAGAAGAACTGCCAGCTTCAACAATGGCTAATGCAGCCCAATTCGATATTAGTCCTGAGGATGTTAATAGAGTAATTAAAAATAAATTAAACTTGAAAAAATCACCGGGATATGATTTAATAACGCCATCAATGATTAAGAACCTACCAAATGTGGCAATAATTGTGCTATCTATATTGTTTAATGCGATCTTGAAACTAGGAATTTATCCAAAAAATTGGAAAATTTCTCAAATAATAATGATACCTAAACCGGGTAATGATTTAACCCTGCCATCTTCTTATAGACCTATTAGCCTACTCCCTTGTTTGTCGAAGCTATTCGAGAAAATATTCCAGGAAAAGATAATACCTTTCTTGAATGATGGAAACATTATCCCAGTACACCAATTTGGTTTCCGTAAACATCATGGCACCATTGAACAGGTCAATCGTTTAACTGGAGAGATTAGAAAATCTTTTGAATTAAAGAAATATTGTTCTGCCGTCTTTTTAGACGTTGCTCAGGCTTTTGACAAGGTATGGCATAAGGGTCTAGTACATAAAATCAAATGTTTACTGCCACTATGTACTCATAAATTGCTGGAGTCTTATTTATCGAATAGACTTTTCAGAGTTAATTACAATGATTATGTGACGAGAGAATACAAGATTGGAGCTGGCGTTCCACAGGGAAGTGTACTAGGACCTACGCTATATTTGATTTACACCTCCGACCTCCCTACGTGCGATAAACTAACAATTTCAACATTTGCTGATGATACCGACATTATTAGCTCAGACGAAAACCCACTCATGGCATCTAGTCAACTACAGAATTACCTCGTACGTGTGGAGTCATGGTTGAAAAACTGGCGAATAAAGGTAAATGAGCTGAAAAGTAAACATGTTACGTTCGCTCTAAGGAGAGGAAATTGCCCACCTGTCACACTCAACAACGTTAATATACCGCAGTCTGATTATGTCACCTACCTTGGTATTCATCTAGATAGACGGCTTACTTGGCGCCGACACATAGAAACCAAGAGACTTCACATGAAGTTAAAAGCCTCTAGCTTTCATTGGTTAATCAGTGACCAATCAAAATTAAGCCTTGAATATAAAGTCATCCTGTATAAGACTGTTTTAAAACCAATTTGGACATATGGAATTCAATTATGGGGAATGGCTAGCAACACCAGTATTGATCTTATACAGAGGGCCCAATCTAAAATTCTTAGGACCATGACGGGAGCACCATGGTACATAAGAAATGAAAACATCCACAGAGACCTAGAAGTGACATTGGTAAAGGAAGAGTTCAAGAAAGTCCGTGAGAAACATATTGTGAAGCTGCGAAACCATCCCAATACGCTTGCAAGACAACTTGTGCAGACCCAAACCCGATCCAGGCTCCGTAGAGCAGATCTACCACCCCGCTAAGATGAGTGACAGTTTACCATTATGGCTCTCCTGCTGAAGAGCAAATAGTTTTAATTTTAGTTATAAGATTTGAATACTTATTGTAAGGTCAAAACAGACAGATTCAATAAATCAATAAAGCGTTAAAAAAAAAAAAAATTCCACGTGATTGTCAATTATTTTTTCAGATATTTCCACAAATATGTATGCATGAGGACTGTTTTATCACACAAGTGTGTTTTATTCGACTGTGTCAATTCATACATATTCACCACGAACACATAAAATTTTTCTACAACTTGACCAAACATTTTTTTTTTAAATAAACATATTTTCTCACATTTATATCGTTATATTTTTATTATTATGAAATATTCGGACCAAATTTCGTATTTTTAGTTCCATTAGTTTCGGTCATATCATGTTATTAACAGCGGATGTTCGCTGAGGTGGGTCAACGTATTTCCACATATCTTTGTCCATATATGTTTTACCGATTTTTCCAAACATTTTTCAGAAACTAGAAACATTAATAATAAATTTCATACCCTTAGAGGTCCTTTTATTTTGGCTCTATCGCACTTAAAATTCAGTTGATGAAAAAACTTCAAGCATTTGTCTTAAATTGGTGGCCACCACTGTACATAGAAAAATTCATTCATGAAAACAAAAATAATTCGAATAATTTTTGCTCACAGCATTGAAAATGTAAAACAAATACACGGCAGGGCATGGTAGCATACGATCGTATACAAAACAAACTCACATTCGTTTTATTTTTGTTGCGCATAATATTCATTCACTTTTCAATGTGTATGTGATATAGAGTACAAGCGTAGGAATTTTACAGTATTGTCGAGTGAAGTGAAGCAGGTCATTCAGTGAAGACGACAAAATGAATGTGCTTGTGCAGACCTCTAGTACATATACAGTGGTTGAAAAAACAATGGAAACTTTTCCAAATATTTCATTAGTGGCCTAAAATCTGAAATAATTTTTTTAAAAAATTTTAACATTTTTGTAGTATTTTATTTGTATACTTTTATTAACTTAATTTAACAAAGGACATAATTAATTAAATTCTAAAAATTAGAAAACAAAATTAAAAGATTTCTTTATTACGGCATTGACAAAACAATGGAAACTTAGGTATTATTTTAACAAATATGGTCTAAACTTTGCAATAACACAATATTTTGTTGGGTATCCCTTATTTTTTATTACTGCTACACATCAACGATGCATTGAACCAATTAAAGAGTCAATGGTCTCCTTTGAAATATTTTGCTATTCCCTTATAACCGCCTCCGATAAATCTTCCTTCCCGGTGTAATTTTGGGTCCTTATTTTACGATCTACAATTTCCCATAGATTTTCTGTGGGATTGAGATCTGGCGATTGGGCAGGCCACTTCAAAACACGTACCTCGTTGGATTATAACCAATCGGTTACAACTCTAGAGGTGTGTTTCGGGTCGTTGTCGTGTTGTAATCTCCAAAGTAAGGGCATATTTTCCTCAGCGTATGGAAACATAACATCGTTTAATATGGTTCTGTATCCTATACCTGTCATGGTATCTTTTATAATATGAATTGGGCCCATATATTGCCACCGCCAAACTTTACAGTCTTATTTGAGTACTTTGGATCTAATATTTTTCCCTTTGGTCGTCTTACAAATGTACTCCCATCACTGCCTCTTAAATTGTATTTGGATTCGTCGGAAAAGAGGACAGAATTCCATTTCTGTATCGACCAGTTTAAATGATCCCTTGCAAATTGTAGACGAGCAGAACGGTTCTTTTTAGAAATGAGTGGTTTTTTCACAGGACGATAGCAACCACGACCAGCCTCATTTGCCCTGCGACTAACTGTTCGGGTACTTATTTCTAATTTTAGGCTATTAACAACCTCTCGAGGAGTTATTTTGGGGAATCTCTTGAACTCTCTCGCTATTAAATTATCTTGTCTAGGAGTATTCTTACGAGGTCTTCCACCTAAATGTTGAGTTTTTACAGAACCGGTCTCACGAAATTTCTTTATAATTTTTATTATTTTATTTATTAATAGCAAATTAAATTTATATATCAATATTAGAAATTAGGAACTGGCTACTGAGGGTTGAATCCTTTTTATAATTTTTGAAACTGCTGATTTATTTATTGAATATTTGTCAAAGATACTTTTTGTTTTAAACCAGCTTTAAAATCGTTAATTATTTTATTTTTTAAGTCTTCACATATCTTAACTTTAGCCATTTTCCTTAACTTTGAAAAAAAGGAATTATGCGAAAAACTTAGAAAAAGAAATTGCGAAAAATTACCACAATTTAAAAATAAAATAACTGTAAATAGGATGCTTTTTACATCGTTCTTTTAAATATTATTTTCGTTTTACACTTCTTTCTTGCAGAAGTTTAAAAGTTTACATTGTTTTGTCAGTAGCGAAATAGTGAATATTTTTAATTTTGTTCCCTTTTTTCAGAATACAATTAATTATGTTGTTTGTTTTTCAGTTAATTTATATAGATAATACTAGCTGACCCGGCAAACGTTGTTCTGCCATAAAAATTATTTCTAGTGAATATTTTGGTTGTTAAATTAAAAATAACGAATGTATTCTAAGTGTTTGGGGAGGGGATCCATTACAGATTACCGCCAATAAAAAAACTTAAACCATTTATTTTTCCATTTCAATGTATTCCATTAATGTAACAGACGTATTCATTGTTTGATATCTTAAAAGTTAAATATTAATTACAAAAAGTAGGAAACTTAAATAAATAATATCAACATTAATTTTGAAGAGCAACTGAGTGTACAATATTTTTTGTCAATCCGTCTTTAGCCAACACAAATAAGCTCGATGGTTTGCCCACGCGAGAACATGCGTGCCCATGAAGTAGATTTGTAAAAATGTATGTGATTCGTTTGGCATTGGAAGCAATGAGCCTATTTTGTGATAAACTTGGCCTTTGATTTTGAATGTTAAATTAAATTGTTGTCCATTTGCCGTAGTATTGTGAACTATTTCTGTTGCTGCAAACGAAGTCATTTGGAAGCATGAATTGAATGTGCGAAATGGACTTCAGAAACAGGTATGAATCGGGATCCGTGCCGATGAGCAAGCCATTCAATGGTTCTGGTGGTGTTTCAATTTCTGGTAGTTGCACTTTTCCTGATGCGCAACACATCCCGGCTGACTCATGTTTGAATTTGAGCGCATGACAATAGGGGCATTCTTTGTCCATAGCACCAAACTGGACTTTCCGATGAGCGGAATATGCAATATCTGGCTCATACTCGAATGCGAGACGAAGGAACGAAGCGGATGTAAATGCTCGATGCACTTGTTGGCGTTGTCTATCACTTGCCCTGCGTGAGTTAGTAACGAACCGGTGCGATTGCAATTGTTGTTGCAGATTTCATTCAGCTCGTGCCTCTTCTAATACTTCGCATGTTAATTGTGTTATTCGTTCTACGGCCTAAATGGGCCCTCCTGCGTATTGGTGGCATTGTTCACTCACACACACAAATAGATGAAATTGTTTTACTTACTGATAAAAAATGGTATACCGATAATGTATTTGTTTTGTCATTATTTTACTAATCTTTTTCCAATCATAAAACACGTGGAGTCAACTATTTTGTGCACGGTCTTTTTTTCAAAAATATATAAAAAATTTCATAAACATATATAAATAATGATATTTAGATATTGCTCATACAAAATGCTAAAATCTCGACTAAAAAATGGGTAAGTGAAGGTCGGTTGTTAAAAATTTGGGTTATAGGTGTTTTTTAATGCCATATAAAAAAAATGCAAAAAAAAGCCTTTTGCAAAACAAAATTGTAAAAAGAATTCTGGATAGGGACACTCTAATGACCTAGCGGTATGAAATATACTGTACGACCTATTCTCATAGCTCCCAAACATAGTACATACATAAATTGATAAAAATCGGTAGAGCCGTTTCATTCTGTTTGAATTATTTGGATATTGCTAATATAAAAATACTTAAATCGCGATTAATAAATGTGTAAATTTGGGGTTATATGTATTTTTTGATGCCAAATAAAACAAATGCGAAAAAAAATGGAAACAATATTTCTGGATAGCCTAGCAGTATGAAATACACTTTACGACCTATTATCATACCTACCTAACGTACATACAAATTTTTCATAAAAATCGGTTGATGCCAAATGAAGAGAAATACAAACAAAATTTTTTGGGGAAAAATATTAAAAAAATGGGTGGATAGGGACATCCTAATGTCCTAGCGGTATGAAATATAATATTCTCTTACCTACCAAAAAATATATACAAAATTTCATAAAAATGTGTAAATATTGATATTTGGATATTGCTCATACAAAATACTAAAATCTCGGCTAAAAAACGGGTGGGTGAGGGTCGGTTGATAAAAATTTGGGGTTATAGGTATTTTTTAATGCCAAATAAATAAAAAACAAAAAAAAGCTTTTGGCCAAAAAATTGTAAAAATAAATTTTGGATAGGGTCACCCTATTGACCTAGCGGTATGAAATATACTTTACGACCTATTCTCATACCTACCAAACATACATACAAAATTTCATAAAAATCGGTTGAACCAATTATTTATATATTAGATAGACTATACAAGTAAAATACTAAAAAAAAAAATTTATTTTAAAAAAATATTTTAAATTTTGGGCTACATATGGAATATTTGGAAAAGTTTCCATTGTTTTGTCAACCACTGTATATGTACAATGAATCTTATGGTGTTCTATTTACATTTTGATTGAAAGATCGATTCAGGTAACCAATTAAAATAAAGAAATTCTTTTTTCGATTGCTTTGCTGTGATATCATAATTTTGTTCATTGCAATGCTCTATGATACACGACATTTTTTTTGTTGTTGTCTGCCACGTAAACAAATAATGCTGATGGTGTTCCGATACGGGGACAGGCGACATACGGAGCCACTGGAATCCTTTGTACTTGCTTTAGGTATTGTTGCTTCGTTATTTTCCGCATGTCGGGTGCCATTACAAATACGTGGTTGGTTTATGATTCGTAACATTATGATTAGCGATCAGACTTTCAGTTGGATATTGTGAGGCGGTAATCCGGGTAATTCCAGCGAGTTGGATAGTTCACGACATCATCTTGGGAAGTAACGGAATCCACCGATTTGTATGTCATCAATTCGACAGCAATATCACTTTGAATCTTAAAATTATATTCGTCGACATCAATGTTTTTCGCAGTCAATATAGCACATTAGCTCAACCAATCATAATTTTGTGCAATGTTTGGAAACACCTTTCGGATGAGTTCGGATTTTGATTCGGTGAACTGCAGAAAGCGACGGGAAGTTAAATGTAGCCGTTCGAAATGTCAATTCCGTTGCCAATGTACAGTAATTGTTTGGAAAATACTTCTCCAGATGGATCGTTCTGCAGCTCGACACATATGTTCAAAGTCAATTTGAGTTTCTTGACGTGTTTCCACAAAACGGACGACTTCAAACATGCTTTAATGCAATGTTTCCCGAAAATCACCGACCAACTTGAGTGCTGAATGAGTTCGACCGCTTTCCAACAACGTGGCTGCAGCTGTGATGCCTAACTCAGATAATACCGGCACATGTCCTCAATTAATATCAAAACCGCTTTTTAAATTGCCTCGCTTAGTTGCAAATTTGGATTTGATTTTCTAATACGCATATGATGCAAACTATCATCACACATGGCATCTTCGTACTTGCTTCACAAATCAGTCTGTTTATCTCAACTAGTGTTTTTAATTTCCCGACCTTTTTTGATTCCCGGGAATCGGTAATTTTTTTTTTACATTCCCAGGTACCCGGCTATTCCCGAAATATATAATGATACTGTAAATTAGGAATATTATACCCAAATTTTATATAAAAACATAGTGTTATAATCACTATATATCGCAGCTTCGTATTAATTAATTAAATTTGAGCTTAATTCATTAAAATTGTAATCCGTAATTAAAAAATGTCAGCCTTTCATTCCATAAGTCCATTACCAACATCTAAATTTAACCATTCAAACTTTGAATGATTAAATTTTTGTTAATTCAAATCTACTACAAATTGAGTTTACATTTTTCTTCATTCTGGTTTGTTTTGCTTTTAATCATTTACAAATGAATTGAAAAAATTGTCTTAAGCCTTTTTGTAATCGATTTGAATTGAAGAACAATTTAATCATTCAATACATTTTGTTATGGATTTGAAGAAATTTATAATGATTTAATAAGAAATTAATTCTATAAATAACGAATTCTCAAATGAATAAATTCACTAAGGAATGAATTCAATACATTTAACTGAATCGTTAATAGTCACAATTTATTTTGATCTCAAAAATGTAATTAATAATTAATCCTTTGTTATACCATGACCGTTAAGTGAACTTCCACAATTTTATTTTGAGACCCCATAAAGAATATAAATATGTATATACTCTGACGTCTTATAGATAGCGAAGAAAGCGATGTCCGTATGTCTTTTTAAATTATTGTATCATTCGAAAAACCCAAAATAAAAACTGTAAAAAAAAACTTTTCACATTTTTTGTTGAAAAATAGTAGTAATTTCTTCAGTTTTTAATTCCAGGTATTCCCTACTAAAAATCCCGGGAATCGGGTAGTGAAAAATTGGCAAAATTCTCGGGAAATTTGTTCCGGGAATTCCCGGCATAAAAACCCTAATCTCAACATGCTTCCCATATGTTGAGATTAGGGTATTCAATTAATCGGATTTTTGGTTTACTCGGTTAATCGAGCAAATAATTAATCGGGGTTTAGATTTAATCGGTTAATTTTAAATTATTCGATTAACCGAATAAGTTCTTTTTTAATTTTAAATCTTATATATAAATAGGCAACACGTTTTTTAAGTATGTTATTGTCCACCAATATTGATGAAACATATATGGTTTAAAAGGTTATTTTCTCTAGATGCGCACAATATAAATTTTTTTTAAAAATTCTTTCCATAAAAGTGGTAAAAAGCGTTTATCCATTTAAGGATAATAAGTAAATTTGATACAATATACAATAATGACAAAAATTCATTCCATAAAAGTGGTAAAAAGCGTTTATCCATTTAAGGATAATAAGTAAATTTGATACAATATACAATAATGACAAAAATTGTTGAACTCCATTGAGAACAACATTGGATTAATATGAAATGCTATTTACATATGTAAGTATGCACAAGTATGTGTATATTAGAGTGACAATCAGTCGTATGAAAAAAATTTTTTGTTAAAATTTTGAAGAGTGCCGGGTGGAATATTGTGACACTAGGCCTAAAAGTTTAGTGCTGAAAATTTGAGCCAAATCAGTCAACGATTTCTCGACGCGCATCGAGGTCAAAATTCAGATATATGCAAAATTTTACTATTTATATGGAATAAATAGGTGAAACTCGTTAAATTGCTGCATTGTTTTCTAGAAATAATAGATTTATTCATATTAATGAATATTACAATAAATTTTTTTTTTTGGAAATTAATGCATTAAACACATTCAACAGGCTACACGAACACAAATTCTACTGGTTACAGTTGTAGTCGTGTGGCAGCTACTGAATTATTTTAAAGACGACAGCAACAAAGTAAACAGCTGATTTATAATTCAGTGGTGCCACTTTAATAAAAAAATAACCATACAAAATTCCAAAGTAATTAAGATTGAAACAATTATTTTGAGTAAAAATATATATATGGTTATAATTAATTATGTACCTGTTATTAATTTATTTCAATATGTTTATCAGAAACTTCTCTTAATTAAGTAAAAAAAATATATTTTTTTAAGCACTAATTTGATTTACATTTTTTTATTATATTGGCAACACTATTTCTGTTTTGTAGTTGTCAAAAATAGAAATTAGCCTAATTCCGCTACATCGGCATGAGTCAAGGCGAATTCATACAAGGTGGTGTCAGTTCTACAAAAACAACGATTGGTCTTAACAAATGTCAAAAAACCAAAATGAAAAATTAAACAAATAAGTATTTAAACTTAATATAGTGTAGATAATTGAATAGTGAGGGCTTTACTTATTTATGTAAACAATAAATATTTTGTTATTAAGCTTAGAATATGTAGATATTTAAATATAAAAACAAGCTTTGACAGTTGTTAGAACCAAAAAGCGAGAAAAAAATTATCAGCTGTTTGACTGACTCCACCTTGTATTAATTCGCCTTGGCATGAGTAGTCGTGTGGACGTGTAGCTGTGCTGTCGTTAAAATAATCGTCTTCATATAAACGTGTGCGTTTTATTTTTGACAGATTGAAGTTGGTAGCCTGCTGTCTTGAATGTGTTTAATGCATAACCCTTCATCTCCTTTGGGTCAAAATGACCCAAAAACTGTATTATCGCCAAAATTCGGAAAAAATGCAAATTTTTCAGATATTTTAAAAATTTTGCTACTAAATAAATACATTGCAATTGAATGCAAAAGAATCGAAATGTGTACGTAATTATCGTTGTAATGAGATATAAATGACAAAATTTGGTTACAAAATTTTAAAGGTATTACAAATTCGCCAGACCATTAACGTGTTTCAGGCCACTTGAACAACAAATTTAGGAAAAAAAATTAACATATTTCGAGAAAAATTAAAATAAAGCTAATTTTTATTTAAAATATATTCGTATTTACTTGTGTATGAGTTTTTGTCTTCGTAGGATACCGTTAACCTATTCGCAGGTATGGCCAAAAAAAAATATTTTTTAACGGCTGTTTCAAATCTCCATTTTCATATTTTTAAAAATTTTGTTAAACAAATTTCAGAATTTTTTGGTTATCACATTGGGATTTATTGAGATCAAAATAGGGAATAAAAATATGAAAAAATTATGTCAATACCACTTACAGTTTTTCCGTACCTGCGATTTAAATTTTGCGATTTTCAAGAAAAACTAATTTTTTGTCCATATTTTGGCGAATGAGCCCAATTTCCTTACTGTTATAAATTTTAAGTAAAACTTATTCATAATATTATAATCCTGGTATTTTGAATTATGGTATGCAAGTTTTACTAAAATCGGAAAACGATAACCTTAAAATCGTGAAGGTCAAAGGACAAATTTTTCAATATGTGGAATTTCTAATGAAAAGATAGCGAAATGTTATATATTTTTGGACCGATTGAAGTTGCACTCAAATTAGTGCATACAAAAAAGTTGCAATAAACTGATGATTGCATTTTTTTAAATCAACTAATTTAATTTTGAGTGCAAAATTTTTTAACTCACTATCACTAATGTTTAGTGAGGCTGCTAATTTTCAACTCATCACTAAATATGAACAAAATGATTGCACTAATTTTGCACTATCACTAAGTATTAGTGCAAACTGCAAAATTAGTGCACTACCCCCATCTATGTACTGTATACAAGATTGGTCCAAGTACGCTGCCTTGAGGAACATCAGCTTTAATGTTATATAATTGTGAGAATTCATAAAAACTTCTGTCTGCTAGATATTTAACAACAAATTTATTTAACAACAAATAATAAAGAGTTGGAAGTAGCTTTTTTAATTTGTAACACAAACCAGTATGCCATACTTTATCAAATGCTTGTTGTACATCTAAGAATACTCCCAATGTATCTCTTATAAAAGCAACGATAAGATGGCATTGTTCTGGAGTACCATGTTTGTTTCTAAAACCAAATTGGTAATCAGGAATTATGTTAAAATTTTGTAGAACTGGTAATAAAGTAAGGAAAGTAACTTAATCTCAACATAGAGTTATATATTAATGTTAAATACATAATACCTTTCTTAGGCAATGATTCAGTCACTTTTCCATCGATGCTGTCGAAGCCTGGAGACTTTTTGCAGTTTAATTTCATTATTTCTTCATTAACTTCATTTGGTGAAATGGGTTTGATTGGCCAATCCATAGGACAAGGGCTATTAAGAAATTAAATCATTTCATCTATACAGGAATTTGTATTTGAGTGGGGTAGAAAAGTATTTTTAAGATGAAGAGCAAATGCCTCAGCCTTGTCAGTTTTACACCATACATTGTTGTTATTTTTTATAAGTACATTTCTTTTCTTAGGTCGTTTTATATGTTTTGTTACTTTCCACAATAAAAACACATTATCTTTTATGTTGCTGGTGTTGAGTCATCATGTTCAATAGTTTATTTGTTAATTCAATTTGATTTTGTATTAATTTTTCTAGTTTTTCAAATGAATTTGTTTGATTACTCTTGACTGCTTCTGAATAGGAAATATTCACCCTTATCGTGGTTGGCGTAAACGTCTTACGCCTACGACTGTCTCGTACTATATTAAAGATAAAATGCAAACTGTTTCTTTAATCTAGTTCGAAACTGTTGTAGGCGTATGACGTTTACGCCAACCACGATAAGGGTGATTGTTTTGATTTACATTTTGATTAATTGCATTGTCAATTAAATTAAGGTAATCTTGATTATTATGACTATAACTATTATTGTTACGTCTAGTAGCAATATTTACTTGTACCTTTTTACTTAGTAATTGTTTGTATACAATACAACCTTTGTAACTTGCAAGATGGTTTTGTAAGCAGTTTATACATTAATCTACATTTTATCTTTTAGAAATGTTACCAGAATTCTATATTTATTGTTTTCTTTTACCATAAATCTTATTTGGCCATCTCTTAGAGTTTTGTAATTAAATGAGGTAGATGAAATAATGTTAGAAAAGCCTTTTATCATCGCGCTTATATCAGCTACATTTGGTATTATAATTGGTGGGGGTTTTCGTGTAGATTGTTCATCATCAGATTCTGCTTCATCATCTTCATCACTTAAACTATGATATGGATTTTGACTCAAACTGCTATTTGAAACTGCAGTCTTAGTAGATGTGCTTGCATTATCATTATTATTTTCGGTCCTAGTAGCATTGTTGTTGACATTCTTTTTGGGTGCTAGTAACATTGTTGTTTTTGGATGTAGATGCATTGTTATCGGTGTCACTTAATACAGCCTGTGTGCTGGTATTGATGTTTTGTCTTTTGTTCAAAAATATTTTTTGGGGAATCACTTTTTTTTATATTTTATTTATTGTATCTTCACAAAATAATGTGAACTATCAATAATTTGTTCAAATCTTAAATCTAAATATTATTTTTTTTATTTACGTCCCCCCACAGTTGGACGAAAAATTATATTTAATTTATAGATCCTATCATCAGCGCAGGTCTGTTGGATTCCTTCTTCTTAGTCGGATGTTTACTTCTCATTAATGTTCGTGCAAGTGGGTTTGGGTGAACTTCTAACTTTTTAAAATATGACTCCGCTTGTTTTTTTTATTTAATTTTTCACCAGGGAGACACCTAGGTCCTTGTGAATGTTAATATTTCTCACATACCAAGGCGCTGCTGTTATCATTCGTAATATTTTATTTTGGAATCTTTCCATAGCACCATATGGGTTTTATTATTGAGCTGTACAGCAAAAGTTTGCAATCTAAACTCAATCTCGAGTTTTTACCAATTAGCCAGTAAATTTTTAGTAATTTTAACTTCATTTGAGTCAATTTCGCATCTATATGCTTTTTCCAGGTAAGACATCGCGACCGACGCGTCGGTCTAGATGCAGACCTAGATATTTAACTTCAGTTTGTTGAGGTATTATATGATTATTTATTAGGATTGGTTGGCACGATTCTCTACGCAATGTGAATGTAAGATGTATACATTTTTGCTCGTTAACTTTTATTCTCCATTGTTTTAACCACCTTTATATGTCGAGTATATGGTCTTGTAAAAGTACAGATGCTTCTTGGGGGTTTTCATGAATGGCTAGTATAGCTGTGTCATCAGCAAAAGTAGATATGTGGGTTCGACTGTTTGTAGGCATATCACAAGTATATAGCAAATATAGGAAGGGACTCAGTATACTTCCTTGGGGTACGCCTGCTTCAATAGGCTGTGGTGAACTTATGAAGTCTCCCTCTTTAAGAACGAACTTTCGATGACTTAAATAGCTTTCTAGAAGCTTGTGTCCTTCATGCCATACTTTGTCAAAGGCTTGCGAAACGTCGATGAAGAGTGCAGAACAATATTTTTTTTCTTCAAATGTCTTGGATATGATTTCTACCAACCTGTGAGTTTGTTCTATGGTGTTATGTTTTTCTCGAAATCCGAATTGATGAGTTGGAATACAATCAAAATGATTCACTATCGGCTTTAACTTGTACACTAACAGTTTTTCGAATAGCTTTGATATATTTGATAATAGGCTAATGGGTCTATATGATTCTACTTTACTGTGATCTTTTCCCGGCTTAGGTATCATTGTAACTAAAGAAACCTTCCATTCTGGTGGATAATATTCAAGGCGTAATATAGCATTAAAAATAAATAGGATTATTCTTAATGCAATTTGGGGTAGCTCGAGGAGCATCTTGTTACTGATTTTATCAATACCAGGTGATTGTTTGGAGTTTAAATCAACAATAGCCTTAATAATCTCTGAAATCTCAAAACGAAGTGGTTCAGCTGCAGTAATATGGGTTAAAGTAGGTGGTAACTCTATTATGTCGTTTGACTGGTTTGGGGAAAATACATTCTTTAGATGACTAACAGGTTTCCTTTTTCAGTATCGTTTCTCGCCCAGCCTCCACTAGAATTACGTAGAGGAGGTCTGCTCATAACAGGTCTTTTTAATTTTTTTGTAGCTCGCCATAGAGAGTAATTTGAGTACTGGGTGGCTCTAAGTTCTCCAGATATTTATTAATTGAGTCAGTTTTGCGTTTGTGAAGAAGCATACTGAGGCGTTTGCGACATTTTCTAAGCTCCGTTTTAAGTTGAGGGGATTTGTAGAGTTGCCACTCTCGACGAACTCTTCTTTTTTTCAGCTAATAACTGTTCAATGTCTGCAGAATAGAGTCTATTGTATCTTATTTGTCGAGTTATTTGAGTGGCGTGTTCAACAGCAAGTTTTAAGTTTTGTTCAATTTTTGAGTGAGATATCGATATCTTCTGGTGTTCTTAGCGATATATTTTCTGTACTGTGTGTGCTAATATATTTTCTATATTTCAACCAATTTATGTTCGTGCTTCATATTGCAGAGTGACCAATCGGGGATACTATTTCTAGGGGGTTCAATAGAATAACGAAGGTTGGTGAGTGATCCGAGGATAATTCTAATGAAGATTTAACCTGCATTAGTTCCATTGGTAAATTTTTTGTAACTGCAAAATCAATGACATCGGGTATTTTGCTTGGGTCAGTAGGCCAGTATGTTGGTTCTCCGCTCGACAGCACATTCAAATTCAATTTAGAAATTGTATTAAACAAAGCGCGACCTTTCGGGGTTACAAGTCTTGATCCCCAGTGAGTATGCTTAGCATTATAATCGCCAGCTGCCAGGAATCGGGGTCCTAGTGATTCGTAAAAATGTTCATATTTGTTTTCAGTAATCGAAAACCTTGGAGGTGAATATATCGACGAAATTAATAGGTTTCTGTAGCAATCATCCAAACAGATTGTAGTAGCTTGAAGATAATCTTCACAAATATCACACATTGAATGGTGTTTGATACGGGTTTTAATTAAAATTCCAGAGCCTCCACATGCTCCATATCTTGGATAATTTGTGCCATAAAAAACATATCCATGTATCTTAAATAAACTTCTAGACGTCAAATGGGTTTCCGAAACTAACATTATATCAACTTCATGACTTTTTAGAAAATACTCGAGTTCGTTTTTATGTTGCCGAATGCCGTTAGCGTTCCAAAAACATATTCTTAGGCAGTTCATGGTCTGTTAAGCACAGCCTGCAATAACATTGATTGCATCTTAAGTATTTCTTGCATCATGTTACTCATTGAGTTTGTAAAGTTATTTACCGATTGCACAAGAGTTTCTATTGTAGATTCTAGTCTGGTAAAATTGAAAATTGGCCTTTGCTCTCTTACCTCTGGGTTCATATTTTGGTTTTGTGGTTGACGGACTTGCGTCTGAGTTTGGTTGTTTCTTAGTACATTTGCAAATGTTTCTTTGTTGTCATATGTCTGTTGCAACGGGGGGTAGTTAAAATTTATGTCATTTAATGGCTGAGCGGGGAAAATCGTCGGTTTATGGCTTTGTGATTTTTTAACAATTGAGTAGACAGGACAACCCCTGTAGTTTGCTGTGTGGTTACCTCCGCAATTGCTGCATTTTTTCATTTTAGGATCATCCTTGGATTTGTTACATTGGGATGTGTTATGCAACTCTCCACAAATAACACATACGGGTGGCAATTTACAATATGCCTTGGTGTGTCCATATTCTTGGCAATTCATATATTGGACGGGGCCAATTCGTTTATGTGGTTCTTATATATGGGATGTGTTTCATTTTTTTCAGGTTTATGTCACCGGGTTCAAGTTCAACACGGAAGAGTTGTTGGGGTTTTTTTTCGCGATTTCTAATGTTTATCACATTTTTTGTCTTAAAACCTTTATCTTCTAAGCTTTGCTTTATTTCGAGTGGTTCAACATTACAGTCAATACCCTTTATTACAACTTGTAGACCCTGTTACAAAATCTGTTACAACCTTTCTATAATCGTGTTCACTATTGACCTGTATTTTAGTTTCATGAATCGTGCCTTTCTTGATTGGGATAACGTAAAAAGAGTTCTCACCTAATAATGATATCAGGCTCTGAACCAGTGAGTTTGAATTATTTTCTCTCAAGTAAATAGGGGGTGGTTTTATAGAGGTAATTTTATTTACTGGTTCATCTGTTTCATATTCCAGAATAGAAAAACGATTTTCATTATTTAGTCTATCAGGTTCACTATCCTTATATAATTTAGCCAAGGGTGGCGCTTTCGAAGACTTGGGACTTCGTGCCCTTTTTAATACTGTAACATACCGGTCCATTCCAACCTGTATTTGCGATTAATTCTCTTTATTTAATGGTTGACTAATCTTGGGTATAGCGTCGCTTAATGGGTTAATTTTAATTGTAGTCGGTGTGGTGGATTTCGTTTCTGAAGCTGATATTGCTAGCATACTTTCAGGCGTAAATAAAGTATTTGTATTTTTTGGTAACTCCAGATTAACAGCTGTTGGGTTTTCTTTTGTTTGACAATCATTAGTTGTTGACAATGCGGGGGAACAAGATCGACCACGGTTAACAGACTTGGCGGTTAAAAACAAGCTGTCATCTATTCTTCTGTTTGTTTTGTTTATATTTTTTTCATCTGCATTAACTGTTACGTATGCATTTCTGCCGTTTACACTCAACCTTCGCTCACTGTTTTCATTTAAGAGACTAATTTAAGAGTAGTTGTAAATAATTTAGTTAACACTCTTGATCTTTATTTAATGTTAATGTACAAAAAAGGTTCAAAAAAGAAATAAAGAATTTTCTTTACTTATTTGTCTTTTAGTTTATGTTTTGATTTTTTATTATTTAATATTATTAAAATATAAGCGTCCTTTCGCGTTAATAAAAAACAGGTGTAATTTATATTTATTTCCCGATAAAAACATTAGGATAACGTATTAACTCGGAGTAAAAATAAAAACACGTCCAATCTCTATCGCAGTCGACATGACTTGTGATAGCAATGTAAATTGTTTTTATTCAAAAGAATTTTTTAAATGTAAATAGTTTTTGCTTGTTATTAATTTTTATTTTAAATTTTTCACAAGACAATTGTTTTTATTTTATATTATTACTTTATTTTACACTTTAGCGAACTCAGAATTCTGCAGTTTGCACTCACGGTCAATGGCAGACTGAAAAATAAATAAATAATAGCAAAGAAAATATGGTATTTGAGATCCTTTTTAATGAGATCTTCTGAAATAATCTGTTTAAAAAAATAATATAATTTAAATTTTTTCTTTTTAAACGATTTTTTCTTTAGTTTTAATAAAACATAACTTGGAAAAAACTCTCTCGCTGATTGTAGATGTTGGAAAATCGAAAGTAAGGCATGATACAGAATATCCAATATCTCTTTTTTAGTTTTTTGTAAGCATATAAAATCTTTTATTATAACGTTGGAGATCTTTTGGACTATTTTAGATTTTGAATAATATTAATAGTTTCGTTAAGTTCTAATACAAGGTGGCGCAAAAGTAATCCTCCTATCCGAAAATGCTATAAATTTTGCGATTGGCCCCTAATGTAAGTTCTGTTTTGATATTTGTGTAGTAAACACATGCGAAATACACGTTAATAATTTACATGACATCATATTCACGAATTGATGTAAAAAAAACTAAAAGACCAAATAAAAATAAACCACATGAAGAATCAAAGTTTTTCATTTTTTTTTTTAATTACAGCCAAATAACATCGGAAGTTTACTTTTGCGCCACCTTGTAAAATACTCGTTTCAGTAATGTCTCTACTTTCGTCTATAAATGTAAAAACAATGAAGTTTAAATACCTACATGTAAATTAAATATGTCAGTTGTTAATACTCACTAACTAAATTAATGTTCGAAAAAATATGCAATTCTACTATGACATTTGTATTTTTAAATAAATTAATCGACACATATTAATCGGTTTATTTGTTATTTGAAAATCGATAATTCCAAATTATTCGAACAGTTAACCGACCAAAATAAATCGGTTAACCGATTAACGGTTAATCGATTGAATACCCTAGTTGAAGTGTTTGTATTTCATGAGCATTTAACAAAATCACAGAATACCGGTCGGGCAAATTCACCATTTCGGCACATTTCTAAACATCTGTTCAATGTTGTAGATGACGTTCGACTCGCTGTAATATATTCTCCTCAGTAAAGTACACTCTTTGGCCATTTTCCAGATGTACGGCTAAATGAACAACAGTTTGATGTCTTTCATGAATGGCAAATGAAAAATGCGCCAAATTGCTTCGTTACTTCTAACATAGCAGCCCACACTAACTTAGCCAAGTCACTGCCTTTGGATACATATTTGCAGATGTATTTCATAAGTGGGCGTCGACAATGTTTCTTTCTGTAAAACACTTTTTTGTACTATTGCGAACATTTAATCAAAAAATTACCCAAATCCGCCCAGGCGTTTTGCGATTTTAGATAAATCTATAAAAATGGGCGTAAAAGTGTGCATTTTTCTTTCCTTAAGAACCTAAGTCGGACTATGGCGAACATTTGACAAAAAAAATTGTCCGAATCGGTCCAGCCGTTCTCAACTGATGCAATTACCAACGAACGACATTTGATTTTTATTTATATAGATAGATTTAGGTAAATTTCAGACGATTTTTTTTAAATATTTAAGGTAAACTTTGAAAAAAAATTAAATCAGCCGATTTTATTTTTAAAAAAAAAACTTTTATTTTATTAAAAAACCTTAAAAATAAAAGTTGAGAAAAAGTAAATTTTTTTCCTCATGCCAAAAGCTATTCGAAACGATAGATATCCACACACCCTAATATACGGTTTTTCATAAATTCCTTAAAGGCTGTTTTAATATCGGCTCCTGAAGATAATTTACTATGAAATTCCTGTTTATACAGTGGTAGCAGCTCCTGAAGCCCAAACACCATCAAAACATCAATTGTCATCCTGTATCGCCTTCCAACATATGACATTTATGAAAATAATATAAATGGTCCTTCTTCACCATTATTGTTCGCAGTGCCTTTCGGCGCAACAAACATCATTGCTTTATGCGTCTAATCACCCCTCAAATAATGCCAATAAAACGTTACGCAAACATTAAAATTTTCGTCCATCCATACCTAGCACTACCACCTCATCGCTGTCAATACGTCATGTTGTGTCTTTTTTGCCAACTGCAAAAGTAATTTTGCTTCTGTCCAACTGGAATATTCCTGTACGGACTTTACGTTTTTGCTGTAATATGAACAATATTTGCACCAGTTTAGCAACCGTTTTTACAGTCGATTCGTCGAAGATAATTGATTTGACCGTAAAAGTTCGGAAAATTAACATCAAAAATATAATCGGTTTCGGATACGGTGAAGGGACATGTTCAGAGTAAGCAATTAGCAGATCCTAATTTTAACGTCACTGTATATGAGTTCGATCACTGTATATGAGTTGTCCGACAGCTCCTTCTATGAATATATTGTTATTTCCTTTAAATTAACCGGATACATTTGATTGCAAATAAAAGCCGTTTAGTAGTTTAAAAATTGTAACAACTCTTTATTTATTTAAAATGTACAACAACCACAGAATTAAATAGCCACTCAATGTTTTTTATACAGGTTTATAAATTCTCAGAATTACAGACATAATTTTTAATGTACACGAATTTACTTGAAAAACACAACACACTTTAAGGCACTCAGATAATGTTTATTCGAAAAGCGTCTCTGATAAACTCACTCACGACTGCAACCTCTGCCACTAGAAAGCTCTTTAACTGACTAGAGGTTTCTAATACATACGCCATCTGTGGTGTACTTTCTACAATGTTCTTTAACTGAATATGCGAAATCGAATACAGCGTTGCCAACTTACGATCAAATCAACTGAAAGCTTCCACTCAACAATGCCCACAGATATGTTACAGTTTTACAGCACTGTTATTTGAAAGCATTATGTTACTTTTAAATCAGCCGTTAAAATCGTTATATTTGAATTCAAGTACAATTTCGTAACAATATAAATATTACTGCAAGATGTTACAATTTTAAAAACAAGTATTTCAAGTATTGAACCAATGAAAATAAAATATTTGTTATTTAGTAAAAAAGCTGGGGGTTATTATGTGCTTTATACATTGTATTTCGAAAACGTTTCGTTTCAAATCGAATTACATAATAACCCCAAAAATTTTAGCGTCTAAACATGAATAACTGGCGCAATAACTTAGATTAAAGTGGTGTTGAAAGTGATGGCGAATGTGATTTTGAAACGATATTGAGGATGACATTTATAATGATAACGTTGAAATAGACGAAGGCCATGTTCGTAAAATATATATAAGTGATGTTATTAACCGTGTACGTAAATGTTGCATAATCTATCTATATAAATAAAAATCAAATGTCGTTCGTTGGTTGAGAACGGCTGGACCGATTTGGACAATTTTTTATATCAAATGTTCGCCATAGTCCGACTTAGGTTCTCACGGAAAGAAAAATTTACCATGCCCACTTTTACGCCCATTTTTATCGATTTATCTAAAATCGGAAAACGGCTGCACCGATATGGCTGAAAGAAAAATTTACCACTCCCACTTTTTTCGATTTATCTATAATCGGAAAACGGCTGCACCGATTTTGTTAATATTTTTTTAAATTATCGTAGTAGTCCAATTTAAGGTTTTACTAAAACCAAAAGAAATGTTCGCAATAGTACACAAAAGTGTTTTACAGAAAGAAATTATCCAAGCCCACTTATGAAATACATCTGCAAATATGTATCCAAAGGCAGTGACTTGGCTGAGTTAGTGTGCAGAATTCCAACGATGAAGTCACTCAACTTCAAATGGGCTGCTATGTTAGCAGTAACGAAACAATTTGGCGCATTTTTCATATGCCATTCATGAAAGACATCAAACTGTTGTTCATTTAGCCGTACATCTGGAAAATGGCCAAATTGTTTACTTTACTGAGAAGAATGTATTACAATGTGCTGATCGAACGCCACACAGTGGTATGAGAACAAAAAAAGAGGGAAATAAATCTGTAACTTCTAAACCCTCACGCCGATTTGAATGAAATTTTCAAATAAAGAAAGAAGTATTTAAAAATCATGACTGAGTCCAAAGTTACATTCATTTGAATATAAAAAAATTAAAAAAGGCGATTTTTCGCAATTTTTTTGGCAAAAAAGTACTTTTATTCTTTTTAAGTTATCAAAAAAATTTCTAAGAGGATGTATAATGAATTTGTACTTTTTGAAAAGCTAACTTTACGCCAAATATTTTAAATGAAAAAAATATTTATAATTTTTGATACCGACGGGATCAGGTTCATTCAAAAAATGCCTATTTTTTATGTAAAATTCAACTTTAGGGCAAAAATTCTCAAATCGCATATTCGATATCAAAATAAAGTAACCTATTTTAGATGGCCCAATAAGTTCTTAATTATTTTGTAAAGGGTTCCGATAACCCCGCCCCTGGTATGGATATTATAGCCAAAAAACGAAAAATTCGCATTTTTGGGATTTTTCAAGATTTTTTTGGGAATTGCGGTAATTGATAACAAATTTCAAAATTTGTTTTTATTTTTCCATTTTGAATAGAAAAATCTATATAACTGTGAAATTTCATTAAAAAATATTCATAAATAAAAATTTTATTTCAATTTGAAAAATTTTTATCTATGCAAAATTCAATAAAAAACATTTTTTGTCATATTTTTCAAAAAAGTATTCCATGAATTTTTTAATTGTCAAAACTTATATACATTTTTGAAAAGTAGACAAAATCCTCTATCCATTGATATATAACATGTCTACCTTATGTTTTTTACGTGTTAAAAAAATTAGGGAAAACTTAACAACTCGCATATAATTTACCTAGCACTGTTATTTACATTGATAAAAATGTTGTTATGTAGGCAACTTGCTTTTTTATGAATTTCTATGTTAGGTAAATTCTCAGCGAGTTGTTTAGTAAAAAACGTAAAAAACATAAGGTAGACATGTTATATATCAATGGATAGAGGATTTAAAAAAAAAACATACCCGAGGTGTCCTACTTTGGGAACCCCTGGTCCCTCTCCTGGTGGTGTCATGAGGTCCAAGTTCAAAACTTTGCGCATGTGAAATTTCATTCAAATCGGCGTAAGGGTTTAGAAGTTACAGATTTATTTCCCTCTTTTTTATTCTCATACCACTGTGCGCCATCTACAACATTGACCAGATGTTTAGAAATGTGCCGAAATGGTGAATTTGCCCGAACGCTGCTATATTCCGAAATGCCAAGATATTACTTGGAATCAATCGTCAAAGAAATTTCAACGGCGGAAACAAGGAAATCCAGTTCCAGATTTCCCCCATTTATTTTCAAACAACGCATTAGGTCGCATTTCCAAGAAACGTATTTGCGTTTGCTATTAGTCAACGTTCTTGGAACAACATCATTCCAAGATTTGCGAACTATAAATGTTGAATTGTGTGACACGTATAGAGAAGCGTATCAACGCTTGCGATTGTTAGAGAATGACCTCATTGGAAATACTCCCTCGGAGATGTTGTGCTTTCGTCAAATGCTTATCAAATACGAACATCTCAACATATGCGAAGCATGTTGAGATAAACCTACTGATTTGTTAAGCAAGTACAAAGATGCCATGTGTGATGATATTTTGCAAATCCAAATTTCCTCTCAAGCGAAACCGACCTGTATAGTGTGGTAATTGTCAAGAGTTTGGCCATATGAGAAATAACTGTACCTTACGTACGGTATGTGTTGCATGCGTAGACTTTCATTCTTCATCACAATGTGATATTATTCAAAAGGGACTCAATAAGAAATGTGGGAACTGTGGTGGTTACCATACGGCGAATTATAAAGGATGCCCAGTTTACAAAGAATTATTAAAAATGATTGAGAGAGAGGTGAAATTTTTTAACCATCGGCGAATAACATCAATCATAAACCAGCAAATTCAGTAGCCCATAATAATAATGAAAATAAAAACTCCACGTCAATGAATGATGGCTTCCCACAATTAAATACAGTTAAATCTGGAACCAGTTCCTACGCTGGAGTTTTGAAGTCTATAAATAATCAGCCTAATATACCCCAAAAACGGGAGGGATAGAAAACCTGCTACAAGCGCTTACACAAAATATTACCTCTCTTAATCAAAACATGACTAACATAATGTCAACCATGCAAAACACAATACAGAGCTTTTGAGAGCGCAGAATCAAATGATTCAAATCCTCCTTTCTAAAAAATGAGTTTCTTGAAAGTTTGTTTTTGGAATGCAAACGGTTTAAACCAACCTAAACTTGAGGTTTATAATTTTATGATAAATAAAGACATCGATGTGATGTTAATTTCTGAGACGCACCTTACAAATAGATACAACTTTAATATCCCAGGATTTTCATTCCACAACACAAATCATCCCGACGCACAGTGGGGTCAAATGCATCTTTTTTACGGATTTATTAATATCTCAACAACAATAATAGCAACGCTCGCAAAATTTTACGTGGGTAGCCCTTACACCAATCCGCATATTGTAACAAAATTTTAGAGATATAGGAGGGGGAAGTCAATTACCCACCATATAAAATAATTATTAACTGTGCTATATCTATAGAACTACATTAGTTATGCACACTAAATTTGCTGCGGGTAACTCTGAAAACAAACTACACGTTACGCCAAAATCGGACGATTATACGAGGGTGGAATCGGGTTCCCCCCATACAAATGAATTATTAATTCTCCTATTTCTATAGAACTACATCAGTGAGACACACTAAATTTATGCATGTTATTGATAAAAAAAAACTACCATATTGTTTTAAGAAGATATCATTATATTACTAGTAATGGGAGGTTGAATAATAGAGATCTTTCCCAACTCCTGCCACTAAAAGACTTGCAAAGTTTAAATGCACTGCTTTGAAATTAATACAACACAATATTTGAAATGAGACAATATAAAAACTACAGATCTGAACGTGAGTGATAACTGGCTCCCGATATAAAACTTTAAAATTCTCGCAAAATTGCCTGATATCGGATGACTTCGTATTAACCACAAGAAAAAACGAATTAATCACCAAAAAAAAACTTTTAAACAAGCATATACAAGCGTGAGTGCATGAGAGTTAAATTGTTAAAATTCCGCGTGTTATTCATTCACGATTAGAAAATCAACGGATGGAAAACTAAACTGAAATAAAGAAAAGTAATTTGTAAAAGTTTATTATTGTTTATCTCATTATAATACAAGAATATAACCACGTACAGGCCTGACTCACACGTGACTCTCGTATTATTAATCACAACACTTGCACATCTCTTATAAAAAAAACAATTACAATAACAACAACATCGACATCGACAACGACAGCAATAAAACGTTTATCAGAATCGAAAAGTGCTTTTTGATGGTAGACTTAAAGGGTGAAGCTTTTACTAATTTACATATAACTTATGAGGCGCAGCGATGCGCAACCTAATTTTTTCTGAAACTACGCCTAACTGTCCAGGCTTTTAAATTATATTAAATTCTCTGCCCAGCTGAGCCCAGCTAATAACTTTATGTCCATTTGAACTGACAAAATCCATTTTTTTTTTGCACTTCCAATATAAAAACTAATATCAAAGCCACTTCCACAAATAATTCAAATTTAAATTTAACCAAAACATATCAATAAATACCTGAACTTGATGGTTGCATAATTAGATTTGTTAATTTTATTAAATTACCTATCACAAATAGTATTTATTTGCGTAATTTTTTATTTTTTTTTTTATCAATTTTTTTGGTTTTTTTTTCACAATATGTAATTTCAACACGTGACTATAAAAATACCATTTAATATTTTACATTAATTTTTTGCCTGCTGATGTAGAATTTTGTTCTCTTTAAGCTGGCACTTTCAGTTTTCACGATACTTGAAATTTGTATTTTCAATTAATCCGCAAAATTAGTATGTTTGGCCCCTCTGTGCGACGGCAAGGCTCATGGTGGTACTGGTATCTTAATTAAGAACCGTTTAAAACATTATGCCCTAGATGAATTTTCAAAAGAATATATGCAAGCAACTTCCATTCGATTGGAGTGTTTATTTGGAAGTTTGACAGTGAGTTCAATATATTGTCATCCACGATTCCCGATGACTAAGGACAAGTTTGATTACAATGCGAAACACACATACTGGGGTTCAAGGTTATTTAACCCTAGAGGAAGACAGCTTTACAAAGCTCTAGTTGACATTAAAAATAGCCTGGATGTCATATCCCCTGGCCTACTGATCCTATGAAGAATCCTGACCTTATAGACTTTGCCATATCCAAAAATGTAGATCGAAATTCAATATCTACGGAAATATCTTTTGATTTATCTTCCGACCATTCACCCAAATATTCCGCAAGCAAATATTCCGCTTTACAAAACAAACTGGCTTAAATATAAGAAGTTCATCAGTAGCCATATCCACACAAATCCAAATATACAGTGTGAGGGAGAGATAAACGAATGCGTCAGTGACTTCACGTCATTAATTACTTCGGCTCTGGGTCATTCAAAGATCGAAATCCCTAAAAAGTCAAAAATGCTTATTTCCAATTCTGATATTCAACGATTACTTCTCGAAAAGAGAAAGCTTAAAAGAGAGTGGTCACCTGCTGCAAAGCAGAGGCTGTCCATCGCTACTAGAAGACTGAAGAGAGCCCTTTGCTTAGAGGAGGATATCAGAAATAGAAGATACATCGAGAGTTTGACGAATACTAAATATACGAACTTTTCTCTTTGGAAAGCCACACGTAACATCAAACCACCGGTAGATGGAAAAAGTCCATTGAGAAAACCCGATGGTAATTGGACAAGAAATGCTAAGGACAAAGCATTAATTTTTGCCGAGCATCTGAGTAACGTGTTCAAGCCAAACCCACCCAACAATGATTTTGTACTGGATGATTCTCCTGTTTATGAGACAGAGTATGATCAAATCAGAGTGGTCAACAAGCATAATATAAATACAAAAAAATCTCCGGGTTATGACAAAATTACACCATCCATGATTAAAAATCTTCCTAATATAGCTATAATCGTGCTATTTGTACGGTTTTCTGCGATCATAATACTAGGAGTCTTCCCAACAAATTGGAAAATTGCTCAGATTATAATGATACCTAACCCAGGAAAAGATTTAACAATGCCATCTTCATACAGACCTATAAGTCTACTACCCTGTTTATCAAAGTTATTTGAGAGAGAATTACAATGTAAAATTATACCATACCTAAATAACCGAAAGTTATCCCAGTTCACCAATTTGGTTTTCGTGAGCAACATGGAACCATTGAGCAAGTAAATCGATTGACTGGAGAGATAAGAAAATCTTTTGAAAATAAAAAATACTGCTGTGCTATCTTTTTGGACTGCCACCAAGTACCCATGGATTGCTGGAGTCATACTTATCAGATCGAGTTTTTACTCTCAGAAGGGGTGACTGTCCACTAGAGTGCTCCAAAAAAATAAAATTGCGAATTTTGACAGTCCCCCCATCTAGAATTGTTCTATGTATTGTAGAAACATGTTGTGTAAAATATTAGGATGATAGGATAACGTTAACTGGTGGCGCAACGACGCTGAAGTTTTGAGGTTCATTTACAAGGGGAAAAACAGCAATTTTTTCAGTTTATGTAAAAAATTTGCCATTAAATAATGACTTTTACAATTAAATTAAAAAGAATCAAAATGTGTACGTATAATGTCGTTATAATGAGATATAAGAGACAAAAGTTGGTTAAAAAATTTTAAAGTTATTAAAAAATCGCCAGGCCATTAACGTGTCTCAGACCACTAGAACAAGAAATGTACCAACAAAATTAACATATTTTGCGAAATATTAAAATAAAAGCTAATTTGTACTTAAAATATATCCATATTCACTTGTATATGACATTTTGTCTTAGTATGAAGTCGTTAACCTATTCGCAGGTATGACCAAAAAAATAATTTTTTAACGGAAGTTTCAAAACTCCATTTTCAAAATTTTAAAAATTTTGTTAAACAAATTTTAGAATTTTTTGATCATCACATGGGGATTTATTGACAACATAATAGGGAATAATAATGTGAAAAAGGTATGTCAATACCTCCTATAGTTTTTCCGTACCTGCGATATAAATTTTGCGATTTTCGAGAAAAACTAATTTTTTGGCCATATTTTGGCGAATGAGCCCAATTTCCTTACTGTTATTAATTTTAAGTAAAATCTGTTCAGAATATAATAGTCCAGGTAATTTTAAATATAGTCTGAAAGTTTTCCAAAAATCGGAAAACGTTAACCCTTAATAACTTTCAAATTTTTTAAACAATTTTTGTCTTTTATATCTTATTATAACGACATATCGAAATCGCATATTCGATATCAAAATAAAGTAACCTATTTTAGATGGCCCAATAAGTTCTTAATTATTTTGTAAAGGGTTCCGATAACCCCGCCCCTGGTATGGATATTATAGCCAAAAAACGAAAAATTCGCATTTTTGGGATTTTTCAAGATTTTTTTGGGAATTGCGGTACTTGATAACAAATTTCAAAATTTGTTTTTATTTTTCCATTTTGAATAGAAAAATCTATATAACTGTGAAATTTCATTAAAAAATATTCATAAATAAAAATTTTATTTCAATTTGAAAAATTTTTATCTATGCAAAATTCAATAAAAAACATTTTTTGTCATATTTTTCAAAAAAGTATTCCATGAATTTTTTAATTGTCAAAACTTATATACATTTTTGAAAAGTAGACAAAATCCTCTATCCATTGATATATAACATGTCTACCTTATGTTTTTTACGTGTTAAATAAATTAGGGAAAACTTAACAACTCGCATATAATTTACCTAGCACTGTTATTTACATTGATAAAAATGTTGTTATGTAGGCAACATGCTTTTTTATGAATTTCTATGTTAGGTAAATTCTCAGCGAGTTGTTTAGTAAAAAACGTAAAAAACATAAGGTAGACATGTTATATATCAATGGATAGAGGATTTAAAAAAAAAAACATACCCGAGGTGTCCTACTTTGGGAACCCCTGGTCCCTCTCCTGGTGGTGTCATGAGGTCCAAGTTCAAAACTTTGCGCATGTGAAATTTCATTCAAATCGGCGTAAGGGTTTAGAAGTTACAGATTTATTTCCCTCTTTTTTATTCTCATACCACTGTGCGCCATCTACAACATTGACCAGATGTTTAGAAATGTGCCGAAATGGTGAATTTGCTCGAACGCTGCTATATTCCGAAATGCCAAGATATTACTTGGAATCAATCGTCAAAGAAATTTCAACGGCGGAAACAAGGAAATCCAGTTCCAGATTTCCCCCATTTATTTTCAAACAACGCATTAGGTCGCATTTCCAAGAAACGTATTTGCGTTTGCTATTAGTCAACGTTCTTGGAACAACATCATTCCAAGATTTGCGAACTATAAATGTTGAATTGTGTGACACGTATAGAGAAGCGTATCAACGCTTGCGATTGTTAGAGAATGACCTCATTGGAAATACTCCCTCGGAGATGTTGTGCTTTCGTCAAATGCTTATCAAATACGAACATCTCAACATATGCGAAGCATGTTGAGATAAACCTACTGATTTGTTAAGCAAGTACAAAGATGCCATGTGTGATGATATTTTGCAAATCCAAATTTCCTCTCAAGCGAAACCGACCTGTATAGTGTGGTAATTGTCAAGAGTTTGGCCATATGAGAAATAACTGTACCTTACGTACGGTATGTGTTGCATGCGTAGACTTTCATTCTTCATCACAATGTGTTATTATTCAAAAGGGACTCAATAAGAAATGTGGGAACTGTGGTGGTTACCATACGGCGAATTATAAAGGATGCCCAGTTTACAAAGAATTATTAAAAATGATTGAGAGAGAGGCGACAAATAAAGAGAGATGAAATTTTTTAACCATCGGCGAATAACATCAATCATAAACCAGCAAATTCAGTAGCCCATAATAATAATGAAAATAAAAACTCCACGTCAATGAATGATGGCTTCCCACAATTAAATACAGTTAAATCTGGAACCAGTTCCTACGCTGGAGTTTTGAAGTCTATAAATAATCAGCCTAATATACCCCAAAACGGGAGGGATAGAAAACCTGCTACAAGCGCTTACACAAAATATTACCTCTCTTAATCAAAACATGACTAACATAATGTCAACCATGCAAAACACAATACAGAGCTTTTGAGAGCGCAGAATCAAATGATTCAAATCCTCCTTTCTAAAAAATGAGTTTCTTGAAAGTTTGTTTTTGGAATGCAAACGGTTTAAACCAACCTAAACTTGAGGTTTATAATTTTATGATAAATAAAGACATCGATGTGATGTTAATTTCTGAGACGCACCTTACAAATAGATACAACTTTAATATCCCAGGATTTTCATTCCACAACACAAATCATCCCGACGGCAAGGCTCATGGTGGTACTGGTATCTTAATTAAGAACCGTTTAAAACATTATGCCCTAGATGAATTTTCAAAAGAATAAATGCAAGCAACTTCCATTCGATTGGAGTGTTTATTTGGAAGTTTGACAGTGAGTTCAATATATTGTCCTCCACGATTCCCGATGACTAAGGACAAGTTTGATTACAATGCGAAACACACATACTGGGGTTCAAGGTTATTTAACCCTAGAGGAAGACAGCTTTACAAAGCTCTAGTTGACATTAAAAATAGCCTGGATGTCATATCCCCTGGCCATCTGATCTGGCCTACTGTTCCTATGAAGAATCCTGACCTTATAGACTTTGCCATATCCAGAAATGTAGATCGAAATTCAATATCTACGGAAATATCTTTTGATTTATCTTCCGACCATTCACCCAAATATTCCGCAAGCAAATATTCCGCTTTACAAAACAAACTGGCTTAAATATAAGAAGTTCATCAGTAGCCATATCCACACAAATCCAAATATACAGTGTGAGGGAGAGATAAACGAATGCGTCAGTGACTTCACGTCATTAATTACTTCGGCTCTGGGTCATTCAAAGATCGAAATCCCTAAAAAGTCAAAAATGCTTATTTCCAATTCTGATATTGAACGATTACTTCTCGAAAAGAGAAAGCTTAAAAGAGAGTGGTCACCTGCTGCAAAGCAGAGGCTGTCCATCGCTACTAGAAGACTGAAGAGAGCCCTTTGCTTAGAGGATATCAGAAATAGAAGATACATCGAGAGTTTGACGAATACTAAATATACGAACTTTTCTCTTTGGAAAGCCACACGTAACATCAAACCACCGGTAGATGGAAAAAGTCCATTGAGAAAACCCGATGGTAATTGGACAAGAAATGCTAAGGACAAAGCATTAATTTTTGCCGAGCATCTGAGTAACGTGTTCAAGCCAAACCCACCCAACAATGATTTTGTACTGGATGATTCTCCTGTTTATGAGACAGAGTATGATCAAATCAGAGTGGTCAACAAGCATAATATAAATACAAAAAAATCTCCGGGTTATGACAAAATTACACCATCCATGATTAAAAATCTTCCTAATATAGCTATAATCGTGCTATTTGTACGGTTTTCTGCGATCATAAGACTAGGAGTCTTCCCAACAAATTGGAAAATTGCTCAGATTATAATGATACCTAACCCAGGAAAAGATTTAACAATGCCATCTTCATACAGACCTATAAGTCTACTACCCTGCTTATCAAAGTTATTTGAGAGAGAATTACAATGTAAAATTATACCATACCTAAATAACCGAAAGTTATCCCAGTTCACCAATTTGGTTTTCGTGAGCAACATGGAACCATTGAGCAAGTAAATCGATTGACTGGAGAGATAAGAAAATCTTTTGAAAATAAAAAATACTGCTGTGCTATCTTTTTGGACATCGCCCAGGCCTTTGATAAGGTATGGCATAAGAGGTTAATACACAAAATTAAATGTCTACTGCCACCAAGTACCCATGGATTGCTGGAGTCATACTTATCAGATCGAGTTTTTACTCTCAGAAGGGGTGACTGTCCACTAGAGTGCTCCAAAAAAATAAAATTGCGAATTTTGACAGTCCCCCCATCTAGAATTGTTCTATGTATTGTAGAAACATGTTGTGTAAAATATTAGGATGATAGGATAACGTTAACTGGTGGCGCAACGACGCTGAAGTTTTGAGGTTCATTTACAAGGGGAAAAACAGCAATTTTTTCAGTTTATGTAAAAAATTTGCCATTAAATAATGACTTTTACAATTAAATTAAAAAGAATCAAAATGTGTACGTATAATGTCGTTATAATGAGATATAAGAGACAAAAATTGGTTAAAAAATTTTAAAGTTATTAAAAAATCGCCAGGCCATTAACGTGTCTCAGACCACTAGAACAAGAAATGTACCAACAAAATTAACATATTTTGCGAAATATTAAAATAAAAGCTAATTTGTACTTAAAATATATCCATATTCACTTGTATATGACATTTTGTCTTAGTATGAAGTCGTTAACCTATTCGCAGGTATGACCAAAAAAATAATTTTTTAACGGAAGTTTCAAAACTCCATTTTCAAATTTTTAAAAATTTTGTTAAACAAATTTTAGAATTTTTTGATCATCACATGGGGATTTATTGACAACATAATAGGGAATAATAATGTGAAAAAAGTATGTCAATACCTCCTATAGTTTTTCCGTACCTGCGATATAAATTTTGCGATTTTCGAGAAAAACTAATTTTTTGGCCATATTTTGGCGAATGAGCCCAATTTCCTTACTGTTATTAATTTTAAGTAAAATCTGTTCAGAATATAATAGTCCAGGTAATTTTAAATATAGTCTGAAAGTTTTCCAAAAATCGGAAAACGTTAACCCTTAATAACTTTCCAATTTTTTAAACAATTTTTGTCTTTTATATCTTATTATAACGACAATTACGTACACATTTCGATTATTTTAAATTAAATTGTAAAAGTCATTATTATGCCAAAATTTTTACAAAAACTGAAACATAGAAATTCATAAAATAGCATGTTGCCTACATAATAACATTTTTATGAATGTAAATAACAGTGCTAGGTAAATTCTCAGCGAGTTGTTAAGTTTTCCCTAATTTATTTGACACGTAAAAAACATAAGGTAGGCATGTTATATATCAATGGATAGAGGATTTTGACTACTTTTCAAAAATGTATATAACTTTTGACAATTAAAAAATGGAATGGAATACTTTTTTGAAAAATATGACAAAAAATGCTTTTTATTGAATTTTACATAGATACAAATTTTTCAAATTGAAATAAAATTTTTATTTATGAATAATTTTTATTTTGAAATTTGTAATCAAGTATCCCGCAATTCCCAAAAAAATCTTGAAAAATCCCAAAAATGGGATTTTTTCGTTTTTTTGCTATAATATCCATAATATGGGCGGGGTTATCGGAACCCTTTACAAAATAATTAAGAACTTATTGGGCCATCTAAAATAGGTTACTATATTTTGATATCGAGTATGCGATTTGAGAATTTTTGCCCTAAAGTTGAATTTTACATAAAAATAGGCATTTTTTGAATAGACCTGATCCCGTCGGTATCAAAAATTGTAAATGTTTTTTTTTATTTAAAATATTTGGCGTAAAGTTAGCTTTCAAAAAATACAAATTCATTATACATCCTCTTAGAAAATTTTTAGATAACTTAAAAGGAATAAAAGTACTTTTTTCCCAAAAAAATTGCGAAAAATCGCCTTTTTTAATTTTTTTATATTCAAATGCATGTAACTTTGGACTCAGTCATGATTTTTAAACACTTCTTTCTTTATTTGATATATAGATCTATTGTTAATCCTATAAAAGAAAAATGGATAAAATCGGAGAATATTTGGAACCGCGGTCACCAAAAAACTGGTGTAGGGTGGGTAAAAATATTGAAAATTTAATTTTCAAATGCGAATATCTCCTAAGCTATAAGAGATAATTTATGTAGTGCTCGACAAGGAGATTCTGTATGTGTATTTTTTTTAAATCGGAACACAAACGAAGAAATAGGATCATTTTAAAAATTGAACATACCCGAGGTGTCCTACTTTGGGAACCCCTGGTCCTGCTCCTGGTGGGTTCATGAAGTCCAAATACAAAACTTAAACTCGAATACACTTCCTCTTTGCGCATGTGAAATTTCATTCAAATCCTAATATTTTACACGTGTTTTTACAATACATAGAACAATTCTAGAGGGGGGGACGGCCTGTACCTAGAAATTTGTTTTCGACCATACAATCTTGGAGCACTCTTCTGTCTACCTATCACACTAAATAACATAAACATTCCACAGACAGATACTGTTACATACATTGGTATTCACTTGGAGAGACGACTCACTTGGCGTCGTCATATAGAAGCCAAGAGACATCACATGAAGTTAAGATCCTCTAGCCTTCACTGGTTAATCAATGACCAATCAAAATTAAGACTAGACTATAAAGTCATCCTGTATAAAAGTGTTTTAAAACCAATTTGGACATATGGAATCCAATTGTGGGGAACGGCCAGTAATTCTAGTATTACACTTATACAGATGGCGCAATCGAAAATTCTTAGGACCATGACGGGAGCACCATGGTACATAAGAAATGAGAACATCCACAGGGACTGGAAGTACCACTAGTGAAGGATGAGTTTAAGAAAGTACGTGATAAATATATACTGGAACTACAATAATGCCACCCGAATCCGCTTGTTCGTCTTCTCACACAGACCCAAACCAGATCAAGGCTTCGTATAGGAGATCTGCCACCCCGCTAAGATGAGGTCCGTTTATCTTTAAATTAGTTTTAATTTTAGTTATAAGATTAAACAACTTATCGTCCGATGCACGATTGCGATGCCTAAAGGGAATCAAAATGTGTACGTATAATGTCGTTATAATGAGATATAAGAGACAAAAATTGGTTAAAAAATTTTAAAGTTATTAAAAAATCGCCAGGCCATTAACGTGTCTCAGACCACTAGAACAAGAAATGTACCAACAAAATTAACATATTTTGCGAAATATTAAAATAAAAGCTAATTTGTACTTAAAATATATCCATATTCACTTGTATATGACATTTTGTCTTAGTATGAAGTCGTTAACCTATTCGCAGGTATGACCAAAAAAATAATTTTTTAACGGAAGTTTCAAAACTCCATTTTCAAATTTTTAAAAATTTTGTTAAACAAATTTTAGAATTTTTTGATCATCACATGGGGATTTATTGACAACATAATAGGGAATAATAATGTGAAAAAAGTATGTCAATACCTCCTATAGTTTTTCCGTACCTGCGATATAAATTTTGCGATTTTCGAGAAAAACTAATTTTTTGGCCATATTTTGGCGAATGAGCCCAATTTCCTTACTGTTATTAATTTTAAGTAAAATCTGTTCAGAATATAATAGTCCAGGTAATTTTAAATATAGTCTGAAAGTTTTCCAAAAATCGGAAAACGTTAACCCTTAATAACTTTCCAATTTTTTAAACAATTTTTGTCTTTTATATCTTATTATAACGACAATTACGTACACATTTCGATTATTTTAAATTAAATTGTAAAAGTAATTATTATGCCAAAATTTTTACAAAAACTGAAACATAGAAATTCATAAAATAGCATGTTGCCTACATAATAACATTTTTATGAATGTAAATAACAGTGCTAGGTAAATTCTCAGCGAGTTGTTAAGTTTTCCCTAATTTATTTGACACGTAAAAAACATAAGGTAGGCATGTTATATATCAATGGATAGAGGATTTTGACTACTTTTCAAAAATGTATATAACTTTTGACAATTAAAAAATGGAATGGAATACTTTTTTGAAAAATATGACAAAAAATGCTTTTTATTGAATTTTACATAGATACAAATTTTTCAAATTGAAATAAAATTTTTATTTATGAATAATTTTTATTTTGAAATTTGTAATCAAGTATCCCGCAATTCCCAAAAAAATCTTGAAAAATCCCAAAAATGGGATTTTTTCGTTTTTTTGCTATAATATCCATAATATGGGCGGGGTTATCGGAACCCTTTACAAAATAATTAAGAACTTATTGGGCCATCTAAAATAGGTTACTATATTTTGATATCGAGTATGCGATTTGAGAATTTTTGCCCTAAAGTTGAATTTTACATAAAAATAGGCATTTTTTGAATAGACCTGATCCCGTCGGTATCAAAAATTGTAAATGTTTTTTTTTATTTAAAATATTTGGCGTAAAGTTAGCTTTCAAAAAATACAAATTCATTATACATCCTCTTAGAAAATTTTTAGATAACTTAAAAGGAATAAAAGTACTTTTTTCCCAAAAAAATTGCGAAAAATCGCCTTTTTTAATTTTTTTATATTCAAATGCATGTAACTTTGGACTCAGTCATGATTTTTAAACACTTCTTTCTTTATTTGATATATAGATCTATTGTTAATCCTATAAAAGAAAAATGGATAAAATCGGAGAATATTTGGAACCGCGGTCACCAAAAAACTGGTGTAGGGTGGGTAAAAATATTGAAAATTTAATTTTCAAATGCGAATATCTCCTAAGCTATAAGAGATAATTTATGTAGTGCTCGACAAGGAGATTCTGTATGTGTATTTTTTTTAAATCGGAACACAAACGAAGAAATAGGATCATTTTAAAAATTGAACATACCCGAGGTGTCCTACTTTGGGAACCCCTGGTCCTGCTCCTGGTGGGTTCATGAAGTCCAAATACAAAACTTAAACTCGAATACACTTCCTCTTTGCGCATGTGAAATTTCATTCAAATCCTAATATTTTACACGTGTTTTTACAATACATAGAACAATTCTAGAGGGGGGGACGGCCTGTACCTAGAAATTTGTTTTCGACCATACAATCTTGGAGCACTCTTCTGTCTACCTATCACACTAAATAACATAAACATTCCACAGACAGATACTGTTACATACATTGGTATTCACTTGGAGAGACGACTCACTTGGCGTCGTCATATAGAAGCCAAGAGACATCACATGAAGTTAAGATCCTCTAGCCTTCACTGGTTAATCAATGACCAATCAAAATTAAGACTAGACTATAAAGTCATCCTGTATAAAAGTGTTTTAAAACCAATTTGGACATATGGAATCCAATTGTGGGGAACGGCCAGTAATTCTAGTATTACACTTATACAGATGGCGCAATCGAAAATTCTTAGGACCATGACGGGAGCACCATGGTACATAAGAAATGAGAACATCCACAGGGACTGGAAGTACCACTAGTGAAGGATGAGTTTAAGAAAGTACGTGATAAATATATACTGGAACTACAATAATGCCACCCGAATCCGCTTGTTCGTCTTCTCACACAGACCCAAACCAGATCAAGGCTTCGTATAGGAGATCTGCCACCCCGCTAAGATGAGGTCCGTTTATCTTTAAATTAGTTTTAATTTTAGTTATAAGATTAAACAACTTATCGTCCGATGCACGATTGCGATGCCTAAAGGGAATCAATCCGAAAAACAAACCACTGTTGAATCGTCAACAAAAATATGCGTACGACACTCTTATGATAGTTATGAAAGATGAAACTGGAAGGATTTTTTTTACGCTGCAGACACGTTGTTGGAAGGCGGTCGATCTGCTCATTCAGCACTCAAGTTGCCATTGAATGTGCAAATCAATGAAAATTAATGAAGGCCAAAGTTTTGCAGCAAAGCAAACTTATCGTTTGGGATGAGTGTAAAATGGCGCATAAAAAGTCTTTGGAGGCATTAGACAAAACGTTGCAAGATTTACGAAGCAATCAAAGTGGGTTTTGAGGTGCGATGACTCTGTTGGCAGGTGATTTTCGGGAAACATTGATGCATGTTTGAAGTCGTCCGTTGTTTGGAAACACGTCAAGAAACTCAAATTGACTGTGAACATACATATGTGTGGAGCTGCAGAACGATCAATCTGGAGAAGTATTTTCCAAACAATTACTGGACATTGGCAACGGAATTGACATTTCGAACGGCTGCATTTAACTTCCCGTCTCTTTCTGCAGTTCACCGTATCAAAATCCGAACTCATCCGAAAGGTGTTTCCAAACATTGCACAAAATTACAAAAATAATGAATGGTTGAGCTAACGTGCTATATTGTCTGCTAAAAACATTGATGTCGACGAATACAATTTTAAGATTCAAAGTGATATTGCTGTCGAATTGATGACATACAAATCGGTAGATTACGTTACTTCCCAGATGATGTCGTCAACTATCCAACTCGCTGGAATTACCCGGATTACCGCCTTACAATCTCCAACTGAAAGTCTGATCGGTAATCATAATGTTACGAATCATAAACCAACCACGTCTTTGTAACGGCACCCGACATGCGGAAATAAACCTGATGTCATCGAAGCAACAATACTTAAAGGAAGTACAAAGGATTCCAGTGGCTCCGTATGTCGCCTGTTCCCGCGTCGAACATTTTTATAATTTTGACAGGACAACTTCTGTCGGTTCAGCTGTATTTAATAAATCTAATGATAAACAAAAAACATTGCAAACTTACGTTTTGTTGCAAGAAAAACATGGATTTCGTCTTGTACATAATGTTAAACATCGTTGGACATCTACGCCAGTCATGCACTGTCTGACTTCAAATTAGCCACGTTCACTGATAATGATATCAAACTCTTGACAGATTTGTGTAATTCCCTTGGACCACTTAATTAATAAAAGATTCGGCAACGTTGATGGAGCTTGCGGGTATAATACATTTTGTTATAAATAATTTAGAAAAAGTAAATCATTCATTTAGTAAAGAATTAGTTGCTCATTTTAAAACCAGTTCAAAAGCGACACAACTCAAAATTTTAATTTTTCAGAAATCGAAAATAAATATATACCACTTATCAAGGTCTATTAATAAGGTCTGTGCAACTCTACAAAACATGTGCATGCTTTGTATTTTGTTTTTTTTTGTGTTTTGTTTCTTTTGGCGTTGTTGTTGTTTTTTATACAACTAAACGTTTGTTTGGTTGTGTGTTGGTTTTTTTGACAAAAAAGCAACAAATCGTATGTTTGGATGTGCATGCTTTGCGTATTTTGTTTTTCTTTTGTGTTTTGTTTCTTTTGGCGTTGTTGTTTTTTATACAATTAAACGTATGTTTGGATGTGTGTTGGTTTCATTGGCTTGCGTATTTTGGTTTTTCTTTGGTGTTTTGTTTCGTTTGGCGTTGTTGTTGTTTTTTGTGTTCTTGATAAATTTAGGATGCTGTACGCTGAAAGTGGGCAATGTACATACATATATACTAATTATAAAAAATAATAATGCATCCACAACAAAGGTGAAGGGTATATAAGATTCGGCATAGCCGAATATAGCACTCTTACTTGTTTTAAATATGTATATAAATTTACAACAAACTCCAAAAGATCTCCCGAACAAAGTGCGGTCAAAGAGTGCAGGGCTTTAAACTGTGATGCTGCTGATGTGCGGCCGAACATGATTAATGTGAAAAAGGTTTGAATCTACAAAATGAAAAGGAATGATCTGATACACAAACTGCTGTATCAATAACTCATTTTTATTACTTTTTTTAATGTTTTTAATTTGTTTTAATAAATCTTTAGAATTTAAAAGGAATCTTTACAAAAAAAAACAATGGAGCTCTAAAATTTTAAACAAATTTTGACAATCTCAGTATATAAACACAAAGGGACAAAAAATTATCAGCTGATTAGTTGCACAGACCTTATTAATAGACCTTGCCACTGATATTTTTTGTATAGATAAACAAGCATAGTTTAAGCTCCAAATTCATTTTTCGGGTTTATGTAACCCAAAAAATTAATTTTGAGTTGAGTCACTTTTGAACTGGGTGTGACATATATTGTACTTGAATTCAGGATCATGTCCAACTAGCTCAAATTTTTTAAAACATAGCACCAAATCGGTAACTAAAGGGTTTACTGGTCAATTGTTTTGTACATTGTTCGGGAGGAAATCTGATCAGAATATTTCTGATGAAAATTTAATGGTGGACTTTGTTTTCGAATTATCAATATAAACCTGAATTGTTACCTTTAACGTTATTTATTGTTTTTCTTTAACAATAAGATATTAAAAAACCTACATCAAAACTTCCTTCTTTACTTTTTTTAAAAAATTAATATTCGAATAATTCGATTAATTTTAAACGTGTGATCAAATTATTCGAACAAGATAAAATCTCTTATTGGTTTTATTCGAACAAGAGAAAAATCAAATAATTTAAATACCCTGGTATTTATGATTCGGCACAAACGAATATAGCATTTTTAATTGTTATAAAATTTATGATATCTTACTTTATTATTGATAACGATATTATCATAAGATACGATATCGTATTTTCCTGATATACGTATTAAAAGGAAAGGCACAATTAAGTCCACAAACCATAACCATTCAATAGTGGTTGTAGAATGTCAAAATAACCATACCGATCGACTGTCATTTGTTTTAAATCTGTAAAAATCTGTGCTGCATTATTTAAATATTATTTATTAAAAAAAACTTACTTTAAAAAATGTTCAATAGACAGTGGATTCTATGCGGACTGAAACTATACTGAGACGTTAATGTTTTGAAAACTTCAATGCTGAATCCATAGAGAACATAGAGCTGAAACTCGAAAAAAACTCAAACAAAAAAATTACTCAAAAAAGTTACACATACGAGTGTTTTTTTTTGTTTTCACATAGTTTTTTTTTACTAATACATTCTCACCACTTAGGTTTTTGACAACTGAGTTAGGTCTTTGACAGGAGAGTTTCCGCTCTATGTGTTTTCTCTATGGCTGAATCTTCGCTTTTGTATAATATTTGCTCACAGATATGCTCGCCGCTCCATATGTTTACTTATTATTTTATGTTTTCGACCATTTTGAATATTGGAAGTTATAATACAAATAATGTTAAGTAAAATATTGCATTCCATATACAAACATAATATAAAGTAAAAAAGTCGTAATTTAAGATTAAAATGCTTATTTATTAATATTTTTGCAACTAAAAACTATCATAACTTGAAAAGTAAAAAATATCATAGTTTAACGACATCGTATAGATATCTAAATTATAAGTTTTAAAAAATTAGAATATACAATTGTTAAATTCATATTCACCCTTATCGTGGTTGGCGTAAACGTCATACGCCTACGACAGTTTCGGACTAGATTAAAGAAACAGTTTGCATTTTATCTTTAATCTAGTACGAAACAGTCGTAGGCGTAAGACGTTTACGCCAACCACGATGAGGGTGATTAACATAACTTTCCTTGTTTTCATAAATTGTCATTCCGTATAAATTTGTCCATCTCTGAAAAATCTATATTTTTATATATGTATTCAATAACATATTGTGTTCTACGAGAATTTGAAACATTTGGACAGCTATTTTAAAGTCAAACGCAAAAAAGTCACGAGTAATTTTGTAAATTAAAAAAGTAAATAAATAAAATCAGAAAAATCATATCATTAAAATTAGTATTATTATGCAAATATTATATATTTTGTTTATTTACAATAAATTGTATAAAATCATCTCTGTATAACACATTTTCATCCACTTTATTACTATGTTCTTCTACTTGATATGTATTTGTCCATTTCCACAGAAGCCGTCTCATAAAGCTATTTCGAAATGAAGCGTATAATATATTGTGCATCTCAGGTGGCATATTATTTTTGTAATACGATGCATTACATGTCTTATCAAAGTAGTAGAGCATATTCTTGGACTTTGACATAATTGAGAAGAAGTAATGAAATATTTCACAAAACAGCAATATTCCTCCAGGAACAAAAAATTTTGAATCAGAATCATTTAGTGATATCCCCAGACGTAGAGAGCCATCCTTTAGGGTATAGTGTCTCATTACGCCAAAGAATTCATCAATATCATCTAATTTGAACAGTCTTTTACAGCGTAATAATGAAACGCTGCCCTCTTTAAATGGCTTATTGATGCTCTTAGCAAATTTTGTGCACATTGACAAACGTTCATTTAACTTCATTCTTCGTACATCTTTACCTCCAAGCATAATTGCATCAATTATGTGCAAATTACATGTTCTGGTCTGTGTTCGGCCCTCACCACTATATTCAAAGACAAGTTCACCATAAAACAGTGATTTTGGCGATAATTCGAACATATACTCCACAGGTTCCCACTTCTTCATGTCAGTATACCGAAGTACTTTTCCTCTAGTAGTACAAATAAAAAAGCTGCAAGCATTCGCACTTGTTTCCCCTCGCCCAATTGGTACAAAATACCAATCGTATATGCTTTCTACTGATTTGTTTAACATTGTAGTTGATACTAACTCAGCTGATGTAGAATTAAACCAACCTTTATCTTCGTACCAAGTATTTAAAAATTCTTCAAGAAACTTTTCAATTGATTTACTTTCAGGAGCCTGTCGTAATTTGTCAGGCAATCCCCAAAGTTCTAAGCATTTTTTTCGGAATTCTGACTGCCTTGTTTCTTTTAATTGCGGATTATTACAGTATGCCGTTATTTTTTTTAACCCAATAATTTGATTACGCCCAATTATATTATTCGATTCTTTAATATACTTAAAAAATTCGTCGTCCCGCATAATAACATCCAAGTCTACGATTTCTAACACGTCCCGATCGCTTTGTTTGTTTAAATGATTGTTGATCAAATTTAAATATTTACATATGATCTCCGTATCAGGCTTTTTCCATTTACACACTAAATATCTTTCCGAATTTGCAGGTCGACTACTATTTGGTTTTATTATTGATATTTCTTCGAAACACTGATACATTAGATATACCAGACCAACACTGAACGCAGTAAATATATCAAATAGCTTACAAATAAAACTTCCATTGCACCTTAGAATTTTGAGAGCTGTGAGACACTGACACAAATACAGTTGCTTCGATAAAATCTCTTGAATATTTTCTTGACCTTCAACCGAAAATCCACCGTCTGCCATAACAAAATGGACGCCTTCTGCACAATGCTTAAATATATAATTAGCAAACGAATCCTGATTAGCTTCAACATAAACATTTCCATCTCCTTGTACACCATAGTATGGATCAAATGATTCCGGAGAACCCGCAAAAAATTTATCTAACTTGAAATCATTTGCGCCTCGAAGTGTAAACCCGAAGCCTTTTGCTTCCCATGATTTTCTATACAATATATACTCTGAAAATCCTCCTGGACCTGTTAAAAAATTTAAATTTCAATAATAATACTTTAATATGCTTATTACTACTAACCAGCACATATATCAGCAAAATACAATAGATCGTTGGCATGTACAAGAGAATTACCCATTTTATCTTTCGGACTTGTGAACATAAAATCTAACATTGAATCTATGTTAGCCATTTTAACAGCCGCTCTGTTTTGAAAAATGGAACTTCGAATTGTCTCAAAGGGGTTACTTCGTGACCGCGCTCTTCTCAATTCATTTTCATTTAGTTGATCGAACACAGTCTTAGCTTCTAAAATACCGTTCAGTATTTCGGGTTCAACAAATAATGTTTCATCATCCAGAGATTCTTTACGTTCACCAAAACTAATCCAGCACTTTAATTGTTGCAGGTTGTAACTAAAATCGCTACTAGCGGGAATCCACGAAACAATTTCCGGAACACTAATTTCCTCACTATTTGGATCCCAGTGTTCGCCTGATTGAATAACACCTTCATGTTTTAATCCCAATCCCCGTCTACCATCTTGCTGAAAGGCAACAATAGGCTCCAGTCGGCCTTGACTTTGTTTGCCTAAACCTTTATCAGTTTCGTATCCCATTTTTTTCATCATTTGCATAGCTTTGTTAGAGTAGCTTTTAGACCATTCGGTCTTCATTTTCTTTGGAGCGACTTCATACAGCTCATTCTCACTGTTATCTTCCCCTTCCATGGTGTAGTCTTATTTTTTAATTATTTGCAACTGGACAACTATTTTAAAAGGGGGAATTTAATTAAATATATTATTAACCAATAGATACTGATGTAAACGAGATGTGTTTATTTATGATTAATACAAATAAGTAGTATTGCCAGACTTTATACAACAAATCAATGTTGTCATGTTTCATATCTTGTCATGGGATAACAAATTTAAAAAAATATTCAATTTACAGTTAAAATAAAATGATGTACTATTATTGCGTTTTTCTCCTGTGTTTTATATGCCATTTGCTAACTTGGGGGTTAAGGCCTAGTTAGACCCATTTGACACTAGGCAATTTAGTTGCGCAAGTCTCTTGCCCAACAACAAAACAGCATGCAAAATTTTCTTCTCCTTAACCCATTACCTCTGGCATCTACAAACACAAGAGACTTGCGCAACTAAATTGCCTAGTGTGAAAGGGGTCTTAAGGCTGGGTTAGCCGACCGTTGATGTAATGTCACCGTAATGTTGACTTAACGTAACACTTTAGTGCGATTATAGAACATTAAAAACGTGTCATATGTTTTTGACATAAACAAACAAATTTAAAGAGCTATTTGAAAGTGTTATCAACACAATTGTTTTAAATACTGTTCAAGCGATTTTATAATTTTTTTGTCTCCATTAGGAGACAATTATAAATATTATTTATTACCTTGTCATACAGACTTTATTTATTAAAGGTCCGATAACTTAAAAATTAATTAATATTGTATTGTACTTTATACTAAGGGCCATTATTACAACTTGCCTTTATGTTCGTAATAGTAATAGTTAACTTTAAGGGTACCTTTTTCTATTGCTTAAAGTTTCACCTTTCACTATTTCGAACATAAAGGCAAGTTGTAATAATGGCCCTAATTTGTTAATTTAATTTGTCTATACAAAATATTAATTTAATATTTTCAAACTTATTACTTTCGACTATTATTAGTATACATTTTATAAATGCTTGTGTGAACTAATTTGTATAATAAGTAAATATTACCATAACAATAACAAAATTTTGTTTTTAGTAAATTTTCCAATTATTGATAAATTCACTGACATTTATTGTTGTTGTAGCAGCAGTGATTGCTGAGTTGATTCCGGTGCGTAGAACTGGCTGTTGTGGGAATGACATTTATTGTTGTGGGATATGCTAGTTCCTTTGTCCCCTTTTACAATGCAGAAATTGAAAGGCAGACATTTTTCTCATTTTCTTTTGAACTAACCTAAACCTGTTTAATACACACTGTACCTCTTCAACACCTCGCCATCAAACTTCGTCTGTCTACCTTTCAATTTCTGCATTGTAAACGTAGACTATGCGCATTTCACTAGTTGCTTAGGCCAGATCATCAGGAAACCTTTTCCCAAAAGGCTTTAGAAAAGCTAAAGATATTATACAAATCAAACTATAGAGTGAATGAGAATTACAGACACTCAAGCTTTATTTGTAAAAATATCAAAGCTTAAACAAAAAATCAACAATAAACAGTGAGCTTATCTTTTCTTACATTTTGTTTTTTATATATGTATTTATATTATTGAAATATTTAAAACATTTTTAGAACATTGAAAATATTGTTAAGCGTTCTGAGCATAAGTATTTTTTATACAAGACTTTTAAAATCAACAAGTTGACAACACCGTTAGTAAATGTCACGTTGAAACGTAAAGCAATTCTGTTTTTTAACAGGTTCAGACGTTACAGTTACGTTACATTTTGTCACTATAACTGATCAAGGCGAATTTATACAAGGTGGAGTCAGTCAAACAGCTCATAATTTTTTTTCGCTTTTTGGTTCTAACAGTTGTCAAAGCTAGTTTTTACATTACATTAAGTTTTAATACTTATTTGTTTAATTTTTCATTTTTGTTTTTTGACGTTTGTTAAGACTAATTGTTGTATTTGTAGAACTGATAGCACCTTGTATGAATTCGCCATGTATGAATTCGGATCCATTAAATAAATGCAAAATTGATTTTCGAATATGACTGATGTGTTTGCTTTGGAAACAATTACGCAGCCTGTTCTCATCAAATCCACTACGTAAGATTTTTTTTAAAAAAGACTATTTCTTTGTCATTTGATTCAAAATATTGGTATATTTTTTAAAAAATTTCAAGAAAAGTTTAAAATAAAAAAGGCTAGGACAAAATAAAATGGCAAAATCTTCCGGCTAGAATAATCTAGCCATTTTTTATGGCTAAATGAAAATAAAATCACTAGATCTAGCCGGAAATTGGCTAAATTGGCAACCTTGATGTTCACACGACGGCATTATTCGTCATTCACTCTCTCATTCGTCATTCAACCCCCAATTACGAACTGAATTACATAATTCGCCATACAAAATTTCAAGTGCGAATTACCTTGTTCGTACGTAATTCAGTTTGAATTACCTTATGAATTACGAACGAATGACTGTCATCTCTAATTTTTATCGATTATTTATGTATCGAAATCAGCTGTCCAAACAAAAATGTCAAAACAAAATATAGAAAAAGATTTTTGTATTAAATAAATAAATTAAAAGAAATAAAAAGTCTGAATAAAGTTAAATTCATTTGTAGAAGTAGCAGCTCTGCCATTCTTTCAGTCCACACCTCTAATAAAGCCCGCTCGCTGCCCTGGTCCCACTTGCTTGCACTTTTTCTTTTTTCTAATAATGAAAATAATAATTAAATTATATTTGTTTAATTAATAATGCTACAATTTTATGTTTTTACTTACCTTTTTTATCCATTGCCAAATTACAAATTTAAAATTCGCACCAAACAAACAAAATAAACAAAAAACAGAAGAAATAAATAAATGTCAAACTGAATTAAGAATGTTGTCGTGTAAACAGGTTGATTCGCGATCGTAATTCAAAACGCGAATTAAGTAATTCAGACTACCGTGGAAACTTGGCATTAGTTACTGCTTTAACATATAGAGAAAACAAAATATCGATAATATTTTGATCGATATATACTGTCAACACTTGGTGATCGTTTATGAATATGCGCCAATGTTATTAGATTTTCAAATAACACTAATTTTTTTTTTGATTTACAGACAGTATTAAAAAAATGTAAAAGTATTAATACACAGTATTGTCGTCTGTAAATACCTTACATTTGGTGTTTCAGAAGTAAGTAAAGAGTTTTATTTAGTCTTTTTTTCTTTACATAGAAGAGTGAGATACAAAATCGACATTTTGATGTAGAAAATCTTTAAACTATATATTTGTCTTGTTCTAATTCACTTTAAAAGATGAAAAGCAACTTGCTGAATAAAAATCATATGTGTTAACATTGAACTGTTAAAATGATACGCAAACAATGCTTGCTCCTGGCATTTAATATAACTAACAGAGAAGACTGTTAAATAAAATAAATACATAAAACTAAAAACACTAAAAACTAAATACAACAAAACCGTAAATCACATTGGCAAACAGTGAAAACCGATATCACAGATAAATTCAATAACTAACAACGATTCCATGTAATATACATTGGCCCATTTTCTCAATGTATCGACAAACTGCCTATTACAAATGTCGACATAAATTTATTAGGCCGATAAAGTGTCCTTTAACAATTTTGGTTTTCTCAATATACCGACAAAAAACATTGGCCCATAATCATAGTCTAACACTAAAGTCGGTTCTTTTTAAAAACAACTTTAAAATAAAAACCTGCTTTTTATTAATTTGCAACCATAGTCAAAATTAAAGTATGTTATAAATTGAACCGACTTTAACTGGGTGCCACCGCAAATGTAGAAAATGTTTTCATACAATATACAACAAAAAACAGACAAGTGGCAACGCTGAACAGCTGACATACAAAATTAAAAAAATAAATCCAAAAAACGTAAACAATAAAAATAACCGGGACATCTAAAGAAAGAAAGTTGTTTGTTGTGGAAAAATGGAAAAGATAAGATTAATATCATAATTAGGATATTTTGGTACTAATTTTATTGATAACTGTTCAATAATTTCAAAATCTCTACCAATATCTTGTAACTTAAACATTTTTTACTTTGTCACGAACTTCTTTACTCGGCGAAGAACAGCTAATGCTGTTGCTAAACGAGTTAAAAACAACTTCAGCTAGTTTTATATTTAGTCGACTTCAGCGTCAGAAGTATACTTTAACTTGTCTATGATAGACCTAAAGTCCACTCTTAAGTAAAGTCGAGTTTAATTTTCTTAAAATGTACTTTATTTTTGACTATGATTATGGGCCAATTCTTTTAAATATACATAAATGAACATGGTATGTACCATAGACAACAACTAGATAGGTAACTGAGAGCCAAAAACCTAATAGTGCATTACACCTACGCCATAAACATGTTATAAGTTGTTTATGGTGATAAACTAGTTTGAGAAACTTGTTTATCCATACAAAACAGGGAAAGGCAAAACATGGGCGCCGCGTTTTTCATTTACTCTTCTCTTACGTACGTGTGCACACGCATTGTAGAGAAATAAACAACTTTTAATCAGTCTAGCTTGAGAACTCAAACAAGCATGTTGTGTATCGATTTTTTATCGCACAATTTAAAGCTGGAGGTCCACACTACGCGTCTTCGCGTCAAAGCATTGCGTGCTTTTTATACCTACTTCGCATTCTACGCTTCAAGTTACATGTGATGCTTTTTAAGCGTCAATTTTTTGTTTTATTATTAAAAAAACTTCGCGTTTTCTGCAGTTTTTATTTAGTTTTTCACCATTAAACTTGTTTTAATTTATTAAAATTGAAAAATAGACATTGAAAAAGAATATAAATTGTCAAAATCAGCTGACATGTTCGTGCGCCGCTTGTGACGCTTATAAAAGTAGAAAGTAGATCTACTTTAAGCATTCTACGCGTCAAGGCATTCTACGCTTTTGTACATGTAACTTGCAGCGTACAAATACACTGATTCTACTTTTTTGACAGCCGCGTAGAATGCGAGAAAGCGTAAAACGCGTGGTGTGGACCTCCAGCTTAAGAATCAGCGTTGCCAGTGAAAAAAAAAATGTCCTAACTTTTAAAGATGTATGATGAACAATATGAGATTTTACATTTTTAATTGGGGAAAAGAGACGAAACTTTACTGGTAACAGCGATTCGTGGTGAGAGCGGAGAGAGTGTATAACTAATACAATCGTAAAATGCAATAGTATAGGTTGCCTTTCCCTGATACAAAACAAAAACTGTTTTGTAACTAGCTTTTGAGATAAACTAGTTACAAACAACGAGTTTTAGCTTGGAAAGTCGAAAAAAATCGATTTAACTAAAAAGTCAAAAGTACGAAAAGTCGACTTTTCATAAATTGCCAAAAGTCGAAAAGTCGACTTTTCATAAATTGCCAAAAGTCGAAAAGTCGACTTTCCATGTGTCCCGTAATAAATCAGCAACGATTTTTTTTGCCCATTTTCGAGGAACCCATTTTTCTCAGGAACCAATCACACGATTTTTAGTACGATTGTTTCATCATGTTCCAAAAATTGTCTTCTTTCATAATATATATGGCTTGTAGCGAGCCACTTCCCACATTTCCTGTAATAAATCAGTAACGATTTTTTTTGGCCATTTTGGAGGAACCCTTTTTTCTCAGGGACCAATCACACGATTTTTAGCACGATTGGCTCATTTTGATCCAAAAACGGTCTACTTTCATAATATATACGGCTTGAACCAAGCCACTACCCATATTATTTGTAAATTCCCAAAATCGACGATTTCTCGTCGACGCTATCTTGGCTCACGTACTAAGTAAAGGCTCCATTAGTCTTTGCGTTCTGTAACGTTTCTGTTCTGTGCCGTTCTGAATGCTGTTATATTACGCGCGTGAAGAAATAAAGAAGTGCAAATCAACCGCACTCAACAAGATTTTTTTAAAAACACGTGCATACTGTATGTTGTTGTTGCAAAAAAACACGTGCGTACACAACCATAACAATAAATGTAAATAAAACCTGACAAAAATATAGGTAACTTCCAATATTTGCCACCACGACAACTTTGGACGAATTAAATTTTTTTAAACGGTAATCAACAGTAAAACACTTCAGGAACGACATTTACCAATTAATGTAATATTGAACAATGAAATTAGCGATATCGAAAAAGATCAAAATTGCGTGAATGTATTGTTGCGATATAAAAGCTACAAATTAGGCAATGCCTGAATTTTGAAAACTGGAATCAATAGCCCTTAATAATACCTATCGAACACAACAACTGTCATTTTCGAAATATTAAGGGAATTGAGGTACCCCATAAGAAGTAAAATTTGCGTAAATTTCTTGTTGCGATATAAAAGCTACAAATTAGGCGGTGCCTGAATTTTGAAAACTGGAATCAATAGCCCTTAATAATACCTATCGAACACAACAACTGTCATTTTCGAAATATTAAAGGAATATGAGGTACCCCATAAGAAGTAAAATTTGCGTAAATTTCTTGATGCGATATAAAAGCTACAAATTAGGCGGTGCCTGAATTTTGAAAACTGGAATCAATAGCCCTTAATAATACCTATCGAACACAAAAACTGTCATTTTCGAAATATTAAGGGAATATGGGGTACCTCACAACAAACTTTGAAAATGATCAAAATTGCGTAAATGTATTGTTGCGATATAAAAGCTACAAATTAGGCGGTGCCTGAATTTTGAAAACTGGAATCAATAGCCCTTACTAATACCTATCGAACACAACAACTGTCATTTTCGAAATATTAAGGGAATATGGGGTACCTCACAACAAACTTTGAAAATGATCAAAATTGCGTAAATGTATTGTTGCGATATAAAAGCTACAAATTAGGCGGTGCCTGAATTTTGAAAACTGGAATCAATAGCCCTTAATAGTAGTTATCGAAATCAGTAACTGTCATTTTCGAAATATTAAGGGAATATGGGGTACCTCACAACAAACATTGAAAATGATCAAAATTGCGTAAATGTATTGTTACGATATAAAAGCTACAAATTAGGCGGTGCCTGAATTTTGAAAACTGGAATCAATAGCCCTTAATAGTAGTTATCGAAATCAGTAACTGTCATTTTCGAAATATTAAGGGAATATGAGGTACCCCATAAGAAGTAAAATTTGCGTAAATTTCTTGATGCGATATAAAAGCTACAAATTAGGCGGTGCCTGAATTTTGAAAACTGGAATCAATAGCCCTTACTAATACCTATCGAACACAACAACTGTCATTTTCATAAAATATTGATTTTTTTATTGTTGAATATTTCATTAATTAATTAAAGATCGAAAGTGACTAACAATAAATTAGGGTCCTGAGGTATTGTACTATTCATTGTCGTTAAAAAAAATAAATTTCGTCTATAACTATCGTGTTGGTAAAGCCTCAAACGTACCCATATATTTGTCATTTTTTATTTACATTTATTATGTTTTTACACGCACGTGCTAACAATAAAAAAAAAAGTTGTTTACCATGCGGTTGATTTACAAAAACATGAAAAAGTATTGTTAAAAATCTTGTTTTGTTCACGGCGATTGTTATATTGTAGTTAGTTTTTCCGTAAGATCGTATCAGCTGTTTTTAAAATAATAACCAATAAACCATCTTGGTGATTTTGTTACTATTTTTAGTGTTTTTTGTATTTAGACTTTCAACATATTATTGTGAACATTTTTATAAATACATACATATAGTTTTTGTTAATGATTTAATTTAAACTAATTTGTTTAATACATAGTACATACATTAAAATAAATTTATATTTATTTTATTAAATTTCATTGTTTTTTTGAAAACATTATATTTTTTATTCTTTTGTTAATAATAAATATTTCCCTTTCAAAAATGTTGGCACCACTGCTTTCATATTGTTGGCATTTTTGTGTATATATGATATCAGCTGTTTTAGCTGTCACTTAACGTTGCGGACAAAATTCTGTTTTCAAAAAAAAATTAGTTTAAATTAAATCATTAACAAAAAATATATGTATGTATTAGAGTGCCCCCTCTAGAATTGTTCTATGTATTGTAGAAACACATTGTGTAAAATATTAGGATGATAGGATAACGTTAACTGGTGGCGCAACGACGCTGAAGTTTTGAGATGCATTTACAAGGGGAAAATATGCAATTTTTTCAGTTTTTGTAAAAATTTTGCCATTAAATAATGACTTTTACAATTTAATTTAAAAGAATCGAAATGTGTACGTAATTGTCGTTATAATAAGATATAAAAGACAAAAATTGGTGAAATAATGTTAAAGTTATTAAAAAATCGCCAGGCCATTAACGTGTCTCAGGCCACTAGAACAAGAAATTTATGAACAAAATTAACATATTTTGAGAAATATTAAAATAAAAGCTTATTTTTACTTAAAATATATCCATATTTACTTGTGTATGAGTTTTTGTCCTCGTAGGATACCGTTAACCTATTCGCAGGTATGACCAAAAAAATTAAATTTTTTTAACGGCAGTTTCAAAACTCCAATTTCAAATTTTTAAAAATTTTGTTAAACAAATTTCAGAATTTTTTGATCATCACATGGGGATTTATTGACTACATAATAGGGAATAAAAATGTGAAAAAAGTATGTCAATATCTCCTATAGTTTTTCCGTACCTGCGATATAAATTTTGCGATTTTCGAGAAAAACTAATTTTTTGGCCATATTTTGGGGAATGACCAGAATTTCCTTTCTGTAATGATTTTTAAGTAAAATCTATTTAGAATAATATAGTCCAGGTAATTTTAAATATAGTCTGAAAGTTTTACTAAAATCGGAAAACAAGTGCTATTAAGGTATCGCTGGCTGCGACCTGAGCCTATATGTTGAGGACAGCGAATTTAACCAGTCTCAAATAAATGAACCACAAATTTACAATTAATGATGCATATACTTGAGCAACCGTTTATTTCTAAAAAAAAGAACTTATTACAAAAAAATAACTTATAAATATATTAAGCGACTTACCGCAGTCTTTATCCCCAACAAACTAAATTTTTATTCTAAAGCCAGTTATTACTGAGCCTACAAATTTCTTTTTGTTTATGTACTATTACAACAGTTCATTTCCAAATAAATAAACTGAACGAAAATACTGCAGTATAATTTAGGGACAAAAAGTGCGATTAGTTCGTAAACAAATATGAACAAAAGGGAATACAAAACAATATAAAAAAAATCCTAACGGACAAATGAACCAAACAACAATGATCATACAATTGGTAAATAAGACAATTTAAGTAAACATTAAGGTAGCTCACAAACAATTAATAAAATTAATAAAAATAAAAATCGTAATAAATTTAAATAAATAAATATATGAGCCATCGGCGACATTCCCACCCCCGTGGATCGGCAACGATTCACTACTCCAAATCAAGGACTGCTAGTTTGGAAACTGGGCGTTTAAGTATTCCACTACTTGTTTGGACATCAGCTCTTCGGATTACACCATCACTGCCAGGAAACACATTTACGACACGACCTCTCTTCCAATCTCGGCGGGAAACAGCTGGATCACAAATTAGTACAAGATCTCCCGGGGCCACAGGCTTCGTATGTTCGCACCATTTGGACCGTCTTGTAAGTGTGGGCAAATATTCCACAATCCATCTTTTCCAAAAATGATCTCGTAGCTGTCGAGCAATTCGCCACTGCTTCTTCAGTACCACTGGCTTTATAATTTCAATACCTTCTGGCGTTTGAGCCGTATTTGCAGAACCCAACAAGAAATGATTAGGCGTCAATGGTTCTTCGTCTTCCGGACTGACAGGCAAGTGAGTCAATGGGCGAGAGTTCACGATGTTTTCGGCTTCAATTAATAAACTTTGCAAGGTGTGCTCTTTTGGGGCGACTTCTTTTAGGGTTACTCTTAAAACCTTTTTAACACATTGAACCATTCGCTCCCATATTCCACCTTCTGCAGGATTATGTGGACAATTAAACTGCCATTCAATGCCCCTTGTGGACAACTCATCTTCAATTTTAACCAGATCAAATACTTCATCAAATCGCTGGGCTTCTTGGTTAACTCCAACAAAATTCTTTCCGTTATCACTCCGAATCTTCAACGGGGTGCCACGACGATTTATAAAATACAGCTCTGATTGTAAGGCACGTAAACAGGGCAACCCAACGTTTTTCATGGCGTCTACCAACAGTCACATTTAATGGGCCAAAATAGTCAACACCAGTATAAGTAAATGGCCGGACATATGGAGTTAGTCTATCACTTGGCAACGATCCCATAAAAGGAGCTACTGGAACAGCACGACGAATCTTACAAATGTTGCAATTTGATGTGGTCTTACTCAACAGATTTCGAAGTCGTGGAATCCAGAATCTTTTCCTTATTTCGCCTATGGTAGCCTCAAAATTTTGATGTCTCATTTTATTATGCACATGGGCAACAAATAGTTGTGTAAAGCGGTGACAGGGCGACAAAATAATGGGGTGCCTGGCATCTAAAGGCAACCAACTCGCAGCATCAATACGACCGCTCACTCGAAGTAAATTATTTTCATCAAAATAAGGCGAAAGGGAAAATAACACGTTATCCTTTTTTAAAGAACCACCAGATTTTAAAACGTTTATTTCAAAGGCGAAATACTCTTCTTGGGACAGACGACACAGACTAGTTTCAGCAACCATTAACTCTTCAGCACACAGGCATCTCGAACCATTACATTTATCATATTTTCGGCAGCGATTGATAAATCTCAGAACCCAAGCCATTGTTCGTTTAAGCCTGAGAAATGAAGAAAAACGATTAAAATCAATTACTAAATTTGTACTAACCAGCATAACAAATTTGGGGCGTAGTTCTTCTTCACACAAATCATCAGATTTCTCAGAATTCTTATTCGGCCAGTCAGCTTCGTTTTCATACAAAAATTGTGGCCCTTGGAACCAACGTGTTTCAATGGAAAAATCAACTTCATTTTTAGCTCTTGTAGTATCATCGGCAACATTGAGATCTGTAGGCAACCATCTCCAATCAGTTGGGCGTGTCGAATCAAGTATTTCGGCAATTCGATGGGCAACAAATGGTTTATATCTCCTGCTTTCAGAACCAATCCAACTAATGACGGTTGTAGAGTCACTCCAACAGATTCGACGAGAAACTTTGAGTTCATGTTCCTTCATTATAGTGTCCATCAATCGGGTCCCCAAAACGGCGGCTTGTAGTTCTAATCTGGGAATAGTCATACATTTCAATGGGGAACATTTCGACTTGGCAGATATAAACGACACTCCTATTTGTAAATCAGATGTTGTATATCTCCAATAGCCAACTGCACCGAAGGCATCTTCACTGGCATCAACAAAAACATGCAGCTCTAACTCCAAGGGCAAACCATTTCCAAAATAAAATCGTGGAACCTTTACATGGACAACATTTCTTAACTCTTGGCGCCATTTATTCCACATCGCTTGTAATGACGCGGGCAACATCTCGTCCCAAAGTACACTATGTCTACAGACTTCTCTCATCAAAAGTTTGGCAGTTATCATAAAATGGCACAAAAAACCAAGTGGATCAAAAATGGACATTACGACACATAATAACTCACGCTTTGTAGGACACCTTTTACCAAGAATGACGTCAGAATTCACACGATGGAATTTCAAAACAAATTTGAACGTGTCGTCCTTTGGATCCCAAAACATGCCAAGTACCTTTTCAGTTGAACCCTCCAACTCATTTAAGCCACCTGAGAAACTAACCTGATGATCTGAACATCCTTCTAGAGCCACAACCACCTCCGATGAATTCGATGTAAATTTACGCATTTCAAAACCAGCAGTTTTATGTATTTCACGAACTTGTATGGCTATTTCAATGGCTTTTGACGGATTTACAAAACTGTCTACAAAGTCATCTACGTAATGATGGTCCAAAATTGACTTCACGGCTCTAGGGAAACGATTTCGATGCTCCATTGCATTTGTTTCCTTCACATAATGGGCAATACAGGGCGAACAGGCAGCTCCAAACGTCATCACAAGCATTTCATACACTACCGGTGGACCACTAGCATCATCTCGCCACAAGAACCTCTGCGAACACCTGTCTTCCTCAGCAACAATAACTTGATGAAACATTTCCTTTATGTCCCCACAAACCTTTTTCATTTTTCTTTCCACTCCAAAAAATCTATTAAGGGCCATGGAATAGCTATCCGGCAGGACTACGTCATCACTACACCATAGTAGTCTGGATTCAAATCTTCCGGCAACCCTCTTCGTCGAATTTCTCAATATCTCTCGTGCACATAATTCATCTCTTGACTCAATCACTGGTAGAGCCTTAACACCAACATTTTCAGTTTCAAAATAATTTGCCACCAAATTATTTAAATTATCCAACTGTGTCAGCAAACATGTTTGGGTTCCAGGGCGACCTCCTTTCACGTTTCCAAAAACAACCCATCCAAGAGGAGTATTGGCAGCATATGGACCAGCATCTTCCAAAGGGACTATTTCATCGGGCAATCCTAAATGGCAATGGTCCAATCCAATTAGTACCTTTGGAGCCACACATTCATATGAGTTTAAAGGCACACCATGATTCTTTACTAAATCCGCATTAAAACTCTGACTAGGCAACTTCAAATTCGAGACTCCATACACATTTTTCAAAGCATATTTCCTTTTCTTATTAACACCACTCACATGAAGATCCACCACCATAACTGGTTCTTGTGCCGATTTACCACCATACCAACTCAAATTCAATAGACTTTGTCGACCATGCAGTCCAAGCTGTCTCACTAAAGAGCTATCCATCATCGTGACCGAAGAACCTTCATCTAGGAGTGCATAATAGCACAATTTGGTCCATAAAGAACCACTTGTAGCACTCTGAACAACAAATCACTTCTTTTACTAGCACTGGAAATACAACTAAGCACTGGTTCGACTGTTGAAGCTCTCTCTGTTGGCGGCACATTTACGGATCGTTCACTTGGTTCATTAGGTTTAGTTTCATGCAATAATTTGTTGTGATTTCTTTGGCACTTTTCCATTGGACACTGCTTACGCCGACGACAATCTTTACTTGAATGGCCACCACTGAGACACGAAAAACATAACTTCAATCTCTTCACTTCACTCCATCTATTAGGCACACTCAATTCTAAAAATTTCTTACAATCAAAAATTTTATGTGGGCCAACACAATAAAAACATTTTAACTGACGTTCTGGGCCATCAGAAGCATATAAAACCACTTTTCGTTTTGGATCACTGTTAGATCTATTGCCACTTGAACTGCTTATTTGCACACTTCTTACCAAATTTGCAACACGCTGGAGCCAGGTACTATAATCCAAAATAGTCGGCAACTGAGGTAAAGTTGAAGCAAACTGGGCCCAATCCAAACGTTTGCTCATTGGCAGCTTCTGTACTAACTCCTACATGAGTGTTGGATTCGACAAATGTTGATAACCATTGGCAGATTCCAAAAATGCTGCTAAATTTCTGACCTTAATGGAATACGGCACCAATTTATCGATCGCGTTTTCTGCTATGGGCTGAACTTCCTTCATCTGTTGCAATTGACATCGAATAAGCAACTCTGGGCGACCATATTGTAGCTTTAATTGCTCTATAACTGTTGGCACATTATTTGGGTGGATGAGCAACGACTTCACGCACTCTCTGGCTTCACCTTTCAAAGCCTTCTGCAATCTCAAACAATTTTCAAAATTATTGTACGAATATGCCGCTGTCGAATGTTCAAGGGCAGACAAAAACATTGGCCAGTCCTCGGGAATACCACAAAATTCGGGCAGATCATAAAGTTTGCGTTGTACTGTCATGGGCACTGTAGCAGGGGAAACAATAAGAGGCTGAGATGTCATCAACTGGTCTGACTGACTAACATAGGAATATGGCGTTGGATTCCGGCGATCAACCATGTTCTCAGGGCCGCTGCTAATACTTTGGATGACTGGCGCATTATGTCCAATAACATTCGGCGTATTTAAATTTTGATTTGCTCTTAAAGCACGTTGAGCGTTTGCCAATTGAGCTTGCAGGATGTCAATTTGTCGTTGCAGGTTCTCATTATCAGACGATATGGTTTGTGGTGGCTGGGTTCTCACATTAGGACCGGGCACTAACGGCGGCAGACTAAAGGGCTCTTCACTTGTTGAACTGAAAATGTTTTGCGTTGATACAGCAGGTGTCGGTTCTCTAGGGGCACTTATAGAGGCACTAGTTACCGTTGTTCCGAGGGCAACAGAACTGACATTTTGTACCGACGGCATTTGAGAAACATTTGCTGATCTATTTGTTCCGGCAGGCGTGGAACTATTCACATTTTGGCTCGTTGCTGTCTGCAAACGAGAGCTTTTTCTAGATGGCGACCGTTGCATCTTGAATCACAAATATTTTCAAAGGGCACACAAATTCACAAATAATAAACAGCAACACAAAATTAATTTGTTCCGGCAGGCTTGGGGCTTCACAAAAATTCACAAAATAATTGCTATTCACTGCAGATTAAAATTTAATTGCTCCGGCAGCCAAGGAACCACACAATTTATCACAAATAAAAAACACAATTTGTTCCAGCAGGACAGGTTACAATTTCACACAAATTCAGCTTAAAGTTTTACTCGTTCCGGCGTGTAAGGAACCACAAAAATTTCATACTTTAGTTTAAACACTTGTACCGGCAGGCATGGGACGGCTTCACAATTATTTCTATTTGTTCCGGCAGCTTGGAACCACAAATTCACATAAAGTACAAGTAAAATGTTCCGGCAGGCAAGGAACCACAAGTTCGCTCAAAGGTTGCGAAATATAATTTGTTCCGACGGGCAAGGAACCACAAGATCGCTCAAAAAATTGCGAAATAAAATTTATCGCTGGCTGCGACCTGAGCCTATATGTTGAGGACAGCGAATTTAACCAGTCTCAAATAAATGAACCACAAATTTACAATTAATGATGCATATACTTGAGCAACCGTTTATTTCTAAAAAAAAGAACTTATTACAAAAAAATAACTTATAAATATATTAAGCGACTTACCGCAGTCTTTATCCCCAACAAACTAAATTTTTATTCTAAAGCCAGTTATTACTGAGCCTACAAATTTCTTTTTGTTTATGTACTATTACAACAGTTCATTTCCAAATAAATAAACTGAACGAAAATACTGCAGTATAATTTAGGGACAAAAAGTGCGATTAGTTCGTAAACAAATATGAACAAAAGGGAATACAAAACAATATAAAAAAAATCCTAACGGACAAATGAACCAAACAACAATGATCATACAATTGGTAAATAAGACAATTTAAGTAAACATTAAGGTAGCTCACAAACAATTAATAAAATTAATAAAAATAAAAATCGTAATAAATTTAAATAAATAAATATATGAGCCATCGGCGACATAAGGGTTAATTTCCATTTTTGTACTGTTATTGTGAATACCAGACTTCATTTTATATTTTTCTTAAGTTTCATCAAAATCGGCCCAAAAATATATAATATTTCGCTATCTTTCCATGAGAAATTCCAAATATTGAAAAAATTGACCTTTGACCTTCACGATTTAAGGGTTAAAGTTTTCCGATTTTAGTAAAACTTTCAGACTATATTTAAAATTACCTGGACTATATTATTCTAAATAGCTTTTATTTAAAAATCATTACAGAAAGGAAATTCTGGTCATTCCCCAAAATATGGCCAAAAAATTAGTTTTTCTCGAAAATCGCAAAATTTATATCGCAGGTACGGAAAAACTATAGGAGATATTGACATACTTTTTTCACATTTTGAAACAGCCGTTAAAAAAATTTAAGTTTTTTGGTCATACCTGCGAATAGGTTAACGGTATCCTCCGAGGACAAAAACTCATATTCAAGTAAATATGGATATATTTTAAGTAAAAATAAGCTTTTATTTTAATATTTCTCAAAATATGTTAATTTTGTTCATAAATTTCTTGTTCTAGTGGCCTGAGACACGTTAATGGCCTGGCGATTTTTTAATAACTTTAACATTTTTTCACCAATTTTTGTCTTTTATATCTTATTATAACGACAATTACGTACACATTTTGATTCTTTTAAATTAAATTGTAAAAGTCATTATTTAATGGCAAAATTTTTACAAAAACTGAAAAAATTGCATATTTTCCCCTTGTAAATGCACCTCAAAACTTCAGCGTCGTTGCGCCACCAGTTAACGTTATCCTATCATCCTAATATTTTACACAACGTGTTTCTACAATACATAGAACAATTGTAGAGGGGGGACGGCCTGTACCTAGAAAGTTTTTTTCGTCCATACAATCTTGGAGCACTCTAGTATGTATTTATAAAAATATTCACAATAATATGTTGAAGGCTGCGTTGCCGCTTTGGTCCAATTGGACCAAAACTGGTAGTTTTAAGTTAATAAATTGAATTTTGGTAGTTTGGTTGGTTTGTTCCGATTTTTGTCGTATTTTGGTAGGTTTTTGAATAAAAATTTTTAAGAACAAAATAATAAAAATCATAACAAAAAAACTATGTTACTCCAAAATAATAAAATTATTTATGAAAAATTGAATATCTGTGGTCATAAGCAATAACCACCTAAGTCGACTTAAGAAAGAATTGAGTTATATATGCTACATTATACTGTTCATAGAACTGTATGTATACGTGAAATCCCTACCTTCCTAACTTTCTTATTTAAAAAGTTATTAATTAGAAACATATTGGCTTAAGTCCTAAGGAAGACTATTGCATTTACAATAAACGCCAACATATACTTAAGAAAACATTCAATTATATTTTATTTTGTTTAAATAGCTTATAAAGACTTTAGTTGTTATTGTTATTTTTCACAAAATAAATTTTCATAAATAAGAATGCTATTATAATAGCCAAACTAAAGATAAGCGATTATTGCAAATTGGCTTAATTACTTGACATGTCAATATTTAAATATGTAAGTCCCCTTTTACAATGCAGAAATTGAAAGGCAGACAGACGAAGTTTGTGGGCGAGGGGTTGAAAAGGTAGAGTGTGTTTTACACAGGTTTAGGTTAGTTCAAAAGGGAATGAGAAAAATGTCTGCCTTTCAATTTCTGCATTGTAAAAGGGGACTAATAACAGCTTAACTCATCATATACCAAGCAACAATCAAAACACTTGTTTTCAACAAACGCCTAATCAGAAATTAGCACTTTCAATTTAGTATTTCTGAGTTGCATTAAGCGATGATATTTGTTTTTATTAAATATTTCTCTAATAAATAAATCTTTTGTTATAATTTTTCATTTTAGCATTGTAAGGGTAAGAAGCTTTGATTCTGCATTCTACTTTTTCTAATACATTCTTTTATTTTTCGCAGAAACGCTTTTATAACTATAAATTGCTTTTTCTCAAAAACATGTTTTTTGAATTAGGCGGTTATTGCTTGTGACCACAGATATGAAGACAGAATTATCTTAAATTTTTAGTTAAGTCAGGTAAATGTGTACGTATTTTGTAGAGTTCATGCCAAAGGGCTCGCAATACTTTTATTTTCTTATAATTTTTTGTTCTGCTGCTTCAAGATTTCTTGAAAAATTTAATTTACATATTCTAAATCTTCCAAATTATAACAAATATTATTTAAATTGTGCGTAGTCATGTTAAAAGAAGTAATAAGTAATAGCCTGTGCTGAGCAAATACATTTTTCTTTTAAAATTTCAATAATTTATATTCGTGAGTGATTTTGAGAAGAAGCTATGACCAATTATGTACCGATCGCCATGAAATTAGGACGCGTAATTTATTTCTGTATGAAACTAATTTGTGATGAATTCTGTCGGGATACCAACACTTTTAGAAGTTAAAGTAATTTTTAGGTGTGGGCCCTATATGGGAGCTATGGTGAATAATGAAACGATTCACACTCAATTTTTAGGTGTGACATATTTATGATTGTAGTGTAATTAAATAATATTCATCCTCTGGGTAATGTTATAACAGCATTAATATTATTTTAATTTAACTATTAATTTTGAAACGAATCCAAATAGAATTTCTCAAATATTTAAAATTTGGTAGGTTGTGGTAGTTTTTGGTAGTTTTTAATCAGAAATTTGGTAGGAAAAATATTTTATGAGTGGCAACGCTGGTTGAAGGTCTAAATACAAAAAACACTAAAAATAGTGTTCAGCTGTTTACGTGAGCCAAGATAGCGTCGACGAGATAGCGTCGATTTTGGGAATTTAAAAAACCGGGAAGTCGAAATACCCAATTTATGGGAATTAAGAAAATCGGGAAGTAAAAATACCCAATTATATAGTAATATTAATGCAAATGGAAATAAAAGCAAAAAACATAAAACCTAAGAAATACTAGAAAACTATAATTTAATTTTAACAAAAATTACTAGTTGGAATTTAGGTATAAGAAGGTTAATCAAAAATGGCAAAAAAAATCGTTGCTGATCTACCACGGGAAATATGGGAAGTGGCTCGGTACAAGCCATATATATTATGAAAGTAGACAGTTTTTGGAACATAATGAGACAATCGTGCTAAAAATCGTGTGAGTGGTTCCATAGAAAAATTACTTCCTCCAAAATGGCCAAAAAAAATCGTTGCTGATTTATTATGGGAAATGTGGGAAGTGGCTCGGTAAAAGCCATATATATTATGAAAGAAGACAGTTTTTGGAACATAATGAGACAATCGTGCTAAAAATCGTGTGAATGGTTCCAGAGAAAAATAGGTTCCTCCAAAATGGCCAAAAAAAAAACGTTGCTGATTTATTACGGGACACATGGGTAGTGGCTCGGTACGAGCCATATATATTATGAAAGTAGAGGGTTTTTGGAACAAAATGAGCCAAGCGTGCTAAAAATCGTGTGAATGGTTCCAGAGAAAAATAGGTTCCTCCAAAATGGCCAAAAAAAATCGTTGCTGATTTATTACGGGACACATGGGTAGTGGCTCGGTACAAGCCACATATATTATGAAAGTAGAGGGTTTTTGGAACAAAATGAGCCAATCGTGCTAAACATCGTGTGAATGGTTCCAGAGAAAAATAGGTGCCTCCAAAATGGCCAAAAAAAATCGTTGCTGATTTATTATGGAAAATGTGGGAAGTGGCTCGGTACAAGCCATATATAATATGAAAGTAGAGGGTTTTTGGAACAAAATGAACCAATCGTGCTAAAAATCGTGTGAATGGTTCCAGAGAAAAATAGGTTCCTCCAAAATGGCCAAAAAAATTGTTGCTGATTTATTACGGGACACATGGGAAGTGGCTCGGTACAAGCCATATATAATATGAATGTAGAGGGTTTTTGGAACAAAATGAGCCAATCGTGCTAAAAATCGTGTGAGTGGTTCCATAGAAAAATGACTTCCTCCAAAATGGCCAAAAAAAATCGCTGCTGATTTATTATGGGAAATGTGGGAAGTGGCTCGGTACAAGCCATATATATTATGAAAGTAGACAGTTTTTGGAACATAATGAGACAATCGTGCTAAAAATCGTGTGAGTGGTTCCATAGAAAAATGACTTCCTCCAAAATGGCCAAAAAAAATCGTTGCTGATTTATTATGGGAAACATGGGAAGTGGCTCGGTACAAGCCATATATAATATGAATGTAGAGGGTTTTTGGAACAAAATGAGCCAATCGTGCTAAAAATCGTGTGAATGGTTCCAGAGAAAAATTACTTCCTCCAAAATGGCCAAAAAAAATCGTTGCTGATTTATTACGGGACACATGGGAAGTGGCTCGGTACAAGCCATATATAATATTAATGTAGAGGGTTTTTGGAACAAAATGAGCCAATCGTGCTAAAAATCGTGTGAATGGTTCCAGAGAAAAATGACTTCCTCCAAAATGGCCAAAAAAAATCGTTGCTGATTTATTACGGGACACATGGGAAGTGGCTCGGTACAAGCCATATATAATATTAATGTAGAGGGTTTTTGGAACAAAATGAGCCAATCGTGCTAAAAATCGTGTGAATGGTTCCAGAGAAAAATAGGTTCCTCCAAAATGGCCAAAAAAAATCGTTGATAATTTATTACGGGACACATGGGAAGTGGCTCGGTACAAGCCATATATATTATGAAAGAAGACAGTTTTTGGAACATAATGAGACAATCGTGCTAAAAATCGTGTGAATGGTTCCAGAGAAAAATGACTTCCTCCAAAATGGCCAAAAAAATCGTTGCTGATTTATTACGGGACACATGGGAAGTGGCTCGGTACAAGCCATATATAATATGAAAGTAGGGGGTTTTTGGAACAAAATGAGCCAATCGTGCTAAAAATCGTGTGAATGGTTCCAGAGAAAAATAGGTTCCTCCAAAATGGCCAAAAAAAAATCGTTGATGATTTATTACGGGACACATGGGAAGTGGCTCGGTACAAGCCATATATATTATGAAAGAAGACAGTTTTTGGAACATAATGAGACAATCGTGCTAAAAATCGTGTGAATGGTTCCAGAGAAAAATGACTTCCTCCAAAATGGCCAAAAAAAATCGTTGCTGATTTATTACGGGACACATGGGAAGTGGCTCGGTACAAGCCATATATAATATGAAAGTAGGGGGTTTTTGGAACAAAATGAGCCAATCGTGCTAAAAATCGTGTGAATGGTTCCAGAGAAAAATAGGTTCCTCCAAAATGGCCAAAAAAAATCGTTGCTGATTTATTACGGGACACATGGGAAGTGGCTCGGTACAAGCCATATATAATATGAATGTAGAGGGTTTTTGGAACAAAATGAGCCAATCGTGCTAAAAATCGTGTGAGTGGTTCCATAGAAAAATGACTTCCTCCAAAATGGCCAAAAAAAATCGTTGCTGATTTATTATGGGAAATGTGGGAAGTGGCTCGGTAAAAGCCATATATATTATGAAAGAAGACAGTTTTTGGAACATAATGAGACAATCGTGCTAAAAATCGTGTGAATGGTTCCAGAGAAAAATAGGTTCCTCCAAAATGGCCAAAAAAAATCGTTGCTGATTTATTACGGGAAATGTGGGAAGTGGCTCGGTACAAGCCATATATATTATGAAAGAAGACAGTTTTTGGAACATAATGAGACAATCGTGCTAAAAATCGTGTGAATGGTTCCAGAGAAAAATAGGTTCCTCCAAAATGGCCAAAAAAAATCGTTGCTGATTTATTACGGGACACATGGGTAGTGGCTCGGTACAAGCCACATATATTATGAAAGTAGAGGGTTTTTGGAACCAAATGAGCCAATCGTGCTAAAAATCATGTGAATGGTTCCAGAGAAAAATAGGTGCCTCCAAAATGACCAAAAAAATCGTTGCTGATTTATAACGGGACACATGGGAAGTGGCTCGGTACAAGCCATATATAATATGAAAGTAGAGGGTTTTTGGAACAAAATGAACCAATCGTGCTAAAAATCGTGTGAATGGTTCCAGAGAAAAATAGGTTCCTCCAAAATGGCCAAAAAAAATCGTTGCTGATTTATTATGGGAAATGTGGGAAGTGGCTCGGTACAAGCCATATATATTATGAAAGTAGACAGTTTTTGGAACATAATGAGACAATCGTGCTAAAAATCGTGTGAATGGTTCCATAGAAAAATGACTTCCTCCAAAATGGCCAAAAAAAATCGTTGCTGATTTATTATGGGAAATGTGGGAAGTGGCTCGGTACAAGCCATATATATTATGAAAGTAGACAGTTTTTGGAACATAATGAGACAATCGTGCTAAAAATCGTGTGAGTGGTTCCAGAGAAAAATAGGTTCCTCCAAAATGGCCAAAAAAAATCGTTGCTGATTTATTACGGGACACATGGGAAGTGGCTCGGTACAAGCCATATATAATATGAATGTAGAGGGTTTTTGGAACAAAATGAGCCAATCGTGCTAAAAATCGTGTGAGTGGTTCCATAGAGAAATGACTTCCTCCAAAATGGCCAAAAAAAATCGTTGCTGATTTATTACGGGACACATGGGAAGTGGCTCGGTACAAGCCATATATATTATGAAAGAAGACAGTTTTTGTTTTTGTGTTGTGCGTATTTACAGTTTCGTTTTTAAATGACGCTATTTTCCAGTAATGCTAATTTTATCTTAAAATATAGCGATTTATAAATTGTTCAGCGGATAAAGTAGTAGCATCTAGTAGCGATTATATTTTTGCAAAATGAAACTACGTCTACAATTGGCATGAAATGCTTAACATTGACACTAACATGATGTTAGTGTTAGGTATAGACACATCATGTTAGCGTTTTTTCAATATTTTAACACGGTTGTTAAATGATGTGTTTTAACACGCCGTCTACAACAGACACGAAATGCTGTTAAAACATGAAATGTTTTCGTGAGTTACGCTGCGTTTACACATGCAAGTAAATAGATGAAAGTTGAGAACAAAGTCAAGAAGCCACAAATATAAGAAAATTACAGCTAATTTGATAAATAAACCTTTTGCGGATTGAAACCAAATTTTATTATTTTTATTAATAACAATAAAGTGTTACCATGATATTCAAATACAAACATATCTGGGGAAAATGTTAGTGTTAACTATTTTTACACTATGTCTACAACTGGCATGAAATGTTTTAGGCTTTTATCAATGTTTTAACATGGTTGTTAACCTAGCGTTTACACAAGCATTTGAGAAATGAATTTAAAATTTTACTATCAAAAATAACCAAGTTATAACCAAAATTCAAAACGAAGTATCATCAAGTGCCCGATTTCCTTAAACAAAATAACGTATACGTTTTGAGAAATGAATTAATAAATATGTAAATAATATGTTACCTTATTTTAGGTAGTTTCCCAATATTTTGTAATAAATTTGTTGCAATTGAGTTTCTAGTTTCATTAGTGAACAAAATATGCTAATAAATAAGTCTCCCCATTGAATTTTCACACACTCAGAACCATATATTCTTAATTTCATATTTCTTGGTCCATTATTCAAGAAAATTCAAAAAGTACCATTTGAAAACCGAAATAGCTAAGGTTCAGTTCTCACATTTTGGTAAATATATACTATCCCCTATGGCACTCGAGTTCCAAATAACACTGTGTGAGTTAATTTTTGTGATTAAAAATAAAATAGTTTATTAATTCATTTTCTTAAAATATAACTAAAAATAATATAAGGTATTAAAAATAAAAAGTATTAAGAATAAATAAAAAGTGTTATTAAAAAAAAAAAAATATTAAAAATAAAAAAATCAATTTAATCCTCTAGGAAGAGGTGGTGGAAGCGCAGAATACTGCCTCTTTCGCATGGTCTGAGGAAGTGGTGGTGATGCATGCTGTTGTTGTGGTGGAAATATTTGTTGTTGTGGTGCAACATATTGTTGTGTTGGTGGTGGAGGTGGTGCTTGTTGTTGTTGTTTTGGTGCTGCTGTTTGTTGTTGTTTTGGTTGAGCTGTTTGTTGTTGTTGTTTTGGTTGAGCTGTTTGTTGTTGTGCTGGTACTGCTTGTTGCTGCGGTGGTGCTGCTTGTTGTTGTGGTGCTGCTAATTGTTGTTGTGGTGGTACTTCTTGTTGCTGCGGTGGTGCTGCTTGTGGTGCTGCTAATTGTTGTTGTGGTGGTACTGCTTGTTGCTGCGGTGGTGCTGCTTGTTGTTGCGGTGCTGCTAATTGTTGTTGTGGTGGTACAGCTTGTTGTTGTGGTGGTACAGCTTGTTGCTGTGGTGGTTCAGCTTGTTGTGTTGGTGGTACCGCTGTTCTAAATAGCTTTTTTTTAATATACAATTTTCTCTTGTTCCCTCCCTTCCTTTTTTTAAATTTTGAATTACGAACGGCTGGAGACTGCTGCTCGACCGTAATTCTAAAAATAATGGGGATTATAATACTCTGAAAATAAAAATAATAATTATTAATTAAATATAAATCTATTCTTATTTTTGTATAGCTTACCATTTCAACTGCTTTAATTTTTCTGAAAATAAATAAAAATTATTAAGTTTTTCTAATATTTTGTATAACTTCAAAATATTTAATCTAAGTTTTTTTTTTTAAATAGTACCAAAGATTAAATATTTTTTAAGTTACAATAAATTTGTACTTTTAAATAATAATTATTTAAGCTTAACCCAAATAATTTTTATTTAAAATACAAAATTAATATGTAACATAAAATATTGAACATTACCACAGACAACATTACTTACCAAACTTTACTGCACTAATGTCGCATCAGAATTTTCCACAAACTTACAAGAATTTACCGTTAATGTATGTTGGTACTACTGAATGCGACCGAAGTAAAAAAGTGATGGCAACTTTTGTTGACAGACGGTTGTTACTCCCTGTCTATACCTGATAAATTTTTATCATGATAAACGTCAAAATCGTTGTCAAGATAAAAAATTATCAGGTATAGTCCTCATTTATTAGTATTATTGCTTCGTTATGACAAAATTGTTAGTGCTTTTGCTCAGACAACTTTGTCTTGACAACAAACGTCATTAATTGTTATGATAAATATTTGTCAAGTATAGACAGGGAGTTAAACCATGTGTATTAACAACTCTCTTATAACATAATGTTTTAACAGCATTTCGTGTCTGTTGTAGACGGGTTGTAAGACGTTTTTAAAATATTTCATTGCGTTTTTGCATTAATTGGATTGCAAGACAAACAAGAATTTTTGATTCTTTTATTATTGCATTTAAAAAAAATTAAAAATTTATCATATTTTTTGCAATAACAGTGCAATCAATAGATTAAATTTTACCATCAGGCATCACATAAAAACAAGAAATTTCCGTAAGACCCCTTTTACAATGTAGAAATTTAAAGACAGACAGACGAAGTTTGTTGGCAAGGGCTTCAAGATGTAGAGTGTGTATTACACAGGTTTAGGTTAGTTCAAAAGAGAATGAAAATAATGTCTGCCTTTCAATTTCTGCATTGTAAAAGGGGACTTACCAAAGTGAAATACATATAAACCGTGAGTTAGTTTATTGCAAATCCTTCTTATTAGCGAATATGCTACGTATAAACTAGGGATCTATAGTTGAATCAAAAAGTCGACTTTACGACCTTTCGACTTTTTCCGATTTTCAAAAAGTCGACTTTTCGACCTTTAGACTTTTTCCGTTTTTCAAAAAGTCGACATAGTAATTTATGAAAAGTCGACTTTTCGTACTTTCGACTTTTTACTTTAAACGACTTTTTTGACTCCGACTATTTTCAGCAACGATTTTTTTTGGCCATTTTGGAGGAAGTCATTTTTTTCTCGGACCAATCACACGATTGGCTCATTATGTTCCAAAAACTGTCTACTTTCATGTAATATATGACTTGTACCAATCCACTTCCCATGTTTCCCGTAAAAAATAAGCAACGATTTTTTTTGGCCATTTTGGAGGAAGTAATTTTTCTCTGGAACCATTCACACGATTTTTAGCACGATTGGCTCATTTTGTTCCAAAAACCCTCTACATTCATATTATATATGGCTTGTACCGAGCCACTTCCCATGTTTCCCGTAATAAATCAGCAACGATTTTTTTTGGCCATTTTGGAGGAACCTATTTTTCTCTGGAACCATTCACACGATTTTTAGCACGATTGGCTCATTTTGTTCCAAAAACCCCCTACTTTCATATTATATATAGCTTGTACCGAGCCACTTCCCATGTTTCCCGTAATAAATCAGCAACGATTTTTTTTGGCCATTTTGGAGGAACCAATTTTCTCTGGAACCATTCACGATTTTTAGCACGATTGTCTCATTATATTCCAAAAACTGTCTTCTTTCATAATATATATGGCTTGTACCGAGCCACTTCCCACATTTCCCATAATAAATCAGCAACGATTTTTTTTGGCCATTTTGGAGGAAGTCATTTTTCTATGGAACCATTCACACGATTTTTAGCACGATTGTCTCATTATGTTCCAAAAACCCTCTACTTTCATATTATATATGGCTTGTACCGAGCCACTTCCCACATTTCCCATAATAAATCAGCAACGATTTTTTTTGGCCATTTTGGAGGAAGTAATTTTTCTCTGGAACCATTCACACGATTTTTAGCACGATTGTCTCATTATGTTCCAAAAACCCTCTACTTTCATAATATATGTGGCTTGTACCGAGCCACTTCCCATGTATCCCGTTATAAATCAGCAACGATTTTTTTTGGTCATTTTGGAGGCACCTATTTTTCTCTGGAACCATTCACAAGATTTTTAGCACGATTGGCTCATTTTGTTCCAAAAACCCTCTACTTTCATAATATATATGGCTTGTACCGAGCCACTACCCATGTGTCCCGTAATAAATCAGCAATGATTTTTTTTGGCCATTTCGGAGGAACCTATTTTTCTCTGGAACCATTCACACGATTTTTAGCACGATTGTCTCATTATGTTCCAAAAACTGTCTTCTTTCATAATATATATAGCTTGTACCGAGCCACTTCCCACATTTCCCATAATAAATCAGCAACGATTTTTTTTGGCCATTTTGGAGGAAGTCATTTTTCTATGGAACCACTCACACGATTTTTAGCACGATTGTCTCATTATGTTCCAAAAACTGTCTACTTTCATAATATATATGGCTTGTACCAAGCCACTTCCCATGTGTCCCGTTATAAATCAGCAACGATTTTTTTTTGGCAATTTTGGAGGCACCTATTTTTCTCTGGAACCATTCACACGATTTTTAGCACGATTGGCTCATTTTGTTCCAAAAACCCTCTACTTTCATATTATATACGGCTTGTACCGAGCCACTTCCCATGTATCCCGTTATAAATCAGCAACGATTTTTTTTGGTCATTTTGGAGGCACCTATTTTTCTCTGGAACCATTCACACGATTTTTAGCACGATTGGCTCATTTTGTTCCAAAAACCCTCTACTTTCATAATATATATGGCTTGTACCGAGCCACTACCCATGTGTCCCATAATAAATCAGCAATGATTTTGTTTGGCCATTTCGGAGGAACCTATTTTTCTCTGGAACCATTCACACGATTTTTAGCACGATTATCTCATTATGTTCCAAAAACTGTCTTCTTTCATAATATATATGGCTTGTACCGAGCCACTTCCCACATTTCCCATAATAAATCAGCAACGATTTTTTTTGGCCATTTTGGAGGAAGTCATTTTTCTATGGAACCACTCACACGATTTTTAGCACGAATGTCTCATTATGTTCCAAAAACTGTCTACTTTCATAATATATATGGCTTGTACCGAGCCACTTCCTATGTGTCCCGTAATAAATCAGCAACGATTTTATTTGGCCATTTTGGAGGAAGTCATTTTTCTCTGGAACCATTCACACGATTTTTAGCACGATTGGCTCATTTTGTTCCAAAAACCCTCTACATTCATATTATATATAGCTTGTACAGAGCCACTTCCCATGTGTCCCGTAATAAATCAGCAACGATTTTTTTTGGCCATTTTGGAGGAACCTATTTTTCTCTGGAACCATTCATACGATTTTTAGCACGATTGTCTCATTATGTTCCAAAAACTGTCTTCTTTCATAATATATATGGCTTGTACCGAGCCACTTCCCACATTTCCCATAATAAATCAGCAACGATTTTTTTTGGCCATTTTGGAGGAACCTATTTTTCTCTGGAACCATTCACACGATTATTAGCACGATTGGCTCATTTTGTTCCAAAAACCCTCTACATTAATATTATATATGGCTTGTACCGAGCCACTTCCCATGTGTCCCGTAATAAATCAGCAACGATTTTTTTTGGCCATTTTGGAGGAAGTCATTTTTCTCTGGAACCATTCACACGATTTTTAGCACGATTGGCTCATTTTGTTCCAAAAACCCTCTACATTCATATTATATATGGCTTGTACCGAGCCACTTCCCATGTTTCCCATAATAAATCAGCAACGATTTTTTTTGGCCATTTTGGAGGAAGTCATTTCTCTATGGAACCACTCACACGATTTTTAGCACGATTGTCTCATTATGTTCCAAAAACTGTCTTCTTTCATAATATATATAGCTTGTACCGAGCCACTTCCCACATTTCCCATAATAAATCAGCAACGATTTTTTTTGGCCATTTTGGAGGAAGTCATTTTTCTATGGAACCACTCACACGATTTTTAGCACGATTGTCTCATTATGTTCCAAAAACTGTCTACTTTCATAATATATATGGCTTGTACCGAGCCACTTCCCATGTTTCCCGTAATAAATCAGCAACGATTTTTTTTGGCCATTTCGGAGGAACCTATTTTTCTCTGGAACCATTCACACGATTTTTAGCACGATTGTCTCATTATGTTCAAAAAACTGTCTACTTTCATAATATATATGGCTTGTACCGAGCCACTTCCTATGTGTCCCGTAATAAATCAGCAATGATTTTTTTTGGCCATTTTGGAGGAACCTATTTTTCTCTGGAACCATTCACACGATTTTTAGCACGATTGGCTCATTTTGTTCCAAAAACCCTCTACATTAATATTATATATGGCTTGTACCGAGCCACTTCCCATGTGTCCCGTAATAAATCAGCAACCATTTTTTTTGGCCATTTTGGAGGAAGTCATTTTTCTCTGGAACCATTCACACGATTTTTAGCACGATTGGCTCATTTTGTTCCAAAAACCCTCTACATTCATATTATATATGGCTTGTACCGAGCCACTTCCCATGTTTCCCGTAATAAATCAGCAACGATTTTTTGTGGCCATTTTGGAGGAACCTATTTTTCTCTGGAACCATTCACACGATTTTTAGCACGATTGTCTCATTATGTTCCAAAAACTGTCTTCTTTCATAATATATATGGCTTGTACCGAGCCACTTCCCACATTTCCCATAATAAATAAGCAACGATTTTTTTTGGCCATTTTGGAGGAAGTAATTTTTCTATGGAACCACTCAAACGATTTTTAGCACGATTGTCTCATTATGTTCCAAAAACTGTCTACTTTCATAATATATATGGCTTGTACCGAGCCACTTCCTATGTGTCCCGTAATAAATCAGCAACGATTTTTTTTGGCCATTTTGGAGGAACCTATTTTTCTCTGGAACCATTCACACGATTTTTAGCACGATTGTCTCATTATGTTCCAAAAACTGTCTACTTTCATATTATATATGGCTTGTACCGAGCCACTTCCCATGTGTCCCGTAATAAATCAGCAACGATTTTTTTTGGCCATTTTGGAGGAACCTATTTTTCTCTGGAACCATTCACACGATTTTTAGCACGATTGGTTCATTTTGTTCCAAAAACCCTCTACTTTCATATTATATATGGCTTGTACCGAGCCACTTCCCATGTGTCCCGTTATAAATCAGCAACGATTTTTTTGGTCATTTTGGAGGCACCTATTTTTCTCTGGAACCATTCACACGATTTTTAGCACGATTGGTTTATTTTGTTCCAAAAACTGTCTACTTTCATAATATATATGGCTTGTACCGAGCCACTTCCCATGTGTCCCGTAATAAATCAGCAACGATTTTTTTTGGCCATTTTGGAGGAACCTATTTTTCTCTGGAACCATTCACACGATTTTTAGCACGATTGGCACATTTTGTTCCAAAAACCCCCTACTTTCATATTATATATGGCTTGTACCGAGCCACTTCCCATGTGTCCCGTAATAAATCAGCAACGATTTTTTTTGGCCATTTTGGAGGAAGTCATTTTTCTCTGGAACCATTCACACGATTTTTAGCACGATTGGCTCATTTTGTTCCAAAAACTGTCTACTTTCATAATATATATGGCTTGTACCGAGCCACTTCCCACATTTCCCATAATAAATCAGCAACGATTTTTTTTGGCCATTTTGGAGGAAGTCATTTTTCTATGGAACCATTCACACGATTTTTAGCACGATTGTCTCATTATGTTCCAAAAACTGTCTACTTTCATAATATATATGGCTTGTACCGAGCCACTTCCCACATTTCCCATAATAAATCAGCAACGATTTTTTTTGGCCATTTTGGAGGAACCTATTTTTCTCTGGAACCATTCACACGATTTTTAGCACGATTGGTTCATTTTGTTCCAAAAACCCTCTACTTTCATATTATATATGGCTTGTACCGAGCCACTTCCCATGTGTCCCGTTATAAATCAGCAACGATTTTTTTGGTCATTTTGGAGGCACCTATTTTTCTCTGGAACCATTCACATGATTTTTAGCACGATTGGCTCATTTGGTTCCAAAAACCCTCTACTTTCATAATATATGTGGCTTGTACCGAGCCACTACCCATGTGTCCCGTAATAAATCAGCAACGATTTTTTTTGGCCATTTTGGAGGAACCTATTTTTCTCTGGAACCATTCACACGATTTTTAGCACGATTGTCTCATTATGTTCCAAAAACTGTCTTCTTTCATAATATATATGGCTTGTACCGAGCCACTTCCCACATTTCCCGTAATAAATCAGCAACGATTTTTTTTGGCCATTTTGGAGGAACCTATTTTTCTCTGGAACCATTCACACGATTTTTAGCACGATTGGCTCATTTTGTTCCAAAAACCCCCTACTTTCATATTATATATGGCTTGTACCGAGCCACTTCCCATGTGTCCCGTAATAAATCAGCAACGATTTTTTTTGGCCATTTTGGAGGAAGTCATTTTTCTCTGGAACCATTCACACGATTTTTAGCACGATTGTCTCATTATGTTCCAAAAACTGTCTTCTTTCATAATATATATGGCTTGTACCGAGCCACTTCCCATGTGTCCCGTAATAAATCAGCAACGATTTTTTTTGGCCATTTTGGAGGAAGTCATTTCTCTATGGAACCACTCACACGATTTTTAGCACGATTGGCTCATTTTGTTCCAAAAACCCTCTACATTCATATTATATATGGCTTGTACCGAGCCACTTCCCATGTGTCCCGTAATAAATCAGCAACGATTTTTTTTGGCCATTTTGGAGGAACCTATTTTTCTCTGGAACCACTCACACGATTTTTAGCACGATTGTCTCATTATGTTCCAAAAACTGTCTACTTTCATAATATATATGGCTTGTACCGAGCCACTTCCCACATTTCCCATAATAAATCAGCAACGATTTTTTTTGGCCATTTTGGAGGAAGTCATTTTTCTATGGAACCATTCACACGATTTTTAGCACGATTGTCTCATTATGTTCCAAAAACTGTCTACTTTCATAATATATATGGCTTGTACCGAGCCACTTCCCACATTTCCCATAATAAATCAGCAACGATTTTTTTTGGCCATTTTGGAGGAACCTATTTTTCTCTGGAACCATTCACACGATTTTTAGCACGATTGGTTCATTTTGTTCCAAAAACCCTCTACTTTCATATTATATATGGCTTGTACCGAGCCACTTCCCATGTGTCCCGTTATAAATCAGCAACGATTTTTTTGGTCATTTTGGAGGCACCTATTTTTCTCTGGAACCATTCACATGATTTTTAGCACGATTGGCTCATTTGGTTCCAAAAACCCTCTACTTTCATAATATATGTGGCTCGTACCGAGCCACTACCCATGTGTCCCGTAATAAATCAGCAACGATTTTTTTTGGCCATTTTGGAGGAACCTATTTTTCTCTGGAACCATTCACACGATTTTTAGCACGATTGTCTCATTATGTTCCAAAAACTGTCTTCTTTCATAATATATATGGCTTGTACCGAGCCACTTCCCACATTTCCCGTAATAAATCAGCAACGATTTTTTTTGGCCATTTTGGAGGAACCTATTTTTCTCTGGAACCATTCACACGATTTTTAGCACGATTGTCTCATTATGTTCCAAAAACTGTCTTCTTTCATAATATATATGGCTTTTACCGAGCCACTTCCCACATTTCCCATAATAAATCAGCAACGATTTTTTTTGGCCATTTTGGAGGAAGTCATTTTTCTATGGAACCACTCACACGATTTTTAGCACGATTGTCTCATTATGTTCCAAAAACTGTCTACTTTCATAATATATATGGCTTGTACCGAGCCACTTCCCATATTTCCCGTGGTAGATCAGCAACGATTTTTTTTGCCATTTTTGATTAACCTTCTTATACCTAAATTCCAACTAGTAATTTTTGTTAAAATTAAATTATAGTTTTCTAGTATTTCTTAGGTTTTATGTTTTTTGCTTTTATTTCCATTTGCATTAATATTACTATATAATTGGGTATTTTTACTTCCCGATTTTCTTAATTCCCATAAATTGGGTATTTCGACTTCCCGGTTTTTTAAATTCCCAAAATCGACGCTAACTCGTCGACGCTATCTTGGCTCACGTCAGCTGTTTTTATTATTTTAAAAACAGCTGATACGATCTTACGGAAAAACTAAAGGGCACCATACACTATCAAAATGCTTGATGTCACTTTCGTGTACGAGTAATTTGATGTTTTGATGTACACTTGATTGATGACTCGTCAATCTGCATTTTATTTTCGATTTTGTGGTGTTAACCACAAAGTATACAGAGGCGTCAAATTTGACAGTTCAAAAACACTAAAATCAGATTTTTTGGAAATTTTTTCGATAGAAAGAGAAAACTAATTTGCGGTTTAATACAGACAGTGTGTTAAAACAAACAACTATATAAATAAGCACAAAACCAAACCAGTTGAAATTGTTTCGAGCGAAAGAGACAAATATATTTTTTTGCCGTGTCGCCTCTGTATACTTTGTGGTGTTAACACCAATAGCGGGAATTATATTTAATTTTTATTTGCACTAAAATGTATTTAAAAATGTCAATATCGGATGCAACTTTAATTGCAATAACGAGAACATGTTGAGAATAAAGAAAAAAAAAAACAAAATAATAAGCGAAATATGTAATATAAAAAATTATTCTCTTCATCCGACACGCTCATCAACCTCACGCCTTGAAATATTTTTGTAAATGACTTCGTGATTGATGAGAAAACACCATACACTCAGTGATGTTAACTTTTTAATTTCGATTACCGTACAGACCTAAAAAATTACCGTTTTTAAGTAAAATTACCGTATCCAAAGTTTTGTACAAAAATAATATTTTCTTATTGAAAAAGGTGTATTTTTATAATTCAATATATCGAGGGCCTATATTCAAAACTCCCTATCTTAAAAAACACAACTTTTCAGGAAAGCCAAAAAACTGTTTTTTTCGCGTATTACTTGAGTTATAAAAAATCGGTATGCTACAATTATTATTTTAAAGCAACTACTAAATCTCACATAAATTGGGTTTTAAAATTTTGCATTATTGGGTACTTTATGATAGATAGAGGTAGGTTTTTCTTCTCAAAATATTCAATGTGTATGTATAAAAATGATAAGAATTAGGATTTTCCCTTTTAATAGAATTAAATTATTTTGATTTCATTTATGCTATCTGTCAGTTTTTAACGTGACAGATAGCATAAATGATACACTTTTTTAAGCAAACTCCAACTTTAGCTTTTAATTTTTATGTCATGGAAATTATAGGTATAGGACAAAAAGGTAAAATATTTGCATGGTAATTAATTTTTTTAAATGATTGATAAATGTAAAATTCATGTTCAGCATTCAAAAATTAGTAAGAAAACATGAATTGCAAGAAGAAATTACTCCAAAAAAATATTTTAAATTTAATTATTTGAAAAGACAGAGGCTTTTGAATTCGGAAAAAATTAATTGTATAGAGAAATAGGGAAATAACAAAAATGCAAATAAAACAGCAAAAAACAGGGCAGTTTTACTAAACATTTTACCATCAAAAAGTAATTTTCGTGAATATCAAAGATAGAGGGTTTTGAATATAGGACCAAGTTTGTAAAACAGCAGAATGCCATTTTTTTCAACATCTTTTATTTGCCTTATAAGCATAAATTTCTTATCAATTTCATTAAATTCATCCATTTTAACAGCTTCTGGGAAATGCAAAACTAAAGGAATTACAGAAATATTGGTATCGAATAATTGGGGATTTATTACGTCAATGTTTTTAATGATTGCATTTGATTTGATTCAAAACAATTTTTGCAATCAGTTTTTAATACTAATTTGTATGTTGAAATATCCATACTTGAAAGACTTGCGATTACTTTACCGTATAATATCATATGTAGACACATTATGGAAATATAACTTTTGGGAAATAATTCTTAAATATTTAAACTTTTTAAAATTACCGTACAAATGTAGAAATTACCTGCCTACCGTACGGAGGCCTAAATTACCGTACAATACGGTAATTACCGTACGGTTAACATCACTGCATACACTATCAAAAAGTGACATCAAGCATGCTAAAAATCAAAATGTTTTTGATTTTCCATCAAGCGCCCAGCGGGAAAAAGATTCAGTAAAGAAGCCTTCCTAAAGGCCTTCTTTTGCAGACACAAGGACTTCTAGCCGCATTGCAAAATCATTTCAATTTTACACGGCGTGTCATTGCAAGCCAAGGCCTTGCACACTCGCTGCTGTTAGAGGGCTGGGAGAAGGCCAACTTTGCAAGGGCTTCTAGAAGGTCTAATTGGGAAGAGCTATTAGAAGGTCTACTTTGGAAGGGCTATTCGCAGGGCTGCTATATGGTCTTATGTCTGTAAAAAAACGTGTTATTACTGATATAATGAAAGGCATGTGGAGGAATGCCATATGGAATGCATAGAAAGGAAGGACTACTGCAAAGCCTGCAAAGTCTTATGGAAGGGCTACATGAGAAGGCCTAATAAAGAGAAAAAAACATTAGAATAAGGCATCAAAGGACAGCCTATGAATAGTCGTGCATTTTCAAGTTTTATAGAACATCTACAATGGAAGACCTATTATAAAAATAAGAATTAATATGAAGTTGTTTGTTTAATTTTTTGAAACATGATAATTTCTGATTACATACTTAAAAAACAACAAAAATAAATAAGTCACATCAAGCTATTTATTGTTGTAAATTTTGTAAAGAGAGTTATTCAAAGAGATGCAGAGTATTTTATTTTTTGATGTAGACTATTTTTATTTAACCACTTGTTATTAGTAGGGGATTCATAGGCCTTCTAGAACACCTTCTAAGAGCAGGCAGTGTGGAATGAGTATCGGATCTTTTAGAATGTGTAAGTATGCCTATTAGTAGGCCTACAAACTGAAGTCCTACAATTTTTTCCCGCTGGGCGTTGTCGGTGTCACACATACAAACACATTTTCAATAATACTACCATAGTGCTTGATGAGTATTTTGATAGTGTATGGTACGCTTAACACGTGAGCCAAGATGCGTCGACGAGATATGCATTAAACACATTCAAGACAGCAGGCTACCAACTTCAATCTGTCAAAAATAAAATGCACACGTTTATATGGAGACGATTATTTTAACGACAGCACAGCTACACGGCCACACGACTACTCATGCCGATGTAGCCGAATTAGGCTAATTTCTATTTTTGTCAACTACAAAACAGAAATAGTGTTGCTAATATAATAAAAAAATGTAAATCAAATTAGTGCTTAAAAAAATATATTTTTTTACTTAATTAAGAGAAGTTTCTGATAACCATATTGAAATAAATTAATAACAAGTACATAATTGATTATAACCATATATATATTTTTACTCAAAATAATTGTTTCAATCTTAATTACTTTGGAATTTTGTATGGTTATTTTTTATTAAAGTGGCACCACTGAATTATAAATCAGCTGTTTAATTGTAGCTGTCGTCTTTAAAATAATTCAGTAGCTGACACACGACTACAACTGTAACCAGCAGAATTTGTGTTCGTGTAGTCGTGTAGCCTGTTGTGTTTAATGCAATAGCGTCGATTTTGGGAATTTAAAAAACCGGAAAGTCGAAATACCCAATTTATGGGAATTAAGAAAATCGGGATGTAAAAATACCCAATTATATAGTAATATTAATGCAAATGGAAATAAAAGCAAAAAACATAAAACCTAAGAAATACTAGAAAACTATAATTTAATTTTAACAAAAATTACTAGTTGGAATTTAGGTATAAGAAGGTTAATCAAAAATGGCAAAAAAAATCGTTGCTGATCTACTACGGGAAATATGGGAAGTGGCTCGGTACAAGCCATATATATTATGAAAGTAGACAGTTTTTGGAACATAATGAGACAATCGTGCTAAAAATCGTGTGATTGGTTCCAGAGAAAAATAGGTGCCTCCAAAATGACCAAAAAAAATCGTTGCTGATTTATAACGGGACACATGGGAAGTGGCTCGGTACAAGCCATATATAATATGAAAGTAGAGGGTTTTTGGAACAAAATGAACCAATCGTGCTAAAAATCGTGTGAATGGTTCCAGCGAAAAATAGGTGCCTCCAAAATGGCAAAAAAATCGTTGCTGATTTATTACGGGACACATGGGAAGTGGCTCGGTACAAGCCATATATAATATGAAAGTAGTGGGTTTTTTGAACAAAATGAGCCAATCGTGCTAAAAATCGTGTGAATGGTTCCAGAGAAAAATGACTTCCTCCAAAATGACCAAAAAAAATCGTTGCTGATTTATTACGGGAAATGTGGGAAGTGGCTCGGTACATGCCATATATATTATGAAAGTAGACAGTTTTTGGAATATAATGAGACAATCGTGCTAAAAATCGTGTGATTGGTTCCAGAGAAAAATAGGTTCCTCCAAAATGGCCAAAAAAATCGTTGCTATATATGGCTTGTACCGAGCCACTTCCCATGTGTCCCGTAATAAATCAGCAACGATTTTTTTGGCCATTTTGGAGGAACCTATTTTTCTCTGGAACCATTCACACGATTTTTAGCACGATTGGTTCATTTTGTTCCAAAAACTGTCTACTTTCATAATATATATAGCTAGTACCGAGCCACTTCCTATGTGTCCCGTAATAAATCAGCAACGATTTTGTTTGGCCATTTTGGAGGAAGTCATTTTCTCTGGAACCATTCACACGATTTTTAGCACGATTGGTTCATTTTGTTCCAAAAACTGTCTACTTTCATAATATATTATAAAGCCAAGGTATAGTAATTATAAGGTAGTGTCATTGGGGAATTCAGAATACCGAGCGAATTGGTTATATTTTTTTTATATGTAGTTTGACATTGTGCCTGCATTTGAAGGAGAATTGGCTGTCAGGGAAAAATGTCAAAAACAGCTCACAAATAAATCAAAGCGAATTTTTGTTAAACAAGTTTATAAATTTTAATCTGTTTGTAATTTAATTTGATGTTTTTAAAAATAAAACTAATTTCGTGTAGTATTATTATTGGTTTTAAAACATAAACGAATTTAACAGCAAAACAAAGTTTGACATTTACAAAATGTAAATAAAGTTTGACATTGATTCTGCACCACGGCGAAAAATTAACATAGTAGCAAAAAACGATCAGCTGTTATAATTAATATACCTTGGCCCTCACTGTTCAATTATCTACACTATATTAAATACTTATTTGTTTAATTTTTCATTAAGGTTATTTGACATTTGTTAAGACCAATTGTTGTTTTTGCAGAAATGACACCACCTTGTATGAATTCGCCTTGGTTCCGACTTTAGTTATGATTTCTGCGCCCATTAATTTTTGTCAGATATGGTAAAATGTTGAAGTGGTAATGTCGACTTTCATAAATTACCAAAATTCGAAATTTCGACTTTAAAAATCGAAAAAAGTCGATTAGTACATTTTTGTTTGAAATATTGAACGCAACTTATTTATGTAAAAAATAAATATTTTGTTAATAAGCATAGAATATGTAGATATTTAAATATAAAAACAAGATTTGACAGCAGTTAGAACCAAAAAGCGAAAAAAAAATTATCAGCTGTTTGACTGACTCCACCTTGTATAAATTCGCCTTGGTCGGAACTAGTAAAACAGAAACTAAAAAATATATTAACTAAGCTTAATTAGTTAATTTCTTTTTATATGAAAACTAAAAACTAAGTTTTATTATCTATTACTACGTTTATACGTAGCCTATTCGCAATTAACCAATTATATGTCACATTGGTTACGGAAAATTCTTGTTTTTATGAGATGCCGGATGGTAAAATTTAATTTTTGTAGCTCTATTATTGAATAAAATATGATACATTTTTTATTTTTTTAACGGCCATTCTCACAATGTACGATTAAAAGTTAACGTGAACTTTAACCGCAAGTTAGGCTAATTTGAATTTCACAATGTACGATTAACGGCCATTCTCACAATGTACGATTAAAAGTTAACGTGAACTTTAACCGCAAGTTAGGCTAATTTGAATTTCACAATGTACGATTAATTCTTAATTGACACTATTTAACAACAAAGTTGCTGTTAAATATAACCGAACAAATTTCGCCGGCTAGCATCTTAATTGTAAGAAATATAATAAAAGAACATGGAAAAACATTTATATTTCTGTAATATTTATAATTTTTAAAAGTGTAGAGCGAAGAAAAGTAAATTTTGCACGGGGTGATCCATATACCACCCGGATATTGCACTTACAAACCAAACAACAAATGTGCACTTTTGCTTGTTGGTTTTCAGTAATTGTTGTTCAGTTTGTTCTGTAAATTTTACAGTTAGGTACCTTAATATTTTTGAGTTTTATACGTTTTTTTTTTATTATACCACTAAGAAAACACAAACTATTATTTTTTATGCCGTCTTTTAGACAATTTTTTATATTTCAATCTTTCATTACACTATTTTTCGTAAACAAATGTATGCATTATTGCCATACTTTCTACTGAATGCTTTGGTTAAGTAATCAAATGATGGTGAAACGTAAATCGGTAACCGTTGGTTAAATGGTCCCCGTTAAACAAACCGACAGTTAGTTAATTTCCCGGTTAAAATGAAATAATCTTACATTGTGAAAATGGCCGTAATTCTTAATTGACACTATTTAACAACAATGTTGCTGTTAAATATAACCGAACAAATTTCGCCGGTTAGCATCTTAATTGTAAGAAATATAATAAAAGAACATGGAAAAACATTTATATTTTTGTAATATTTATAATTTTTAAAAGTGTAAAGCGAAGAAAAGTAAATTTTGCACGGGGTGATCCATATACCACCCGGATATTGCACTTACAAACCAAACAACAAATGTGCACTTTTGCTTGTTGGTTTTCAGTAATTGTTGTTCAGTTTGTTCTGTAAATTTTACAGTTAGGTACCTTAATATTTTTGAGTTTTATACGTTTTTTTTATTATACCACTAAGAAAACACAAACTATTATTTTTTATGCCGTCTTTTAGACAATTTTTTATATTTCAATCTTTCATTACACTATTTTTCGTAAACAAATGTATGCATTATTGCCATACTTTCTACTGAATGCTTTGGTTAAGTAATCAAATGATGGCGAAACGTAAATCGGTAACCGTTGGTTAAATGGTCCCTGTTAAACAAACCGACAGTTAGTTAATTTTCCGGTTAAAATTAAATAATCGTACATTGTGAAAATGGCCGTTAATAAAATAAAAACGTTAAAACATATGGCAATGTTTAAAATCTTATTTGCAAATAGTGTCGTTAATCAGGAATTGTTTTCGTGAGTTAGATATTCACAAATAAAAAAATAAGTCACTGTTTATGCGGGAATTTTTTCTAATTGCAATATTTTTATTTGCGAATAAGCCGTGCGTATAAACGTAGTATATGCCAATAGGTAATTCAAACAATACACTTTACCTAAATACTATGTTAATATAACTATTGGAATTAGTTATTTGGTGTTTGGTATCTTTTTCGATGTTGTTTTTGTTTATTTTATTGTCAATTGAAAATATTTTTGGTGCAAAAGGATATGTATGAAATTATCTAAAAATTTAGTTATATTAACTAAGAAACTGTAAATGTAAAACTTATACTATATTCTTAGGAAATATAACCTATGGATTTTTTTGTGTGTAGCTTAGTTGTTGTTGTAGCAGCATGAACAATTTTACATTAATCAATCTGGATGTTCTGGTGGTTCTGCATGTTGTTCAATTCCAAGAAATTGAGCTACTTCAACAGGATGAGTCCATAAATCCATTGGACTGAGTGAAGTAGGGTTGCCTGAACAGTTAAATATGTGGAGGGTGTCATGAGGACCCTGACCAAATGCTGGGCATAAGTTAAGGACGGCACGGTCTATGCGGGACCAAAAGACATTAATCCTGTTGCTCCATCCTGATCTAAGTTGTGACAGAACGACTCTTGTTCCACGCGGCAGAATTTTCTCGGCGCCTGCTATCGGTGGTGGGCGACCTCCAAGTACACATTCATACGGTATCCTGCTACCGCGGAATTGATGGCTTCTCTGATGAATGTCGTTCAAAGCTGTAATATACGAACGGCGATCATATGGATCCGGCACATACCTCTGTATGTTCTCCTCGTATTTCCGAAGGAAATTTTTTTGTGGTGGAAAAATGGAAGAGATAAGATTAGTATCATATTTAGAATATTTTGGTACTAATTTTATTGATAACTGTTCAATAATTGCAAAATCTCTCCCAAATTCTTGTAACTTAATTTTTTTTTTACTTTTTGCCGAACTTTTTTACATGGCGAAGAACTGCTGATGCTGTTGTTAAATGAGTTAATAACAGCTTCAGCTTGTTTTATATTTACAGTCGACTTTAACGTCAAAAATATACTTTAACTTGTCTATGGTAGACCTAAAGTCCACTCTTAAGTAAAGACGACTTTATTTCTATTAAAATATACTTTATTTCTGACTATGATTATGGGCCACTTATTTTGCAAAGAATGCTTAAAAATATTTTCAATGTTCTATAAATCGTTTAAATATTTCAATAATATAAATAAAAAACAAACTATTTAATGCTATGGTCAGATTTACTTATTATACAAATTATTTCATATAAACATTTATAAAATGTAAGTATACTAAATGCCTTATACATAATCAATTTTTAAATTTACCAAAGGTTTATAAAACAGATTTTGTTTTATAAAACTTTTACAAATTTACATCGATTATGGATATGGGGGTTAGTATAAAGTACAAAAATTTAATTTTTAAGATGTCGGACCGTTAATAAATAAAGAAAAAATTATACAGTAATATGATAATAGAAAACAAACAAAAGGAAATGTCAAAATGGTTGTTTGCGGTTTGGAAAGATGGACAAATATATATCACAATAGTTGCGTATTGAGAATATTATTTTTTCTCTCGCTCTGCAAACCACGATCATTGAAAAATTGTTGTAGAACGTCAAAATAACAATATGGCTCGATATTACATTTTTTACAAATGTCAGTAGTTGCATATCTGTTATAATATGTGTAAAGTCTGTATGACATGGTAATAATATTTATAATTGTCTCCTAATGGGCTAATATAAACGTATATGAAGACATTTCGAAGCACTTCACAATGATGGCGCGTACATTATGTTTAAATAAATACTATTTATAAGTACTATAGCCAAACAAAATTGAATGTGCTGTTTTTATAATAAAAGCGAGTACTTTGAGTGGAAATTTTACATGTGTTTTGTTATTGTAACAAAAACAAAATATGTGTAAAATTTCCACTCAAAGTACTCACTTTAACTATAAAAACAGCACACAATAAATCGCTTAAGAAAATTTTAAATCGTTTGAACAGTATTTAAAAAATTGTGTTGATAACACTGTCAAACAGCGACAAGAGCGAAAAATGAAAAAGAAACATTAAATTTAATTATAATAAAATGACGAACAATTAATATTATTGGTGCAGGCCAATGCGTGTTTTTATAACAAATATAGTTCCGGCTATAAACTGGCGGATAAAAAGAAAAATTATTGGATGTAAAAAAACAATTGACCGACTGAAAAATATTTTCTTTGTTTATGTCAAAAACATATGATACGTTTTTAATGTTCTATAATCGCACTAAAGTGTTACGTTAAGTCAACATTACGGATACATTCCATCAACGGTCGGCTAACCCAGCCTTAAGAGTTAGAAGAATGTTGTTTTATTTTATAAACTTTACACTAAAACTTTTACACTAAAAAAAAATGCAAGTGTACCAAATTGCAATAGTTTTAGTATAATGTTATTTTTTTTGACAATATAAAAAGTCAAATTTTATCGACTATTCGACTTTTGAGATAACATAATCGATTGTTCGAATTTTTTCAGATTGTTAGAACAATCGACTTATAGGGGGATTTCATGTCAAGTGAACCAACTTTTAAAATCGATGTCATCCGATCGGGATGAAATTTACACCAAGGTTAGACCTATTGGATAGTAACTCAGACACAATTTTTCACAATCGGTCAAGAACTCTCTGAAACATGTTATTTTTCTCATCCATGCAACTTATTACCTATTCTTCTTAGCAAAATGTGTTCCAAATAGTTTAGATAGCTATTTCTTCAATCTTTCGATTGAAAAATATTTAAAAAAAAAATAAAAAATTTTTAATATATTTTTCCGAAATCAAAAACTTTTTCGAATAGTATCAAAATAAATGTTTTAACACAAAAATTGTATGACTTGAGCTAAAAAATATTTATTTTGATAGATATTCCACTTGCATCTTACTACGAGACCAAATAGGTCTTAAAGGAATAGACCCAAGCTTTCTTTTCAGCAAATAAAAAATTTTAAAAAGTGACTATTTTGGAAAAAAAATAGATTTTGTAAAAAAAAAGTAAAAAATTTAGTGTCTGTAATTCTCATTCACTCTGTAGCTTGATTTGTATAATATCTTTAGTTTTTCTAAAGCCTTTTGGGAAAAGGATTCCTGATGATCTGGCCTAAGCAACCAGTGAAATGCGCATAGGAACTAGCTTATCTCCCATCAAGACATGAATTGGCTAGTTGACACGGTTACTAAACCTATACTATTTTATGGGGTCTCTGTCTGGTGTGAAGCAATGGACAGGGCATCCAATCGCATACTCTTTGAAAGGGTATTAAGAAGAATGGCAATCCTGATAACAGGGGCATTGCGAACTACGGCGACGAAGTCGCTTTTTACTCTACTCAATTGGATCCCAGTAGATCTAATGGCCAGGAAACTTACACTAAGCACTGCCTTTAGGCTCATCGCCTATGGACATGCCTCCATAATAGGAAGATCACAAAATCTTCCTGATCATGTCGACTATTGCACCTTCAAACCCTTTTTGGTTTCTCAATCCCATCCAGTATGGAACCTGCTGATGGTCTCTCCGTCGATGGAACGAGGCTATCAATCTATACGGATGGGTCCAAAATGGGGGAAAGGGTGGGCGTTGGTATATACATTCCTGAATTCGGAATAAGAATATCCTTTAGACTCCCAAATGGATGCAGCATCCTTCAGGCCGAGATATCGGCCATAAGAAGAGCGGAAAACTAGCTCAGATATTACAGTGTATCTGGTAGAGCTATCCGTATATATACTGACAGTAAATCTGCAATTAAATCCCTGGTAGGTGTTTATACAACATCGAACATGGTCCAGGAATGCCGGACATCCTTAAATGAGATGGCGAGACATTCGACAGTTGTACTCACATGGGTACGTGGACACAGGGATTCTATTGCTAATTACCTGGCGGGAGGAGGAGCCTTGATGTCGGACGAAGATATAGACTTCCACTGTGGAATCCCGCTGTCAACCTGCACGGAACTGATACATGACGAATATTATGAACTTGTCCAATCAAGGTGGGAAAATGAATAAACCTGTCAAAGCCACCACTAGGATGATATGGCCTGCGTTGGACTGTAAACGCACGTCGTATCAACTTCGGTTACAACGAATACGACTGAGCAACATGGTGGCAATAATCACCGGGCATTGCACATTCGGTACCCATGCTGCGAGACTTGGGTTACCTTATCACGACTACTGTAGAAGTTGTCAGAATGAGGAAGAGGAAGAGACCATCCTACATTTCTGCTGTAACTGCCCGGCACTGGGTGATCTACGTGACAGGCACATAGGTGAACGATGCCTTAATACCCTCTCCGGATTATCTGTGAAGGATCTAAGATGTATAGACGCCTTTATTAGCGAAAGCGGGTGGTTGATAAGACCAGACATGCAAATTATGCCTCTTAGGGTCCTAGCAACCATCCCATGATTGTTTGCGTTATTTGAATTCTTTGAATTCTCGACCCATCTCCTGCTTCTTTTCTCTTTTTATATACACTCTATTCTCGAAACTTCACTATAACTAAATCTATAGATTTCCATTTCTTGAATTCCTATTTCCCTTTTTCTTCTTTCTGTTCTGTTTCTGTAATTTTTCTTCTTCAGGTATCACAAAGGGAACGATTATTGGACCCAAGTGAGCTGTACGAGACGAAAGTTTTGGACGGCTGCCTGAATACCATACCATATGCCCCAACAACAAATGTCAGTGAATTTATCAATAATTGGGAAATTTAGCACAATTCTTACTATAATATTAATTTTGTATTCCCGTATAACTCTTGATAAATTTGCAGGTGCCCGTGCATCAAGACTAAACTGGCAACTCTCTTTATTTAATAAAGCAAGTTGTTTTTATTTTGTTTTTTCTTTACCCACTTACAACTATAGTTTGAGTCGGAAAAAAGCCAACAAATTGTAGAGGCAATGTAAGAAAAGATAAACTCACTGTTTATTGTTGGAGTTTTGTTTAAGCTTTGATATTTTTACAAATTAAGCTTGAGTGTCTGTAATTCTCATTCACTCTATAGATTGATTTGTGTAATATCTTTAGTTTTTTGGACTAAGCAACCAGTGAAATGCGCACAGGAACTAGCTTGTCAGCGAATTTACCAATAATTGGGAAATTTAGCACAATTCTTACTTTAATATTAATTTTCTATTCCCGTATAACTCTTAAAAAATTTAATGTTTTGAGTTACAAAACATTTATTTTGATAGATATCGAACTCGCATCCCACTAAGCGACCAAATAGGTCTTCAAGGAAAATATCTAAGATCCCTTTCACACTAGGCAAGTTAGTTGCGCAAGTCTCTTGCCCAACAAAAAAACAGCATGTAAAATGTTCTTCTCCTTAACTTGGGGGTTACACGATCATGTTTGGCCTTTCAAGTTTTAATGCACTCACACTTTTTTACAAATACACTCACACCTTTAAAAATTGAAACGAACTTGCATTCAATTTCTCATTCAAGTTGGTGTTTCAATTTTCATTGAAGAAAACAGCTGATTACATTTGTTTGCATAATTTGTACTAACATTGTTTTCAAAATGTTTGACAAAGAGTATATGTAAAAACTATCAAGAAAAACTTGATCGTGTGGCTGCAGGGTAACCCGACATTACCTCTGGCATCAACAAACACAAGAGACTTGCGCAATTATCGATCGGAAGACATCGTCCCATAATCATAGTCAGAAATAAAGAATACTTTAAGAGAATTAAACTCGACTTTACTTAAGAGTGGACTTTAGGTCCATCATAGATAAGTTAAAGTATACTTCTGACGTTGAAGTCGACTCGAAATATAAAACTAGCTGAAGCTATTTTTTACCCCTTTAACAACAGCATCAGCTGTTCTTCGCAAAGTAAAAAAGATCGGCAAAAAGTAAAAATATTTAAGTTACAAGATATTGGTAGAAATTTGCAATTATTTAACAGTTATCAATAAAATTATTACCAAAATTATTATTACATTATTATACTTATAGTTGCAAAATAATTAAATGCAGGTTTTTATTTTAAAGTTGTTTTTAAAAAGATCCGACTTTAGTGTTTGACTATGATTATGGACCATCAATTTTAAAAGTTGGTTCACTTGACATGAAATCCCCCATATACATATGTAAAAAACTTTTAGGCACATATTCATAAACGATCACCAAGTGTTAACTAAAGGTAGGATCCAATTACCAATTATTGGTCTATTTTATACCTTGATCGTGTGATTCCACAACTTAATGGCTCTTATGTCAAACCACAACAATATTTTGCATATTTGGCCCAATCAAATGCAATCCTGCTGCGGCAATCATGTGAAGGCTTGAGAGGCAACCATGCACTCAAGGCGAATTTATATACAAGGTGGTGTCGGTGGCGAATTCAGGCAAATACGAGCGAATTCATTAATTTTTTTATATATGGAGTTTGACATTCGAAACTATGAGAGAGTCGTTTCAAATGTCAAACTCCATACATAAAGAAATAATAAATTCGCTCGTATTTTTTCTGAATTCGCCACCGACACCACCTTGTATATAAATTCCCCTTGCATGCACCAATAAAAAAAGTTTAAAATAAACCAATATTGATTGGCTTCTAGTGGGACAATTAAAGAAGACAATTCGCGATAATATTAATTTTTTTAAATGAAATATTTATTTGTAGCAGCATTTATATATGGTGTTAGGGGCACTACAGAATAAGACCATCAGTGCTTCTTTTTGTGAGCCACTCTTTGACACATATACTTTTAACATTTCTTCTTTTCTTTTATTAATTTTATAATTAAAACCGACTCAATTTTCTTTTTTTTTAATGACTAAACCATTTTTCACAATTTAACATCTAGCACAACAGCTGTTTCTCATAGTTGCCGTATTCTAGAACAATCATGTGACTGGAATGCGGCAATTATTGTCACTAAACCTTTTTGCGGCAATTTAGAACAATACAATTTATGTAAAATGAGGCAATCATGTGATTGCAGATAATTTGATTGGGACAATTTCTTTATTTTCAATTCAGCAAAAAAAATGTATAAAATTGGTGTATTGCGGCAATCGTGTGATCCTACCTTAAGTACCTATTTAAGTTATTCAGAATTGGTTACTTTCATTACAATTAGTTAGCATTTATACTACGTTTATACGCACGACTTATTCGCAAAGTCCCCTTTTACAATGCAGAAATTGAAAGGCAGACATTTTTTTCATTCTCTTTTGAACTAACCTAAATCTGTGTAATACCCACTCTACCTCTTGAACCCCTCGCCCACAAACTTCGTCTGTCTGCCTTTCAATTTCTACATTGTAAAAGGGGACAAATAAATATATTGAAAGTTAGAAAATTAGTGAATTAATTTTTTATTTGCAAGTAGCTAACTCACGAAAACAATTCCTGATTAACGACCCTTTTTTATTTTCTCTATTTATAAACATAATTATAATTGCATTGGAGCAATTATAATAACCAAACATTTCTTTTAGATCACAAAAAGCTTAAATCACTCTATAAGCAAGCAAATAATCTTGTTTATTTATAATAAAAAGTAGGAACTTTAACTCTCAAAGTTCTAATTTTATTCATGGTCCTAAGGTGAGAACCAAAGCCCTAAGAAAATCTACATCATCTATTGTCTCTCGAGTGTCACTCAAGATAATTTAATTGCATCAAGGTCTATTGAAGGAGGTAAAAGAATAAGAAAATAACTTCAGTACCAATGGAAGTGAGTAAGTAGCAAACATAACCGCTTACATGTATTTCTTTACACATAAAACAGAAAACAACAACAAAAACATACAACAATAAAAAAGTGCGTGCAAATTTAATAAATAAAACAATTATAAAAATCGTAAAAACGCAATAACAAAACTAAAAACAATTCAAATATAACGATTTTAATGGCTGATTTAAAAGTAGCATAATGCTTTCAAATAACAGTGCTGTAAAACTGTAACATATCTGTGGGCATTATTAAATAAAAGCTTTCAGTTGATTTGATCGTAAGTTGGCAACGCTGTATTCGATTTCGAATATTCAGTTAAATAACACTGTAGAAAGTACACCACAGATGGCGTATGTATTAGAAACCTCTAGACCAGGGAAAGGCAACCTATACTATTGCATTTTACGATTGTATTAGTTATACACTCTCTCCGCTCTCACCACGAATCGGTGTTACCAGTAAAGTTTCGTCTCTTTTCCCCAATTAAAAATGTAAAATCTCATATTGTTCATCATACATCTTTAAAAGTTGGGACATTTTTTTTTCACTGGCAACGCTGATTCTTAAATTGTGCGATAAAAAATCGATACACAACATGCTTGTTTGAGTTCTCAAGCTAGACTGATTAAAAGTTGTTTATTTCTCTACAATGCGTGTGCACACGTACGTAAGAGAAGAGTAAATGAAAAACGCGGCGCCCATGTTTTGCCTTCCCTGCTCTAGACAGTTAAAGAGAAATCGAGAGTGCGGATGGCAGTGTTATAAATAGTAGCAGAGGTTGCAGTGAGTTTATCAGAGACGCTTTTCGAATAAACATCAACTAGAGCCTTAATGTGTATTGTGTTTTTCAAGTAAATTCATGTACATTATAAATTGTGTCTGTATTTCTGTGAATTTGCAAACGTGTATAAAAAAACGTTGAGTGACTATTTAATTCTTTTGTTGTACATTTAAATAAATAAAGAGATGTTACAATTTTCAAACTACTAAACGGCTTTTATTTGCAATCAAAAGTATCCGGTTTATTTAAAGGAAATAAACCAGCGTTTTGAAAAGGTTAAAACGTAACAATTGGTGTCAGAAGTGGCATTGCAAAGTAATAAGCATGAAGTTTGAGGAACTGAAAGTTGAACAACTCAAGAAGGAATTGAGTAACTTGGAGCTACAAACAGCCGGTAACAAGGCAGAATTGCAAAAGAGGCTTATAGACGAATTCAAACGGCGTGATATTGACATCGGTGCTTACGAATTCGAGTATAAGGAAGAAATGGAAGTTTCTACACGTTCAACAACAAGCAGCATGGATTTAAGCACTATGTTCGCGGCTATGATGGAAAAAATGGAAACAGCCAACAAGAACCTGGAAGCGAAATTGAACGAAAATTCGAAACAGCTTGCGGAGGTTAAAACTGAACTTCTAGCTGAAGTCAAAGAAGAATTTCAAGAAACATCTAGAGTCAACAATGAGAAATTTCTTGCCGACAATGAGAAACTTCGTTCTGAGGTTAAAGCTGAAGGCAAAGAAACTATTAAACACTTAGAGGAAATGGAAGCGAAACTCCAAGAATCTTCTAGAGTAACAGATGAGAAAATTCAGGAAATGTCTGAGGTTATTAACTGCAGAGTGGATGTCATTGAAAGGTTTCGGACTTAGAAACAAAAGTGAATAATGTTCAATGTCAAGAAGGAGCAGTTATTAACAACAGAATGGATGAAATTGACAAAAAGGTGTCCGAAAAGGTGTAACAAAAGTTAATAGTCATCAGTATCAAGAAGGAGCGGTAGGAATTATTCCAGAATCCTCTAGTAGAATAAAGGCCCCTAGTTTTGATGGCACTACACCATTTAATGTGTTCAAATTCCAGTTTGATACAGTTGCCATTAGAAACATGTGGAACAATGAAGAAAAAGCTATAGAATTGATTTTGGCCTTGAAAGGGAACGCAGCAATAGTTCTTGAAAGCGTACCAGTAAGTAACAGAAATAGCTATGATGACATAATGGATGCTCTACAACGTAAGTATGGTGGAGAACACATGAAAGAAATATACCGAATGGAATTGCGTGGTAGAGTACAAACACCTAATGAGACGCTACAAGACTTTGCGGCAGAAATCGAACGTTTGATGCAGCTTACATATCCAGACGAAAACCATCCGTTATTGGACCATTTCAAGATTGAGGCATTTGTGAATGGGCTTCGTGACCCTGATGTAAAACATGCGGTTTATGCCACACGGAAGTCAACATTTGCGGACACCATTTCATTCGCGTTGGCACAAGAAACAGCAAAATTAATGTCTAAGCCGCAAATATGCAAGGTACGGAATATCGAGGTTATAGCTGTAAATGAGAGAAATATAGTCAGTGAAATAAAAGAGGCAGTTTTAGAGGCTTTAAATGAGAAGCAAGGTAAAGCTAAAATCAAATGCTATAACTGCGGAAAAACTGGTCATATTCAGCGAAACTGCAAAGCATCGAGAAAACGAGCCAGATCTGTTTCGCCAAGAAACGAGCAGCAGGCGAATCGTAGTTCATCACAAGAGTCACCTTTAAACTTAAACGAGCTAGCGCTATGGGGCAAGAACTAGCTTCCACATCTGAGGGCCCCACAATCTCCATATCCGTAATTCAGCAGAAAAATAGGAACCTTACTGCTTGTGAGTACATAAACGGTCAGAAGCACGTTTTTACTATAGACACCGATTTAGTCAAAAACACAATTGAACCCTTACGTGGGGTAAGTCTGCGCACAGCTACTGGGGAGCCAGCCACTGTCTATGGTAAAGTAAATGTGAAAGTAACCATTGCCAATGTTAGCGTCAATCATGTATTTATTGTTGCCGATATTGTGGACGAAGTAATCATTGGTGCTGATTTCATGATGTCATGGCATTACTTTGGATATGGGACAAAAGGTTATGATTTGGCGAAATGTGGAAATACCCCTTGACGTCGGATATGAAAATAGGACTCAAGTAAGAAAGCTAGTTACCGTCAAGCATCTGAGACTACCACCACAGTCAGAAACTTTAGTATGGGCCTGTATGGACGGAGATTGTGAGGACAACAGTTTGTGGGTGGTAGAACCAGCAGAAATAAAAAGTGATCTTATAACAGCAAAAGCCCTCGTTAAACCCTGCAACAACAAAATAGTTCCTGTAAGAGTGCTTAACCTGTCCAGCTCTGAAAAAGTCGTTAAGCCAAATTCCGAAATAGGTCGATGCACTTCAGCAGAGGCAGTAATCAATTGCGAGAAAAACCCGGAACATGCCAATAAATCCACCAAGGAACACGAGCTACTAGCGGAATATGTGGGGAAATGGGTAGGAGGATTAGAGCCGCCCGATAGAAATAAAGCCAAACAGCTTCTGAAGAAACATACCTCGGTCTTCGCCTTAAAAAGTCAAAGCAAAGGTAGAACGGCAATTGTAAAGCATCAAATAAATACTGGCGAAGCGAGGCCCATAAAGCAGGCGCTCAGAAGTATTCCTCTAGCAAAACGAAGTGAGGTGATGGAGTTGGTTAACGAAATGGACCGGGATGGAGTAATCGAACCATCTTCAAGTCCTTGGAGCTCGCCTGTTGTGTTAGTTAAAAAGAAAGACGGCAGCACTAGGTTTTGCGTCGATTATAGAAAGCTGAACGACGTTACCAAAAAAGACAGCTACCCGCTACCAAGAATTGACGACACCCTGGACACATTAGCTGGAACAAAATGGTTCTCCACATTGGACTTGCAAAGTGGTTATTGGCAGGTAGAGATTGCAGAAAAAGACAAAGAGAAAACTGCGTTTAGTGCCAGTGATGGATTATGGCAGTTTAATGTGATGCCCTTTGGACTCTGCAATGCTCCAGCCACATTCGAGCGTTTAATGGAACATGTGTTGAAAGGACTTCACTGGAAGACATGTTTGGTGTACCTCGATGACATAATTGTCATGGGGAAGTCTTTCGATGAACACTTGAAAAACCTTGAAGAAGTCCTTAAACGAATAGCAGCGGCTGGACTAAAACTTAGCGTAAAGAAATGTGCATTGTTCCAGAAAGAAGTTAAGTATTTAGGGCATCGCGTAACAGCAGACGGCATATCAACAGATGAGGATAAAATAGGAGCCGTAAAGGACTGGCCTCGTTCGAGAAATCTTCACGAATTGCGCAGTTTTGTAGGCCTTTGCACGTACTACCGACGATTTGCCAGTGTTGCCGCAAGCCTACATGAGCTAACGCAGAAGTCGCGAGCGTTCCTGTGAAGTGAATCTCATGAACAGGCATTCCTTCAGTTAAAGGAATTGTTGTGTACAGCACCAATTTTGGCATATCCCATCCCAGGGGCGAAGTTTGTGCTAGACAGCGATGCGAGTGGATACGGAATAGGCGGTGTGCTTTCGCAGATGATCAACGGGACGGAAAAAGTCATAGGCTACTACAGCCGAATACTCTCCAAGTCTGAGAGAAATTACTGCGTAACGCGACGTGAACTCTTGGCAGTATTAGAGTGTGTGAAGCATTTCCACAAGTATTTGTATGGTCAGCACTTCCAACTGAGAACCGATCATTCTGCCCTCAGGTCGTTGTTGCAATTTAAACAACCTGAAGGGCAACTGGCTCGTTGGATTGAGCGGCTTCAGAGCTATGACTTTAGCATCGAGCTCCGGAAGGGTTTGAAACACGGCAATGCGGACGCGCTCTCAAGACGGCCTTGCAACGTGGAATGCACGCATTGCGCAAAAGCCGAGAGAAAGGAATGTGTCATTGACGTTCGACTAATGCATATAGAGTGCAGTGCAGATTGGTCTGTATCGCAGAGAAATGACCCCATACTGTCAAAAATAATATCGGCAAAAGAAGAAGGCAGAAGGCCAGCCCGCAATGAAATATCGGCCGAAAGTCCTCTGATGAAATCATATTGGGCCCTATGGAATAGTCTACAATTGTTAAATGGCTGCTTATACCGCATATGGGAAAGTGCTGACGGTAAAACAGTGACAAATCTAATTGTTGTACCATCCTCTAAAATAAACGAAGTAATGAAAGAGTTTCATGACGGGACCAGTGGTGATCATCTTGGTGTGACAAACACCTTAGAGAAGCTAAAACAACGTTTTTATTGGGTGAGTTGTCAGCAAGCAGTAGCCGGTTGGGTAGCCAATTGTCCACAGTGCATAGCAGCGAAGGGCCCAGTAAGAAGAAGTCGTGGACAACTTCAGTAGTACAACTCAGGTGCGTCATTCGAGCGGATTGCGATGGATGTAGCAGGCCCTTTCCCTGTCAGTGATGCTGGAAACCGTTACGTATTTGTGAACAACTGGGTGTGTCGCTATGGTGTTCCACTGGAGTTGCACTCGGATCAGGGTAGAAATTTTGAATCCGCCGTATTCAAGGAAATGTGCGATTTATACGGAATAAGAAAAACCAGAACAACGCCACTGCATCCTCAATCTGATGGCATGGTCGAATGATTCAATCGCACCCTGGAGGAATATTTAAGAAAAGTGGTCAGTGCACACCAGAAGGACTGGGATGAACACATACCAAAATTTCTATTGGCATACAGGTCAGCTGTTCATGACTCGACCTCTCGAACACCTGCAAAAATTGTCTTCGGGACAGAACTCAAGTTGCCTGGTGACTTAGAATTCGGTATTAAGCCCTCATCAAATAATGAAAACACTTCCCAAGAGCAAGATGCCCTTAACGAACTTCACGAATTCGTACGCAGACGAATAAAAATGACCAGCGACAAAATGAAAGCCAGATACGATCGAGCAGCGAATTCTGAGGGATTTAATGAAGGCCAACTTGTACTGCTGTATAACCCACAACGCAAGAAAGGACTGTCTCCGAAACTACAAACCCATTGGGATGGACCATACAAGGTGATTAAGAAATTAAACGATGTGGTGTACAGAATACAGATAGAAAAGAGCCCGAGATCTAAATTGAAGGTCGTACATCTAGAACGACTAGCCGCCTATGGGAGAAGTGAATCTATGCCTATTCGGGACGAACAGGCTTAAGCGGCGGGCAGTGTTACGAAATTGTACTTGAATTCAAATATAACGATTTTAACGGCTGATTACAAGTAGCATAATGCTTTCAAATAACAGTGCTGTAAAACTGTAACATATCTGTGGGCATTATTAAATAAAAGCTTTCAGTTGATTTGATCGTAAGTTGGCAACGCTGTATTCGATTTCGAATATTCAGTTAAAGAACATTGTAGAAAGTACACCACAGATGGCGTATGTATTAGAAACCTCTAGACAGTTAAAGAGAAATCGAGAGTGCGGATGGCAGTGTTATAAATAGTAGCAGAGGTTGCAGTCGTTAGTGAGTTTATCAGAGACGCTTTTCGAATAAACATCAACTAGAGCCTTAATGTGTATTGTGTTTTTCAAGTAAATTCATGTACATTATAAATTGTGTCTGTATTTCTGTGAATTTGCAAACGTGTATAAAAAACGTTGAGTGACTATTTAATTCTTTTGTTGTACATTTAAATAAATAAAGAGTTGTTACAATTTTCAAACTACTAAACGGCTTTTATTTGCAATCAAAAGTATCCGGTTTATTTAAAGGAAATAAACCAGCGTTTTGAAAAGGTTAAAACGTAACAATTGGTGTCAGAAGTGGCATTGCAAAGTAATAAGCATGAAGTTTGAGGAACTGAAAGTTGAACAACTCAAGAAGGAATTGAGTAACTTGGAGCTACAAACAGCCGGTAACAAGGCAGAATTGCAAAAGAGGCTTATAGACGAATTCAAACGGCGTGATATTGACATCGGTGCTTACGAATTCGAGTATAAGGAAGAAATGGAAGTTTATACACGTTCAACAACAAGCAGCATGGATTTAAGCACTATGTTCGCGGCTATGATGGAAAAAATGGAAACAGCCAACAAGAACCTGGAAGCGAAATTGAACGAAAATTCGAAACAGCTTGCGGAGGTTAAAACTGAACTTCTAGCTGAAGTCAAAGAAGAATTTCAAGAAACATCTAGAGTCAACAATGAGAAATTTCTTGCCGACAATGAGAAACTTCGTTCTGAGGTTAAAGCTGAAGGCAAAGAAACTATTAAACACTTAGAGGAAATGGAAGCGAAACTCCAAGAATCTTCTAGAGTAACAGATGAGAAAATTCAGGAAATGTCTGAGGTTATTAACTGCAGAGTGGATGTCATTGAAAGGTTTCGGACTTAGAAACAAAAGTGAATAATGTTCAATGTCAAGAAGGAGCAGTTATTAACAACAGAATGGATGAAATTGACAAAAAGGTGTCCGAAAAGGTGTAACAAAAGTTAATAGTCATCAGTATCAAGAAGGAGCGGTAGGAATTATTCCAGAATCCTCTAGTAGAATAAAGGCCCCTAGTTTTGATGGCACTACACCATTTAATGTGTTCAAATTCCAGTTTGATACAGTTGCCATTAGAAACATGTGGAACAATGAAGAAAAAGCTATAGAATTGATTTTGGCCTTGAAAGGGAACGCAGCAATAGTTCTTGAAAGCGTACCAGTAAGTAACAGAAATAGCTATGATGACATAATGGATGCTCTACAACGTAAGTATGGTGGAGAACACATGAAAGAAATATACCGAATGGAATTGCGTGGTAGAGTACAAACACCTAATGAGACGCAAGACAAGACTTTGCGGCAGAAATCGAACGTTTGATGCAGCTTACATATCCAGACGAAAGCCATCCGTTATTGGACCATTTCAAGATTGAGGCATTTGTGAATGGGCTTCGTGACCCTGATGTAAAACATGCGGTTTATGCCACACGGAAGTCAACATTTGCGGAAACCATTTCATTCGCGTTGGCACAAGAAACAGCAAAATTAATGTCTAAGCCGCAAATATGCAAGGTACGGAATATCGAGGTTATAGCTGTAAATGAGAGAAATATAGTCAGTGAAATAAAAGAGGCAGTTTTAGAGGCTTTAAATGAGAAGCAAGGTAAAGCTAAAATCAAATGCTATAACTGCGGAAAAACTGGTCATATTCAGCGAAACTGCAAAGCATCGAGAAAACGAGCCAGATCTGTTTCGACAAGAAACGAGCAGCAGGCGAATCGTAGTTCATCACAAGAGTCACCTTTAAACTTAAACGAGCTAGCGCTATGGGGCAAGAACTAGCTTCCACATCTGAGGGCCCCACAATCTCCATATCCGTAATTCAGCAGAAAAATAGGAACCTTACTGCTTGTGGGTACATAAACGGTCAGAAGCACGTTTTTACTATAGACACCGATTTAGTCAAAAACACAATTGAACCCTTACGTGGGGTAAGTCTGCGCACAGCTACTGGGGAGCCAGCCACTGTCTATGGTAAAGTAAATGTGAAAGTAACCATTGCCAATGTTAGCGTCAATCATGTATTTATTGTTGCCGATATTGTGGACGAAGTAATGATTGGTGCTGATTTCATGATGTCATGGCATTACTTTGGATATGGGACAAAAGGTTATGATTTGGCGAAATGTGGAAATACCCCTTGACGTCGGATATGAAAATAGGACTCAAGTAAGAAAGCTAGTTACCGTCAAGCATCTGAGACTACCACCACAGTCAGAAACTTTAGTATGGGCCTGTATGGAGGGAGATTGTGAGGACAACAGTTTGTGGGTGGTAGAACCAGCAGAAATAAAAAGTGATCTTATAACAGCAAAAGCCCTCGTTAAACCCTGCAACAACAAAATAGTTCCTGTAAGAGTGCTTAACCTGTCCAGCTCTGAAAAAGTCGTTAAGCCAAATTCCGAAATAGGTCGATGCACTTCAGCAGAGGCAGTAATCAATTGCGAGAAAAACCCGGAACATGCCAATAAATCCACCAAGGAACACGAGCTACTAGCGGAATATGTGGGGAAATGGGTAGGAGGATTAGAGCCGCCCGATAGAAATAAAGCCAAACAGCTTCTGAAGAAACATACCTCGGTCTTCGCCTTAAAAAGTCAAAGCAAAGGTAGAACGGCAATTGTAAAGCATCAAATAAATACTGGCGAAGCGAGGCCCATAAAGCAGGCGCTCAGAAGTATTCCTCTAGCAAAACGAAGTGAGGTGATGGAGTTGGTTAACGAAATGGACCGGGATGGAGTAATCGAACCATCTTCAAGTCCTTGGAGCTCGCCTGTTGTGTTAGTTAAAAAGAAAGACGGCAGCACTAGGTTTTGCGTCGATTATAGAAAGCTGAACGACGTTACCAAAAAAGACAGCTACCCGCTACCAAGAATTGACGACACCCTGGACACATTAGCTGGAACAAAATGGTTCTCCACATTGGACTTGCAAAGTGGTTATTGGCAGGTAGAGATTGCAGAAAAAGACAAAGAGAAAACTGCGTTTAGTGCCAGTGATGGATTATGGCAGTTTAATGTGATGCCCTTTGGACTCTGCAATGCTCCAGCCACATTCGAGCGTTTAATGGAACATGTGTTGAAAGGACTTCACTGGAAGACATGTTTGGTGTACCTCGATGACATAATTGTCATGGGGAAGTCTTTCGATGAACACTTGAAAAACCTTGAAGAAGTCCTTAAACGAATAGCAGCGGCTGGACTAAAACTTAGCGTAAAGAAATGTGCATTGTTCCAGAAAGAAGTTAAGTATTTAGGGCATCGCGTAACAGCAGACGGCATATCAACAGATGAGGATAAAATAGGAGCCGTAAAGGACTGGCCTCGTTCGAGAAATCTTCACGAATTGCGCAGTTTTGTAGGCCTTTGCACGTACTACCGACGATTTGTACCGAATTTTGCCAGTGTTGCCGCAAGCCTACATGAGCTAACGCAGAAGTCGCGAGCGTTCCTGTGAAGTGAATCTCATGAACAGGCATTCCTTCAGTTAAAGGAATTGTTGTGTACAGCACCAATTTTGGCATATCCCATCCCAGGGGCGAAGTTTGTGCTAGACAGCGATGCGAGTGGATACGGAATAGGCGGTGTGCTTTCGCAGGTGATCAACGGGACGGAAAAGGTCATAGGCTACTACAGCCGAATACTCTCCAAGTCTGAGAGAAATTACTGCGTAACGCGACGTGAACTCTTGGCAGTATTAGAGTGTGTGAAGCATTTCCACAAGTATTTGTATGGTCAGCACTTCCAACTGAGAACCGATCATTCTGCCCTCAGGTGGTTGTTGCAATTTAAACAACCTGAAGGGCAACTGGCTCGTTGGATTGAGCGGCTTCAGAGCTATGACTTTAGCATCGAGCACCGGAAGGGTTTGAAACACGGCAATGCGGACGCGCTCTCAAGACGGCCTTGCAACGTGGAATGCACGCATTGCGCAAAAGCCGAGAGAAAGGAATGTGTCATTGACGTTCGACTAATGCATATAGAGTGCAGTGCAGATTGGTCTGTATCGCAGAGAAATGACCCCATACTGTCAAAAATAATATCGGTAAAAGAAGAAGGCAGAAGGCCAGCCCGCAATGAAATATCGGCCGAAAGTCCTCTGATGAAATCATATTGGGCCCTATGGAATAGTCTACAATTGTTAAATGGCTGCTTATACCGCATATGGGAAAGTGCTGACGGTAAAACAGTGACAAATCTAATTGTTGTACCATCCTCTAAAATAAACGAAGTAATGAAAGAGTTTCATGACGGGACCAGTGGTGGTCATCTTGGTGTGACAAACACCTTAGAGAAGCTAAAACAACGTTTTTATTGGGTGAGTTGTCAGCAAGCAGTAGCCGATTGGGTAGCCAATTGTCCACAGTGCATAGCAGCGAAGGGCCCAGTAAGAAGAAGTCGTGGACCACTTCAGTAGTACAACTCAGATGCGTCATTCGAGCTGATTGCGATGGATGTAGCAGGCCCTTTCCCTGTCAGTGATGCTGGAAACCGTTACGTATTTGTGAACAACTGGGTGTGTCGCTATGGTGTTCCACTGGAGTTGCACTCGGATCAGGGTAGAAATTTTGAATCCGCCGTATTCAAGGAAATGTGCGATTTATACGGAATAAGAAAAACCAGAACAACGCCACTGCATCCTCAATCTGATGGCATGGTCGAATGATTCAATCGCACCCTGGAGGAATATTTAAGAAAAGTGGTCAGTGCACACCAGAAGGACTGGGATGAACACATACCAAAATTTCTATTGGCATACAGGTCAGCTGTTCATAACTCGACCTCTCGAACACCTGCAAAAATTGTCTTCGGGACAGAACTCAAGTTGCCTGGTGACTTAGAATTCGGTATTAAGCCCTCATCAAATAATGAAAACACTTCTCAAGAGCAAGATGCCCTTAACAAACTTCACGAATTCGTACGCAGACGAATAAAAATGACCAGCGACAAAATGAAAGCCAGATACGATCGAGCAGCGAATTCTGAGGGATTTAATGAAGGCCAACTTGTACTGCTGTATAACCCACAACGCAAGAAAGGACTGTCTCCGAAACTACAAACCCATTGGGATGGACCATACAAGGTGATTAAGAAATTAAACGATGTGGTGTACAGAATACAGATAGAAAAGAGCCCGAGATCTAAATTGAAGGTCGTACATCTAGAACGACTAGCCGCCTATGGGAGAAGTGAATCTATGCCTATTCGGGACGAACAGGCTTAAGCGGGGGGCAGTGTTACGAAATTGTACTTGAATTCAAATATAACGATTTTAACGGCTGATTACAAGTAGCATAATGCTTTCAAATAACAGTGCTGTAAAACTGTAACATATCTGTGGGCATTATTAAATAAAAGCTTTCAGTTGATTTGATCGTAAGTTGGCAACGCTGTATTCGATTTCGAATATTCAGTTAAAGAACATTGTAGAAAGTACACCACAGATGGCGTATGTATTAGAAACCTCTATACAGTTAAATAGAAATCTAGAGTGCAGATGGCAGTGTTATAAATAGTAGCAGAGGTTGCAGTCGTTAGTGAGTTTATCAGAGACGCTTTTCGAATAAACATTAACTAGAGCATTAAAGTGTATTGTGTTTTTCAAGTAAATTCGTGTACATTATAAATTGTGTCTGTATTTCTGTGAATTTGCAAACGTGTATAAAAAACAAACATAATTCTGTTGTTGTACATTTAAATAAATAAAGAGTTCTTACAATTTTCAAACTACTAAACGGCTTTTATTTGCAATCAAAAGTATCCGGTTTATTTAAAGGAAATAAACCAGCGTTTTGAAAAGGTTAAAACGTAACAATATATAATACTGCTATTTTCAAATTAAAATATTAAAGTCTGTCTAAAAAACATACAAAAAGATTCAAGATAGTTAAAACAAAAAAAAAGTCCGTAAAAAAAACAATAAATATAAAAGTGCCATTTTATCAAGACAGTTAAAAACCAAAAAAAAAAAGTCCGTAAAAAATTATATAAAAGTGTAATTTTTTCAAGACAGTTAAAAACAAAAAAATCCGTAAAAAAACATATAAATGTGCCATTTTCCAAAAAATTAGTTTTTCTAAAAAACATACAAAAGTGTCATCTTACAAAAAAAAAGTCCGTTTGAAACATAAAATCGCCATATTTGAACAGAAAAAACAAAAAATAAAGTCCGTTTAAAAATTATCAAAATTTCATCTTTACAAAAACAAAGAAAATCAATTATTTGAAATTGCTAAAAAAGAAAGAAAAACAACATTTTGCAAAAAATATATAAACCGTAATAAAAAGCCGCCATATTATATAAAAATGTGTATATAAAAGAAAATCCGCCATATTGAAAAAAAAATAAAGAAAAGTTATTTCATACCTATAAAAGAAAACTGTATACCTTATATACATATAAAAAAAAATCCACCATTAAAAAATATTTTTACTTAAAAACCATTTTTTTTAAATATATTTAAAGTAAATAAAAACAAATTAAATAAAATAAAATTTTAACAAAGAAAATTATTAAAACACCTAAATAAAAAAAATATTGCAATAATAATAAATATTTTGTTCATCAAATAAAACCAAATAAGAAAAAACTTTTTCTAATACCTAAACAAAATAAATCGAATTTACGAAATTACTTTTTTACCAAACGAATATCAAAAGAAAGAAAAAAGATCCCGTTATAAATACAACAAAATTCTTGAAAGAAGAACAACAATTATACATATGTACGTGTTGTATGTCGTTGGCGTATGTTTATAAGGTAAATCTCTTTAAAAAACAAATTCCCTTAACATTTTTCATCAAAATTTTAAACACTTTAAAAACCCTTTGAATTCTCTTAAACTCTTATTGGAAAGCTTTCGAACATAAAACAATAACGATCATAGAGAATAGATATAGAGTAGAAACTCTCCTGTCAAAGACCTAACTCAGTTGTTAAAAACCTAAGTGGTGAGAATGTATTAGTAGAACAAACTATGTGAAAACAAATACAACACTCGTATGTGTGATTATTTTGAGTAATTTTTTGGTTTGAGTTTTTTTCTAGTTTCCGCTCTATGTTCTCTATGATAACGATCTCTTAGAACACTCTCTTGAGTATTATTTACCATAAAGTTTGCTCTCTTATAGGAGTTTTATCTAAAATAACTCATTACTTACGATTTCTTTACAATCTTGCTCTTATTTGTACATACGTACAAATAATTTTATACAGTCCATTCGTATTAAAACAAAAAACAAAACAATACTCAACTTTGTTCTTTTAACTTCAGTGTTACCAGGAAGTATTGGCAAAGTAAATTTATTCAAAATAAATATAAATTTGTCTGTTGCGTTTTTAAAACTCTTTTAAAATTTTAAAAATTACACAAGACTCATTATGAAAAAACCTGCTAACACCAACCTACTAACACCAACATCAAATTTTAAAATCAAGCTCACCATTTAAAATAAATAATTCATCATCGGCAACACTGACTTGCTTAAGTAAAAAGTTAAAATTTGGTGGTGGTTTTTTAAAACAGTCTCTCACTTTTGCAAACAACTAACCCTACTTTAACGCGCTTCTGAACCAAAATTGCGTACATATACTAATTTATTTAAAATTTTTCTACATTTTATTACAAAATTTTTCAAATCAAAATTTTCAAAATATAAAATAAAAAGAAAAAGAAGAATCTCAACTTCTAAACTAAAATCTATTAACCAAGTTAAATTCAAGGTTATGAAATTATATACATACTGAATACGAAATTTTTTTAACGAATAATAACAAGAATATTAAGCAATTTTATAATATACCTAGCTTCTTATTTTTTATTATTTATTATTTTTATTTTTTTTTTATATTTACAAACTATTTTAAACCAAAACCTAATATTTCATTTGAAACTATTAAACAATATTGTTAATTAGTTCGATTTAATTTTGGTTTTCTTTACTTCAACGTATTGCAAGTAGAGATACAAATCTAAAACTCAACCTCTATTTACATAAAATAAATTTTCTTTGATATTCATATCTAATGCTATACCGATAAATAGCCCCTAAAAACCCACAAATACATAAGTAAAAACAAATGCAATCTCAATTGTCTTCCATACAATTGTAAATCTCTTTAACCAGATTATATCGTCTGGCACTATACCCGCTTACATAAAATAAATTTTCTTAGATATTCATATCTAGTACAATACCGACAAATAGCCCCTAAAAACCAGCAAATACAAAAGTAAAAACAAATACAATCTGAATTGTCTTCCATACAATTTCAAGTCTGTTTAACCAGATTATCTCGTCTGACACTAAAACCGCAGACAATAATATAAACAATTAAAATTTAAATTAAAATTTAAAACAAATTTTTAAGTCCTTGTACTTTTAATGTCAGAGTTTATTTGTCAAAATAAATACATCATCTAAAAAAGACAATAACTCCAATTCAGCTCTAAACGAGCGCTTTATATTTGACTGCAATCATTTACTGCAGTTCTATCAAAAGTTTAATCAAGCACCCGTTGAAGATAACACAGATTCCGTGCTCGAGGTTAAATTGAAAGATTTAGACTCAAGATTGGCAAAAGTAGAGGCTTCCTATGAGAAAATTATGCTTGCCCCTGAAAATGATGTGAATTCTAAATTTAAAGAAGCAGCTAAAACTAATTTTGATTCTTGCATCGATGCTTATTATTTCTGTACTTCACAAATCATTGATTTAATGAAGACAATTAGACTAGACACATCTCAAGCCCAAGGTTTTAATACGTCTGCTCGATATTCACTACCTCACCAAACTCTCGCACAAAATTTACCTCTAGATAACTCAAATATTAGCATCAAAATACCACCCTGTGACACAGAAATATTTTACGGCAGCTATGAACAATGGCTATCATTTCGGGATATGCCATTCAAAACTAACTCCAGTCACAAAACTGTACCACCTCCGTAACAAAACTAAAGGTGAAGCAGGCGAAATTGTCAAAGGTTACACTCTTTCTCACGACAATTTTGATCTCGCCTGGAACGCATTAAAAACTCGTTATGAAAATAAACGAGTACTCGTAGATAATCAGATAAAAATATTATTCGATATTCCATCTGCTAAAAATGAAGACAGTGAGTCAATCAGACGAATGCAATCCTCTGTAAGTGATTCTTTAGCTACCCATGAAACCCTTGGAATTAAAGTAGAAAGCTTTGATCCAATTTTAATTCATCTAATCTCGACAAAACTCCCAGAATTTACACTTTCTCTATGGGAACAATCGCTCACATCTCCCCGTGAGCTTCCAAAATGGTCTCAAATGTCGCAATTTCTAGTCAACAGGTATGAGGCACTCGAACGTCTTAATAGTATAAAAACAGCGAAAGATTGCTTTGTCTTAACAGATACACCAAAGTCAAAAATACAATCATATGTCTCGCAAGAAAGTTTAATTCCCCCATGTAAATTATGTAATGATACTCACACTCTAAGAAAATGTCCCAAGTTTCGAACATTTACTGTTCAACAAAGGATAGTATATACATAATCTATCCTTTGTTGAACAGTAAATGTTTGAAACTTGGGACATTTTCTTAGAGTGTGAGAAAACAAGTATTGTAATAATTGTTTGTGTCCAACCCATACAAAAACAAATTGTAAAAGTAAAAATACTTATCTGAATTGTAAAAAAACACATCACACATTATTACATATAAAAAAAAACTGGTCAAACTCTCCTTAATATGGAGAACATTTCACCATAAGAGCCTTAATTGATCCTGGTTCACAACGCACATTTTTATCCAAAAGAATAAGAAATAGGCTTCAACTTCCATACACAAAATCTCACTATGATATAGTTGTTATTGGAGGTCAAAAACAATCCGCAAATAAGGAATGTGAATTTATGTTGTACGCCAAAAGATACAACATAAAATTCTCAATTAAAGCTATAATTTTGCCAAAAGTTACCAAAACTCTCCCTTCATACACATTTGAAATCCCAAAATCTCCTGAATTACATGAACTAGACTTAGCTGACCCAACATTTAATCAATCATCACAAATAGATTTGTTACTAGGAAATGACTATGAGCATTTCATAAATATTGAAGGCATAAAGAAGAATATTTGCGGAAAAACCACAGCATACAACACTATTTTTGGTTGGGTACTCAGCGGTCCCATAAACTCTATAAATATTCAATCTTTTACAACATCTGTGATACCGTCAGACACATCTGATCTCAATGATCTTCTGCAAAAATTCTGGGAACAAGAAGAAATTCCCACATCTCGAATAAAATCAGATGAAGATATATATTGCGAAGAATTATATACACAACCGACTGAACGTCGTGAAGATGGAAGGTATATTGTAAGGTGAGTTTTTCTCGGCTCTTCACGTTTCGTAGCCTTAGCTCAATATTCACGAATGGAAAAAAATTTTGCCAAAGATACAAATCTCCAATCCCAGTATAATGCTGTTCTCGATGAATATTTAACGCTTGACCACATGGAAGAAACTTCATATCGTGAAATTGTGGTACAAGATAAATATCATTCATTCTACTTACCTCATCATGCTGTAGTTCGCCCTGAACATAAGCATGATGGATTGTCTTTAACGCCTCACGGAAAACCTAATCGCAATTTGCCTTAATTTATTATATACTGGACCAATTCTTCAACGCGACTTAATAACAGTTATTCTCAACTGGAGAAAATATCAATATGTATTTAGTTCTGACATTCAAAAAATGTATCGCCAGATACTAATTCACTCCAAAGATAGGCCCTTTCAAAAAATTTTATTTCAAAACAAACCCAACGGTCCTATTAGAGATTTTCAGTTGATAACTGTAACATTTGAAATAAGTAGTGCTCCCTATCTTGCAATTCGCACTCTGCTTCAAATAGCATCTGATCACGAAACATCAAACCCAAGAATAGCTACAATTTTACGCAATGAAACCTATGTTGATGACATTCTCACTGGCGGCCATTATATAGAAGATACTTTATCTGTTCAGACCCAATTAATTCATATTGTTACGAAATTGTACTTGAATTCAAATGTAACGATTTTAACGGCTGATTTAAAAGTAGCAGAATGTTTACAAATAGCAGTGCTGTAATAGCAAACTGTAACATATCTGTGGGCATTATTAACATTGAATAAAAGCTTTCAGTTGAACATTGATCGTAAGTTGGCAACGCTGTTTGCTGCGACCGTATATTCGAATTCGAATATTCAGTTAAAGAACATTGTAGAAAGTACACCACAGATGGCGTATGTATTAGAAACCTCTAGACAGTTAAAGAGAAATCTAGAGTACAGATGCCAGTGTTATAAATAGTGGCAGAGGTTGCAGTCGTGAGTGAGTTTATCAGAGACGCTTTTCGAATAAACATCAACTGAGTGCCTTAAAGTGTGCTGTATTTTGAAGTGAATTCGTGTACATTATAAAGGGTATCTGTATTTCTGCGAATTTATAAACGTGTATAAAAAACATTGAGTGACTATTTAATTCTGTTGTTGTAAATTTTTAAATAAATAAAGAGTTGTTACAATTTTTAAACTACTAAACGGCTTTTATTCGCAATCAAAAGTATCCGGTTTATTTAAAGGAAATAAACCAACGTTTTGAAAAGGTTAAAACGTAACAATATTTTAAAGTCTGCCGGAATGCCACTTAAAAAGATTACTGCAAATGATCCCCAGTTACTAATAGGTCTACCAAAAGAAGATTTGTACGATCAAGATTTTCTTCTATTTGATGAATCAAGCTCCACAAAGACTCTCGGTATTAAATGGAATGCTCTAACAGATTCGTTTACCTATAGCTTCTCTACAATCCCAAGGTCGGACAAAATAACTAAACGCCAGCAGTGATTAAAGCAAAAATGCTTATGCAACATCTCTGGCTGGAAGGATTGGATTGGTATGAAGATGTTTCAGCAGAATCTATAGATAATTGGAACAATCTTGCCCAAGATATCTCAGGTGTCGAAACTATTCGTATTCCTCGCTGGATACAATTCAATCCATCTGATGTTGTACAAATTCATGGATTTTCGGATGCCTCCAAAACAGCATACTGTGCCACTATATTCATTAGATGTCAAACTAATACTCTTTCTGTTTTCTCAAACTTATTAGTTGCAAAGAGTAAAGTGGCCCCTATACAAACTGTTTGTCTTCCAAGTTTAGAACTTAATGGAGCAGTTTTATTAGCAGATTTATTTCATTGCCTCAGTTCATCCCTGGAAAATAGATATATTTATGGACCGATTCGTCTATTGTGTTAGGTTGGCTATCAAAACCTCCATCAACATGGGAGACATATGTAGCTAATCGTATTTCTCGAATACATCAACTAGTATCCAACGCAAATTGGCGTCATGATTCTACACACGATAACCCTGCGGACTTAGGAACTCGAGGTTGTAAACCATCAGAACTCGCTATCAACAAACTTTGGTGGCATGGACCATCATGGCTCACCAGACCTGTCAATGCATGGCCAAAAAGAACCCACTAAAATCAACCGAGAACCATAACAATGTTCAAGTGTACCACAATATCACAAAAAACGAAGATATTCTTGAAAATTTTTCTTCATACTCTAGAGCGCTTCGAGTAATCTGTTACATTTTCAGGTTTTTCAATCGTCTTACTAAGAGATGTATAAACCCTACAGTAACCATAACTCATCAAGAAATTAATTCCATAAAAACTAAACTTATAATTTTATCTCAGAAAACCTATTTCACTGAAGAATATTCACAACTCTCTAACTCTCAACCAATATCTATTAAAAGTCCTTTAAAGTGTCTCAATCCATTTCTTGATTCTAGCTCAGTATTACGTGTAAATGGACGTTTGTCAGAATCTTCTCTGCCATACAACGAACGATATCCAATTATATTATTCGGAAATTATCTATTCTGTCATTTGTATTTTACCTATTTACATACATTACTTCTACACGCTGAATGCAGTCAAATGTGCAGAATGGTACAAAATGAATTCTATATTTCAAGGCTCAAACCCCGAGTAAAAATATAATTCGACATTGCAAAACGTGCATAATTTACAAGAAACAGTCATGTTCTCAGATTATGGTTCCACTACTGCCTGAAAGATGTCAAATATCGCCTCCATTTCAAATCACAGGTATAGACTTTGCTGGCCCTTTTGAGCTTAAAACTTCATCTCTACGCAATTCCACCATCGTCAAAGGATATGTATGCGTTTTTGTCTGCTTCAGCACGAAAGCTATATACTTAGAAGCTTGCTCTGAACTATCATCTGCAGCATTCCAAGCTACGTTTTCTCGTTTCATTGGGAGGCGGGGGCTCCCCCATAGGGTTATGTCTGACAATGGTAGGAATTTCCTCGGTGCCAGTAGAATTCTATTACGAGAGTTTTCATCATTTATAAAATCTGTCGCATCAGATATTTCTTAAAAGTATGTCTCTCACGGCTTCGAATGGATGTTTATTCCACCTCATGCACCTCACATGGGCGGACTTTGGGAAGCCGCGGTAAAAAGCTTTAAATTCCATTTAAAGAGAATTTCTGGTGCGCAAAAATTCAACTTTGAGTTTTCCACTATCCTCGCAAGAATCGAAGGTGTTTTGAATTCCCGACCCATTTCTGCCTTGTCTGAAGATCCTACAGACTTTACCGCACTTATTCCTGGATACTTTTTAAGAGGAGCACCCATTATGGCTTTTCCAGAACAAAGTGTTCAAAATATGTCCCTTGTTAACAGATGGGAGAAGCTTAAAGTTCTCTATCATCAATTCGCAATCCGATGGAAGGAAGATTATTTAAAGTCCCTTCAAAAACGATATAAATGGAAAAGTAACGTTCGGAACCTTCAAGTTGGCAACTTAGTAGTCGTAATAGATGACCAACAACCCCCGTCTGAGTAGCGATTAGGTAGAGTCGTTAAATCATACCCAAGTTCTGACTCTAATGTTCGTATTGCCGATATACGTACCGCATCAGGAATTATAACTCGCTCAATTGTAAAACTTTGCTATCTTCCATTCCTAAACGAAAACTCATTATAATTACTTGCTTTTCAATCTCAAACATCTAACATTATAACGTCTCTATATCTCATTTACTAACACTTTAAGATTCATAACCCATATATCCATATGTTTCACTACAGCTTCTAACATTTTTACTTAAACACACACTGTTAAGTTCTCCACTAATAATATCTTTCTCCCCAAACAGAAAAACGAAAAACAACTAAAATGAGACCGGAACGCAACCACCGCTCCGACAGCAATCATCTTAGACGTCTTCATAGCACCCACGAGATCCGGACATTCATCAATGCTTAATCTGCAGGAAATACCATCCGTTGAAGTTTTGCCGTAAATTCCTTACTATGGACACCAGAAGACACAAAATGGTAGTTGAGAAGATGGGATACTGTCTCAACTGTTTGGCTAGAAGCTATACAATTAGATCATGCACTTCACTGGCAACATGCAAGAGATGCGATAAACTTCACCATACATTACTGCATGTAAGCCAACAAAGCCACCGACCACTACCAAGTTTAACCACTCAACATTTGCGTAGAAGAAGTAATTTACGTACAGCACACCAATATAATGTAGTTACACCTAATACCAAAATCTTGTCTGAGACCATTAGATCTTTGGCTCAAGTGTTTTGCTTTTCGGACATTCCACAACCATTTGCATAACTGCAAGGCGGGCGCCATGTCCAAACACGGTTTGGACCTTAACAACTATCGTCAAAAGCTGATATTATTTATTAAAAATTGAATTTATTTATATTAAATATTGTATTAACACATTATATTGAAGTCCTAAAAACCATTGTATTTACATTTATTCAAATTGAAATTGTATTTAACGGTTGTGTAAATATTTTAGTACTTAATCCTTTACAATTGTCAAGCAAATCTTTACTACAAAAAGTAATTTTATGTCAAAACTATTTTGGCATTAAAGTTAGCTGCGACTAACAAAATGCATCTTTAAATCAATCTATTTATAACCATTGAATTCCTCTAACTGATTAAATTGTATTCTCTATTTATAAACATAATTATAATTGCATTGGAGCAATTATAATTAACCAAACATTTCTTTTAGATCATAAAAAGCTTAAATCTCTCTATAAGCAAGAAACAACATAATCTTGTTTATTTATAATAAAAAGTAGGAACTTTAACTCTCAATGTTCTAATTTTATTCACTGTTTAACTAGTTCCGACTTTAGTTATGGTTTCTGAATATGCGCCTTAGTTTTATAGAAGATTGTTGGAAGAATTTTGTGTAGAAAAAACTTTATTTTATAAACATTGGCGCATATTCATAAATCATAACTAAAGTCGGGACTAGTAAAACAGAAACTAAACAAGTAATAGAACGAATCTTATATACCCTTCACCAAAGTATACCTTAATATAAATACTAAATACAAGACCTACAGTGATGAAGGTTTGTGTATTGAAAAAACAACAACAAACAAATGTATTTATAAATATATACGTCTTTACTCATGCAAAACACTTAATATACCAACAACATGAAGAAAATCATAAAACCGGATAATCATATGTATTTAAACTACGACGCTCAGTGAAAACTAACCAAATAAACAAAACATGTTTTGCACAATTGTTGCATTAAACACATTGAAGACAGCAGGCTTCACGACTTCACGAACTCAAATGCTGCTGGCTGAAGTTGTAGTCGTGCGGCAGCCGCTGAATTCTTTTAAAGACGACAGCTTCAAAGTATATAATTTTATAATTCAGTGGTGTCATTTTAATTTTTTACTTTAATAAAAAATAACCGTACAAAATTCCAAAGTAATTAAGATTTAAACAATTATTTTGAGTAAATATATATATGTGGTTATAATTAATTATGTACCTGTTATTAATTTATTTCAATATGGTTATCAGAAACTTCTCTTAATTAAGTAAAAAAAATATATTTTTTTAAACACTAATTTGATTTACATTTTTTATTATATTAGCAACACTATTTCTGTTTTGAAGTTGACAAAAATATAAATTAGCCTAATTGGGCAGCAGCAGCAAACGAAGTCGTGTCGTCGTGAAATTGTGCTGTCGTCAAAAGAATCATCTTCATATAAACATTTGTATTCTATTTTTGACAGATTGAAGCCTGCTGTCTTCAGTGTGCTTAATGCATGTATGTTAAAACAAAAAAAATAAATAAACCAAACGCACTCAAATATATACAAATTATGCATGCGTGTGTTTGATTTGTAATTCTCATTTCATCTCATGCATTAAACACATTCAAGACAGCAGGCTACCAACTTCAATCTGTCAAAAATAAAATGCACACGTTTATATGGAGACGATTATTTTAACGACAGCACAGCTACACGGCCACACGACTACTCATGCCGATGTAGCCGAATTAGGCTAATTTCTATTTTTGTCAACTACAAAACAGAAATAGTGTTGCTAATATAATAAAAAAATGTAAATCAAATTAGTGCTTAAAAAAATATATTTTTTTACTTCATTAAGAGAAGTTTCTGATAACCATATTGAAATAAATTAATAACAAGTACATAATTGATTATAACCATATATATATTTTTACTCAAAATAATTGTTTCAATCTTAATTACTTTGGAATTTTGTACGGTTATTTTTTATTAAAGTGGCACCACTGAATTATAAATCAGCTGTTTAATTGTAGCTGTCGTCTTTAAAATAATTCAGTAGCTGACACACGACTACAACTGTAACCAGCAGAATTTGTGTTCGTGTAGTCGTGTAGCCTGTTGTCTTGAATGTGTTTAATGCATTATTCCACATTGTTGCATTGAAGACAGCAGGCTACACGACTACACGAACACAAATTCTGCTGGCTGGAGTTGTAGTCGTGTGGCAGCTACTGAATTATTTTAAAGACGACAGCTACAAAGTAAACAGCTGATTTATAATTCAGTGGTGCCACTTTAATAAAAAATACCCGTACAAAATTCCAAAGTAATTAAGATTTAAACAATTTTTTTGAGTTAACATATATATATGGTTATAATTAATTATGTACCTGTTATTAATTTACATTAATATGGTTATCAAAAACTTCTCTTAATTAAGTAAAAAAAATATATTTTTTTTAAGCACTCATTTGATTTACATTTTATATTACATTAGCAACACTATTTCTGCTTTGTAGTTGACAGAAATAGAAATTAGTTTAATTCGGCTACAGCGGCAGAAGCAATCGTGTGGTCGTGTAGCTGTGCTGTCGTCAAAAGAATCGTCTTCATATAAACGTGTGTATTCTAATTTTGGCAGATTGTAGTTGGTAGCCTGCTGTCTTCAATGTGTTCCATGCGTGTAGAATGTTGTAGTTGTGCTGTTAATGTATGATAGACAGGGCTGCCAGATGAATTTGGGAAAAAATCGTCAATATCCCGATAAAAAAAAAATCGTCATTTCGAATTTTAAAATTCCTCAAACAAAATCGGAAAATTAAAAAGGTCAAGATTTCTAACAGGAATTTTAAATTTCTATTTAAAAAGTGAACGAAAACATCACATTTATCAAAAAACATTTATTAAAATTGAAGTTTATAAATAAGGGATCACTAAAATAAAAAAGTAAAGCTCAATTTTTTTTTTTTTTTTTTGTATAACCAACACTCAGGGGATACCCCTATATATGCAGTGCATTGTGTTGATGTTAGGAAATAAAGTTGTGAGAAGGAGGGAAGAGGGAGTAGTGTTTGTTGACGTTTGACTTGAATTGATAAATATTATATTCCGCCGGAAATACGTTGGCAGGCAGTAGATTCCACATACGTATGGTACGACCAAAAAAAGAGTTTTCCCTATAATGTGTCGTGCGATCGGTACTCAAATTAATAGCAAATGGGTGCGATCTGTGTGATAGTCGTGTGTTCCGAATGAAAGTGCGCGTATTGGGTATAAGATTACTTATGTCTACTGAACAACACCCGTGATAATATCTGTAAAATAAGGATAAGCTGCCCACATTACGACGATGTTCTAAAGTATCGATAAACCGGGTAACATTCTCATCACCTATAAGATCAACCGCCCTTCTTTGAACCCGGTCCAGCAGCTCTAGACTTGACCTTGCAGCTCCGGCCCATATGTGGGAATTATATTCCATTTTTGGACGAATGAAGCTTGTGTATATACGAAGAAGATCGGAAGGGGAGAAATATGTCCGACACCGTCTCAAGAAACCCAAGCACCTAAAAGTTTCCTTCGCAACATCGAATATATGACGATTCCAACGGACGTCACACTGTATTCTCGTACCTAGAATCAAAAGGTTATCAGAAACACCAACAGTTGTGTTACCCATACGAAGAATTGATTCTGGTGAAATCTCGAGACGTTTATGTGTCAATAGGCAGCACTGAGTTTTGAGTGCGTTGAAATTAACTCGGTTCAATTCACCCCATCTGGAGATTGTTGTAAGGTCACGATTTATCGAGTCGTCCATATTCATTCTTGACAATTTAATCTCAGAAATAGTAGGTCTGTGGTCGAATGAATATGAGTGACAGATATTACTGTCATCCGCGAAAGAATAAATGGGATTTGAAGTGATTGTTAGTAAATCGTTCATGAAAATTAAAAAAAGGGAAGGAGAAAGAACAGAACCCTGGGGGACTCCAGAGTTCAATATGAATTTCTCGGAGCAAATACCATCTATTACTACCCTTATAGTACGACCACGAAGGAAACTAGAGATAAAACGAGAAAATTCTACACCGAACGAGGTCAATTTCGAAACTAGTCCATCATGCCACACCCGGTCGAATGCCTTCGAAATGTCGAGTGCGACTACTTTACTCTCTCCCATGCGGTGTATTGATTGACACCACTGTTCAGAAAGAAACGCCATTAGGTCTCCAGTTGAACGACTACTACGGAAGCCATATTGTCTGTCATTTAGAAGTTTGTTCGATTCTAAATAATTGACTAAGTGATAGTTTAAAATGCTCTCCATAACCTTCGAGAGCGCCGAACAAATTGCGATTGGGCGATAATTTTCGGGATTGGTGGGGTCACCTTTTTTGGGGATTGGCTGGACGTTGGCAACCTTCCAACAATTAGGGAAAATCCCAGATTGATATGAAAGGTAAAAAAGGTTCCTAAGTGGACGGGCCAGCGATGATGAACATTTTTTTAAAACAAGTGCTGGAATGTAATCGGGACCAGGGGATTTATTCACATTGAGTCCGGATAGAACTTTCTTAACTGCCCGAGTTCTGAAGAATATTTTAGGCATAATACAAGATACAGAGGGTATCACTGACACCGATTGATTGCAGGGAAGAGATGAATTTGTAGAGAAAATTTTAGCCAAAAGGTTTGCCTTTTCCTTAGCTTCATTTACAATACAGTCACCCGTACGAAGGGGAGGGATTGAAGCACCGGTGTTGTTCCGAATCCTCTTCACAAAGGACCAGAAACTTTTGCTGTTTTTTGGGGCATCAAGTATTCTAGCTCGTATGCGATGTTCGTAGTTAAGCCTTTCGCGATCAAGTATGTTCGTACAGTGATTACGTGCTTGTCTACGGAGTTGATCAGTATGGGGATTCTTATTTCTACACCAATTCCGAAATGCACTATTTTTATTTCGAACTGCATCACGACAAGTTCTATTGAACCAACGTTTGTCCGTCGATTTGCTGGAAATTTTCCTTCTTGGTATGAATAGTTTCATTCCCAATAGAACTATGTTCACTACCATCTCGGCAGCTGCGTCGATGTTGTCATCGAGGAAGCATAGTTTCCAATTAAAGTTATCAAAGAAACTTTTGAGCTCATTCCAGTGGGCCTTACCGTATTGAAACACCAGACGTTCAGGTGAAGCGTTCTGGGAACCCCTGAGGGCAGAATACGAGAATGATATGGAAATGGTGCTATGGTCAGAATTTCCCATGGGTGCAAGAATATCAACATTATATTTTTCTGGGTGAGAGGTCAAAAATAAGTCAAGTATGTTACCGTTCACCCCAACACTGTTGGGAATATGTGTAGGTTCAGTTATTAACTGAGTAAGATGGTTATGTACCGCAAAAAGTTCAGCATACTGGCCCTCGGCTGAAGTATGGCTAGAGCGTACAAGCCAGGGGATATTATGTACATTGAAATCGCCAGCTATGATGATTTCTGCATCTGGATGAACTTCCAAAATTTTGGAGATGGTATTGGAGAGTGCATCGAATCCATTATGGGAAGCATCTCTTCCTATGTTTGGACTCCGGTACAGAAAACACATATATTTTGTCTGTGAGCAGATCTTGAGCTTTAGCCAAATAGTGGTAAACTCAGGGTCAGTGTTATTCAAGTGGTTCATGGGTTGGTATAATAAACTGTCACGCACATAAACAGCAAGACCCCTGTTTGTGCTAAAAGCAGAAGTAATGTGATATCCGGGTACAAGAAAATCAGTTGGATCGGCCAATTCACTAACTTGAGTTTCGCAAACAGCCATAATGTCAGGTCTGTGGTAGTTAATATGAGCGAATAGGGGAAAAAAATTGGATCTTAGGCCACGTATGTTGCAAAAATCTATACAAAATTTACTTGACATATTGAGATGTAATAAATAAAATATAATGAAAAAACAATTCAAGTCAGTATCAGTAAAATAACAGAGACAAGTGCAAACTGATTGTAATTGAATCGAATAATAAGAGTTTAGTGTTATGCCTTAGACACTAATTATTCCAACTACAATCGGAGTGCAAAAATCACTGTATCATACGAAGGGAAATTTTTTTAAGAGAAAAAGGAAATTAATAAGGGAAGGAAGAGAACAACAAAAACACTTAGTTAGAGGTATAAAAGCCCTTTGTGTGGTCAGTGTGTCGTAGAATAATTTAAGAGATTTGTTTTCTCTTAAAAATTGTTGGTAATTTATCATAGGTGTGAGTTTGTTATGATTTGATCTTATTTGTTGTTATGGTTTTTAAAATTTTTGTTGGTTGATTCTTGGTATGTATATTTGTTCTTGTTATGTATTTTAATTTTCCCGTTTTTTTTTTCTTTTTTTCCTTTTCAGTTTTGTTTTGTGATTATTATTTGTTTGTTTAAATTGTGGTTGCGTTATTTTTGTTTTTGTATATATGGTTCGTTTAAGTAAATGTAATGAGGACACTTTAACAATTATTGAATTGTAAAAAAACACGGACACCGCACATAAAGACGTCTTTACATCACGGAGGACAAACACTAACATCGATTTTTTCAATGTTGTCTGGAAGTTCCTCATCAAAACTGTAATCTTCACATTCTTCATCACTTTCTGAACTTGACTGAGTATTTTTTCTAACTCGGTATCCCATAAAAAATCCTTTTCGCCATTTCGTAAATATTACTACAGTAGCCTAAATTCCAATATTGAAGTTTTCGAAGAGATTACGCAAAGAAAATGCTGTGACCCCCAGCATCTTATTTGGTGAAAGTGCCTTGGCAGTCAATGTGTTAAAATATTCGGAAGGTAATAATTCTAGCTTGGCGGCTTCAATTGAATGGGGTAATGTCAGTATATTCTGAATAAATTTTCTCAAAATAGAAAAAGTTGCTTTAGAATTTTTCCGTTTTAATTCAGTAATTTATTTAGGAAAATTAATTTAAAATCTAAAAATTTTAATTGACAAAATTCAAAATCTAAATATTCACCAACAAATTGAGAAAATTCTTTAACTATTTCATAAAATAGTACCATATTTTCATAATGCAGAAAATCGTCATTTTCGAGAAAGAAATCGTGTAATTGCTATTTTTGAAACGCAGCTGAAGAAAACAAACAGGCCTTTTTGGCATATTTTTTTTACAGAGTTGCAAAAAAAGTACTATTTATGTAAACATGAGCAAAAATGTAACCAAAAGCATGGCAAAAATATTGCTATATTTGTGGAATCATTAGCTGGTCATTTTAAAAGATATTTTAATTTTAAAAACTGGAATAAATTACTGAATGACCGTAGAATCAGAATTAGTGGTTGTCACTTGCGCCATTTCAGTAGACCACGTGTTATTCAAATATCAATTTAATCATCTATATTGTTGCTTCGAAGCAGACTTTTGCTCCTAAAAACGAAAATATTCGTTGAGCACCATTATGGAAACATTTTCTGAATAGAGGACGAAAATATCTATTTACTGGTGTATCGATCCAAGTACTTTCACTCAGAAACTTTTAAAAAATAAAAAAATAAGTAAATTTTGTTTTTTTTTCTTAAAAATTAAAACATTCGTTGAGCATCAATATGGAAATGAGTTCCGAAAAGGGGACAAAAATGCCTATTTATTGATGTATTGTACTTTCAGTCAGAAGTTATAGGTCAGCAAACTTTCGATTCCGCTATCTATAACGATCCAGAATATATTGTTACGTTTTAACCTTTTCGCTGGTTTATTTCCTTTAAATAAACCGGATACTTTTGATTGCAAATAAAAGCCGTTTAGTAGTTTGAAAATTGTAACAACTCTGTATTTATTTAAAAATGTACAACAACAGAATTAAATAGTCACTCAATGTTTTTTTATACACGTTTATAAATTCTCAAAAATACAGCACACTTTAATGCACTCAGTTGATGTTTATTCGAATAGCGTCTCTGATAAACTCACTCAAGACTGCAACCTCTGCCACTATTTATAACACTGCATTACCATCTAGAAAGCTCTATTTCTACAATGTTCTTTAACTGAATATTCGAATTCGAATATACGGTCGCAGAAAACAGCTTTGCCATACTTACGATCAATGATCAACTGAAAGCTTTTATTCAATGTTAATAATGCCCACAGATATGTTAAAGTTTAGGCACTGCTATTTGAAAGCATTATGCAACTTTAAATCAGCCTTTAAAATCGTTATATTTGAATTCAAGTACAATTTCGTAACAATATATACTTTATGGGGTCGCAAATTAAAAATGTGGAAATTACAAACGGAATGACAAACTTATATATACCCTTGCCACTCATGGTGAAGGATATAAAAATAGTTCATAGAAAGTTATAGATCTTATTCACAATTCATAACTATCTTAGTTACTGCTTTGATATGTAGGGAAAACAAAATGTCGATAATATTTTGATCGATATATACTGTAATTAATTAAAAGGCTTATGAAGCTATTAAAAAACTATTTTTGTTCTCTAAAAAGTACATACAAAATGTATAGTTATAGTTTACATTCAAACTATAATGAATTAAAATAAGGGCATGTAAAATTAAATTTTTCAATAGAATGTTGTTGACAAAAAAAAACCCATCTCTAAACATTTTCTTTTTGTAAGGATGTATTAAAATGAAATCAATCAGCCGTTTTTTTTTTTGAATGTATTAGTTGGCATTTAGTTACAACTTTACCCATGATTAAGTGCTAACTAATTGTGCTGAAAGTAACCAATTGTGAATAACTTAAATATGTACTTAAAATAGTTAACACTTGGTGATCGTTTATGAATATGCGCCATTCACACTTGACAAAATGGAAGTTTTAGTATAATGTTGCAATTAAATATTTTGTTAACAATCTAAAAAGTCGAGTTTTATCGACTTTTGTGAAAACAAAATCGATTGTCGACTCATTTCCGACCAAAAAGTCGTTTTCGACTATTCAGCAAAAAGTCGAACTATTCAGCAAAAAGACGCAACCCCGCAATCGGATTACTCATTATGGCGAGCAACAAAAAATCTTAAAAGACATGTTATATGTAAGTCCCCCTTGCGAAATTCAAGTGGTGGTTGGGCAAGAAATGATACTGAAAAAGGGAATCTGTTTGTTAATCATTTAAAAAAAGTATTTACACCGAACACATCAAACGAAGCAATTGAGTTGCCACATGTTGCACCCTATTTTGGAGCAGCCGTACCCCTACGTTTTGAGATTCGAGAGATCGAAAATGCTATTGCTGATTTAAATCCCAAGAAAGCGCCTGGTATGGACAAGATCAGCAACAAGATGCTTATGGAGCTACCCCGGATAGCGATAAAAATAATTCTTTTTATTTTTAATGCTATATTACGACTTGAATATTATCCTCCAGAATGGAAGGTTTCACTGGTTACCATGATACCCAAGCCGGGAAAAGATCACACAAAAGTAGAATCACACAGACCAATCAGCCTATTGTCTAATAAAGCTATTTGAGAAGATACTTATGAACAAGTTGTACCCGATTTTAACTGAAAACAATTGTATTCCGAATCATCAATTTGGATTTAGAAGAAAACACAGTACTATCGAACAAACCCATAGACTTGTAAATATGGTGAAAAAAGCGTTTGAAGAAAAAAAAATACTGTTCTGCACTCTTCATCGACATCTCTCAAGCGTTTGATAAGGTATGGCATGCTGGATTAATATACAAATTGAGTCAAAATTTACCGGCAAACACACATAAGCTGTTGGAAAGCTATTTAACTGGTCGAACATTTAAGGTTAAAGAGGGAAACTTTTTAAGTACTGCACAACCCATTGAAGCTGGAGTCCCCCAAGGCAGTATCCTGGGACCTTTTTTATATTTGATATATTCGTCTGATATGCCAACTAACAATCGCACTCATACATCAACATTTGCTGATGATACTGCTATTCTAAGCTTTCATGAAAACCCTCAAGAAGCGTCTCGTTACTTACAAAACCACATATTTGAATTAGAAAAATGGTTAAAACAATGGAAAATTAAAGTCAACGAGCAAAAATGTACACACATTACATTTACATTGCGTAGAGAATCATGCCCCCCTATTCATATCAATAACCAAACAATAATTCAACAATCGGAAGTGAAATGCCTCGGAATACATCTCGATCGTCGCCTTACATGGAAAAGTCATATAGATGCAAAGTTGACTTAAATGAAATTGAAATCAATTCAAATTAATTGGCTTATTGGCAGAAACTCCACGCTTAGTTTAGATTGTAAACTTCTACTTTATAACATGATCATAAAACCGATATGGTGTTATGGCATACAGTTATGGGGCACGGCCTCAGCGTCAAATGTAGAAAAGATCCAAAGACGCCAAAACAAGTTTCTAAGAATGATCACAGTTGCCCCCTGGTATATCAAAAACGCGATTATACACAAAGATCTAAACGTGCCCATTGTAAAAACTGAAATCTCGAAAAACGTACAAAAATATTTAAAATAACTTGAAGTTCACCCAAACCCGCTGGCCCGTAACATATTAGATAACCGTGGCCACACTCGATTAAGAAGGAGGGACACAGCAGACCTAATCTAGAAGGAAGAATGCAAATTTAACCAAAACAACCATGAACACAACATTTTTTCGTCCGGCACTGGCTGGACTAATTAAATAATAATATTAGATATAAGATTTGAACCACTTATTGTTAGTTCATTAAATAATGAAAATACAATAAATAAATGATGAAAAAACCCTACGTTCTTTTTTACGTTTTTTTTTTGGCATAAACTCTAATTTAAAAGCAATTGAATTGAAATTTGGTTTGTATACATTATTTATACTCCCAAGATGACCTGCCAAGTTTCATATGATTTCGGTCACTATTTCATATAGCTGCTATATAGCCGATCTGACCGATTTGCCCAACTTTTTTGTTTATAAAGCTATTGAAGTCAAATTTTATTTGTATTAATTTTTTATGTTCCTAAGATGAACTACTAAGATTCATATGATTTGGGGCACTATTTCATATAGCTGACATATAGCCGATTTGGCCGTTCCGACCGATTTGCCCCAACTTTTTTGGTTATAAAGCTATTAAAGTGAAATTGGATTTGTATACATTTTTTATGTTCCTAAGAGGACGTACAAAGTTTTGTATGATTTGGAGCACTATTACATATAGCTGTCATATAACCGATCTGGCTGACATTTTGACGTTTCCAATAAAAATATAATTTTTAAATTTTGATTTTTTCGAAAACGTGTGGATTCGGATAAAAAGGATCAGTTTCTTATTAATCTGCACAATTTGGTTAATAACTTCTCACTTACAACTTTTTGCAACGCTTTGCCATGCAAAAGTACTGATCCAAAAAGCACAACTACACTTGTTAAGCTCATTCTAAAAATACATATAAACAAAACACGGTACAATTAGACTTGCCAAAAGTCCCGTTTTCGCCGGGACAGACCAGTTTTAGAGTCGAATGTCCCGTGTCCCGGCGATACTCTGAACGGGACGCCATTTGTCCCGTTTAAAAAAAAAAAAACTTTTTCATTAATTACCACAAAAAATATAAAAAAATCAAAAATTGGAAATACCGATAGACAAGGATGCTTTATTTTCTGAAATATAGTATTTTCTATAAACTGAATATCACTATTTAACAATATACATAGGTACATAGTGCATTAACTTCTATAAGTTTCAATAAACTCATTAGTAAACATTATTTAACTTTCATGAAAAATAAATGGCACGATACTCGCTCTAGGATGCTTGTACCTTTAGTTAAAGGTGAGTTGATGGTCCATTGAAATGGACTGAGTTTGTTGAATTTATTACTTCAAATAATAAAAAAGCTGAAAAAGCGATTAAAAATATAAATTTTAAATTATGGACTGGAATAGGTAAACTTTATTAAATAACCCGCTGCGCTTCGTTACTCCTACGTAGTAAAATAAAAAAATTTTAAAGATTTTATAAACTATTTTTTTTAATGAGGTGAAACAAATTAGGTAAAATTATAAAAAATAAATTTTCAGACAAAGTTTGAAGAATCTGGCAATTTTAATTATCCAGATATTCAAAATTTACTATGTACTTTGAATGGAAAGTTTCACACCCACTGTTCCGATCTAGACCATTTTAGCTAAACTCTGTACAGTGATAAGAATTTGATTCATACAAAGTTTAAATACATTACAATTATAGTACTCCAGATATTCGAAATTAACTATATACTTTGTATGGGAGGTGTCACTCCCACTAATCCAATCCCGACCATTTTACAGCCAAACTATGTATAATTGAGCTATCGGACAAAGTTTGAGGAATCTCGCAATTATAGTTCTGAAAATATTTATTTTCCTTTGTGTGGTAGGTGACTTAAACCTTGTTCCGATTCTTCCCAATTTGGTTAAACTTCATGTCGTGATATGATTCATATAAAGTTTGAAGAATTTCACAATTATAGTACTCCAGATATTTGAAAATAACTATTTACTTTAAAAAATTCAGTCTCGCCCATTTTCAGCCAATCTCCGTATAGTGACAAGAATTGGATTCATACAAAGTTTAAATACTTTACAATTATAGTACTCCAGATATTCGCAATTAACTATTTACTTTGTATGAGAGATGCCACGCCCACTAACACAATAACATTTTCACTCAAAAAATGTAGAATAGTAAGGGTGATATTAGGGCAAAAGTTTAAGACTTCCACAATTATAGTTCTCCAGATATTCGAAAATAACTATTTTAAATAAAGTTCGAAGACTTTCAAAAGTCTCAAAATTTTGAGTTATTTTGAAACAAGTGTTTTAGGGTAGGTAGTACTTCAATACCTCTAACTCAGACATTTTAAAACCGATTTCAAAATTTTAAAAAATAATCTAAGAAATTGTTTAAGTTATTAAAAAAGTTAATTTTTTTATTTTTTTCGTAATTTTTCAATTTCAACAATAGTTATTTTAATTTTTTTCTATGAAAACCAAATTTTTTTTGAACAGTGCTTTAAATACAATTTTATATAGACAAAAAGGAGATATTACTTATTAAAATCTCAAAAAGGTATTAATGAAAAGTTGAATAACTTTTACAGTTTTCATCCGATTTGAAAAATTAAAACCATGTTTTATTAAGAACTTTTCTTTATATAGTGATATAAATTTTTATAAGCTTTCATATCAAAATAAGCAATGAAAAGCGACTCAAATCAAAAAAGATCGTAACAAAAACAATACTTATAACCAGGGAAACCGGAAATATGCTCTAAAAAAACGTTTTATGCGCTTTAAATATGCAGTAAAAACTTTAAAATATGCTCTTAAAATTTAAAAAATATGCTCTTAAAAAAACAAACTTTTATATAATTTTTAACCAAAAAATATAGTTTTATTTAAAAAAAATCAATAGCGGTATTCACAATGTAGAGTACTTGGCCTGGCAATGTAGTAAATGAGAACAATATCCAAAAAATAAAAACAAACTACATTAGAAATTGAAATGTTTGTCAATAAATAGCTCTTCTGCTTTTTTGCTAGGCCAAGTACTATACAGTGTGAATACCGCTAATGCAATTCATTTCTAAAAAGGTAAGGTAACATAAATCGTTGTCTATTGTATCTGAAAACATTTTTATACATAGAAAATGTTCTTTCGACATCAACTGAGCAAATAAAAATAGGAGCAAATTTAAAAGACAATATTTCTTTAACACTTAGAACGGTTAAGTTTTAATTAGAACTAAAATTTGATATTTAGATGGCGCTATTATTAAAAGAGTGCTTATTTTATATTAAAATAAGTAAGAGAGCTATATTCGGCTGTGCCGAATCTTATATACCCTTCACCAAATTATACTTCAAAATAAAAATTTTTAATATTTTTAGCTAAACAATAATTTTTTTTCAGTTTTTTAATTTTTTTGAAAAAAAACCATTTTCGAATTTTTGTTTTTTAAATTTTTTTTTTGGTGAAAAGCCATCTACTTTTTAATTTTGAATTTTAAACAAAGCTAGTAAAAACCTGTAACACATTAGCGGAAAATAAGTAAGACAAAATTTGTTTGATAAAGTCAAAATATGCTATTAAACAGTAAAATATGCTCTAAAAACGCAAAAATATGACATAGAAATGCTTTTAAAACAAATATATGCAAAAATATGCATTTAAGGGTAAAATATGCCAAAATATGCACTAACAAATCGATGCCAAAATTCTTAAATAGTTCTGAAACGTGTAAATATATTATCCATGTGCTCATTAGACTCACCAGAAAAAACATGCATTTGCATATTTTGGTTTCCCTGCTTATAACTTACAAATGTATCAATAAATGCATGTCATTTTGAAGCGTAATAAGTTTTCTTTCCCAACACGTTAAAAAAAATAAAAATTGAACAAAAACTGAGTTACAGATCGATAAGTTGAAAAACATCACTGTAAACGGTATTCTCAGAATAACTTCTGAATTTGAAGGTGTTTCTGAAATGTTTTGACACAATTTGTAATGTACTCAGCAAGTCTATAACCCACACTAGGTCATTTTCCATGTTTTTTTCCATCGTTCTCTGATCATTTAGTGGTGTCCTGTTTTGGAAATTTCAAAAGGTGGCAAGTCTAGGTAAAATTGAAAAAAAACATAACAACGTCACAAACATTGGTAAACTATATTTTTACATACCAGGACAAACGTTTTCCATATTAATCCTTTTCACTTTTGTGTAAACTTTCGCCAGAACAAACAAAGTTGCAAAATATTCTCCGACAATTTTACACTTAACGTGTGGTACATTATAAGCTTTCTTTAACAGCGCGTAAACAGAACAATATTGGTCCACATGTTAAAGTTAATTATTTTTTTTCTAACTAGGGTGTTTAAAAATTAAAAATCAACAAAATTTTAAAATACTGAAACAAAAAAATTTATTTTATGCCAAAAAAAGGGAAAAAAACAGTGTGCATTGGTGCACCATAGTACTTTTGAAGATCGAATGATACCAATTTTGCCAAACATTTAGAAAGTTTTGTTCATTTCACATGCATCAAGACGAATTTAAACAAGGTGGAGTCAGTCAGACAGCTGATTACTTTTTTCTCGCTTTTTGTTTCTAACAAATGTCAAAGCTTGTTTTTATATTTAAATATCTACATATTCTAAGCTTATTAACAAAATATTTAGTTTTTACATATATAAGTAAAACCTTCACTATTCAATTATCTACACTATAATACATATTTAATATTAAATATTTAATACATATTTGTTTAATTTTTAATTTTTTTTTTTTGACATTTGTTATTACCAATTCTTTTTCTTGTAGAACTGCCACCACCTTATATGAATTCGCATATTGTATATAAGAAATATTATACAAGGTTTTGGTGTGATTGGGGAAGAAATTGTACAAATTGGAATCATTTTCGTCTGTTGGTAAATTTTAAGCTAAGCTATATAATTCGAAATGTTTCGTTGTATGAGAAATATGTGTGGATTCAATAAAAGTAAGTATTATTTGATAGTTGTCATATAATGCAAGAACTCAGATAATTTTTTGGCTAGATATTGGACCATCCACATATCAAGTTGCTGGTTTGAAGTATTTTGCTCCACCTGTAAAATACAATGGTATGTATTTAATTAAAGCTATTTATATCTTTGATTTTTAAATAAATTTATATATATTAAAGATATTGAACAGGTTGAGAGGCCAAAATTAAGAGTATTGGATAGAAGTCCACAGTATCCACCAAATCTTCGTCCCCCAAAAATGCAAAAAAAATTAAAATTAATGCGTGGCCCAGAAGTAGTGCACAATACTTTATTGCATAAACAGTATGGTATAATGGCAACAGGTGGTGGGCGCTTACGTTGGGGACATTTGGAAATGCTCCGTCTTACAATTGGTCGCAAAATGGATGTCAACAGAATGTTTGCTATTTGGAGAATACCAGCTCCTTGGCAGCCCATTACTAAAAAGGGCCAAGGTCAAAGAATGGGTGGTGGAAAAGGAGCTATAGATCATTACGTCACTCCCATAAGAGCTGGAAGAGTAATATTAGAAATATCAGGAAAATGTGAATTTGCTGAAGTCAAGCCATTTCTACAACAAGTTTGCAATATTATGCCTCTAAAGGCTGAGGTAGTTTCACAACAAATTTTGGATGAAAGGGCAGCTGAGGAAAATAAATTAAATGAATCAAATCAAAATTATTTCACAATGAAATATGTAATACAGAATAACTTAAGTGGATGTCACAGATGGCTGTCGCCTGTTGACCACAAGTGGTTTGGAAAACATTTATAATTTCGCAAACGTTTCTGAATAATATTATTTTCAATTCTTAGTCAATATACATATATAATTATTTTTAAATAAATACGATATATTTAAAATTGCCAATAATTGGATAATTACATGCGATTATTACGGGATAGCTAAAAATAAAACTTAGTTTTTGTCAGAGATTTTAAATAAAAGAACAAAAAAAAAAAACAATTAAACATAAAATCCAAGGTCTGCTAATAGACCTTGATAAAATCCAAATTCGTCACATATTTTTTGTTTCTGTTGGAAAATAAGGACCAAAATTAGTTGATTGTCGCCAATAATAAAAACGTTTGATTAGGGGTAGAAAGGAGATTTTGGATGTAGTGTAGCACTTCTACTTTAAACATTTAATATTATTTTTTCTAATCAAATTACTTTTGAATGTCTGTTAAATTTTTTCTTTATAAAAAATATTTTGTTCGTAAGAGATCTTTTAAAAAAAAATAAAAATAAATTTTTATATAAAAAGAAAACCTCTACAATTTGGTGACCCCGATCAAAAAGAAAAATCATGCCGTTGGCGCCACGAGAACAAGATGTACAAATTTCTCATTCTGCAAATGAGAATCCACAGACTTCTGGCCTACAACAACAATCTTCTCAACATTCAAATATTTCAAATAATGGAGAATTATCACATCCGACAATTTGTGCTGCACGTATTGCAAAGTTACCTCCTTTTTGGCGTGAAGAACCAGAAATTTGGTTTCTACAGGTTGATTCCACTTTTAATTTAAATGGAATTACTCAAGATTCTACGAAATATGAATATCTCTATAATGTAAAAGACATTATTATGAATCCGCCCCCTGAAGCAAGATATTTAGCTATGAAAACAAGAATAATCCAGCATTTTGCAGAATCCGGTGAAGGACAACTAAAAAAATTATTAAGTGGCCTAGAACTCGGTGATCAGAAACCATCTCATCTCTTACAAAAAATTAAATGTTTATCTGGTTCTAGAGTATGTAATGAAATGTTGAAAACATTATTTATGGAGCGTCTTCCTGAAAAAATCAAATGTATCTTGGCTGTAGCAGAATCTACTGATTTAGAAAAAATAGCTGGTTTAGCTGATAAGATATGTGAACAATATTCATCAAATTCAATTCAAATATCAGAAATTATTTCTGAAAGTGACAAGTCTCAAAAAGCAGGTGACGTATTTCAAAAGCTTGATACTATTGTAACACGAATTGAAGCTTTAGAAATACATTCACGTCAACGTAGTAGAAGTAAGTCTTCCGAAAGATCCAGTTCAAGCAACCAGAAAAATTCAGGTATGTGTTGGTATCACTGGAAATTTGCTGAAAAAGCTACAAAATGCATCAAACCATGCAATTTTGCAAATTCAAAAAACTAAAATATCCATCGTCTCAAATTGCGGCGTATCTCGTTTATTTTTAACTGAACGCCGATCAAAAATTGCATTCCTTATTGATTCCGGAGGAGACATTTCAATTTTTCCTTGCAAAAAATCAAAATCACCCTCTAAATTAACGCTATATGCTGCTAATAATTCCCCTATTCATACATATGGTGAAAAACTGATTGAATTAGATCTAGGACTGAGAAGAGCATTTAAATGGGTTTTTGTTTTAGCTGACATCCCTAAACCAATCATAGGGGCAGACTTCTTAAAATTTTACCATTTATTACCAGACCTTCAACGAAAATGTTTAGTTGATGGTAATACATTGCTTAAATCACCTGGTTTTACATCAAATAAAGAACAAATTCAAATTAAAATAGTTTCTGGTGAATCAAGTTTTCATTCTTTATTAAAGCAATATCCACAACTGCTTTCTCAGAATAATGTAAATTTTGAAACAAAACACTGTGTAGTTCATCAAATTATAACAAAAGGAAGTCCTGTTAAAGCTCACTTGATCCACAAAAACTTGCTATCGCCAAAGCCGAGTTTCAGTACTTATTGGACAAAGGCATAATACGTCCTAGTAAGAGCTCTGGGATAGAGATAATCTACATTCTTCGCTTAAACCTAAATTAAACTAAAAATTGTTTGTTTGTTTGTTTTTCTTTAAGTTAAATTTGGCCTAAAAATACCGCCATCAGCAAATCTGGCTTACGCCCTTTAAGAGTCTCCTCCAGGAATTACCACATCGACCTATACCTTCGTATAGGAAGCCGGAATTCTCGAACTCAACTCCTGAGTTTTATGGTCTCCACCAAAATCCAATATGAGTTTTGTTTGGTACTCCACCAGTGTTCCAAATTGAGTTTTGTTTGGTACTCCACCACGACAAATTATAGGTTATAAATTATAACCAAAACGAATGCATGTGGTTAATGTGAAAACTTCGAAGAACCGTAACGCGGTACAGTTAGACGACGCCAACCATCAACCAATGCGAGTGAAACGCAATCCCTCGAAGGCAGCGAAAAAAGGACGGCCTGATTGCCCTTAAACGATAATGGCAATGACGCGCGAGTTCTTCCTCCACCCAGAGCTGAATTACGAATAAACAGTTACTACACGCAAAACAATTGTCAGACACGAACACAATGAAACAAACTGAGTGGTACGTCGACAGCGGTGCGACTGCGCACATGTGTTGCAGCAGAGAGATGTTCACAAATTTCGTAGAACGCGATGAAGACATTTCTTTGGCTGGCGACAAACAAATTGTCGCAAAAGGAAAAGGTGATGTAGAAATTGAAAATAATAACGGTTTGAAAATTAAATTCCAAAATGTTCTTTTTTCGCCAGAACTACACATGAACTTTATATCAGTGAGCCGTGTTGTTGAAAAAGGTTTAGTGGTGAAATTTGATTCAACATCTGCAATTTTGCAACGATCAGATGGCACGGTAGTACTCGAGGCTGGGAAACATGATAATCTATTCCTGACGAAGGGCAGAACTGCAGTCTTTCAGTCTAGTCTAGAAATTTGAGTCAAATGTGGCATAATCGATTTGGCCACGTTAATTTCAAATCATTGTGTGATATGTCCAACAAGACAATGGTATTAGGAATGGATTTGAAGAATTCTGATACTACATCACAATGCAGAACGTGCATGTTGGGCAAAATCCACGTAATTCCTTTTCCACACGGGTCCGAGACAAGAACGCAAAACATGTTGGAACTTATTCATAGTGACGTGTGAGGGCCATTCAAGGTGAACTCGCTAGGTGGTTCCAGATATTTCGTCACGTTCATAGATGATTATTCTAGGCGAATATTTGTTTATTTTATTGGATCCAAGGGCGATGTATTGAAAAAGTTCAAGATATTCAAACAACATGTAGAGAAGCAGACCGGCCAGAAGATTAAGGCAATTAGAAGTGACAATGGGCGTGAATTTGTCAACAATGAGTTTAATTCATTCCTCGAAGGCGAAGGAATAGCTAGGCAGCTCACGGTACCCTACACCCCGCAACAGAATGGCATATCCGAGAGGGCAAATCGTACATTGGTTGAGATGGCTCGATCAATGATGATTTATAGTGGTGTCCAACAAAGTTTGTGGGCCGAGGCGATAAACACATCGGCATATTTACGAAACAGATGTCCGACTAAGATATTAGGTGATAAGACGCCTTATGAAGTCTGGTTTGGTAGAAAGCCAAACGTACATCATCTAAGAACATTTGGTTCGTATGCAGTAGCATTAAACAAAGCTGGGACCAACAAATTCGAGGCCAAGGGACAAAGTTTTGTCATGGTTGGATATTCTCAAGTGGCCAAGGCTTATCGCCTATATGATGACAATAGCCGGAAGATAGTTGAACGTCGTGATGTTTTGTTTGAGGAGGATATTACTGAGAAGAGTGATGAACAAATTTCGAAAATTGCTGACGATTATGTTGTTGAGATTGGTAATTGTGAACGACCGCATGTAATCGATGATGTTAACGATACTTCTGCAGACATCAGTACCGAAGGCATAGTATATGAGGATACAGATTCTGATGACGTCGATGACTTTACTGGTTTTGAGACTGCCGAAGAGTTTGAATCTGAAAGCGGTATAGTAAGCAATGGTCAGAAGGAGAATACTACTGTAACCCGTGGCAGGCCAGGAATTATAAAAACTGGAAAAAGAGGTAGACCACGGAAACAACAGGTGTTAAACAACATGGTCGAGGAAAATGTACCGACAACTGTAGAAGAGGCAATAAATGGTTCAAACAGCAAGGAATGGTACGAGGCAATGCGTTTGGAAATACAGTCATTGAACAGGAATGCCACCTGGTCTTTAGTTGATCTACCTCCTGGGGCCAAAGCTATTAATTCCAAATGGGTGTTCGCTATTAAGCGAAATGAACATGGTGAAGTTGAGCGTTTTAAGGCCAGGCTCGTGGCTAAAGGTTGCAGTCAGAGATTTGGTATAGACTACAACGAGACTTTCTCACCCGTGGTAAGATACTCAACAATACGTTTGGTGTTGGCGTTGGCTGTACAATGGAAAATGTATTTGCATCAAATAGATGTTAGTTCAGCATACCTGAATAGCGAAATACACCACGAAATATATATGCGGCAGCCAGAAAGATTCGTAGACCACGGAAATCCGGATAAGGTTCTGAAACTACACAAGGCAATTTATGGTCTTAAACAATCCGACAAGGAGTGGAACGATAAGCTGGATCTGGTGCTGAAACAATTCGGTTTTGAACAAAGTAAAAATGAGCTTTGCTTATATATGGCTTCATTTAATGATCAGCTGGTCATTGTTGCTGTTTATGTTGATGACCTTCTAATTGGTTGTAAGGAAGAGGCCCAAGTTTTGAAGGTGAAGAAATTGTTGGCAAAGAACTTTCCTGTGACTGACAAGGGTCGATTGCACCACTATCTTGGAATGGAGATTGATCGAGAAGGTGGCACGGGCACGATTACTCTGTGTCACTCACAGTACATAAGGGAACTGCTTAAGGAGTATGGTATGGAAAATTGTAAGCCAATAGCAACTCCACTTGAAGCGAATTACCAAGTAAGCTGTTCCATGGATGAGTGCGAGTTAATAGATCAACATGACTATCAGTCTATAATTGGGGCGCTTATGTATTTGGCTATTACAACGAGACCAGACATACTGCACTCCGTATCGAAATTGGCGCAAAGGAATTCAAACCCTCATGTTGAGCATATGCAAGCAGCTAAGCGTATTCTGCGTTATCTTCGTGGTACAATTGATAAGAAAATTACATATCAAGTTGGTGAGAATTCAATGAACGGGTACGTAGATGCTGATTGGGATGGTAATGCCCTAGACCGTAAGTCGTTTACCGGCTTCATATTTTTTGTTGGTGATTGTCCTGTATCCTGGGAATCCAGGAAGCAATCTTGCGTGGCTCTAAGTAGCACAGTGGCCGAATATATGGCCATGTCCGATGCTGCTAAAGAGGCAATATTTCTGCGAAGGCTTTTGATGGAGATAGGTTATTCATCTGGTGAATCGTTTGTATTAAATATTGATAACCAAAGTGCGGAGAAACTTGCAACGAATCCGGTCTACCACCAGATGACAAAACATATTGACATAAGGTTCCACCATGTACGCGAAGTTGTAAGGAATAAGGAGATGACCTTAAGATACTGTCCAACAACAGATATGATTGCGGATATTCTTACCAAGAATCTGTCGAAGACGAAACATTTATATTTTACGAAATTAATGAAATTTGTATGAAAAATTATTTTTGTAAAACGACATTCACATTGAGAAGGAGTGTTGGTATTTTGAGATGATTGGCAACTCTGAACAATGTGAACTCCGTTAACACTTTTGAATTATTCTTTTATTTTCTCATTCTCTTTTTATACTCAGCCTTGTAAAGACGCTTTTTAGTTTCCAATAAATAATTAACTTGAAAGATATTAAATATCAAACAAATATTATTTTTTCTAATCAAATTACTTTTGAATTTCTGTTAAATTTTTTCTTTATAAAAAATATTTTGTTCGTAAGAGATCTTTTAAAAAAAAATAAAAATAAATTTTTATATAAAAAGAAAACCTCTACATTGGAAAACAAATTTTCAACAGTCCATATTTTCATCGATATCTTTGATATTTTTCTGTTTTCTCCAGCTGTGATTGATTGGCCATTTTTGATTAAAAGGGATGTGTACTGTAAAATAGACTTCCACTCGGAGACCCATTGTGATACCACTAAGGTAGACCTAGTTGCGAAGATCTCTGCCTGGAAGACGCTGCATTCGTCCGGGAGTCTGTATGATGCTATAATGTCTCTATAATACATAAACTGTGGCCCCAGTGCCAGATTCCACCTTGGGCCCATCAGTAAAAATTCATTCGGCTGTCCAGAACCAATCCACTCGTCCCTACTTGGAAGCACAATTGTGGGAGTATCTCCTATTGTCTGAAGTACCCGTAGAAATGCATGTACAGCGAGTAGAGTCTGTACAAAAACAATTCTTCCATCATACATTAATAGACTTATGGATCGATTACACTGCGGAACAGAGATTTTGAACTTCCTTTTGTACACGTTGATCAACCCTCATTACTATGTTATACTTGTTTTTTCCAGTCAGCTCGCGTTTTCGAAATATCGCGGTTTTTATATTTTCATTGAATACCCTATTTTTTTGAGTTTTTCTTCAAAATTTTGGGTAATGCAATTTAGAATGTGAAATTTTTTTAGCATGAGACTGGTACATAAACATATTCTTCTTTTGAGTATAATAATTCTAATGGATATTTGGGCATATTTGTCTGATCTTTCGGGGTTCGATTTTGAATTTCATAGAGTACGGACGTGTTTTGTCTCTTGAAAATATTCATTGAAAATAATATCAGGCAATAGAAAAACGATATGAAGAAACTTAAATTAATTGATAATACACAAAAAGCTTGCGAAAAAACGTATATGAAATTAACTGGCATACCTAAACACGGGCGGCAAGCGTTTTTTAGTTGTCAAAAATTCTCATGCCCATACAATTTGTATGTAGCATACCGAAATAACGCGGCGGCAACGCTATGGCAACGCTTTGCAATTGGAAAATCCAATTTTGATGTGTAACGAAATAAAAAAGGTGATAAAAGAAACAAATGTCAAACAAAATAAGTTATCATTCTCTGACGCATTGAAAACCAACATGGCATTGCCAGAAGTGAAAAATCAAGTACCTTTAATAATTAAACCAAAAGAAAAACAAAAAATTGAAAAAACGAAAGACGATTTAAATAAAAAAGTAGATCCGGTAAATTTTAAAATAACAAACATTGAAAATAGGAAAAATGGTACATTAGTGATACAAAGTGAAAATATAGATGAAAGAGAAAAAATAAAAACCGCGATTGAAACCAAAATGAGTGAAAGTTATGACATAAAAGTTCCAAATGAGATCGAAATGTCTATTGTCTTAACTGATATGAGTTTTAAATACAAAGATAGAGATCTGATTGAAAAATTAAAAAAACAAAATCAGATTTTGGAAAACAACAAGATTGAACTAATTAAAGTGTATGAAATTAAGAGAAATAATAGAACCATATTTAACGCAAAATTAAAAATTGATAGTGAAACATACCCAAAAATAGTATCGGCTCAAAAGCTCAACGTCGGATGGGAGAAATGTAGAGTTTTTGATGGAACAGAAATAATACAATGTTTTAAATGCAAGGGTTTCAAACATAAATCTGTGGACTGTAAAAATGATGAAGTATGTTTTAGATGTAATGGTAACCATAAAACAAAGGAATAAAGAATATATAAATAAATGCATTAACTGTATCAGAAGTAATAAGAGGCTGAATTTGGAATTTGGCGAGAATCATGCAACCATAAGTAATGAATGTCCGGTGTACCAAAATAAATTAAAGTTAAAAAAGAGAAGAATGGGATTAATGGATTAACAATTAAAGTGTATACATGGAATTTACACTAACATACAAGGTCTAACTAACAACTTTAATCAGTTGGAAGCAATTGCAAATACGGATAAACTAGATTTTATTATATTAACGGAAACTCATTTAACAGAAAGCGTATATGAAGATGAAATACAATTAGAAGGATATCATCAATTTGCAACATTGTCAAACTCTACGAGAACAGGTGGATTCATCATATATTTCAATAAAGAATGGCAAGTGAACTTATTACAAGAAAGGGTGTGTGATTCGAAATACTGGATAAGTGCATACACTGTTAAATACAAGAAAAGCTCAATGATAATAGCTGCTGTATATAGATCACCTAGCAGTCAAGATTCAGAATTTTACGAAGTATTCGAGGAAACAATGGAAGAACTTAGTGAAAAAACAACGGATATAATTGTTGCAGGAGATTTTAATATTGATTGGGCCAAAGAAAGTGCATATAAGAAGAAGTTAGAACAGATCATTAATGATAATGGATTAAAGCAAGTGATAACAGAATATACAAGAATAACACGTAATTCAAGAACAATAATTGACTATGTTATAACAAATAAAATAAATATGAAAGTAAATAATACTAAAAAAAATAAAATATCTGATCACGAAATAATTGAAATTGCAATAAACGATGAGAAAAGAAAACATTCAAATAAAAAAGAAATAGAGTTTTTAAAATACAACAAAAATAGATTTCAAAGAGAAGTTAATGAAATAAATTATGATGAAAGCCAAGATCTGAACAATAATGTAAATATTTTTGATGAAACTATTGAAAACGCAATAAAAAGACTATCAGTAAAGTAGAGTTGGGTTTATTAGCTCAGTGAAGAGACCGCTCTTTTCAGCTCAGCTCACTGAAATGAACTAGGTCGCTCTTTTAGCTCATTAGCTCAGTATGTTGTATAATGTCCATTTCATTTTGAGAATTGCTTATAGTGAATTAAATCAATTATTTCTGTTGTTAGTTGTAAAAACACACAGTCTTTTGACAATTAGAGATTTATGCGTGAAATAATTGATTAAAATTTTAAAAAATCAAATTGTATTTTATTTAAACTAATATTTTTGCGGAAAAAAAGTTAATTTTTTATTATTTCTAATTTCCGATGCTAACCAAATGTTTAGACAATATTTGTTAAGCAGAACATTCACTAACTATAAGGTATTCTTTTACCACAAAATAATAAAATTACCAAAAAACTCAAGATATTAACTGAAATTTGAAAAAGGAAAAATATTTTGATGATCTGATAATTGTGATCCAAAATAAAAATATGACAATAACTAAACTAAAATGAATATTGTCGCATTTTTTTGGGTGTTTTCCCATTTACATAATGTTAGTTATCAATTGGCAAAATATATATTTTTTGCCTGACTTTTACAACTTATATATATATATGATCAACAAAATTTCTACTAAAAATACGAAAGAAAAATAGTTTTGTGATACAATTTGTATATTTTCAACATTAACTTAATTATTTTATGATATAACAATATATAAATAGAATTTCTGAATTTAAGGAATACGATTTTATTGTTTTACGAAATAAAAAATAACGTAAAACTGTCATTCCAAAAAACAGCGAAAAACCCACGATAGGTCGCTCATGGCAGCTGACAAATGTTCTGTTGATGTAGAAGTATGTATAGTAAAAAAGTGAATAAGACATGTATATGTTTTCTAAAAAAAGTGATTGAAATAATATTGCTAATTTAATTAAGAATGTCAGTACTTTGTATTTTTTTTAATTATGTGTTTTGTTAGATATAATCCCACTAATGTATTTTTGAAATAGTATTTTTTTTACTAATTACATACTTTCAATTGCAATTATTATTTTAACAATAACAATTATGTATTTCCCTTTTTCATTATTATTTTATGAAATTTACTTAAAAACTGTAGCAATACTCTTTCTTTATTTCATTCTACATCACCATACCATAAATAAATTCACATTCATTCAATAGCACACATATAAAAATTCCTTCATGAAAACAAAAACAATTTGAATAACTCTAATAATTCTTGAAACAAAAATATATACGCGGCAGCATACAATTGAACGCAATAAAACAAAGTCAGAAATAAATACAAAATTTAAGAGAATTTCGGACTTACAATGTATATTTTTTCATTTTTTGCTTGAAATTTAAATTACTTCATTTAATAAATTGGTTTTATTTGACAAAAATTCTAAATCTAAACATTCTTCATTTTGTTATTATTTTAAGTGTTTGACATTATGTTTGCTGGGTAGCTCTCTCACGAATACATCTTCATTTTTATTTTTGAACATCACTGATATACATACATAACAAACCTACATTCGACTGATCGTTTTATTTTTGTAGGACACAATACTCACTCACTTTTCAATGTCAAGCTAGGTACTCTGTTCAAAATTCCGTGCGAAATGCTGTCAAACTACATATAAAATATTTGGAATGAAATATATGCGAAATAATTTCGCAAAAGCAGTACTCTGTTTTTATTGTGGAAAACATGTGAAATACATCTGGCAACCTTATTTTTCCACACGAAATAACATAAGCAGCACTTCTTTCGCACGAAATTAAAACTGTCAAACAGCATATAAAATTTTTCGCATGAAAAAACCATAATTTTTCGCAAATATGAACAGAGTACTAGGCTTCAGTGAGCGAAAGAATGTTACAGAATTGAAGAGTAAAGTGAAACATGTGAAACATTGAAGATGACAAATGAATGTGCTTGTGCAGCTCTTTCATGAGTACTGAAAGAAACATGAGCATAAAACAAAACCGCTCAGTTGAAAACGCTCAGTGCTGAGCTGAAAACGCTCAGTATGATGAATGATTCACTTCGCTCAGTTGAGTGAATAGCTCAATTGAACTAGGTCATTCATGGGCTACACAACTCTACAGTAAAGAAGACAGTAAATGAGAATAGTTTAAAAAATAAATGGTTTAATAGGCAACTACAACGTTTAAAACATGAAAAAATAATAAAATATAATATCGCAAAATCCGAAAACACATATACAGCATGGAATAACTACAAAATGGCAAGAAACATATATAAAATAAAGCTTGAAAATGAAAAAAATACATATATTAACAGGCATATAAGCAAAACCAAAGAAATGTGGAAAAACATTAAAGACTTAGTCCTAAAGAAAAACCGATCTGTGATACAATCTGTGATATTTAATAATATAGAATATAATAACAATTGTGATATAGCGAACCAGTTTAACGAATATTTTGTGAACAGTGTTAAGGAAATTAGAGATAATATAGAAAATGTGCAATATTTAAATGAAATACCTGTGATAAATGTTAAATTTAAATTTCGTGCAATATCAAACATAGAACTTAAAAATATGTGTAAAAGCCTAAAAAAGAAACCAGATTTTAAAAATTTAAATATTCATATTATCTTAGATAATTGGAATTTAATTGGAGATGTTGTACTGAAAATAGTAAATACATCGTTGGAAACAGGAATTTTTCCAGAAAATTGGAAAACATCAATGGTAACACCAATTGAAAAGGTGGCAAAAACAAATAAATGTGAAGAATTTCGTCCGATAAATGCATTAAAACTATGTGAAAAAAATTCTGGAAAAAACTGTTAAGATACAACTAGAAGATTACTTAGAAAAAAATAATATATTATCAAAATATCAATCCGGGTTTAGAAGAAGTTTTTCGTGTGAAACATCAGTGAATTATGTATAAATAGATGGAAAAATATTAACAAAAACCACAAAATTATGGCAATTTTTCTCGATTTTAAAAGAGCTTTTGAGACTATAGATAGAAACATTCTATTGCTAAAACTTTACAAATACGGAATAGAAGATAAAGAAATGAGTTGGTTTGAATCATATTTAACCAACAGAAAGCTAATAACGAAAGTAAACAATATTAAATCGAACGAAATAAATAATGAATATGGGGTTCCACAGGGATCGATCCTAGGAGCTCTACTATTTATTATTTACATAAATGATATGCCAAACGTACTTAACAGATGTGAAATAGTGCTATACGCGGACGATACTCTAATTTTTAATGAATCCGAAAATGAAATACAATGCCAAAACGATCTAATTCAATACATATTAAATATAAACACCTGGTTAAAAATGAATAAATTAAAACTAAACGAAAATAAGACGAAAATAATGGAAATAAACATGAACAGTAATACAATTTTTAAAATTAATGATAAAATAATAGAGAAAGTGGATAAGATAAAATACTTAGGTTTTATAATAGATAAAAACATGAACTTAAAAGATCATATAGAATATATTTGCAAAAAGATTGGTTTTTTTTAGGAGAATAAGAAGCAAAATATCGACAATAACTGCTATAAATAGGTATATATAATACAATAATCAAACCACATTTTAAATTCGGTTCAACAATCTTATACACATGATGCACAAATACACAAATAGAGAGACTACAGAAACTACAAAATAAAGCTATGAGAGCTATAATTAAATGCAATAGGTTTACACCAATTCAATTTATGCTAGAAACACTAAAATGGCTAAACTCAGACAAAGACTCCAACTAAATACATTAACTTTTATATATAAAATGAAGATAGGAAGTGCTCCAGGATATTTAACAGAGCAACTAACATATGTCAACGAAGTACAACCATACAATCTGCGAAATGCCAGCGATTTTAGGATACATAAAGCCACAAATAATGCGATGAAGAGATGCCTATTCTACAAAGGATTACAGTTATTCAACTTATTACCAAGTGATGCAAAAAATGAACGAAACATTAATATATTTAAAAGAAATTGTGTATTTTTTGTGAAAAATAATGTATATCAGAGCCTTTAAAAATTAAAATAATTTGAATCAAATGTTATATAGTTATAAGATAAAGTATTTAAAATACTACTAAATAAATAATAATAATAATAAAAAAAATAATAATATCAAAAAAATAAATTAACTTTCAAATTTTTTCTAATATATTAAAAAAGAAAAAAATAATTTAATTTTATTCTTATCTTGGGAAATGGATTCCTCCTTGAATATATGGGAAGTTAATTAGCCTCCTGATAAAATACCAACAGATAAATCCCAACAATTTCAAAAAAAAATTAATTCAAATAATGGAAAAATTATTTCTAACATAGCTATGGATGATAGCTCCTTATTGAATACCAATGATATAGGACATAAATCAAAAAAAGAATCTAATTCAAGATCAAACCCCTCCGGGGCTAAAATCAATGATAAAGCTGTTGTAACTAAAGATATAACAATGAATTCTGAAGTCCATTCAAATCAAGACAATTTGCGTGAAATTGACCCTTTTCAAAATAATGATCCTCTTCGCAAGTCAATGGAGTGTGATGATTCAATTATTTCTTTTTCATCTGAAGATACCGATTTTCAACATATCCCAAAGCGTAAACGTAGTAACAATAATAAGGTAGATTTATCTAATTTTAATTTAAAAAATCAAAATTGTAATAATCAGAAAATCAGGAAGAAAAAGATAATTCTAGAAAAATCAATTATATAAAGGAAACTAAAAAAACTCCTAACAAAGAAAAAACATTCTGCCCGCCAATATTCCTTTTTAATGTTAATATAGAAGATCTACTTAATCAACTTAATTCGAGAAAAATTGAATTTAAAATTGTTAACAAGAACAGACACAAAGGCAAATTATTTTTAAAAGATGCATTGGTTCATGCTGAAATGATCCAATTACTTAGGGATAAAAATATAGAATCGTACCCATATACACCGATAGAACATAAACGTCTAAGTATAGTTTTAAGAGGTTTATATTATAAAACTGATACACAGATAATTATGAATGAAATCAATATATTGATTCCAAATATTGTAGATTCTGTTTCTAAATTCTCCACTGCATTTTCAAGAAAGAACGGTTTTGATACAGGGTTATTTTTGGTTATATTATTACCAGGAAAATCTTGTCAAGAATTGACTAGTATAAAATATGTATATATTAAATCAGAGAATTACATGGGAATCTCCAAAAAGGAATTCTAGGGAAATACAATGCTGGCGCTGCCAGCAATGGGGACACATGTCAAGGAATTGCAATAGGCCATTTGCTTGTGTTAAATGTGAGGAAAATCATGCTCCGGGGGAATGCAGATTTGTCCAAGACAATGAAAACTTACCATTTTGTAATAATTGCAAACAACGTGGTCACCCCTCCAATTTTAAGGGCTGTTCAGCTTATAAAAAATATATTGATATGAAGAAACAAATTGTTCTTAAATCTAAGGAAAGAAATCTCAAGGTTTCTACTAATGTTGCTTCAGCTTTAAAAATCAATAACGTAGTTCGTTCAGATAAATCTTTTGCTAGTCTTTTTCAATCTCAAAATTCAAATTGTCAAGTGGATTCTAACAATATTTCTCCTTTTTAGGAATTGCCAAAATTCTTTGCGAACCTGAGACTTTGTCTTTAGAAGACAAATAAGTAAATTTATTGGAAACTATAAAAATCTTTCAAAGGAGGAAGCAATACTTCAGTGTCGTGGTCTCCTAGATGAAGTAAAAAGATTATATGATTCATAATGCATTAACTCTACTCACTTTTAATGTTAGATCGCTCATTGATATAAGTCGGAGAGTAGATCTATTGAATATTTTAGTTTCGAATAATATAGACATTGCCTTTGTGCAAGAAACACATCTGAATGGTAGACATAACGTATCTCTTGCTAATTATACTTTTTTCAGAGATCACAGTTCTCAAGGAGTCGCTATTATTTTAAAGAAAAATTATAAATATACTAAAGTAAATATTCCTGATATAGAGTTTCCAAATATATTTTTATCTATTGATCTTGTATTCAATGGATCGATAAAAAGAATTTTATTAGGTTCAATTTACATCCCATGTAATTTTAATTCGACAAAAATCACAAATGGTCTATAAATTTTAGGTAACATCTCTCAAAATTTTGATGGTACGTTTATAGGGGGAGATTTTAATTCTAAACATATTTCATGGGGTGATGACTTATGTAATGCTAATGGAAATTTATTTTATAATTTTTTACATCAAAACGCCTTATATTTTGAACGGATTTGTCATACAACACCAACATATCCTAATGGCTCCTCATATTTAGATCATTTTTTAATTAGTCCAAATTTGTCGAATATAAATTATCTTCCCTCCCAACATTTTCAGATCATTACCCACTTAAACTTCAAATAAAACTGTCAAATTTCGAAATAATTTTGAATCCACAAGAAACATTTATGTCATATAAAAGAACAAATTGGGAAAACTTTAGAAATGATATTAGGAGTGGTATTTTAAATCATTATCCAGATTCTGATAGAAATCTGACAAACATAGAAATTGATAAATATATTGATGACTTTACAACCACTATTCAATCGATTAATAATAATCATTCGGAGAAAATTGAATGCAAGAGTAAAAAATTTATAATTTCTGATAAAATAAAGAACATGTTTAAAATCAGATATAGATGGCAAAAAGAGTTAAAAAGAAAATATCATAGAAATTTTAGTCGTTTTGATGCAGACTATTTACTTTTATCCAAACAAATACAATTATTAAATATAATAATTAAGAGACAGGTAGAACTAGAACAAGCTGCAATGTTTAGCAAAAAACTGCAGCAGATTAAACCAGGTCCTACTGCTCATCGACAAATTTACAATATAATAGGATACAAAAAAAATAATAATTTGAAGAATCTATCTGTTAATGGAGTGCTGATAGAGGATAAATCTTCAATTCTATGTGAATTAAAGAATCATTGTTCCAACATTTACAGCGGTTCCACTCCTGCAAGAGACGTTTCTGAAATTTTAAGTACTATAAATAACACTATTAACAAAAGTCAATGCTTGCATATATTTTCTGAACAATTTTCATCAATTAACTCGCAGAATTGTGAAAATCTTACAACTTTAAATGAGGTATCATCCCATTCTAATTGTATTAACAATAAAAAATCTTGTGGTTTGGATAAATTTTCTAATTTTATTATAAAAAACTCCCTTTATAGGCATTTGAATATCTTCTGATTATTTTTAATAATTGTTTAAATAACTCATATTTTCCAGATGTTTGGAAAATTTCTAAAATTGTTCTCATACGGAAAAAACCAAATAATACTGATATCAACAATTTCATTGCTCTCAAATTTAGGGAAACTTTTTGAAAGAATAATAAGAGAAAAAATGGACATTTCGTTAAATGAATCATATATTCCAGATCTTCAATTTGGGTTTAAAAAAGGTCTCTCTACAGTTGATGCTTTACTAAAATTTCATAGTGATGTAATATCGAATCTTCGTAATCGTTTTTGTACAGTAGCAGTTTCATTAGATGTCGAAAAAGCTTTTGATCATGCATATCACAATGGTATTCTTTTTAAGATGATTGAAGTTGGATTTAGTCCTTCTATTGTTAAACTCTTTCAAAGCTTTCAATCAGAATTCGAAAATATAAATTGCGGGGTACCACAAGGTTCAATTTTGGCACCACACCTTTACAACATTTTCATGTATGATTTTCCTCACAATTTTCCAAATTCAACTACATGCAGATGATTCCCTTTTGTATTCCCATAGCGAATCCCCAATTAACGCTATAAGACAACCATCTTCAAATTGTTAAAAAATTTTATGATGATTGGGGAATCAAAATTAATACTTCTAAATGTGAAGCAATTTGTCTTCGTAATGCATCGGGAAAATGTAAATATTATGTTGTTCCAGAAAGTAAAAGATTAAAGCTCTTTCTTGAGGGTGTAGAGATTCCTTTCATTGAAAATCTGAAATATCTTGGAATCAACTTTAATATTCTTTTTAAGTTTAATAAACATGCAAGATTTGTTTTAAAGAAATCATATAAGATAATGGGTGCTTTTTAAAAGATTATTTATAACAAACATTTACCAAAAAAGACTAAACTTCTTTTATATAAAACCAGTATAAGACCTGTTTTCTTATATGGTTTTCCAATTTGGTTAAGTGTTTCCCCTACTGTTATCAAAGAAATGGAAATATTTGAACGAAAAATTTTGAGATGTTGTATTCAAAAAAACTTCGAATCTTTAAATAGACGTTATTCAAATTCATATATATATTATCATTCAAAAATAACACCAATCGGGTTGTATGTGTGCGACATTCTGAGAAGATTTTTAAATAGACTTGTAATACACGAAAATCATCATATTAACGAAATATTTAATGAGCAAAGAGTTTTCAGTTGGTATAACACAAACTATCTCTCACCTATCGGTTTTTTAAATGAAGAAATTTCTAGCTTTGATGTAAATCTAAACTTAAGTCACCGGTTTTTTAAAAAAAGTTTATCTGGCACACATAGAGGATAGTGCCCTTTTGAGAATTTTATGTTAAATTTTGTATATTTTTTTTTGTTTTTATTTTCTTTATTCTAAGAGTTTTCCTCTTCAAACATGTTAGCCCCGGGAGCAAGGGCAGATTTACATTTCTGTTAAATTTATACATTATTTTTTATACACAGTTATTAATGTTAATGCTTGGTGCTTTAAACAAACTATTGTAAATTAAGATAATACATTATAATCTTAAGTAATTTTTAATTTTTGTTTCAAATACTTTTATTTTTTAAAAAAAAGGCTCAATAAAATTTGGCTTTAATGTGAATTATTTTAGCATGAGACTGGTACATAAACATATTCTTCTTTTGAGTATAATAATTCTAATGGATATTTGGGCATATTTGTCTGATCTTTCGGGAAAGTTGAAATTTGACTTTTTTAGCTTTATCCTTAATAAAATTGTGCATTATGAAAATTTTAAATAAAAATTTATCACTGCACATTCAAGGCATTATAGCGAATATAGTTTTTAATTAAAATGAAAAATTAGTTAAAAATTTAATGAAATATTTAGATAATATCCCGAAATTTTACATCTTAAAAAACAATTTTTTTTATAAATAAATTTTTAGGTAGTCATTAAGTCATTAAGTAAGCAAAATACAATTGGAGAACAGTGTTGTAATTGATTTTCGCTGATCTTTTACAATATATTCGTCACAAATGTAACAAAACATATTAGGATCTTTAACACAGCATCTCATCTTACCATAATGAAATAAAATAACAAGAGCAATTATATTTATAAAAAAAACAGGTGTAAAACATTCAAGTTACGAACATTTATATAGTTTTTTTAATATGAAATACATATGAAAAATACTGTAAAACTTTGAGTTATTTGCCAAATAGTTTAGTATATTTTCAGTGAATTTTCAATATTTTTATATAAATTAGTTTAAGTTGTATATAGTTGTATATGTTTTTATTGTATATAGTGAACAAATTTTGAACCATTTTATCATAGGTCAAACTTATAAGGATGAAACTGAAAAAAGTTAATTTTCAAGATCCTTGCGATATCACCAATATATCCTGAAACTTAGATAAACAAAATTGATGTCAAAGAAAAGATAATTTTGTGTAGAATACCAGTACAAAGATGCGTTTTTAATTTTAGTCCCCATTTATGAAATAACCCAACAAAAAGAGAAAAAAATACAGAATAACCAAAAAAAATTAAAACCGCGATATCTTAAAAACAAGAGCTCTTCAAAAAAAACTAAATATAGTTTTGACTATGTAATGTCCCATACATGTTTTATCAAAAACATTTTCCGCGGCACCAAACCAAAATGTCAATTTTGTTCCTCTGTGTTATGGATGGCATACCGAACTTCAGTTGAGTTGCCAGAGGGCAACCACAATTTTCTGGCTGCCAGTTTGGCAACAGAAATGATTGATACCAGTTGCCATCTGTAATACCATTTAGGCAACTGACAACGCAACTGAAGTTCGGTTGCCATCCATAATCGACACATTAAATTAAGAAAGTAGAAGAACTATTCTTAATGTAACATTTATGATCAATAATATGAAGGGTGATACCTGCTCCGAATGTTTTGTAAATAATCTTACTTTTAACACCCCTTAACTATTATAACAAAAAATGTCCAGAAAAAAATATCATGTTCTCTATCTACGAAGTGTCACTTTTAACACTCTCTTGGTCTCTCGTTACAAGTTTTTAAAAGTAAGCGAACGAACGGTACCTGTGAGCCAAAAACCTAAAGCGGCACATTGACACATACTGCTGACAGCTATTGCCGATGAACCCTTCGTATACGCGTGTGATTGATATTTTACTACACACTTATCAATCAACATTCACCCCTATTATGTATGTCGTTGTCGACGTCGACATCACTTTGTAGTCGTGTCTAAATAATCTAAAAGAAATAAGTATCATCCCTATGCATTTCGTGACAGCTGTTGAATTTTATTTATTATTCTTATAAAAAATGCCTTTTTCTATTGGATTCCAGTGAAACAAACAAATCCTTAAGCTTCAATGTAATAAAAAGAAGCTATGATTTGAATATTTCGAACACCGGCTTCGCTAGTAAATATATCATATGCAGCCGGCACTCGGCCGGGCGAAATAATTTTTTACACTATGGTAGTACGTGGCAGGACAAACTTTTTTTATTTTGTTTACAATAGATAACTTCGCTAATAGCAACATTTTTAAGTGATTTGAAAAGTGTCAATAGAATTGACTTAAGCCGGAGTTCATCCCTACAATGTTTAAAATTAATTGAAATAAATAAAAAAAATAATTAAAAGAATAAATAAAAATAAATTGCAGCTCTAAGTTCTGCCATTACGGTTTCAAATTGCTTCCCATTGTTAATTTTATTTTTTTTAATTTCTCTAATCGCAACTATTTTTAATTTTGTTATGAGTCGTTGTCAAATATCGTGTCGACAGAAAATACTCGTTTTCAGTCAATGTCGACTTTAATGCGCCTTAGAAAATTGCTGTCAATAGTTAACAATTGTTATCGATATTGACTTGACTAATGTCGACAACGACATACATAATAGGGGTGATTGAAATTTTTTTTCAAAAAAATATATGTGAAGCAGTTCATTATTTATATTTTCTTTATTTATTTATTTTACACATGAAGTATACCATTTAATATCATTTATTTTAAATTATTAACTTTTAACGTTTATTTTCAAAACTAACTGATTTTTATCAAATACGACTCTTTAATTTACTTTTACACATTTTAATACAACACTGTTCACATGATCACTACATTTTGAATTTAACGCTTAATTTTTGAATTTAACTACCTTTCTAAGATACAACTCTATGATTTATTGAATGTTACATTTTTATACAACCATGTTAATGTATTATAGTCATGCTTTTGTATTACAACTACGTATTGGAAATAGTATAAAAGCAGCGCAAGTTGCATTAATAAATTCACTTGACTTTATGCCTTTGATGAATGAACTTCTTTGTCTAGTTTTAATTTACCGGACGGGTTGGAAATGATTTGAAGTGTTTAAAGAAAAGTAGTTACAGTGAAAATAGTGTGATTGTGTTTTTTAAAAACGTCGGCTTTATGAGCAAATATAATCTTCGGTATAAGATTATTTCATTGGCGCCCAACACAGTGGCTACGAAAGAGACCACGAAAAAAAATATTGAACCAGACTCCGAAGTTGACGTTAAAAACGCAACGGCTACAGAGGAAGAATTTAAAGTAAACGTTTTGTGTGCGGAAAAAACCAAAGAGATGGCTACCTTTTCTGATGAGCAATTTCAACAGATCTTGGCTGCGATGGGTGGTAATGTGAGAAGTGGCTCCTTTACTCAATGTACCGCTCGTTTTAAAGGACAACGGGATCCGGCAGCGGTAGAAGAATTTTTGTCTGCCATTTCTGTATATAAAGATATTGAGAAAATTTCCGATATTGATGCCTTGCGAGGAATGCCTTTACTATTGGAGGATTATGCTGCGTCATGGTGGATTGGCGTAAAAGACAACGTGCTTACGTTTGAGCAGGCGATGTCCCTCATTCGATCTACGTTCACCCCTCCTGTTCCCGACTGGCGCATTTTTTCCAATTTTTTCGAGACGAAGCAACAAAATAATGAGCCTACAGATGTATTTATTTGTAAAAAGCGACTACTATTGTCCCAGCTGATAGTGCCGCCTACTGAGACGATTCAAATAAACATGCTATATGGCCTTCTGAACATTAATATACGAGAACGTGTTCGCCGTGAGAATGTCAATACATTCGAGCAATTGATTTCTGCCAGCTGTGAAGCAGAGATGTTTTTTCTAGAAGCCAAACCGGTGCCAACAGCTGACTCTGAATTGAAGAAAGATGCCCCTAATGTAAATCGTTGCAGTTTTTGCCGAATTAAGGGTCATACGGTAGAGACATGCTTTAAGAAGAAGAAACGAGATGAGCGACAGAATAATCCACAAGCAACACAACAAAATCAAAATTTATTAATCCCACGACAACCACAACAATCAGATTTAATACGAAAGCCAACATTTTCCTGCTATGGTTGCACCTGGTGTGTACAGATCAAATTGTACTAAATGCAGTGCAAGCGGTAAGGACAGTCCCCAATATTTGGCTTTTAATTCAATATCGTCTACTGTTATTGGACATCCATTGCCAACGACCCAGGTGGAATTTTTTGGCCTTAGAGGTGAGGCTATTTTTGATAGTGGCGCTAAAACCAGTGTTGCTAGTTTGGAGCTAAAAAAAATACTGACAGCCAACAAATGCGTTTTCCAAGATGTTCGTGCGGAAATTACACTAGCAGATGGCTCAGTCTCTACAGGTAAGGTCATGTCTATCATTTGCAATATCATCATTGGGAACAGACTGCGAAAAATAAGATTGATCTACCTACCAAATGCCACGGAGAACAGAACACTTGGTGCCGACTTCATGGAACAGGCGGGCATAGTCCTCAACATGGCCCAGAAGTATTGGTATTTTGAGGACCAACCCAGACAAAAGTTCTCCTTTGCCACTTTGTTGGAGACAAACATTTGTTCGCTGCAAATCAGAGATGAGACCTCCCCATGCACGAAAGCCGTAAAAGAGATGTCCCCTTTTATAAGATTTGTTGAAGGTAGGAATGTATTATCACCTATACCAGGAACTCCAAAATCAACTGTGACAATGAGTAATGCGACACCTTTGCCCAAAACACCCTCATTTGTAAACCAATATGATATGCCTTGTTCAATCGGGAAAGTATTAGAGGATAAATTATTGGCTGAAAGTCTGAATTCCCATCAACAATTGCCTGATCAATTTTTATCTCCTATGCGGATATCTGGTAACGAATACTCTCCAAGGTACATCCAATCTATATTTAAGAAAACTATGGTAACTATTGAAGAGCAAGGTTCTCCCAAAGTACCACCAACAAAAACTCGCAAAATTCAACAAATTGAGGACACAGATGACTATTTTACACCCTTATTTTCAATGGACTTTAAAATTTTAAAGGAGTCTGATGGTGTTGGTCTTACCCCTAACCAGCGAAGTGAGTTGGACCAAATCCTGGTATTACATCAAAAAATTTTTGAGGATTCTACTGGTGCTACACCTTATGCTATCCATTATATTCATACCGAGGAACATGATCCCATAGCAATTCCTCCTTACCGGTTATCATCAGCTATGAAGACTGCTTTGAAGGATGAAATTACCAAAATGCTTGATTCTGGAGTAATTGTTGAGTGTCAATCTCCATGGGCTGCTCCTGTAGTTATTGTCCCCAAGAAGACTGGTGGAATTCATGTGTGCATTGATTACCGTGAACTTAATTCAATAACTAAACCTGATCGTTATCCTTTGCCAAGAGTAGATGATATCTTGCATGAGGCCAAAGCTACAAGTTACATGTCAACAATAGATTTACAAAGCGGTTACTGGCAAATTGGAGTTCACCCTTTGGATCAGGATAAAACAGCTTTCGTATCTCCCTTTGGTATGTTTACGGAATGCTCCTGCCACGTTCCAAAGGTTAATTGATCGCTTGAAAACATCTCTGGGGGATACAATTCTGTTGGCATACTTGGATGACATAATTTCTTGTTCCCCCAGTTTTGAAGAACACATCCGAGATCTACAAAATATATTTCAGCGACTGCAAGAATTTGGTCTTAAAATCAATCTGGCAAAATGTCGATTTGCCTGCAACGAAGTAAAATACCTGGGCCATGTCCTTACACCACAAGGAATTATGACAGATCCTGAAAAAGTAGCGGCATTGCAAAATCGAAAAAGACCGAGAAACGTTAAAGAAGTCTTATCATTTCTACAAGCGTGTTCATGGTACCGCCGTTTTATACCATCCTTTGCCGACGTATCCAAGCCGTTATCAGCCCTGTCAAAGAAGAATGCTAAGTGGTGTTGGGGTCCGAAACAACAAAAATCATTTGACTATTTGAAGACACTATTAACATCAGCTCCAATCTTAAAACAGGCTGTCGATGGTGAGCCATTTATTTTAAAAACTGATGCAAGCGGTTATGCTTTAGGAGCAGTTTTGCTCCAGGGGGAGAGCCAAGATGAACATCCCATTGAGTACGCAAGCAGACTCTTATCAGATGCAGAACGCAACTATTCCACAATTGAACGTGAGGCGCTTGCAATAGTTTGGGCCATGAATAAATACCGTGGCTATATTGAAGGAACTCCAGTTAAACTTATCACTGACCATCAGCCTTTAAAATGGTTGATGAAGATCAAAACTCCAACTGGACGACTAGCCCGCTGGGCTCTGCAACTACAACCATTTGATATTCAAATTGAATATAAACCAGGAAAATACAAAACAATAACAATAACAAAAAACAAACAGCAAAAGGCCAGCAGGGGAAACCTATGCTGGCTGATTGCAAACAGTCGACTGTCCAACCTTCTGGTGACAGTTTGACTAAAAGCAGCGAGGTAGCCTTGGACTTTAAGCCAAGCACCTCAAAAGCTGCATTAGCCCTCGCTGGTAATATACCAGCAACAGCCCCTGCATTGGACACTGTCGAGAAGACAGTTGTCCCTGCGAAAATGCTACAGGTTGGATCGTCGAACCAGAAGTCGGGTCCAACCACCGTAGCCCCACCCGCCACTACGGCAGAACCGAACGCCCCCATTCGCAAAGAACCATCCAGGAGGGCTTTCGTGCAAAGGCGTGCCGCCATGCGCATTATCGACCGGCTTGGATCCAAGTCGGCCGATGCGCTTAACATCGACGAATTGTCGAAACTAAGTTGGGCTAAGGCTCAACTGGCTGAACTGGACAGCTCAAACACTCCTCCAAGCGCAGATGCAGCGAACCAAGGCGCATCTGCTGGGCCCAAACGGCAACGCTCAGAGGAGGAGCTGCTCCAGCAGCAAAACACACAGCCGAAGACTAAACGTCCGAAGCAAGAGGCTCGTGTGATAAGAAGGCCTTACAGTGAAGTTGCTCGCAATCCACTTGTAAGGGCTATTATCGACAGGAGTGTTGATGACGGAGCTATCTCCCAGGAGAAATGGCTGAAAATCCGTCAGGGTATGCTGGGGGTATACTGGAAGATTCTCAAGGAGAATCCCGGTCCATCCCCGCAAAACGACGATGCTGGCTGGTATCAAGGCCATGTAAAACTGCTAGCGTGTACCAATGACCGCTCAGCTCTACTGCTAAAATTAGCAATTGCGTCCCTAGGGGAATTGTGGCCTGGCGCGAAACTGGACGTGATCCCGGTAAACGAGATACCTCGTAGACCGAGATCAGTCACAGTTATTCCGGCGGAGCCACATGAACCTGAGGAGATTCTGGCATACATTCAGAGCGGTAATCCCGATCTACCAACCCATAACTGGAAGGTGGTTAAGGTTTCCGCTCCTGAAGGTGCGCATAGAAAGGTGGTCGTAGTCCTTAACAAGGAATCCTTGGCGCCACTACGTGAGAGGCAAAGCAAGATTTACTATGGTTTCGATAGTATCAAGCTGCGCATCTACCGTGGTGACGACAAGCTCGACCCCGAAACTTCTGGTGTTAAACTGGAAGCTCCGCAGGATATGGACTGCAAAATTAAACTGGACGACCCCGCAAGCTCTGAGGACAAAATGGAGACCCAATCACACTCCAGTATGGTTGGGGACCTATTCTGCGCTCTGGGTGATGTGGAGGATGAAGATGTTCTTCTGGAATCAGACCCAGAAGACATCGACGTTACGGTCATATATGATCCAGACCATGGTGAAGGCGATCCAAGTGAACCTTCACCACTCTAAGGCAGCTTCGGCTGCCCTGCTCCTCCACATTGCTAAATATGGGGAGGACATTGCGTTGGTCCAGGAGCCGTGGATACACAATGGCGAAATTCGTGGACTCAACGCCAAAAAGTACAAACTTTTGTACATAAGACGCACAGGTAAAATAAGATCTTGCATTTTGGTTAAGAACCATCTTAATATCTTCATTCTTCCTGATTACAGCGATGAAGATACAGTAGCTGCTGCTTGGGAGACAGGTGCAGGTAAGGTGTGGCTGCTCTCGAGCTATATGGCGCACGACCAGGTTGAACCACCACCGAATAACCTGGTATCTAATATGATGCGTGCCGCAAATAGGGCCAGAACTCCTGTAATTATCGGAGCTGATGCAAATGCTCACCACACAATCTGGGGTAGCTCAGATAGAAACGAACGAGGTGAGTACATTCTAGACTTCATATTAGACTTTAATCTGGTAGTTGTCAATCGAGGTTCAGAACCTACTTTTGTGGTAGCAAATAGGCAAGAAGTTCTGGACATTACGCTTGTCAGTGCAAGCCACTCGCAACTCATAAGGAATTGGAAGGTTTCAGATGATTGCTCTCTGTCTGATCACAGGTATCTGACATTCTTAATAGAATTGGAAGTTGAGAAGGAAAAGCCTTTTCTAAATAGGAGGAAAACCAATTGGGATGATCACAGGCGGATCCTTGATGGTTTACTTCCCTCACCCCCTCTCATAGGTGACACTAGGGACATTGAAAGCGCTGTGGAAAAGCTCACACTTTCTCTCAGTGAGGCCACAAGACGTACATGCACTCCCTCTGCTCGCAGAGGAAAGGTAAGACCTCCATGGTGGTCTTTAGACATAGCGAACACTAGGCGTAATTGTCGTAAACTATTCAACGAGGCGAAAAGATCAGGCAACTGGTCAATGTATAAGTCTATGTTGAACAAATTTAAGAATATGGTCAGGAGCGCGAAACGTAAGTCCTGGAGGAATTTCTGCAGCGGCGTCGAAAGTTCCTCTGAGACAAATCGTCTGCGCAAGATCTTATCGAAAACACCAACTGTTCAGGGTTATATTCAGAAACAGGATGGTAGGTGGACTACTGATGGACGTGAGACACTAGAAGTACTCATGGACACTCATTTTCCGGGGAACTTGCCTCCGGATATTGCTAGTGCATCCCAACCGAACAATCGGACAACTTCGTCAATTATACTTGACGAACATTTGATAAAATGGGCCATACGGAGTTTTGACTCTTACAAGTCTCCGGGCCCAGATGGTATAATACCCGCTGATCTACAGAATAATATAGATCTAGTCACTCCTTGGCTGATAACTATCTATCATGCCTGTCTTGCATGGTCCTACATACCAAAACGGTGGACCGAATGCACTGTGACATTCATTCCGAAAGGGGGGAAAGCGTCACACACCAAAGCAAAAGATTTCAGACCGATAAGTCTATCATCATTCTTGCTGAAAACCCTTGAAAGAATCATCGACATCCACATACGAGTGTCTTTGAAACAAGGATCAGTATCTCCCTCTCAACACGCCTACATGAAAGGCAAATCCGTTGAGACAGCACTTCACTCCTTAGTGGGATATATAGAGAAATCCCTTGAATTTGGTAATTTCTCGTTAGTGGCCTTTCTGGATATAGAAGGAGCCTTCAATAACGTAGAATCTGCAACTATCGTTTCAGCTCTACAGGATCTTGGTTTAGACCAATCAACTGTAAGGTTCATCACAAACCTTCTACGATACAGGATCATTCGCTCCGAAAAGGGAACGGCAGTGATCACGAGAATGGCCACTAGGGGTACACCTCAGGGAGGTGTCTTATCGCCACTTCTGTGGAATTTGGCCATAAATTGTCTGCTCAGGAAATTGGATCTCTTAGGTTATAAAACTGTCGCCTACGCGGATGACGTCGCGGTGGCAGTCTCTGGGATCCACTTGGACACGATATCACAACGCCTGGAACATGCACTCAGTATACTGAGTCGGTGGAGTACGGACAGTGGATTGAGTGTAAACCCAGGCAAAACTGAACTTGTACTGTTCACAAGGAGGTACAAGATTCCTCATTTCTCGCTTCCCCGATTAAATGGTGTTGAACTAACACTATCGGACAGTGCGAAATACTTAGGAGTTATTCTGGATAGTAAACTATCCTGGAAACCCAATACCCTTTCAAGGACGTCAAAAGCCTTGACGGCTATGTATGTCTGTAAGAGGGCGATAGGTACGCAATGGGGTATTAGACCCCAGTTTGTCAACTGGCTATGTGATGCGGTCATTAAGCCGACACTATTTTATGGAGTTTCTGTCTGGTGGAAGGCACTAGACAGTGGCTCGACGTGTATGCTATTCGAGAGAGTGTTAAGGAGAATGGCAATCCTGATAACAGGAGCTTTAAGAACGACCGCAACAAAGTCGCTCTTTACTATATTGAACTGGATCCCTGTGGATCTTATGGCAAGAAAAATGGCATTTACTTCTGCCTTTAGGCTAAACGCGATTGGTGCGTGGAAACACGCTCCATATGGTCACGCCAGCATAATAGGTAGTATTCAGACTCTTCCGGAGAATATCGATTACTGCATTTCTAGGCCCTTCTTAGCGAGGAATTTCGATTTCTCAATTCCGTGTGGTACGGAAGCAATGAACGGGCCCTTACATGACACAATGGGTCTCTCAGTCTATACGGACGGTTCTGTGAAGGGAGATCGAGTTGGCGTAGGTGTCTATATTCGGGAACTCGATATTAGGTTATCTTTCAGACTTCCGAATGAATGTAGCATTATTCAGGCTGAATTATCGGCCATCAAAAGGGCGGCTAACTGGCTTAGTTATAACAAGATATCTGACAGGGATATTTGTATATATACTGACAGTCAGGCAGCTATAAAATCCCTGACAGGTGTATACACAACATCTAACTTAGTCCAGGAATGCCGGGCATCCTTAAACAGGATGGCGAGACATTCAATAGTCGTACTCAAGTGGGTACGGGGACACGGGGATATTACTATTACGGGCAACTGTGTTGCCGATGATCTGGCGAGAAAAGGCGCCATGTTACCTGACGGAGACATAGATTTCCTATGTGGGATTCCGTTATCCAAATGCAAGCTACAAATTAGTAACTTCTACTATGAGCTCGCTCAGGCAAGATGGGACTGTGAACCCACATGCACTATGACCAGGACGATATGGCCCCGACTAAATCGGGGACGGACAATTCATCTTCTTGGCTTTACACGCTCACAATTGAGTGGTGTAGTGGCGGTCATAACTGGACACTGCACCTTTGGTAACCACGCTAGGAGACTTGGTTTGCCGTACCACGACTTCTGCAGAAGTTGTCAAAATGAGGAGGAGGATGAAACTATTTTTCATCTTCTTTGTCATTGTCCGGCATTAGGAGATCTACGCCTAAGGTTTCTGGGGCATCGTTCCCTTGATAGTCTCTCTGAGCTCTCGAATATGAGGCTTGAGGGCATTAGTGCCTTTATAGGTAGAAGTAATTGGTTGAAAAGACCAGACACGGGGATCACTTTAGAGTGACCCAATGATCGCCGACTCATTGGCACGTAAATTCTCCAAGATCTCCTCCCTCCTCCCTCTCTTTTTCTTCTTACATCTCCTCCTTAACTTCTTCAATCTTCTTCTTCTCCCTTTTCACTTATATCTGTCCCTCTTTCTTCTTCTTTCTTCTACTTTCAGGTAACACAAAAGGACCATTGATGGACCCATGTGAGCTGCTCTTTCTATCTTCCTTATTTCGTGGCTGCCTGGAAAACCTAACCTAACCTAAAACCAGGAAATACAAATGTGGTTGCCGATACACTGTCTAGACCACCATGCGAAGATGACCATGGTGTTACAAGTCCTTGCGAAATTTGCTCATTCTCCATCGAGATGCCAAGGAAAAATGCTAGTGCAATTAGAGAAAGCCAACTTAATGATCAACAACTTAAAACAATTATCGAAAATCTTGAAAATAATACAGACGATCTTGCCTATTGGTCAAAAAGAGGTTACATTATGAATGATGGCGTCTTATATTGCTACAATGATGAAGATGCTGAAGATGCTCAACTTGTGATACCCAGTGAAGAGAGACAAGACATCCTTAAGTACTACCACAATGATGAAACTGCCGGTCACTATGGTATAGAGAGGACAACATCTAAAATCACCTCGAGATACTATTGGCCTGGAATTCGAAAGAACATCGAAAAACATGTTAGGGAATGTATAGAATGCCAAAGATACAAGGCCACAAATCTAAAGCCTGCAGGACTATATCAAACAGTATCATCCAATCAAAGATTCGAAGTGATTGCCATCGATCTCTTTGGTCCATTGCCCGTTACCCAAAAGGGATATCAATGGATATATATAATAGAAGACATAGCCAGCAGATGGGTTGAACTTTTCCCCTTGGAGATCGCTTCAGCTGAAGTCTGCGCCAAAAAATTAATAGACGAAGTTTTCCTACGCTACTGAATGCCCAGAAAAATTATCAGCGACAACGGTGTTCAATTTATTTCGGCTGTTATGCAGAAAGTGGTTTATTGTCTGAATATTGACCACATACTTACTCCTGTATATCACCCTGAGGCTAATCCAGTCGAGCGTAAAAATCGAGATATGAAGGCTCAACTTGCCATTTTGGTTAGAAACGATCATCAATCCTGGGACGAGAAATTGCCTAGTATTCGGTTTGCGATGAACACAACATTATGCCAAAGCACAAAGTACACACCTGCATATTTGACATTTGGTCGTCAACTACGAACATTAGATGACGTTCAACATGATTTAAGATCGGTAATTCAATCTGAAAATTTTTTGTCTGAGATTACGCCATATCTGCAAAACCTGGTAAATGTTTTCAAGGACGTTAAAGAAAATGTTCATAAACAACAAGACCATAACAAACAAAATAGCAACAATCATAGACGTAACCAGCCGCCATTGGAAATTGGTTCAAAAGTTTTGGTAACCACACACGTTTTAAGCAACACCAGCAAGGGCGTTACTTCCAAATTTGTTCCAAAGCGAGATGGACCATATGTCATTATAGAGAAGAAGGGCACTACCTCTTACGTAATCGCCCATTAAGATGACGTGAATATGCCACTAGGAACCTATCATGCTTCTGCCCTAACACCTGTAGTAGGGTCAACAGATCCAGCCATACAACCAGTACGTAGAATGCGAACTAGAGGCCGGCCAAGAAAGTGAAGATTTGATGCATTATCGGGACGATTACCGCATCAAAGGGGGAGACTGAAGCAGTTCATTATTTATATTTTCTTTATTTATTTATTTTACACATGAAGTATACCATTTAATATCATTTAATTTAAATTATTAACTTTTAACGTTTATTTTCAAAACTAACTGATTTTTATCAAATACGACTCTTTAATTTACTTTTACACATTTTAATACAACACTGTTCACATGATCACTACATTTTGAATTTAACGCTTAATTTTTGAATTTAACTACCTTTCTAAGATACAACTCTATGATTTATTGAATGTTACATTTTTATACAACCATGTTAATGTATTATAGTCATGCTTTTGTATTACAACTACGTATTGGAAATAGTATAAAAGCAGCGCAAGTTGCATTAATAAATTCACTTGACTTTATGCCTTTGATGAATGAACTTCTTTGTCTAGTTTTAATTTACCGGACGGGTTGGAAATGATTTGAAGTGTTTAAAGAAAAGTAGTTACAGTGAAAATAGTGTGATTGTGTTTTTTAAAAACGTCGGCTTTATGAGCAAATATAATCTTCGGTATAAGATTATTTCATATGTTTCTTTTATTTTCTTCAATAACTAAAACGTCAAATTTAAAACAAAATATTTCAGAAAAATTAAAAAAAATCATATTATTGTTCATTTGAACAACTGCCAGCAGTATGAATTCATTTCAAAATCAATACTATTTTGATTTTTCATACTGAATTGTCTGTGTGTCGCATACATAAACAAAAAATTCAAATTTACCAACACATGCTTATTGCATGAGCACACCCGGGTGTGTCACTGCAGTGACGTTAACCGTACGGTAATTACCATATTGTACGGTAATTTAGACATCCGTACGGTAGGCGGATAACATAGACAACAACTAGATAGGTAACTGAGAGCCAAAAACCTAAAGGCCCAACTATAATATGCATACACTAGCTTAAGTCAGCTTAAGCAAATGTGCGAATACATATAAAACGTATGTGACAAACTATAATGTACTTAAGAGAGTTTCGTCAAGTTTCGTCGAATTTTATTTGCTTAAGCAAAGTGCGAAGCTAGTCGCACATTCCGTACGGAATCAGCTGTTTATTTATTTTATACAAAGAAATAAATGAAAAGGATGAAGAAAATTTATATATTTTGATAAAATAATAAGAAATACGTATTTTTTTAATTGCAAGTTGCACATAAATGTTCAAATGGGGCTAAATAGTTTTGAATGCACGTAAGTACATTATAGCCACCTAAAAGTTTCTTTGAATTTCCTTAAGCATTTGACAGACTTTTCGTTCGGTTTTGACATTACCTTAAGCTAGCTTATGCATATTATAGTTGGGCCTTAAGTCTGTTGTCAGAAACCTAATTCATGAGAATGTATTGCATGTATTTTGTTTTTTTATCACCCGTTGTTTGAAAAAAATGATAAAAATATAGAAGGTAGTTTCAATCAAAATTTTTTTTTTTAAAATAAGGTTTTTTGAAGTTTCCTTATTTTGTGAGCATTATAAAAAGCGTTGCCACATTCCTAAAAATGAATTTTTTACAAAAAATGTGTAATTTATAATTTAGTATTTAAATAAAAATGTATTAATGCCCAGTTTTTTACTTGTTATTTAAATACGTATTTAGTTAATTTTAACTTAAAATTAAGTTGTATTTAAATACAGTTTGAGTTTTTCAGTGCTACATAATTTGTCTTATTTAAATAAGATAAAAGTATGGTAGCACTACTAAATATCAAAAATTTATCGATAGTTTTGCTTAAAACAGCTGTTCAACCAAAACAAAAATTGATACATTTTGCCCAATAAGAAATAAAAGTTTATTAAACAATAAAATTATTGGTAGGAAAATGCACAAAAGAAGCTCCAATTGCCCCGCATCGGAATTGTAGTTTTTGCAAGACGCTTTTTTTAGCAAGACGCTGTTGTTTGTTTTTTTTTTACTACAATAGAGTGAAAAAAAACCAAACAACAAAAGTCAGCTGTCAAAAACATATGGTAGTTTATGAAACTTAAATAGAATTTAAATGACCAACGTCGGCCATTTAAGTATCATTTAAAAAAGCACTGAGAAACTCATTTTCGCATTTAAATAGAACTTAAATATAATTCATATTTAAATACGAAGTCAAAAACTGGCTCTAAGTATGTTGTGTTGGAAGTTAATGATTCAATTCCTAAAATTCGCTTACTTATAATTAAAACACGTTGACTATTTTTATAGGTATATTAAGTAAGAATTTTTTTCATTTTTTTATTACTATGAACATATTTTGAATCTTTTAAATGGCGGTTTAAAAACCGAATTCGAAAATATGTTCTCCCAAGATAAAACCTTTTAACAATTTTTTATCCAAATTTACATTAGTTGAATTTAACAAATTTAACATATTATTTTAAAGTATTATTTAGTATTTTAAAGTTACCTTGTGGTCATTGGGACAGCATTTCTATCTAATCTCACACGTTTTGTATTAACTGAAATATTGCTTTTAAGGAAATGGTCGGAGCACACCATTGGATCTTTTGGCAAATCTTCTTCGCAAGTTTTACATACCTCCAGCCACTGTTGTAGTTTGTTAGGTAATGTAGGGACTTTAAAAAAATTACATTTGAATTTTTGCAAAAATATTTGGTATTTTCGCAGTTGGGGAAAATGCAACTCATGTTTGTTAAATCTTAAAATAATGTTCACAAATTAGCTTTAAAATATTTGAAAATGAAAATCTTACATTTGATCCCAATTTTATAGTAAATATTTTTTATATTTTTTTTAATATTTTTCAAATTAATTAAAATTATGTATTAATTTTTTCACAAACTTCAAAGAATATATGGGAAAATTTTTATTTAATATGGTATTACTATTTTAACGAAAACGTCAAAATCCTTAAGCATGTCAGACGTAGAATTTTAAAAAATAAAGAGAGAATGAAACTACCTTCTATTTTTCTACTATGGTTTCCGCTCTTGTTGTTTCTCTATGGTTTAAATTTTTAAGAATTATATCCCAAAAGATGATAACCAACTACAGCTAGACAAAATATATCTAGGCGGTAAAGTAATCGCAAGTCTTTCAAGTATGGATATATCAACATACAAATTAGTATTAAAAACTGATTGCAAAAATTTTTTTTAATCAAATCAAATGCAATCATTAAAAACATTGACGTAATAAAGTCCCAATTGTTCGATACCAATATTTCAGTAATTCTTTTAGTTTTGCATTTCCCCAGAACTGTTCAAATGGATGAATTTAATGAAATTCATAAGGAATTTATCAATTCTGCTGTTTTACAAACTTGGTCCTATATTCAAAACCCTCTATCTTCGATATTCACGAAAATTACTTTTTGATGTAAAATGTTCAGTAATTCATTGGTGTGAATTTCTTACAAACATATTGTTTTTTGCTGTTTTATTTGCATTTTTGTTATTTCTCTATGTTATACAATTAATTTTTTCCGAATGCAAAATAATCAAATAATTAATTTTCAAAAATTTTAATGGAATAATTTCTTCATGCGATTCATGTTTTCTTACTAATTTTTGAATGCTGAACATGAATTTTACATTTTTCAATCATTTAAAAAAATTAATTACCATGAAAATATTTTACCTTTTTGTTTTTGGTAAATATAATTTCCATAGCTTAAAAATAAATGGTTAAAGCTGGAGTTTGCTTAAAAATGTGTCTACTTTTAAAGTGGTTTTTATCTTATGTTGTACGTATTATTAGCCGATATCTTAAATAAATCACGTTAAAAACTGAAAGATGGCATAAATGAAATCAAAATAATTTAATTCTATTGCAAAATCCTCTATCTTATAATTTTTATACATTGAATATTTTGAAATTTTTTTTTTATACACATTGAATATTTTGAGAAGAAAAACCCTCTATCTACCATAACGTCCCCAATAATGCAAAATTTTAAAAACCAATTATATGTGAGATTCAGTAGTTGCTTTAAAATAATAATTGTAGCATACCGAATTTTAATAACCCAAGTAATACTCTAAATAAACAGTTTTTTGGCATTCCTAAAAAGTTGTGTTTTTTAAGATAGATACTTTTGAATATTGGCCCTCGATATATTGAATTATAAAAATAAACCTGTTTCAATAAGAATTATTTTTGTACAAAACTTTGGATACGGTAATTTTACCTAAAAAATGGTAATTTTTTAGGGCTGTACGGTAATCGAAATTAAAAAGTTAACATCATGCGCATGAGCAGTATGTGTCTAGGGGTCGCTTAAGTCTGTTGTCAGAAACCTAATTCATGAGAATGTATCAAAAATTCAAATGTCAAATGTATACATTTCTCTGAGCTCACACGGTACCCGTATATGTGAGAGAGTAATTTAAAAAAATTGAGAGTTTGACTACTTGGTATACTTTGGTAGTTTCATTCAAGGCATATTTAACCAGGTGGCAGCGTAACGCCAGCTGACTATTTTTTGCTCTACTCATGATTTGCCTTGTGAAATGTCAAAAACTTGTTTACAAACATTTTTAAATATGTTATAAGATTCAAACGATTATTTTATATTTAAAAAAGTGAGCATTTGTCATCGCTTTAAGTGCATAAAATATTTAAAAGTGTTAAAAAAAACTATTTCATTTATAAAAGTGTGTTTTTGTGAATTTTTTTTTGACAGTTTACACGGTTTTACACAAACAAAAATGACTATTGTTCTTGTATTGTTGTAGTTACGCTGCCACCTAGTTAATACATCTTGGTTTCATTCTCTCTTTATTTCTTCAAATTCTATATCTGACATCATGATGTAATAAGTAAGGCGACCAGATTTTGAAAATGAAAATAGATGACATAAAGAAAAAGGTCGAACATTTATTTGAATTCAACATTTTTTACATGTTTTACAGACAAATTTAGATTGTATGGACGAAAAAAATTCAAGGTCCCCCAATAGAAGTATTCAATGTATTGTTGAAACACGTTGTGGCAAATATTAGGATGATAGGATAACGTTAACTGGTGGCACAACTTTTGCAATTTAAATTAATTAAGAATCGAAATTTGTGCGTAACAAGAAATGTAGGAACAAAATTAACATATTTTGAGAAATATTTAAATAAAAGTGAATTTTTAATCAAAATTCGTAGGATACCATTAACCTATTCGCAGGTTTAACCAAAAAAATATAATTTTTTTAACTGCAGTTTAAAACTCCATTACAAATTTAAAAAAAAATTAGTTTAACAAATTTCAGAATAAATTGCAATAAGAAATTAAGTGTTACCATTTACTTATTTTTTATGGCCCTATGCTTCTTGTAGAAGTTAAAAGGAACAAATATATATACATATATATATATATTTTAGAGTTGGGTTTTTTAGCTCAGTGAACTGACCGCTCTTTTCAGCTTAGCTCACTGAAATGAACTAGGTCGCTCTTTTAGCTCATTAGTTCACACAGTCTTTTGACAATTAGAGATTTATGCGTGAAATAATTAATTAAAATTTTAAAAAATCAAATTGTATTTTATTTAAATTAATATTTTTGCGGAAAAAAGAGTTAATTTTTTATTATTTCTAATTTCCGATGCTAACCAAATGTTTAGACAATATTTGTTAAGTAGAAAATTCTCTAACTATAAGGTATTCTTTTACCACAAAATAATAAAATTACCAAAAAACTCAAGATATTAATTGGAATTTGAAAAAGGAAAAATATTTTGATGATCTGATAATTGTGATCCAAAATAAAAATGTGACAATAACTAAACCAAAATTAATATTGTTGCAATTTTTTGGGGGTTTTCCCATTTACATAATGTTAGTTATCAATTGGCAAAATATATATTTTTTACCTGACTTTTACAACTTATATATTGTTACGAAATTGTACTTGAATTCAAATATAACGATTTTAAGGGCTGATTTAAAAGTAGCATAATGCTTTCAAATAACATTGCTGTAATAGAAAACTGTAACATATCTGTGGGCATTATTAAATAAAAGCTTTCAGTTGACCATTGATCGTAAGTTGGCAACGCTGTTTGAATTCGAATAGTCAGTTAAAGAACATTGTAGAAAGTACACCACAGATGGCGTATGATCTAGAATATTCGAACTTTGACAGTTAAAGAGCAATCTAGAGTGCAGATGGTAGTGTTATAAATAGTGGCAGAGGTTGCAGTCGTTAGTGAGTTTATCAGAGACGCTTTTCGAATAAACATCAACTAAGTGCCTTAAAGTGTGTTGTGTTTTTCAAGTAAATTCGTGTACATTATAAATTGTGTCTGTATTTCTGAGAATTTATAAACGTGTATAAAAAACATTGAGTGACTATTTAATTCTGTGGTTGTTGTACATTTTGAATAAATTTTTAAACTACTAAACGGCTTTTATTTGCAATCAAAAGTATCCGGTTTATTTAATGGAAATAAACCAGCATTTTGAAAAGGTTAAAACGTAACAATTGGTGTCAGAAGTGGGATTGCAAATTAATAAGCATGAAGTTTGAGGAACTAAAAGTTGAACAACTCAAGAAAGAATTGAGTAAGTTGGAGCTACCAACAGCCGGTAATAAGGCGGAATTGCAGAAGAGGCTCATAGATGAATTTAAGCGCCGTTATATTGGCATCGGTGCTTACGAATTCGAGTATAAATAAATAATGGAAATGAAATTTGAAGAAACTTCTAGAGCGACAGACGAGAAGCTTCAGCAAATATCGGAAGTTATAAACAGCAGAGTGGATGGCATTGAGAAAAAGGTGTCCGGCTTAGAAAGCTGTTTAGAAATACAAGCCATAGACGTCAATAAAAAACTCTCCGACTTAGAGATTAGTGTCGACAATAAACTGCACGATCTGGAAATGAAAATTAATAATCTTCAATACCAAGACGGACCGGTGCGAGCTATTTCAGAAATATCGAGTAGAATAAGGCTCCTAGTTTTGATGCCACCACACCATTTAATGTGTTCAAGTTCCAGTTCGATACGGTTGCCCTTAGAAACATGTGGAAAGACGAAGAAAAAGCCATCGAATTGATTTTGGCCTTAAAAAGAAATGCAGCGGAAGTTCTTGAAAGCGTGCCAGTGAGCAACAGAAATTGTTATGATGACATAATGGAGGCGCTACAACGTAAGTACGGTGGCGAACATAAAAAAAAATTATACCGAATGGAATTGCGTGGTAGAGTGCAGAATGTCAATGAGACGCTACAAGATTTTGCGATGGAAATCGAGCGTTTGCTACAGCTTATTTATCCAGGGGAGAACCATCCGATTTTGGAGCATTTGAAGATAGAGGCATATGTGAATGGTATTCGCGATTCAGAGATAAAATATGCGGTATGTGCCACACCAAAGTCATCATTCTTTGAAACCGTCTCATTCGCGCTGGTACAAGACGCAGCAAAGATAATTTCAAAACCCCAGGTGTGTAATGTGCGGAAGATCGAGGTTGTCGTTGAAAATGATAGAAGTATGGTCAACGAATTAAAGGAATAAATAGAGGCAGTTTTAAAGGCTTTAAGTAAGACACAAACTAAAGCCAAAGTTAAATGTTATAACTGTGGAAAAATGGGTCACATTCAGCGAAACTGCAGAGCACCAATAAAGCGAATCAGATATGTTTCAGCATCAAGAAATAACCAGATGGCGAATCATCAAGCATTACAGGAGCCACCTTTAAAGTGAGCTTGCACTGAGGGACAGGATCTGACACCCACACCTGATGGCCCTACCATCTCCATATCAGTACTGCAGCAGGAAAATAACAATCTTACTGCAAGTGGGTACATAAACGGTCGGAAGCACATCCTTACTATGGACACGGGAGCGTTGCAATCTATCATCAGAACAGATTTAGTAAAGAAATCGATGGAACCGATTTGCAATGTAAGTCTACGCACCGCTACTGGAGAGCCTGCCGTTGTCCATGGTAAAGTTAATGTGAAACTATTGGTGGTATTAGCGTAAATCATGTCTTTGTTGTTGCCGATATTGTAGACGAAGTAATCATTGGTGCAGACTTCATGATTAATCACAGCATTACTTTGGATATGGGACAAAAAGTCATGAATTGGCGAAATGTTAAAATACCCCTTGACGTCGGATATGAGAGCAAGTCTCAAGTAAGAAAGTTAGTTTTTGTTGAGCACAAAAGGTTGCCACCGCAGTCAGAAGATTTGGTATGGGCCCGTGAGGAACTGGAGGATTGTATAGACAATGGTTTGTTGGTGTTAGAACCAGCGGATGTGAGAAGTGGCCATGTAACAATGGAGTCCCTCGTTGAACAGTGCAACGACAGAATGGTTCCTGTTGGAGTGATAGGTCTGTCCCGCAGAGAAAAGATCATCAGACCGGGTTCCAAGATGGGTGAAGGTGCCTCAGCAGAAAAAGAAATGCATGAACTCGTTCGGAGCCGAATTAAAATGATAAATGACCAAATGAAAACCAGATAGCTCACAACGTAATAAGGGTTTGTCATCCAAATTAAGGAATCACTGCAAAGGACTACATAGGGTAGTTAAGAAATTGGACGACATGGTTTATAGAATACGGAAATGTGGAAGATCGATATCGGGAATTAAAGTCGTACATCTAGAACGACTAGCCGCCTATTTGAGAAGTGAATCTATGCCTATTCGGGACGAACAGGCTTAAGCGGGTGGCAGTGTTACGAAATTGTACTTGAATTCAAATATAACGATTTTAAGGGCTAATTTAAAAGTAGCATAATGCTTTCAAATAACATTGCTGTAATAGAATACTGTAACATATCTGTGGGCATTAAATAAAAGCTTTCAGTTGACCATTGATCGTAAGTTGGCAACGCTGTTTGAATTCGAATAGTCAGTTAAAGAACATTGTAGAAAGTACACCACAGATGGCGTATGATCCAGAATATTCGAACTTTGAGTAAACATCAACTAAGTGCCTTAAAGTATGTTGTGTTTTTCAAGTAAATTCGTGTACATTATAAATTGTGTCTGTATTTCTGAGAATTTATAAACGTGTATAAAAAACATTGAGTGGCTATTTAATTCTGTGGTTGTTGTACATTTTGAATAAATAAAGAGTTGTTACAATTTTTAAACTACTAAACGGCTTTTATTTGCAATCAAAAGTATCCGGTTTATTTAAAGGAAATAAATCAGCGTTTTGAAAAGGTTAAAACGTAACAATATATATGATCAACAAAATACGAAAGAAAAATAGTTTTGTGATACAATTTGTATAAAAATATTATCAACATTAACTTAATTATTTTATGATATAACAATATATAAACAGAATGTCTGAATTTAAGGAATAAGATTTTATTGTATTACGAAATAAAAAATAACGTAAAACTTTCCTTTCAAAAAAACAGTCGCTCATGGCAGCTGACAAATGTTCTGTTGATGTAGCAGTATAGTAAAAAAGTGCATAAGATATATATACAGTAGCCCAAGAAAGTCTACATACAGGAAAAATTTGTATGTTACTTTAATTTAAAGCAGTTTTTTAAAGTTTTTTTATGAGATATATAATAATACATGTCTTATGTCGATTTTAGCAAAAAAAAAAATTAAAATAACGCCCAAAAGTTCACCGTTATTAGAGTTATTGATTCTGAGTAAAATAACGAAAAATTTATTCTCGGTCACGCCTACTTTTGGGTGGGCGGGGCTATTAACTTTCATAATATTATGGACATTAAAGCCCAAAAAAAAAATGTCGTTATTTGACTCAGAATCAACAATAACGGTGAAATTTTGGACGTAATAGGAAATGTTGCTAAACCCGACTTAATTGATGTTGTTTTAATTTTTTTTAGTGTGAATTTATTTTTTTAACAAATATATTTCATTACTTTTAACTTACAAATACAGCTTTCAACGAAAGAAATTTAATTTGAATTCCTGTATGTAGACTTTTTGGGCTACTGTATGTTTTCTAAAAAAATTATTGTGTTTCCTTGAAATATTTCTCGAAAATATCGGGGTTTTTAAAAAATAAAAATTCAATTAGTTTTTCGGGTTTTAAATAAAAATGGGGTTTTATTAAGTTTTTTCTTCGGGGGTTTATATTTTTTCTAGTACGTACCGTACGCTTGAGGTTTACAAGAGTAAGTGAGTTTAAAGTAACAAAAAACTGAGAAAAAGAAAAGCGCCAAAGAGTAAAAACATAGAATCGCCAGTGAACAATAACTGACGATCTACACTGTGCGCATAAACATCCCGCCCCCTTGCTATACTGCAACAAGGAAAGCTGGGGATTCTGCGGGGTAAAAAGAGCTGAAAACAGAGTAAATAAAATGGGTAATTTCTTTTTTCAAAAAACAATTCATTTCATAAAGATAAAAAATAAAAAAAGTGCATATATGTATAAAAAAAATTAAACAATACGCCCAGACATCACGTTGATCACAATTGTGGCCGGGGCTTGTTGTTGATTGTGTGGTAGGGGTTGTTGAAGCTGCTGATATGGCAGTGGTTGTTGTGGTATATACTGCTGTGGTTGTTGAGGGTGATATTGTAGTTGATACTGCTGAGGTTGTTGCTGTTGACAACATTGTTGTTGCTGGGGTAGGGCACAGCAAAGATGTTGTTGTTGTACGCCGGATTTTTTATGGATGCCACGTTTCTTATTTTTCCTCCTTTTGGAGGACCTTTGATCCTCGGGACCGTCGTTATTCTGATGTGGTTGCCTTTGGGTTGTGCCCTTTTTTAGCCTTATGCAGGTGGAGAAGGGTGTGGTGTTCGGACAAACATTCAATAAAACCACTCACGACTGGTGCATTTATCCTTCATGTGAGAGTGTGCCAGGCAATTGAAGCAATAGCGGTATTTCTTTACCGTCTCCCATCGTTTCCCCACCGACATCTTTCTAAAGGAAGGGCATTTGCGTAAAGCATGCTCGCTTTTGCATAGACGACAGTCCCGAAGGATCTCGTCTCGAGGGGTTTTCGAGTCCTTAGATGTTCCAGGGGCTTCTTCGGGTTTGCGGTGGACTTCAAGGCGGCGATTCACACTTGACATCTTGCTATATGAGTTAAAAAATAAAACAAAAGGAGAGAAGAAAAAATTAGTCAGATTCTGACTTTGGCAAGAGAACAAGCTTCACTATGGGCCGGGTAAAAATGTCCGAAGCTGTTCTCACGTCCGCAGAGCGGACCTTACTATCTTGCCCTACATGAGTCTTCTCTATCCTACCTAAGCGCCATTCATTCGGGGGTAAATTATCTTGACGGATCACAACTAAATCTCCTACTTTCAAGTCCCTTTGTGGATATTTCCACTTAGTTCGCCGATGGAGTTCTTTGAGGTATTCCTCTTTCCATCGCAGAGCAAACTGATGATGGAGCACTTTGAGTTTCTGCCATCTATTAGCAATACTCAAAGAAAGATCGGAATGATTGGGTTCAGGGGGTGCCAAAAGAGGCGCTCCGATCAAAAAATGACCAGGGGTTAATGGGACTAAATTGAGGGGATCATCGCACATTGCAGTTAATGGTCTTGAGTTTAGGCAAGCTTCAATACGGCTTAACATTGTTGAAAACTCCTCAAATGTAAATTTTTGCATTCCAGCAATTTTGCGAAAATGAGTTTTTACACTCTTAACGCCGGCTTCCCATAAGCCGCCCATATGAGGAGCCCCAGGGGGTATAAAATGCCATTCAACTGGCTGAGAACTATTTCGTACAAGTGCTTTTTGCCTCAATTGGAGTAAAAACTGCTTTCGGTCAACTTCCAGTAAATTAGCAGCACCGACAAATGCAGTTCCGTTGTCCGAGTAAACATGAGCAGGACAACCTCGACGAGAGAAAAAACGGGCAAAAGCAGCAATAAATGTTTCGGTCGACATATCACCGGTTGCCTCTAAATGAATCGCATTTGTGGCGAAACAAACAAACACGAGAACATAACCTTTTGTTATTCGGCAACCTCTACCAATGTAGGATTTTATGTCGAACGGACCTGCACGTTCAGGGGGTAAAGCAGCCATAATCTGCTGACCGGTTTTCTTTCGGTAAATTGTACATTCCTTACAATTGAAAATAACTGTACGAATTAGATTCTTTAATTTCGGGACCCAAAACTCATTTCTAACTAATCTGAGCATTAATGAATGGCCACCATGGGCAGAGCACTTGTGAACATGTTCAACAAACGAGTAAAACGGGCTGCATAAGGCAGAATTTTAGGGTAACGCTCATCGTATGTTAAGCCAGGTGATCGAACTAATCGACTATTGATTCTGACAAAACCATTCGAGTCAATAAATGGGTTCAAAGTGAGTAAATTACTCTTGGAAGATATGGGTTTACCTTTTGAGAGTAAAGAATATTCGGGTATATAATTCTTTTGACATACTAGAACTAATCGATCACGAGTAAATCTCATTTCTGATTGGATTAAATCTAAAGTGTTGTACAAGCATTTTCGGGTTTTCAAATACTGTAAACACCTGAACCAATACGAAATAATTCGCATTGCACGGGGTAAATCTGAAAAACGTTCCAGTATGTCAAATTTTAGTTCAGTCTGAACAGAAAAAGATTGAACTTCTAAATGTAGATATTCGGTAACGATATTTTGTGGCCAGTATTCTCGCGGTTGTCGTAACCACGAGGGACCATACCACCATAAGGGGTTATCTACAAAATCTCGAGCAAGAGTTCCACGTCTTGCGAGATCTGCGGGGTTATCTTTGGAATCAACATGAAACCAATTTTCGTTACCTACTTTCTTTACTATTAGTGCTACTCTGTTCTTGACAAAGGTTGGCCAATGACACGGGGGTTTTTTGAGCCAAGATAAAACTATAGTAGAATCGGTCCACATATAAATCTTTCTCTTGTCTAGATTTAATTGACTACACAAAGATTCTACCATGTTTGCCATCAAAGCCGCTCCACAAAGTTCTAAACGGGGTAATGTTTCAGATTTAACAGGAGCTACCTTCGTCTTTGCAGAGAGTAAATGTGAAGTGATTTCATTCGCCGAAATACTTCGAATATAAAGAGCACAGCCATAAGCCTTTTCTGAAGCACCAGAAAATGCATGAAGTTCAATTTCATGACTCGGGTGAAAATTAACCCATCTTGGAATGTTAATTTTCTCAATATTCGGGTAATCATTTAAAAATGAGCGCCATTGCGCAAGGGTTAAGGTTTTTAAACTTTCATCCCAATCTGTCTTGTCTTTCCATATTTGTTGCATTATAATTTGTGCAACAATAATTTTTGGAGAGAGCCAACCGGCGGGGTCAAATAGCTTAGCTATTTCTGACAAGACAGCACGTTTTGTCACAATATCCCGGCGTGGCTGCGATATGAATCAGGGGGATTAACTGCTTTGATATGTCCCATTTCAAAATACTCGCTAATCACAGTGTCATACTGTGATTTCAATTCGGGGTTCTTTAAAAGTCGAGTTTCATTTCTCATGAACTGGGACAAAGCACTATGTCGAGAATCTCCTAATGTCACTTCATTATAAAATTCTCGACGAAAAGGGAGTGAAACTACATAGCGACCATCGGGGTTTCTATAAGTAGTAGTCCGGTAAAGCTCCTCACAAATTTCTTCGCTTTCGGACCATCGTGCCGCTTGTGGAACTTCTTCAAGTTCCCAAAAACGAGCAAGTTGGGCGTTCAGCTCAACTTGGTTGCAAAACGTTGCAAGGGTATACATGGGTTCCGATTGAAATACCTCACCAGTTACTATCCAACCGAAAACTGTTCTTTGGGCGATCAGGTTGCCATTTGGATGCTTTCTAACATCCGAGGTTAAAATTTTTGGATAAACATTTCTCCAAATAGGATATCCATACGGGTACACATGACGTCGGTCATGGTAATATCGGGAAAACTAGAGTTTACGATATCTGAAAGGGTACACGAGGGCAACCGACCGGTAATTTTCTCAACTACATATGCGCAAATTTTAAGTTTGAAACTGGGGTCTATCGGGGATCCGACAGAAAGAACGCACATAGTAGAGGAATTTCCAGCCAAGCAATCCATCATACCAGTGACATTTGTCGATGGTACTGAAAATATTGGTATAGAAAGCTTCCTTTGTAATCTCCTAGAGATAAAGGTGCCTTTCGAACCAGGGTCAACTAGCGCTCGAGCCGCACATCTGAGATCGTTTACATGGACTATACAAATAGCCGAGCCCAACAGGACTGTGGAATGGGTGTTAGGGCTCAAATGTGCGGCATACGTATGAACATTTTGAGCCGCTGTAGAAGTTGAAGGGGTAAAATTAAGAGGGGGTTGATTTTGGGTGCTTGCTGGAATCGGGTTAACATTATAAGGGGGTTGTAATGGTACATTAGTACCGGAAGCTATAGGAAATTGGGTTGATAATTGAGAATTTTCACCTTGCGGTCTTGATCTCTATGAAGCAAAGAGTGATGCTTCTGTCTACACAAAGAACAAACATGAGTACTTCTACAATTCTTAAAATCGTGAGAAGTCGCCAAACAATTTGAACAACACCTAAGTTTCTTTACGGTTGACATCCTGTCATCGACTGTCTGACTCAAGAAATTAGGACAAAGTCTTAGGGAGTGTGAGTCTTGACAAAGGAAACAACGACAAACTGTGGAACTAGGGTTAGTTTTTGTCGCAAAACTTTGAACTTTTCTAGAGTCATTAAATGATTTCTTAGGGGCATTAAAACTCGAATTCTTTCGTGATAATGTGTTCGGGGTTTTGTTCATATTTTGAACTGGGTTAGACTGTCTTATATCAGAAATCGACTCAAGAGTTTTAAAATGAGCTGTCAAAAATGTGTCCATATCCTCCCACTTTGGAGATTTTGGACAAAGTTTCTTCGACTGTTCCCAGAGACTTAAAGTGTTTTCGGGTAACTTTGTAGCACAAATATATACTAACATAATAGTGAAAGATTCGTAATACAATCATTAAGAGTTCGTTGCAGATTTTTAATATTCGGGCCTGTTTCTTGGGTAATGGGTTTAATACTCAAAAGAGTTCGAAGCTGTTCATTTATAAGAGCATCTTTGTTCTCATACGTATCAACTAACTTTTTCCATGCCACTGCATATCCATCATTAGTTAATGGAAAAGTTTGTATGACATCATGAGCATCCTTTGCAGTTTTCTGCAGCAAATAGTACAATTTCTGTACAGGGGTTAAACGGGAGTTATTGCCATACAAAGCTGAGAACATGTCTCGGAATGAAGGCCAGTTCTTATAGTCACCATAGAAAATAGGGGTGTCGCAAGGGGGTAAATGAACAAATGGCATTGAATTTATTCCCTGATCAATGTACTTTTCTGCCTGAGCAGAGGTTTTTAAATTGTCCAAATAGGTGGTTATCATGGATATACCACGAGTATATGTACTATAAGAAGCCATATATCTGGCCTTCACCTCAACAATCTGTGGGGTTTTCAATTGTTCAGCTTCGATCAGCAAAGTATCGTATGCTGAACGAACAGCTTCCCATAAACGGTTTAATTCTTTTTCGTGGCTACATAACGAACCAATTCGATGTTCACCGAGGGGTATTATTGAAATATGAGCCTCGAATTCTGCCATGTCCATTTTGATCTTGTCCATTTTTTGATCATGTCCATTTTTGATCATGTCCATTTTTGATCTTAAAAAATATAGGGTAATTTTGAAAAAAAAAAGCAAGAAAAATCGAGTAACAAAATTTAAAAATAATCAAAAATAGGGAAAACTTGTTTAAAATTCAAAAAATAGACAAAACTAATCTTTAAATAATTTAAAAATTTGAATTTTATCACGATTGTTTGAAATACTGAGTAAAATCGAAAATCGACAAAAAAACGAGTAAAAGTTTCAAAAAATTCAAAAAAAATCTTAAAAAGATGACAAATTTCAAAAATATTTCGGTTAATAGGAATTCACAAAGCAAATTCCACAAAAATAATGGGTTAAATATGTAAAATATTAAATAAGAAAGTGAATTTACGCGTTGTTCGTTTTTTCTCAAGATAAAAATATTCAAAAAATTGGGTAAATAATTTGAACAAAGATTTTCTATAGTGTAAATGCACTTTCAATATTAAAAAAGGTATAAAAAATGTTTAATATACACTACTACTGCAAACGAATAAACGGTTACTCACTTTCGAATAAAATTAAATAATTTTCACTAAAAATAATTATTTTTCAATTATATTTTATTCACGGGTTAAATTTTAATTTAAAATGCTCAATTAATTTATTTCCACGGGTTAAATATCAAAAAAATTAGTAAAAATGCACTTTATTACGATAAAATACACGGTAACCGGTTTATTCGCACGATTAAAATATTGCAGCACTAGCGTAAGTGACAATATAACCCTAGGTCTCCACGTAGCAATTTTTATTGCTAAGCTCAAACAATAACGTCGGCAGAACAACAGCAGAGTGATTGCTGATTGCTTTAGGTGGAGAAAACGTTCGTCACAAATACAATAAATACAAGAAATATATAAGCAGTCATATCCACACAGATCTTTGTATTCAGTGTGAGGAAGATGTAGATAAAAGTGTCAATGACTTTACGTCATTAATTGTATCGGCTCTAAATCATTCAAAGAGTCAAATATTTCCTAAAACTGATATGCACATTTCCAACTCAGATATTGAACGACTTCTTTTAGAAAAGAGAAAACTCAGAAGAGAATGGCAACAAAGTAGATCACCTGCTGCAAAGCAGAGGCTGTCTGCTGCTAGTAAAAATCTGAAAAAGCCCTTCAATTAGAGGAGGATCGCAGAAATAGAAATTACATTCAAAGTTTAACAAATACCAAACACACAAATTTTTCCCTTTGGAAGGCAACGAAAAATATCAAGCCACCGGTAGAGGGGCAAAGCCCTTTAAGGAAAGCTGACGGCACCTGGGCTCGCAGCACGGAGGAAAAGGCTAAAATATTTGCCGATCACTTAAGTACAGTCTTTCAACCAAACTCGCCAACTACTGTTTTTGAACTTGTAGAGCCACCTGTGTCAACATTATCTAATGATGACATATTAGATATAAGCCCAGAAGACATTAACGAAGTAATCAAGGATAATATAATATTAAAAAAATCACCTGGAAATGATTCTGTTACACCTACTATGATTAAAAACCTACCGAGTGTGGCAATAATTGTGCTGTCTACAATATTTAATGCGATCTTTAAACATGGAGTTTTTCCGACAAATTGGAAAACTTCTCAGATAATAATGATACCAAAGCCAGGTAAGGACTTGACCGTACCATCCTCCTATAGACCAATAAGCTTGCTTCCTTGCTTATCGAAACTGTTCGAAAAAGTGTTCCAAAAGAAAATCATACCATTATTACATGAGAAAAATATAATCCCAGTTCATCAATTTGGTTTCCGGGAACGCCACGGAACAATAGAACAAGTTAATCGTATAACCGGAGAGATAAGAAAATCCTTTGAATTAAAGAAATATTGTTCAGCTCTATTTTTGGTTGTCGCTCAAGCCTTCGACAAAGTATGGCACAAAGGACTGGTATATAAAATAAAATGTTTGCTGCCACCATCTACTCATAAACTATTGGAATCTTATCTATCGGACCGTATATTTACAGTTAAGTACAATGATTACGTGACAAGAGAATATAGGATTGGAGCAGGAGTACCACAAGGAAGTGTTCTTGGACCTACCCTCTATTTGATTTACACCTCTGATTTGCCTACGAGCGATGAATTGACTATTTCTACATTTGCTGATGACACCGCAATTATTAGCTCGCATGAAAACCCATATATAGCATCTAGTGTACTAGATGGCTACTTAAGATGTGTTGAAATGGTTAAACAAATGGAGAATACGTGTAAATGAGTTAAAAAGCAAACATGTTACGTTCACACTGAGGAGGGGATGCTGTCCACCTGTCACACTTAACAATATACCTCAGTCCGATTATGTTACATACCTTGGTATTCACTTAGATAGAAGACTTACATGGCGCCGTCATATAGAAACCAAGAGACTTCACATGAAGTTAAAAGCATCTAGCCTTCACTGGTTAATAAGTGACCGATCAAGGTTAAGCCTGGACTATAAAGTGTATAAAATCATTTTAAAACCAATTTGGACATATGGAATCCAATTGTGGGGAACGGCCAGTAATTCCAGTATTGAGCTTATACAGAGGGCCCAGTCGAAAATTCTTAGGACCATGACGGGTGCACCATGGTACATAAGAAATGAAAACATCCACAGGGACTTGGAAGTGCCACTAGTGAAGGATGAGTTTAAGAAAGTCCGCGATAAATATATACTGAAACTGCAATCACACCCAAATCCGCTTGCTCGGCTTCTCGCACAGAGCCAAACCAGATCAAGGCTTTGTAGAGGAGATCTACCACCCCGCTAAGATGTGGTCCATCCATCAAACAATGCTCTCTTTAGAGAGCAATTAGTTTTAATTTTAGTTATAAGATTTAATCACTTATTGTTAGGCCTAATGATATAGGCAGATTCAATAAATAAATAAAAAGTTAAAAAAAAAATACAAAATTTTCAACGAGATGTTCTATGAAAAACAGTGGTTTATTTTGCGTTGAATGATTTTTTTCACTAATTTCATTGTTTTTTTTTTCTTTTGGATCTTAAATAAATTAAATATTTATGAATTAATCGCACCGAATCATAGAAAGATGCAATTTTACATTAATGACAACTGAACTGACAGCTTATTGCTTAGCAATAATTGCTCAGGCAATCAGTAGAGCAATCATTGCGCAATGGATTGCTACATACGGCAATTTGCCGTCTACATTCGCGAATTTTATTGACGCAATCAAATTTGACAATTGCAGCAATAAATATTGCTACGTGGAGACTTAAGCTACGTATACACGGTTGTCATATTCTTACAATATTGTCAGAACATGCTCATAAAATGGTTAACACAACATTGAGAACTTATGTTGAAACATATGGGTGTTAACCATTTATTCAACATTTTCTGACAATATTGTAAGAATATGACAACCGTGTATACGTAGCTTTAGGGTAAAGCAAAAGAGAAAATAAAAAACAACCAACAATTGCACTGTAACTTTTTTCAATGTTATTATTGTTTTATTACAATAAATAACACACAAACTCACTTTATATTGGGTTTATTAAAATTATATTTTTATTATTATTTATTTGATATTATTAAAATATCACAAAATAATTTAATTTTTGTATTAATCGCGTGTCCGTCGGTTTTTGTTTACAATTAAACTAGCGAGTAAAATGTTTTTCTTCATTATTCTCTTTTGTGCTATATTCGTTTAGATCAACACAGTTGAGTAAAAATCGTATCACTATTAAAGCTTTTGTTAACAGCAGAGTTAACAGAGAATAAAGAAGCTGGGATTAAAAAACAACAAAAACACTGAAGTAAATAAAAATATCACTTTTAAATAAAAGAAAAACACGGGTAATAAGGGAATAAACACTGTGAATAAATATATGAAAAATCCACACAATATAAGAGTTTTTTCTTTTATTTTTGGAGTTAAACACACGCGAAAAAAAAGAAATTAAAACAAGGGTAAAAAAGTGAGGATAGAAAAAAGGAATGCAGTAGAGAAAAAAATCGTTTGTGTTTTGCCGACGGCAAATTGCAATTTTTAAACAAGGGGTTTTTTAACTTGTTGGTTATTCTTTTGCTTTTTATAAAAAACACTTTCTTATTGTCACTTTTTGTTTTATTATATTCACTATTAAATTGAATAACGTACCTTTTTCCTTGGTTTTGTGGATAAGGGGGGGTTTAATTGAAAATATTTCCAAATTTGGTTTGGGGGAAAATTCCTGGGTTTTCACTGAAAATAAAAATATTTTCATGAAATATTTAAGGCCTCGGGGGTTTCTATCCGGTTCGAAGGACCAAAATGTTTCCTTGAAATATTTCTCGAAAATATCGGGGTTTTTAAAAAATAAAAATTCAATTAGTTTTTCGGCTTTTAAATAAAAATGGGGTTTTATTAAGTTTTTTCTTCGGGGGTTTATATTTTTTCTAGTACGTACCGTACGCTTGGGGTTTACAAGAGTAAGTGAGTTTAAAGTAAAAAAAACTGAGAAAAAGAAATGAAAAGCGCCAAAGAGTAAAAACATAGAATCGCCAGTGAACAATAACTGACGATCTACACTGTGCGCATAAACATATTGAAATAATAGCTATGTTCAATAACTAAAAGTTGTTACTAGTTAGTAACAATTGTTACTGGAAAAGCGTTCATTAACTCAAAAACTTGCAAGTAGAGAAAAAAATCAAGAGCTTATAAATTTTAGAGTGTTCTCTCGTTGCAAACTATTACAAGTTCTATTTTGAACTCGTAATAGTAAGCAGCTTATATTTTATATGTTTTGTGTTATTGTTTATTTATTTAAAATTTTATTTTTGTGGTGAAAAAATGCCAAAACAAAAGAATTTTCAATAAAATTAAAGAAAATGTGAGTATATACATTTTAAAAGGAATAAAATAAGAAAATTGTGTGTATAAAACAATTGTTACTGGAAAAGCGTTCATTTACTTTTTACTATTTTTGAGAATTTAAGAGAGTAATTTTATAAATTTTGATTTTATTCTCTCGTTGCAAGTATTTACTGGGAAAGTAAATGAACAGACCTAATATTGCTAATTTAATTAAGAATATCAGTACTTTGTATTTTTTTAATTGTGTTTTTGGTAGATATATTCCCACTAACGTATTTTTTAAATAGTATTTTTTTTACTAATTACATACTTTCAATTACAATTATTATTTTAACAATAACAAATACATAATTGTTATTTCATTATTATTTTAAATATACTTACAAACTGTAGCAATACTCTTTCTTTATTTCATTCTACATCACCATACCATAAATAAATTCACACTCATTCAATAGCACACATATAAAAATTCATGAAAACAAAAACAATTTGAATAACTCTAATAATTCTTGAAACACTTCATACAAACGTTGTATCATATCAAAGCAAAAATATATACGCGGCAGCATATGATCATATACATACATAACAAACCTACATTCGAATGATCGTTTTATTTTTGTAGGACACAATACTCACTCACTTTTCAATGTCAGTGAGCGACAGAATGTTACAGAATTGACGAGTAATGCATTAAACACATTGGCCCATAATCATAGTCAAACACTAAAGTCGGTTCTTTTTAGAAACAACTTTAAAATAAAAACCTGCTTTTAATTATTTTGCAACTATAGTCAAAATTAAAGTATGTTTTAAATTGAACCGACTTTAACTGGGTGCCACCGCAAATGTAGAAAATGTGTTCATACAATGTACAACAAAAAACAGACAAGTGGCAACGCTGAACAGCTGACATACAAAATTAAAAAAAAAAAACAAAAAAGGTAAACAATAAAAGTAACCGGGACAACTAAAGAAAAAAGTTGTTTGTTGTGGAAAAATAAAATATATAAGATAAATATCATAATTAGAATATTTTGGTACTAATTTTATTGATAACTGCTCAAATCTACCAATATCTTGTAACTTAAATATTTTTTACTTTCTGCCGAACTTTTTTACTTGGTGAAGAACAGCTGATGCTGTTGTTAAACGAGTTAATAACAGCTTCAGCTAGTTTTATATTTAAAGTCGACTTCAACTTCAGAAGTATACTTTAACTTGTCTGCACCGGTGGTTTTCATGCTAGTGATGGCTGGTTATCCAGATTTAAGAAAAGGTATGGTGTACGACTTTTGAAGGAATCTGGAGAAAAATTGTCATCAAGAGAAGATTTGGTAGATCCGTTTAAAAGGAAGTTGCAGAGAGTTATTCGAGATGAAGGTTTATCACATGCTTCTATATTTAATGCTGATGAAACAGGTTTGTTTTTGAAAATGCTTTCAAACAAAACATTTGTTCATGCTGGTGAATCAACAGCACCTGGAAGAAAACTATCCAAAGAAAGGATAACTGCTCTTCTATGTGCTAATGCATCAGGAAAAAAGAAAATGAAGCCCCTTCCTTCTTATTGGAAAGGCGAAAAAACCTCGATCATTTCGAAATAAAGTTTTACCAGTTAATTACCTGCACTCGAAAAATGCATGGATGAATACCGGAATTTTAAAAGTTTGGTTTTTTGAAATGTTTATTCCTGAGGTAAGCATTCTTAAAAGACATTTGCAACAGATTATTATTAGGTCTAGTCATATTTAAAAGCAAATAATTTGCCAATGAAGGCTTTGATGATACTGGACAATGCTCCAAGTCGTCCTCCTGCAGATGAACTCGTAAAAAATACAGAAGATGGGAAAATTTGGACAATGTACATGCCACCAAACGTGACTCCTCTTATCCAGCCAATGGACCAAAACGCCATTCGCTTACTCAAATTGCACTACAGAAATAGCCTCCTTTTAAAAATAGTGGCATCAGAAACAGATGACATCATAAATTTTTTAAAAAGTCTTTCTCTTTATGATGCATCCTGTATGATTGGTCTCGCCTGGAACAATGTTAAGGAGGACGCATTATCTAAATGTTGGAAAAAAATTCTGTTTTTGGAAAATTTTGAGTTTGATGATGAGGACGAGATCCCCCTTTCTAGACTTTTTCAAGGGGATGAAGTACTGTGTATAAGACGTGGAGTCAGACTATTAAGTACAATTTTTCCAAATGTAAGCAAATTTAAATCCTTGGCTTAATGTTTTCACATTTTGTTTATCTATTCTTTAATTTTAGATTCCATTTAGTACAGAAGATTTAAACGTTTGGAACAATGGAGACTTAAATGATATTACTTCGGATGGAGATGACGAAAATGAGGAAAATATTGAAATTGTTGACCAATTTTCTAATAATGAAACGAAAATAAAGCATTCTGAAGTAATAAAATGTTTTGATAAATGTATACAATGGGGGTCCCAAAATAATATTAATATTTCAAAACAATTAGTACTTCGAGAAATACAAGAAGAAGCTCTTCAAATGAGTCTTCAAGTTACTTGTAAACAAACGTCTATAAATGATTTTTTTCCACCAACTTAAATTATTTTTAACACTTTTACTCACTTATTGATTATCAAACGTTATTTTAAGGACATATTTATATATTTTTAATAAAACGAATTAAATGTACTATTCTTTTTTTTTAATAAAATTTTGATAAAAAAAACTTTGCGATATAACGAATTTTTCGCTATAACGAAAGGGTCTGACAATATATCGTTCGTTATACCGAACTTTGACTGTAGTTGTATTCATTTGAGTCTGAAGGTTTATAATCTATCTATATATATAAAAATGGATGTTTGTATGTGGGTATGTATGTATGTATGTTCCGAATGAACTCAAAAACGGATGGACCGATTTTAATGAAATTTTCAGGGAATCTTCAGAAGAGCTTATCGGGTAACACTGTAAAGTCAGATTTTTGATTTTTGGTCTGTGGGCGGAGGGGCGTGGCAAAATCCAATTTTTACAATTTACCGCTAATGCCATCTATATATATAAAAAACGGCGGGACCGATTTTGATGAAATTTTCAGGGTATCTTCAGAAAATCCCAGCGGTTAACACTATAAAGTCAGATTTTTGATATTCGGTCTGTAGGCGGAGGGGTGTGTAAAAATCAAATTTTTACATTATACCGCTAATGCCCTATCTATCTATATATATAAAAATGGATGTTTGTATGTGGGTATGTATGTATGTATGTTCCGAATGAACTCAAAAACGGATGGACCGATTTTAATGAAATTTTCAGGGAATCTTCAGAAGAGCTTATCGGGTAACACTGTAAAGTCAGATTTTTGATTTTTGGTCTGTGGGCGGAGGGGCGTGGCAAAATCCAATTTTTACAATTTACCGCTAATGCCATCTATATATATAAAAAACGGCGGGACCGATTTTGATGAAATTTTCAGGGTATCTTCAGAAAATCCCAGCGGTTAACACTATAAAGTCAGATTTTTGATATTCGGTCTGTAGGCGGAGGGGTGTGTAAAAATCAAATTTTTACATTATACCGCTAATGCCCTATCTATATATATAAAAATGGATGTTTGTATGTGGGTATGTATGTATGTATGTATGTATGTATGTATGTTCCGAATGAACTCAAAAACGGATGGACCGATTTTAATGAAATTTTCAGGGAATCTTCAGAAGAGCTTATCGGGTAACACTGTAAAGTCAGATTTTTGATTTTTGGTCTGTGGGCGGAGGGGCGTGGCAAAATCCAATTTTTACAATTTACCGCTAATGCCATCTATATATATAAAAAACGGCGGGACCGATTTTGATGAAATTTTCAGGGTATCTTCAGAAAATCCCAGCGGTTAACACTATAAAGTCAGATTTTTGATGTTCGGTCTGTAGGCGGAGGGGTGTGTAAAAATCAAATTTTTACATTATACCGCTAATGCCCTATATTTCATAAAAATGGATGTGTATATGTATGTTTCGTATGGACTCAAAAATGGCTGGACCGATTTTGATGAAATTTTCACGGAATCTTCAGAAAAGCATGAATAAGAAATTTTCATACTCAATTGTTGAATTCATTGGAACCAGCCGAAATGCCACTACATGTATTAACATTGAAGGTTGGATCACCGACTATGTCCGACACTTTATATTAAAATCGAGATGCGATATAAAACAGATGTTTTCTAAGGGCCAGCAACGCGGGCCGGGTTCAGCTAGTAGTATATAACAGCTAACTTTAGATTTATAACAATTGCATGGAAAGACAAAATTAGATTCGCCTGAGGATAATTCCACAAGTGTAGAATACAGCTGATATTGTGTGAAGAGTATTTAATGTGATTACAATTCAATATCACATATGTTTATAAAGCTTAAAAGCTCTTTGTATAGAGTGAGTTTCTTGGTTTTCAGCAAATCCATTAGACTGTTGTAGTTACTGAAGAAGGTAAAAATTGCTGATTGGGAATATCCATCTTCTATGATGATATCGATCGCCTTGTCAATTGCGTAGAGTTCTCCAGTTAAGGAGGAAACTTTGTTGGGAATTCTAAACATAAAGTTGTGGTTGTAGGAAATGTCGGGCATCACAGAGGCATCAGTGGCAAAAATTGCGTATCCTTCGCTTTTAAGATGATGTATTTTTTCACAGAAAACCGATCTTATGACCTCAATTGGGGTGTTGTTTTTTGATGAAGGAAAGTTGTTTAGGGATATGGAGATCTTTGCAGACACCATGGGTGTAATGTCCGTACAGGTGTTTTCGAAGATATTTTTGAAAAGTAGATAAGTGTGACCTAGACTTGATTTTCTTGTTGGGTTTTGGGCAATGAGGCGGTACGAGTCAGGATTAAACATTTTCATTTTTAAAAGTTCCTTAGCGGCTAAGTAGAGAGCTCTCTGAGGAGGTAGTAGTGTGAGAGATAAGGCATAGATGATGTGTGTAGGCGTTGATGGATTAAGACCAAGACTCCTGCGAAGCATGTTATTTTGAAGCGTCATTATTTTTTTATGTATATACCTGGGAGCATGAGCCGTCGAAGATCTTGCATATTCTGTCTTCGAAAAGACAAGGGACTTGGAGAGATTTATCGCAATGTTTGGCATCAGACCACCTTTAAATGAAGTAACCATTTTAATGGCATTACAAGCAGCTTTGGATTTTTCGACAACAGAATCGTAATGTTCCTTGAGCGATAAACTATTTTTAATATATCTGCCCAAAAATTTAAAGCAGTTGACATTCATTATTGGATTGTTGTTAAAAAAAACTGAAACATTCCGCTTTGTACCTTTAGCCATATATAGAGCAGCAGTTTTTTGATAATTTATATGGAGATTAAGCGATTTAGAGATATCATGAAAAAGGTTCAGTTTGTTTTGCAGACGATGAACTGAGGTGTCAAAATCACGGTGATTGGACATAATTACAAAATCATCGGCAAATTGTCTTCATCAGCAATTTGGTGTAATTTTAAAGTATAGATGTTAAACAGGAGTGGACTCAAACAGCTGCCCTGTAGTAGGCCATTAAAAATGTCAATTTTGCTATTGCCAAGAATCAGTACACGATGGCGGAGGAATTCATAGATCCACGCTGTCCAATGAAGTGGCATGTTGAGTTCACCAAGAGTTGCATGTAGAGTATCAAGTTTCACGCAGTCATATGCCCTTGATATGTCAAGTGTAACAAGAGTAAAATTGGAATTGGCTTCCTTTGCGACGGTAATTGCTATGTTATTTTCGGACAAAAAGGTGGTAATTCTCTCCTTAAGCATTAGGTTGATGGTTTTTTCTAAAACAGATATTAGTGCGATAGGTCGAAAATTCGTGAAATTATCCAAGTCCTTTTTCGCCTTTGGAATGGGAGCGATGCGAATTTGTCTCCAGGAGTCACGAATTACACACTGTTTCCACACATTATTGAAAGCCAGCAATAGAGAGTATTTGGCAGTTGTTGAGAGACTTCTCAACATCTCATAGGAAATATTGTCCGGACCAGCCGCAGAAGATTTAGTTTTGTTGAGTAAGACAGCTAAGAGTTCAGCATTTGAGAAGGGATCATCCGTAGTAAAATTAGGTAAAGTTATTTGGCAGGTTGCATTAGCAGGTACTTGACCCTTGAGATGTTCCAGAAATGCTAGGTTGTTGTTAGGGTTCCATTTTGAGTGTGTGTTTTGACTAGAAGAAGATCTACATGCACTTATGAACCTAAAAAAGGACTTAGTACCAGGTATATTGTTAAGTTTTTTCTACAAATGATTTCCTTTTAGCAGTTTTAACATCCTTTTGAAATTGTTTAATAGCTTGTGCTAAATTTAATGCATTTTGAAAATTTTTAAGCAGATTGAATTTTTTTTGTGCCACAGTCTTTAGCCGGAAGGATTTGTCAACAGACTGATTCCACCAATATTTAGGAGTTCTGGAAAAATTTTCCTGAATTTGAAATTTAGAATTTGAGATTCCAATTTCAAATTCTATGTGGTCGAAATTGGGAAGGAATGATGAATTTCCAATGTCCTTTAAAAGTTTTCTTTTGGAAAGAAAGAATTTGTTTTTTGGGGAGAATTGATAGAGTCGCCAAAAGATTGAGATCTCGCATTGAAGTCACCGCCAAGTATGACATTGGGCCTTTTCGGAAATGCATCACTGTGCTGCATCTGATGCGCAGTACATTCTAAAATGCAAAAGTTGCCAACACTGCAAATGTCTTGTGTTCTAAAAAGCAACAGTGAAACAGATGATGCGCAAAAACCCATCAAACAAGCATCACCAAAATGGCTGATGCATTGTCAGCGCATCAGCATCGCAAACTAATCACAGATGCGCATCAAATGTAGCGCAGTGATGCATTTCCGAAAAGGCCCATTTTGTTTGGTGTCTAGAAAGATTAGTAGTTTTTTCATCTCAGTTTCAAATTGTTTGGCTTTCACTGATTGTGGTACATAAACTGATGCTAAAGTGAGGTTTTTTGATAAGTTTTTTGTTTCGCAAATTATTACTTCCAAGGAAGATGAAAAAGGAACTTGAGTTATAGAAATATGTTTGCTTACCATTATGGCAACACCTCCAAAGCTGTTGTTATTTCTTTTCTTCATCAATATGTTGTGATTTATGAAACGAGTATTTGAATTATCATCGGCGAAGTTGAAAATCTCGCACAGAAGGCATATTTCTATGTTATACTTGTTCATGTAATATTCAACGTAATTTTTGTTTCTGGTAAGGCTTTGAATGTTGTACTGCAGTAGGTTAACCATTTAAATTAAGAACAATAAGTTTTTGAGGAGATAATCAATTTCTGTAACTTTAAAGTACCCAGGATGGTTATATGCTGATGTTGAAGGGACAATTGTTGTCGGTTGAAGTTGGGGGAAATTATGTTTGGGTCGAGCAGCAGCCATTTTGCTGTATTTAATTTTGGTAACTCTTCTATTTATTTCGTCCTCATAATTTCTCATACATTTCTCAGCCTTCTGGGGGAGGGATGGAAAATTTGTAGAATAGTTCTCCTCAGATAGAAGTTGGTAGTAGTTTTGGTTGAGGGCATACTTTTCTACCACTTCCTTCCTTGATGGGTTGGAAAGTGCCATAAGCTCCCTTATATCATTTCCTTCTTCCAGGTAGGGCATTTTCGAGAGTCGTGTGAGAGATGTTCTCTTGAATTGCAGTTCGCGCATTCTGGATCACATATGGTTGTGCTAAGACATTTTTCACACTTTTGGCCCTCACAATTGGATGGACATATTAGAATTTTCCCGCAGTAAAGACATTTCTTTCTGGATCTGCATGTCATGGCGATATGACCTAGTCTGCCGCAATTTTTGCATTGACGCAGTGTTGGTACATATAGTTCTACGCTGACTATAGTGTTGAACATTTTCAAACTTCTAGGAAAATCAAGTGAACCGAAGCCAACCTTGACAGTACCAGAAGGAATTTGTTCTTCGCCATTTCTTCTTTGGAACCTATAGACAGATATTACATCCAGCCCAATGTTATCCTCGATCTCGTCGCGAATTTCACTTTCCGAAAAAGATATAGGTACGTTTTTGATAACACAGTATCGTTGAATAAACCTATCCGGTATGAAGGCTTCAAGCTCTAATTCTTTCAGTTTTTCAATCACAATAAAATTATTTGCTTTCTCTGAGGTGGAGAAGGTAAGTCGGAAAAGACTGAAGCCAACTTCCTTAATGACAGCCTTTGTGAAAATGCTATTTTTCCTTAGTTTTTCATGAAGAAACATTTCTATGTTTTTTCTAGAGTTTGCCAGTTTGACTGTAGATTTAATTAGCCAGGGATACCAATTTATCATGGGGATGTTAACCGAAGGTTGATTGTTGTTGTAATTTGGAGGAGCAGGGGTCTGCTCATCATTGCGAGTAACTGTTTTTTGAGGTTCAGTAGAGTTTACAGATGAATTTATAATGTTGTTTGAGTCTGATGTTGATAAATTTTGTTCACCACCTTCTCGTAATGGATTGCCATTACCATCCTTCAGCACTTTGTTCATTGAGTGGCTTACCTTTCCTTTGCGTTTAGAATTCCCCGGGGGGGGGGGGCATTATCATCATCATTCGCCATTGCTCACACTACACATTGGAATTCGCATAGACGTTTTAACAAAAAATTAACAAAGTCTGAAAGCACACACTTCTTATTTTAGATCTCAAATTGTTCTCCTTTGTTTGATTTCTTTTAAATTATTTTATAAAATTAATTTTAACTTGATTCAATTATCCGTTATAATTTTCTTATATGAAGCAACAACAATTAGTTGGAATTTAATACACAACAAATATACTTTTTGAGTCCCTTTCTCAAATTTTTTTTTTCAAAAAAAAAAAATTTTTAACCGTTATAAATCCACACAAAAAATTTTAAAAAATTTCTTAACACGGACACCGAGAATAAAACTGATCGCAACCAAGGTTGGCTGATTTATAATTCAGTGGTGTCATTTTAATTTTCTACTTTAATAAAAAATATATATGGGGTAATAATTTATGTACCTGTTATTAATTTATTTCAATATGGTTATCAGAAACTTCTATTAATTAAGTAAAAAAAATATATTTTTTTTAAGCACTAATTTGATTTACATTTTTTATTATATTAGCAACACTATTTCTGTTTTGAAGTTGACAAAAATAGAAATTAGCCTAATTGGGCAGCAGCTGCAAACGAAGTCGTGTCGTCGTGAAGTTGTGCTGTCGTCAAAAGAATCGTCTTCATATAAACGTGTGTTATGTCAATGTTTTCAGTCTAGCGATTTTCACATGCTCTCGACTTTTTTATTACTACCCTGTGGCAACCTCTTTTCTTATGCAAAAAAAATTAGTGGTATGGTAACTCGTTTAGTTTTGAGATGTCTAAGAAAGGTTTGAAAAGGAAAAAGGCAAGAGATTCTAGAAAGTGCAACAAGCGAAACAACTTCTGGAAAAATTTCACGGCGAGATAGAACAGTTTTGAAAAAGTAGAAGATTGGATATAAATTAAGCACGTGCCTAGAAATAACGGTTTTTGGTAGAAAAAACACTTTATAGTAAATTGCATTGTAAAAATATAACTGTTGGTGGAAAAAGAAAAACGTGTGTTGGCTATACAGTGGTGCCTATAATTTTGGCGCGTTGTTGGAAAAAGTGTTAAGAGTTGCCTCGTACTTTAAGCCAAACTAGTAGCGAAACTATTGGCGCACCTGCCATTGTTGCTGTGGCTGTACTCATTAAGAACAACGCCTAGGCCAACCCTACAGTGGAGAATAAACCAGGATCTAACAACGGGGTGCTCCAGATTGGTACCCTCCAGTAATATTTTTTTGGCGAATTACCCCCACGCACAAAAACCTCCCGACAGTAGATTGTCTCGTGGGGACCTGCACTTGAGCAGACGTTATTGTTGAGGATCCAGGTCAAAGCGGAAGAAAAGCCTGCCGAAGACAATATCTTGGCCATCACCAACGTCTACGGAGAATTGGTACCCTGCTTTAAATTTGTGACGCAACTCCTTAATCGCTTCTTATAGCGTAGCCAGATAAGTTCTTTTGTATTGTAGAATATATTTTTAGTTATAAATTTATTCCTATAGATCGTAACTCAAATTTTGAAACTAATAATTTAAGTATGTCGTAATATGTTCATTCTAATTAACTATTAGTAACTTGACCACCTTTTATTTTATTTCTCACTCAATTGTAAACGTGATTAATGTCAAAAAGCAGGTTCAATACGTTGCCTAATTGGTTTTTAACTCACCCCACTCACAGTAAATACGTTGTTTTTGAATTTTAGAAATTCCCCCCTAATTATCGAGCTCGATCATTTAGGCCCATGTGTTTTGAAGCCCCATACCACGTTGGTAATAAACTGAGTGACTTAGGCGCCAATAAGTCTTCGTTATATTTTTTTATCGCCTCGTTTTCGGCATAAATCACACCCCATTTATTTTATTGCTTATATCTTATTTAATTATTAAAATATTAATTATTTAAGATATATACATATTTCTATGCGTGCCAATGTACATCACCTTATAAAATATGTTTAAAATCCTAGAATTAACTAGATTAGTTTAATTTACGGTTCCTTTCTAATGAAATAAATGTGTTTTGAATTTAAATATTATTCCAAGATTATGAAGTGGTAAATTATACATGTAAGGTAACGTTTTTAGCCTAGCAAAAGTAAACCAAGAGGACACACACATGGGGCACTCACACAGACCAGTGAGCTGCCAATGGGGATTGCTGAAAAGCAGACAATCCATTTGGGTGGGCTGATGGCAGTGTCAATAACATCGTGGCACTGCACCATCGAATTCTTTCCATTTCCAGACTAATTGTACATCTTCAGTGGTACTTGTTTTTATCTTGTTGTGTTGTTGTTGTGCATGGTACATGTCCATAAAGAGCCTACGCACCGTAAAGCTAAGCCGGACGAACAACTAAAAGTACCACATGGTAATGTACCAACGATTTAACATCCTAAAAGCGACTATTTCTAATAAAAACTTCGACACGCAACAGATTGGCGCCCAACGTGGGGCGGAGTATTTTGTAGACCTGATGTTAGTTGTTTTTATGTCAACTATCAATTGCTACGAAATATTTTATTTGCTCTTTCCTTTAATTGTTTTGATATTAATTATTGTAAGACTTGCATAGTGGTTCATATGATCAAATGCAAACGCGACGGTAATATATAAGTTTCAAACAAGTTTCATATTTTGGTATTGTGTAGACTTGAGCTTGTTTTTATGTACAACTTAATAGCTACGTAATATTCAGATGTATATAATTTATTTTATTTAAAGGCTTGTAGAGTTTGGAATTTGGAAGAATTTTGATATGTCAAACTTGGTTTACTTTGGACGGCAAAACGTTTACCTTTTTCAATATTTTCTTTATTTGAGTATATAGAAGTTTAAATAGTTTTGAGGATATCAAGAATATAAATAATTTTAGAGAAAATTATTAAATTTTCGTATCAATTTAGTGTGTCATATTTTATAACCATTTTTGAATATTTTGGTTAAAATGGCTGAAGGCCAGAGATCGGATTTATCGGGACATATTCAGGGTAATGTAAATTTAGACGAGGGCAATGTAGTTGCACAAAGCAACGTGCAAGGTGGAGATGATAGTACAATTACACGACCATCGTTCAGTCCATTGACAGCACTAGGTAATGACAACAGTAGACAGAATAATTCAGGAGTTTTCGAGGTAATGGAAGCGGCTGTTGGCGCTGCTCAGTCACAGATGTTACAGATTGCACGTAATGAGTTTCGGAAGCTGTTACAGTAGCATTATCAGGTTCTAGCAATCCCTCGGGTAATAGAAATGGAGTGGAATGGCCACATGAAATGCCACCAAATGAGAACACCAATTCAAACGGTAATCCAAATAATAATGAGAATGCAAATCGTAATGTAGATAGAGGTTTTAATCAGGGCAGGAATAATGGATTTAGTCGACCTTTAATTAATTCTCTCGTAAGAAATAAACCTAACTATCCAGAATTATTTAAGTGGGGAATTAAGTACGATGGTACAAGTAAAACTATGTTGGTCGAAGATTTTATATTCAGGGTTGAGAAATTACAGAAAAGTTATGACTGTCCATGGGAAGTCATTATGGATGGATTTCATCATTTATTGGAGGGTCAGGCAGCTAGATGGTATTGGGATCATATTAGAGATCGCCCAGGTATTAATTGGAAGAATATGAAATTAGATATAGTGCTTAAATTCCAGCAGATTCAAACCAATATGGATGTGCTTAGACGTATGATGGATAGGTTTCAAATGCGTGATGAGAAATCCAGTAATTACATTGACGCAATTATTAGTTTAAGGAATCAGTTACGTGAACCTTTACCAGATTATCAGGTCGTAGATATAATTAAAAGGAACTTGAAACCCAGAATAGCTTCTCTTATATTTGCCACTCAGATTTATTCAATAGAACACCTAAGAGTTGAATGTCGTAAGGCCGAGGACCTAATTGAACATGAGTACCAACAAAGGTCTCGCCAAAATGTTTCGAACCGTGCGGTGAATGAACTTTCATGGGATGATTTTAATTTAAATGAGGCTGTTGAAGAGATTCGTTATAGACAGTTTTCGAAGCCAAGCCCTAAGCCCATAACAAACAATGACTCCGTGAAGTGTTGGAATTGTAACATTAGTGGTCACACTTTTAAAGAATGCACTTCGGCCCAGAGGTCTTTGTTTTGTTTTCGTTGTGGAACCCCTGGGGTAATTACACCTCAATGTATTAAATGTAAACAGGGAAACCGACACCCGAGCGCGATGAGTGGTTCGACCCAAACCATAGATTAGATTCAAAATTTTGCAGAAGTGTTGGATCTTCTGAAAAGAGCACCAACACAAATACCATACCCAATTGTGACCCCACTACAAAACCCGATCAGGACATACGTAGTACTTTCAATAAAACTTCTAAAGTGTGTAATAACACAGAGACAATCATTGTACCCAATTATGACACTATAAAAACCAATCAGGACAAATATAATATTTTAAATAAACCATTCCATGTACGTTTGAGGAACTATTTAGCCGTAAGGAAAAGAATTTTTGATAGTGAGATTTCCCAGAAACCGATGGCATCTAATAGAATTTTAAAAACTCGAGAGAGGTACAGGAAACGACGATCGCATAGATTAACCATATCCAGTGCAAGTTTTTCCGGTAATTTCGAATCTGATCCCAGACCTTTTCGTAAAGTTTTAGTGAATGGAAAGGAAATACTCGCATTATTTGACAGCGGTGCGACGATCACCTGCTTAGGAAAAAATTGTGAGGACGTGGTAAGGAAATTGAATTTGAAAATATATCTAGTTTATAATTGCACTGTCGGAACTGCAAATGGGAATCGCGTATCATGCATAGGTAGAGTTAAGGTAGGATCACACGATTGCCGCAATGAACCAATTTAATACAAATTTTATTGTGCTGAATTGGGGCCCAATAAAGAAATTGTCCCAATCAAATTCTCTGCAGTCACATGATTGCTTCATTTTATATAAATTTGATTGTCGTAAATTGGCGCAAAGTGATTTAGTGGCAATAATTGTCGCATTTCAGTCACACGATTGTTCTAGTTTACGGCAACTCAGAGAAACAGCTGTTGTGCTAGATGTTAAATTTTGTTTTGTTTACATAAATGTAAAACCAATCTATTTTTGAAAAAAATATTTGTTAAATAAAAAAAGAAAATTGCGTCGGCCTTAATTATCATATAAAAAAATTAATAAAGAAATGTTAAAAGATGTATGTGGGTCAGAGAGTGGCTCACAAAAACAATATTTCATTTACAAAAATTAATATTGGCGCTAATTGTCTTCTTTGATTGCCGCACTAGAACACAATAAATATTGGTGTATTTTTAACTTTTTTATTGGTGCATGTTGCCTATCAAGCATTCACATGATTGCCGTACCAGGGTTGCATTTGATTGGGCCAAATAAGCACAATATTGTTGTGGTTTGACATATGAGCCAATAAGTTGTGAAATCACACGATTGACGTATAAAATAGACCAATAATTGGTGCATTGCGGCAATCGTGTGATCCTACCTTTAAGGTAGATATTTCTTATGACAATCGGAATCACACTATTGATGTTTATTTAGTTCCAAATTTGGATAACGAGATGTATTGCGGAGTTGATTTCTGGAAGATTTTTGGAGTAGCACCAGAGCTAATTAGTAGTATAGATATTAATTTAGAGTCGTCTGATCAAAGCACCCATAATTTGACACCAGATCAAACCCAAACATTGGAGGAAGTGAAAAGCCATTTTTTAGATTTTGAGAAGCACGGTCTCGGTAAAACGTGGATCGAGGAACATAGTATAGATACAGCCGATGCGACACCGCTTAAACAACGTCATTATCCTGTGTCCCCGGCAAAGGAGGCATTAATATATGACGAGTTGGATCGGATGGTTAGTCTAGGAGTTGTGGAACCTTGCAATAGTCCTTGGAACTCACCAGTTACGTTAGTTCGTCGCGGTGAGAAGTCAATACTTTGTTTATATGCGCGTAGACTGAATGAGCGTACCGTGAAGGACGCATATCCACTGCCATATATTGATGCACTCCTTTGACGTCTCCAGGACACATACTTCATCTCTAGTATAGATTTGAAGGATGCGTTCTGGCAGATTCCACTCGCCGAGGATAGTAGGCCAAAGACGGCGTTTACGGTGCCGGGTCGGCCACATTATCACTTCACCGTCATGCCGTTTGGGTTGTGCAATGCAGCCCAACGGTTATGTCGGTTGATGGATAAGGTGATCCCGGCGGATCTTAGGCAGAAGGTTTTTGTGTACCTCGATGACCTGTTGGTCGTTTCACCGGATTTCGATTCCCATATGTCTCTGTTAAGAAAAGTTGGTGATCTATTGTCATATGCAAATTTAACTATTAATTTGAAAAAGTCCAAGTTCTGTAAGAAGGAATTGCGGTACCTCGGATACATTGTCGGAGAGGGAAAATTAAAAGTAGACCCCGATAAAATTGATGGAATAACCAAAATACCCATTCCAAAATGCTCTCGAGATGTACGCCGATTTCTTGGTCTTACTTCATGGTTTAGACGATTCATTAAAGATTACGCCACGCTTACAGCTCCAATCACACGAACTCTTAGGAAAGCTAAAAAGTTTTGTTTCGATGAAGAGGCTGTTGATGCTTTTGATAAGTTAAAAATTTCTTTAACCACTAGTCCCGTTCTCACACACCCTGTATTCGACAAGAGTTTTTATGTGCAATGTGATGCGTCGAATCTAGGTATTGGTGCGGTACTGTATCAACTAGACGCCGAAGGATTAGAACGTCCGATTACCTTCCATTCCGCTCAGTTAACTAGCGCGCAACGCAATTATAGCGTTACTGAGCGCGAATGCCTGGCAGTAATTAGTGCTATTCAGAAATTCCGCACGTGGATGAAGTAAATATGTTCGTAAACGAGCAACCAATAATTGACATGAACTCTCCAGAATTTCAAAGTCCAGAATATGTAGAACTAACTAAGCATATTAGGGATTTAAAGGTACTAGATTCTCATATTTACAAAAGAACACTGCCTTCTGATGGCGATTTAGTCCATGAAAACTTCATTTGGAAACTTTGGGTTCCTTATAATCTCACAAAATCTTTGATTGCAAATGCTCACGAACCAACCATCAAGTCGCATTGTGGCATTGGGAAAACCATAGCAATGTTAAGACAGTATTTCTATTTTCCTAAGATGGCAACACAAGTTAGGGACTACATTAATAACTGCGTTTTGTGCAAAGAGATAAAGGCCACAAATAAGGTTCTACGACCGGAAATGGGATCGGAAACCGTAACACACCGACCATGGCAGAAAATCTTTATAGACTTTATAGGACCTTTTCCTAGATCTAGGCTCGGGAACGTATATATATTTATCGCTTTGGATCATTTGTCAAAGTTTGTGGTTACTAAGGCTATGAGGAAAGCAACCTCTTCCAATGTTGTGCACTTTTTGGAATCTGAAATATTCCACAAATTCGGTGTCCCTCAGTTGATCCATTCGGACAACGGGAAACAATTTGTTTCTTCGGAATTTTCTAACTTTTTGTCAAAGTATGGATGCAAACACATTCGTAATGCAGTTTACTCTCCCCAGGCGAATGCGTCGGAGAGAGTAAACCGTTCAATCATTTCAGCCATCCGTGCTTATGTTTCCGAAGATCAGCGTGACTGGGACCGCTATTTATCATCTATTGAGTGTTCATTGCGTTCAACGGTACACAGTTCCACCGGATATTCGCCCTACTTCTCGCTTTTTGGAGTAAATATGATCACCCATTCGAGGAGCGTATGATGTGGCTCAGAAGTTAGGTACTTTGGAAGATGGTGACGTTGATATTTTGTCTAGGAATAACTTGTTGGAATTGGTCAGGAAGAAGGTTAAGGAAAATTTGCATTCGGCTTATGAGAAGAGCGCGGGGCGTTACAACCTCCGATCTAGGGTAGTCATATTTTTACCAGGTGAGGAAATACATCGTCGAAACTTTGTGTTAAGTAATGCTTCTAAGAATTTAAACTCGAAATTGTGTAAGAAATTCGTCAAGTGTAGGGTAGTGAGACGTGTAGGGAAAAGTCTTTACGAGATAGAAAATTTATCAGGTAGGAAGATAGGTGTGTACCACGCAAAAGATTTGCAACATGTGTCTCCGTAAGTGCTTTTGATCTCAGTAATATATCTGATCATCATCGACTTCCCGATCCAGCAACTCTTTGTCAGGACTCCGGTTCCTGATCGGGTTTGTTATGTCAATGTTTTCAGTCTAGCGATTTTCACATGCTCTCGACTTTTTTATTACTACCCTGTGGCAACCTCTTTTCTTATGCAAAAAAAATTAGTGGTATGGTAACTCGTTTAGTTTTGAGATGTCTAAGAAAGGTTTGAAAAGGAAAAAGGCAAGAGATTCTAGAAAGTGCAACAAGCGAAACAACTTCTGGAAAAATTTCACGGCGAGATAGAACAGTTTTGAAAAAGTAGAAGATTGGATATAAATTAAGCACGTGCGCGTTGTTGGAAAAAGTGTTAAGAGTTGCCTCGTACTTTAAGCCAAACTAGTAGCGAAACTATTGGCGCTCCTGCCATTGTTGTTGTGGCTGTACTCATTAAGAACAACGCCTAGGCCAACCCTACAGTGGAGAATAAACCAGGTTCTAACAACGGGGTGCTCCAGATTGGTACCCTCCAGTAATATTTTTTTTGCGAAAAAACCCCACGCACAAAAACCTCCCGACAGTAGATTGTCTCGTGGGGACCTGCACTTGAGCAGACGTTATTGTTGAGGATCCAGGTCAAAGCGGAAGAAAAGCCTGCCGAAGACAACATCTGGCCATCACCAACGTCTACGGAGAATTGGTACCCTGCTTTAAATTTGTGACGCAACTCCTTAATCGCTTCTTATAGCATAACCAGATAAGTTCTTTTGTATTGTAGAGTATATTTTTAGTTATAAATATGTTCCTATAGATCGTAACTCAAATTTTGAAACTAATAATTTAAGTATGTCGTAATATGTTCATTCTAATTAACTATTAGTAACTTGACCACCTTTTATTTTATTTCTCACTCAATTGTAAACGTGATTAATGTCAAAAAGCAGGTTCAATACGTTGCCTAATTGGTTTTTAACTCACCCCCACTCACAGTAAATACGTTGTTTTTGAATTATAGAAATTCCCCCCCTAATTATCGAGCTCGATCATTTAGGCCCATGTGTTTTGAAGCCCCATACCACGTTGGTAATAAACTGAGTGACTTAGGCGCCAATAAGTCTTCGTTATATTTTTTTATCGCCTCGTTTTCGGCATAAATCACACCCCATTTATTTTATTGCTTATATCTTATTTAATTATTAAAATATTAATTATTTAAGATATATACATATTTCTATGTTTAAAATCCTAGAATTAACTAGATAAGTTTAATTTACGGTTCCTTTCTAATGAAATAAATGTGTTTTGAATTTAAATATTATTCCAAGATTATGAAGTGGTAAATTATACATGTAAGGTAACGTTTTTAGCCTAGCAAAAGTAAACCAAGAGGACACACACATGGGGCACTCACACAGACCAGTGAGCTGCCAATGGGGATTGCTGAAAAGCAGACAATCCATTTGGGTGGGCTGATGGCAGTGTCAATAACATCGTGGCACTGCACCATCGAATTCTTTCCATTTCCAGACTAATTGTACATCTTCAGTGGTACTTGTTTTTATCTTGTTGTGTTGTTGTTGTGCATGGTACATGTCCATAAAGAGCCTACGCACCGTAAAGCTAAGCCGGACGAACAACTAAAAGTACCACATGGTAATGTACCAACGATTTAACACCCTAAAAGCGACTATTTCTAATAAAAACTTCGACACGCAACACGTGTGTATTCTATTTTTGACAGATTGAAGTCGGAAGCCTGCTGTCTTCAATGTGTTTAATGCATAAAGTGAAACATGTGAAACATTGAAGATGACAAATGAATGTGCTTGTGCAGCTCCAAGGCGAATTTATACAAGGTGGAGTCAGTCAATCAGCTGATTACTCTTTTTTCGCTTGTTTGGTTCTAACACCTGTCAAAGCTTGTTTTTATACTTCAATATCTACATATTCTATTAATTTTTAGTTTCTGTTTTTTGACATTTGTTAAGACCATTTGTTGTTTTTGTAGAACTACCACCACCTTGTATAAATTCGCCTTGTGCAGCTCTTTTATGAGTACTAGGGTATTCGAATTATTCGATTTTTCTCTTGTTCGAATAAAAAGAATAATTCGAATAAGAGATTTTAACTTGTTCGAATAATTCGATCACAGGTTTAAAATTAATCGAATTATTCGAATAATTTTATTTTTTTTTTTAAAAGTAAAGAATGAAGTTTTGATGTCGGTTTTTTAATATTTTATTGTTAAAGAAAAACAAAAAATAACGTTAAAGGTAACAATTCTAGTATTGATAATGTTAAAAAACATTTGAAAACAAAGTCCATCATTACATTTTCAACAGAAATATTCTGATCAGATTAAATCCCAAACAATCTACGAAACAATTAACTAGCAAACCCTTTAGTTTCCGTTTTGGAGCTATGCTTTAAAAAATTTTAGCTAGTTGGACATGATCCTGAATTCAAATTCAATATAAACGTATTAAGAACTTTTGTATGTCGTTCATTAATTCGGGTTTTAAATTGAGTAACTAATTCTTTAGTAAATTAATTATTCACTATTTCTAAATTATTTATAACAAATTGTATTATACATCAAGCTCTATCAACGTTGCCGAATCTTTGCTTAATAAAGTGGTCTTGGGGAATTACACAATAAAGCGAATCTGTCCAAAGTTTGATATCATTGTCAGTGAACGTGGCTAATTTGAAGTCAGGCAGTGAAAGTGTATTACCATGTTAGACAACGATGTTCAAAATCATGTATAAGACAAACTTTTCTTGCAACAAAACGTTAGTTTGCAATATTTGTGTTTATCATTCGATTTATTAAATATTTTGCAACACTTACGTACGTGGTTAATAACATCACTTATATAAATATATTTTAAGATCATGGCCTTCATTTATTTCAATGTAATCATTATAAATGTCATCCTCAATATCACTTTCGAGGACCGTTTCAAAATCACATTCAACTCTACTTAAATCCAAGTTAATATTTTGATTATTAATTGCGATTCTTCTAATATTTCGCCATCTAAATAACAAATATTTTATTCCGTAACATTTATTTTCATTGGTTCAAGTCCTAAGTTAAAAATGTTGAAAGATTTGTTTTTAGAATTGTAACTTCTTGCAGTAATAATATTTATATATTTATAAAAGGAACTATCGGAACACTCATCTACAGTGATTAAAAGACCTTTTGTCTTTAGTTATTTGTCGAATTTCAGAAACAATACAATTTTTGTGAGTCATTATTACTTATTTAAATTTGAAATTATGAAAAATTTTAAGCAATTTAATAAATTTAAATATACATATATATATGAACATTTATTCGTTTTATTCGATTATTCTACATAAAATTGTTCGAATTATTCGTTATTCGAAAATGGCCATTTTTAAATTGTTCGAATAATTATTCGTAAGAAATTATTCGATTAATCGAACGATCATTAGTCGAATGAATACCCTAATGAGTACTGAAAGAAACATGAGCATAAAACAAAACAGCTCAGTTGAAAACGCTCAGTATCTGGCATACCTAAACACGGGCGGCAATCGTTTTTTAGTTGTCAAAAATTCTCATGCCCATACAATTTGTATGTAGCATACCGAAATAACGCGGTGGCAACGCTTTGCAATTGGAAAATACAATTATGACAGCGCGTTTAATAGTGAAGTTAGTTGCAAAACACAACAAATGTAGACAAATAAATAAAGAAGGAAACACAAATAAGCAAAAAAAAATATATTTGTTATTAGAAAATGGAGGTAGTGTAAATATTTAAAATAGTATACATATATTATTTTCTTTTATATTTCTTTTATTTTTTAATTTTATTTCTTGCCGCTGTTGTTTAGGTATGGCATTTCAGCGTTAAAGCTAAGTGGAAAAAAACGTTCCGTCTTACGCTTTTGTTTAGGTAGGCGAGTATGATGAATGATTCACTTCGCTCAGTTGAGTGAATAGTTCAATTGAACTAGGTCATTCATGAGCTACACAACTCTAATATATTTACTTATTTTCTCAGTAAGAGTATGAACAGAACAAGCGCGGCACGGCATTTTCTATACGATTTGAGTTTTAATTTATAAAAATAAATATTGATCATGCTTTTAAAACTTAAGATGACAAAAGATGGCAGATTATGGAAAAAGATGACAGATAGAGGACACAAATTTTATAGATGACAGCCTGTTAAAATAGGTGATTGTCCTCTAAAATAGAGGACGTATGGTCACCTTACCTTATTCTATTTGGCGTCGTCGACATCGTCGTCAATATTGAGTTAAAAAATGGTATATGTTACGCCGATATCGATAACATTTGGGAACTTTTGACAGCGTTTTGTACTTTAACCCGACTTATAAAAGTATAAAATTGTGTCAAAAGTTACCAATTGTTATCGATATCAGAGAAAAATATACCAATATTGACGACGATGTCGACGACGCCAAATAGAATAAGGGTGATTATTTCTTGCTGACAAGTGCATAGGTTTTGTCAAAACTGAATTTGTCAAATAAAAAATAAGCAAATTTTATTTTGGCATCTTTTAGATTTTTTTAATGGGATGTTTATTTTTTAAGTTTAATTTTATTGATAATCACCTGATTATTTTGTATCTTTTATTTATTCTTTTTATTAACGTTGATTTTAGCAAAATTTTGCTTCAAAATGTTGCTTTTCAGAATTAAAGAGATTTTAATTTTTGTTAGAATTTTTAAATTTATTATTTTTTATGTCAACACACAATGTAAATAATCTTTGACAAAACCGTTGTCAATGTAAACACAAAGCTTTTGTTATTTTTGCATATTAACTAAAAAACGGCCGTTAAATTTAAATTATATTTGAAAACCAACAACGGTTTAATAGTGCTTTATCCAAATTTCATTATATGAAATCTTTTTATTCACATTTTCATTCATGTTTTTTGATTTAAAAATTATTTTCTTTGAAAATAAAATCTATTATTTTTTCAAAATAAATTCAGTGTGACAAAACTCAAGCACTTTCAAAATAGATAATTAAAAATCAGCTGTGTTGTTGATTTCACCTTAAGGCCTAGTTAGTTTGTACGTTCCGTTCCATTCCGAATCAGTAGTTTTGTTTTTAGCATAGGGAAAGTTGAGTTTGTCGTTAGTTTTTCTGTAACGTTGCCGTTCTGTTGCTGATGAATCTGTTGAAAACTGAATTTTAAAAATGTTCAGAATAATATGTTGAAGGTCTAAATACAAAAAACACTAAAAATAGTAACAAAATCACCAAGATGGTTTATTGGTTATTATTTTAAAAACAGCTGATACGATCTTACGGAAAAACTAACTACAATATAACAGCATTCAGAACGGCACAGAACAGAAACGTTACAGAACGCAAAGACTAATGGAGCCTTTACTTAGTACGTGAGCAAAGATAGCGTCGACGAGAAATCGTCGATTTTGGGAATTTACAAATAATATGGGTAGTGGCTTGGTTCAAGCCGTATATATTATGAAAGTAGACCGTTTTTGGATCAAAATGAGCCAATCGTGTTAAAAATCGTGTGATTGGTTCCTGAGAAAAAAGGGTTCCTCCAAAATGGCCAAAAATAATTGTTACTGATTTATTACAGGAAATGTGGGAAGTGGCTCGCTACAAGCCATATATATTATGAAAGAAGACAATTTTTGGAACATGATGAAACAATCGTACTAAAAATCGTGTGATTGGTTCCTGAGAAAAATGGGTTCCTCGAAAATGGGCAAAAAAAATCGTTGCTGATTTATTACGGGACACATGGAAAGTCGACTTTTCGACTTTTGGCAATTTATGAAAAGTCGACTTTTCGACTTTTGGCAATTTATGAAAAGTCGACTTTTCGTACTTTTGACTTTTTAGTTAAATCGATTTTTTTCGACTTTCCAAGCTAAAACTCGTTCTTTGTAACTAGTTTATCTCAAAAGCTAGTTACAAAACAGTTTTTGTTTTGTATGGATAAACAAGTTTCTCAAACTAGTTTATCACCATAAACAACTTATAACATGTTTATGGCGTAGGTGTAATGCACTATTAGGTTTTTGGCTCTCAGTTACCTATCTAGTTGTTGTCTATGGTACATACCATGTTCATTTATGTATATTTAAAAGAATTGGCCCATAATCATAGTCAAAAATAAAGTACATTTTAAGAAAATTAAACTCGACTTTACTTAAGAGTGGACTTTAGGTCTATCATAGACAAGTTAAAGTATACTTCTGTATACTTCATAGACAAGTTAAAGTCGACTAAATATAAAACTAGCTGAAGTTGTTTTTAACTCGTTTAACAACAGCATTAGCTGTTCTTCGCCGAGTAAAGAAGTTCGTGACAAAGTAAAACATTTTTAAGTTACAAGATATTGGTAGAGATTTTGAAATTATTGAACAGTTATCAATAAAATTAGTACCAAAATATCCTAATTATGATATTAATCTTATCTTTTCCATTTTTCCACAACAAACAACTTTCTTTCTTTAGATGCCCCGGTTATTTTTATTGTTTACGTTTTTTGGATTTATTTTTTTAATTTTGTATGTCAGCTGTTCAGCGTTGCCACTTGTCTGTTTTTTGTTGTATATTGTATACATTTGCGGTGGCACCCAGTTAAAGTCGGTTCAATTTAAAACATACTTTAATTTTGACTATGGTTGCAAATTAATAAAAAGCAGGTTTTTATTTTAAAGTTGTTTTTAAAAAGAACCGACTTTAGTGTTAGACTATGATTATGGGCCAATGTTTTTTGTCGGTATATTGAGAAAACCAAAATTTTTAAAGGACAGTTTATAGGCCTAATAAATTTATGTCGACATTTGTAACAGGCAGTTTGTCGATACATTGAGAAAATGGGTCAATGTATATTACATGGAATCGTTGTTAGTTATTGAATTTATCTGTGATATCGGTTTTCACTGTTTGCCAATGTGATTTACGGTTTTGTTGTATTTAGTTTTATGTATTTATTTTATTTAACAGTCTTCTCTGTTAGTTATATTAAATGCCAGGAGCAAGCATTGTTTGCGTATCATTTTAACAGTTCAATGTTAACACATATGATTTTTATTTAGCAAGTTGCTTTTCATCTTTTAAAGTGAATTAGAACAAGACAAATATATAGTTTAAAGATTTTCTACATCAAAATGTCGATTTTGTATCTCACTCTTCTATGTAAAGAAAAAAAGACTAAATAAAACTCTTTACTTACTTCTGAAACACCAAATGTAAGGTATTTACAGACGACAATACTGTGTATTAATACTTTTACATTTTTTTAATACTGTCTGTAAATCAAAAAAAAAATTAGTGTTATTTGAAAATCTAATAACATTGGCGCATATTCATAAACGATCACCAAGTGTTGACAGTATATATCGATCAAAATATTATCGATATTTTGTTTTCTCTATATGTTAAAGCAGTAACTAATGCCAAGTTTCCACGGTAGTCTGAATTACTTAATTCGCGTTTTGAATTACGATCGCGAATCAACCTGTTTACACGACAACATTCTTAATTCAGTTTGACATTTATTTATTTCTTCTGTTTTTTGTTTATTTTGTTTGTTTGGTGCGAATTTTAAATTTGTAATTTGGCAATGGATAAAAAAGGTAAGTAAAAACATAAAATTGTAGCATTATTAATTAAACAAATATAATTTAATTATTATTTTCATTATTAGAAAAAAGAAAAAGTGCAAGCAAGTGGGACCAGGGCAGCGAGCAGGCTTTATTAGAGGTGTGGACTGAAAGAATGGCAGAGCTGCTACTTCTACAAATGAATTTAACTTTAATCAGACTTTTTATTTCTTTTAATTTATTTATTTAATACAAAAATCTTTTTCTATATTTTGTTTTGACATTTTTGTTTGGACAGCTGATTTCGATACATAAATAATCGATAAAAATTAGAGATGACAGTCATTCGTTCGTAATTCATAAGGTAATTTAAACTGAATTACGTACGAACAAGGTAATTCGCACTTGAAATTTTGTATGGCGAATTATGTAATTCAGTTCGTAATTGGGGGTTGAATGACGAATGAGAGAGTGAATGACGAATAATGCCGTCGTGTGAACATCAAGGTTGCCAATTTAGCCATTTTCCGGCTAGATCTAGTGATTTTATTTTCATTTAGCCATAAAAAAATGGCTAGATTTAATCTAGCCGGAAGATTTTGCCATTTTATTTTGTCCTAGCCTTTTTTATTTTAAACTTTTCTTGAAATTTTTTAAAAAATATACCAATATTTTGAATCAAATGACAAAGAAATAGTCTTTTTTAAAAAAAATCTTACGTAGTGGATTTGATGAGAACAGGCTGCGTAATTGTTTCCAAAGCAAACACATCAGTCATATTCGAAAATCAATTTTGCATTTATTTAATGGATCCGATTTTGTTTATAAGTGCCCAGAAAGTTGTTTAATTTATCAAAAAGGAACCAATTTATATTGATATTACAATTTTTTAATCTGTTAAGAAATGTAATATTTTATATATTAGTAAAGTCGATCTCACTATATAAAAAGACAATATTTATGAATTTGTATTCAGTCATTTTGGGTTTTAGCCATTTCTAGCCATTTTTAATTCTAAATCTAGCCATTTTCTGAGCTGAAGAGATGGCAACCTTGGTGAACATGGTATAAGCTAGTTATGAATTGTGAATAAGATCTACAACTATCTATGAACTATTTTTTAGTTTCTGTTTTACTAGTTCCGACATTAGTTATGATTTCTGAATATGCGCCATTGTATTTTGATACATGATATGTTTTTGACAAATATTAATCTCACTATTGTCGCCTGTAAATGCCTTTAGTAGCAAATATTTGCCACTATTTTTCCATTTACTATTAATAAATAAATTAAAACTCATGATATATTTTTTATTAAATTTGTTTCTGTGCAATTTTATTATTTGATATTTTTTCATATATATTTATGTATATATATATTTATATAAAACAGATCATTGAATTGGAAAAAACACGGTTAACTATTAACCATTAAATAGGTTAATGCTAAAATGTTTTTATAATTCAGGGTCTTTTTAATTAGCATTGCGTTTTGTAGCAACTTAATTTCTAAACTGAAACATGTAAGAAGTTTTTGTCGATTAAAAAATAATATAAATAATAAAGAACTTATAATAACATTAATAAAAATTGACTAGATTTATATAACAAAATTCAGATGAATATTTATTTTTTAATGATTAAAAACTATTGTTTAACGTCCTTACCACAGTATTAAGTTAGCTTAGATCAATGATCCACACAAAGAGAGAATGTGAGTGAATGTATTTGTTTTGAAGACAAAAACCGTTTAACCTGTTTTTTTAAAAAGCAATAATCAAAACCGGTTTTTTCAAAAACACACTATTTCGGTTAAACCGGTTTTTCAAATTTGTCGGTTTTTTAGACACTCTACTATGGGAGCATACTAATGGCTTAGATACAAAACCATTTAACTAAATTGAAATCGATTTTGATTGAAATACGTGCAAGACAGAATGTAGTACTTAACTTGTAACTTCTTCAAAGCGTTTGCAACGTTAATGGATATGTTATGCACCATTATTATATTTTATGCTTTATTTTCTTAGTGACCACAGAACTAGAAACATTGTGCGCAAGTTTTATTTACCAAAGGACCCATATAAAAGAAATTTTAAAAGCATGGTTTTCACAAGTTGTATTTTAACGACTTTTCATAAATATAGAACCCTAGCAAAAATATCCGATGACATCTTTACTCAAAATAACATGTACAATCTCATTTAATGTGCAAGTCATTTTGAGTAAAGATGTAATCGAAAATTATGGTTAGAGTTCTATAGTTGAAACAAAAAGTCGACTTTTCCACGAAAAAAGTCGTTAAAACAAAAAGCAACAAACTTTAACACCAAATTCCAAACTTTTGAAAACCATCCCCTTTATATTTGTTTCAGATGTAGTATTTCGGTAAATAAAACTTGCTAAAATAAATCATAAAATGGAACTTTGTTCGACAACTTGCAAAAAAAAAACATTTTATGATCTTTCTTACAACCAAGACATAACTTCATACAACGACCCCACAAACGTAACAATCTTCTCAAGTAGCTCCAAGGGAACGAAGATTATAGGTTACTTACTTATAAACCAGAGACCGTAAAAACGGTTACCCAGAAAATTTGAAATCAAAAAATTTCTCTGTTAGAGTCAACGGAGACCTATACTGTTACATACCAATAGATTCGTATTGACGTGCTCTTTCAGAATCTATGGTGATATCAACTTCACAGTTTTAAGCCGTCATAAAAAAAACTCATTTGAGGACTTTTATTTTTTCCGTCAGAAAAACAACTCATTTGAGGACTTTTATTATATCCGTCATAAAATAAATGGATTTTTATTTTTAAAGTCACAAAATACTTTTATAAAATAACTTTATACTTATAACCGATACGCTTCCTGATATAAACAACACGAATGGAAAAGAAGTTCACACAAATTATTAAAAAAGATACATAAATCGCAGAAATGAAATAGCTGGTCTGATTATAATATAATCCATGTTCCATATTTTCTTAACATTTATTTCTTTTTTCTTATAAAAAATCGGCTAATATCACCAATTTGATATCACATTAAATTATAAATTAATGTCTAGATTATATATTGCCTCTTTAAAAGGTCCGAGTCCCCTACTTGAAAGTAGTTGTCGCCTATAAATAATTTTTATTTTATTCACTATAACCGCAAAAACCAAGTTTTTGTTAATATGTCGGCAATCTATAGACCGATTTTGAAGAATTCTTCAACACAGACAATTCAGAAGTTTTGTATGTATTTCTAAAGTTATTTTTTGTGTTATAAATTTTGGTAAAAAATGGATGTATGTAGTTTTTATTTCAGTTGTGGCTTCGGAAAATCAATTCAAGCAGCTTTAAAGAGAGAAATAAATTAAAAATTACTTCGAAATTGTTTTTTATAAAAAAATATGTGACCCAATCTTGATAAAACATTTCAATTATAAATATACCGAGGCTAGATGTTAGAACTTGACCTCGGAATTACTAGAACTAGAGAGAGAACTAGAGAGAGAAATAAATTAAAAATTACTTCGAAATTGTTTTTTATAAAAAAATATGTGACCCAATCTTGATAAAACATTTCAATTATAAATATACCGAGGCTAGATGTTAGAACTTGACCTCGGAATTACTAGAACTACACCATTTCCAGTTGTATTTCAGAAATTTCTAATTGTATTTTAGAAATTTCTAATTATATTTCAGAAAATTTCAATTGAATTTCAGAAATTTCCAATTATATTTCAGAATTTTCCATTTATATTTCAGAATTTTAAATTTGTATTTTAGAAATTTGCAATTATATTTCTGAATTTTCTAATTGAATTTCAGAATATTTCAATTATATTTCAGAATTTTCCAATTGTATTTCAGAAATTTCCAATTGTATTTCAGAATTTTGGAATTGTATTTCAGAATTTTCCAATTGTATTTCAGAAATTTCCATTTGTGTTTCAGAATTTTTAATTTATACTAAAAAGTTTCTAATTGTATTTCAGAATTTTCCAATTGTATTTCAGAAATTTCCATTTGTATTTCAGAAAATTCTAATAGTAATACCAATGGAAATTTCTGAAATAAAAATATAAATTTCGGAAATACAATTAGAAACTTTTTGAAGTATAAATTAAATATTCTGAAATACAATTGGAAATGGTGTAGAACTAGTTGTGTAAGTAAGACATTTTTCATTGGAAATTTTAATTTAACACTGCAATTAGTAAAATTTATACTATATGCACATGGAGTTTTAAATTAAGTACATAGTTACGTTTCGTACATAGATGAAATGTCAATTATCAAATATTGACGGGTAAGCATTGAGTATATTTACTATTGAGTATATTTACTATAAGAATGCTATGGTAAGAACTTTAAATTTAAAATAAATATATGTAAGTATTTGGACGGAACAATTCAAAATAAAATGATTTGAAATATAGTGAATGAAGGTGCTATACACTGTACCACAATAGTTCTCATGCAATGCAATTTATCTAAATAAATTTTAAAAATGTGTTAATACATATATAATTTATATTAGTAGTACTTATTTTTATAATTAAATGGCTTTAAATAAATTCATAGACATTTTAAGTAATGCGGTCCAATGTAACGTCCTTTAGAGAAACATTCACTTAACTAATTAAACAATAAAACGGAATGAAATAAACAAACATAACCATAAATATTTAATACAAGTATTTCTTATAATTACTTTCATAAGCTCTAAAGCAATAAACTATTACAACTATTTTATGATTATTATTAAAATTAGCTTCTTGATACATTTAGTGTGTGATGTCTAGGAGTAATTCTTTTACATATATGTACATATATGTTGTGTATTTAATAACAAAACAAAAATTTACTTCAATGCAACAATAATAAAAAATGAAGTACGTACATATAATTAAAAATAATAACAGGTTGAAAAATATTACGAGGTCCAAAAAGCTTATGATATACATATGTATATCATGTACATATGTACATTAGACATGCCCTTAAAAAATAGATTTGCTTTGGATGGGTCTTATATTGTTCGTTAGTAGCTAAAACTAACAACTGTAAAATTTAAGTGAAAACGGATAACAAGAACACGTGCCGGAAATCGATTTAAAGTTGTAAAATTGGGTAAATAATGGTACTTTTTCCGATATCTTAAAAAATGTCCCTATTTAAATACTGTTCTTTAAACATTTTCAATAAACCTAAGCTTCTAGAGAAAATTATCTTTCTAACTAACGAATATACATACGTTATCTATGTATGTACGTATGTATATTAGGATGGCCGCAACTTTTTAAAAATGATTGATCAAAGAATAACATGTTTCGTGTTAGGTTTTTAATGGTTTTCCATATTTTTAAATAAATAAAACTTTATTCTTTAACATTTCTCTATGCAGTTGTTCATATAAATTTATGCAGATTAATATTCAAAGGATTAACTAAAAATGCTTTTTAAATTTTTAAGTTTCAATTTACAAGAATTTGTCGATGTAAATTTTTTTATTTAAACTTGTTTCATTCCAATGAATATCACAAAAAAATTGTTTATGAGACGCAACAGACAATTTCATAAGCAAAATGTAACTAAATTGTAGATAAAGCTTATCATAAGAGATTTCCTACAACTAGCTTATAATAAGTATGCTTATAAAAATAAGCATACTTATTATAAGCTTGCTATACATTTACCCCCATATGCATAAACAGTTTTTAAATTTATCAAAGGTTTATAAAACACATTTTGAATGGAAATTTTGTTTTATAAACCTTTTATAAATTTAAAAATTGTTTATGCATATGGGAGTTAGTTTATATAACAAATTAACAAATATGATTGCAAATGACTTATGTTCGTAATAGTTTTATGCTCGTAAATTCTTATGAAAAACGTGTACAAATATTATTTGGTTATACATATTCCCAAGCTTACAAAAATATTACGAATGTAAGCTTATTATATACTACAGACAAGTAATATTATCGCAAGAGATCAGTTTTCATTATTAAATATAAGACTTCTACAATAGTAATCACAACACTTTTCTAAGTTTAAGGCTTATGTTGGTAAGCTTGTTACAAGTGATTTCTAAATAGTTTTGGTTTGTCATCATCTAGATAGATGCTTTATATAGCCATTAGAATATTTCAAATTTTGTTTTAAATATTCAAATCAAAAAAATATATTTACATTTTGAACTCAATTTATTTTTTCTGTGAATAGAAATTAAAATGTTCTATATTTTATTCGCACCAAATTATGAATACAGCAGTTAAAATCCAACCTTTTATACAAATGTTTTATTTTTCTCTTCATCATTATATATTTTTAAACTACAAAGTGCTGTATTTTATTTACGCACTGTGAACACTTATACATACACACATCCTCAGAAGTGAGTATACACCAGTGATTTTTTTATTTTTTAAGATCATAAAAATCATTATATTCCGACTTTAATCTTTTTTTCGGAACTGAATCTATTATTCAACTCAATCTCCAACAAACCGAGACTTTAAAATTTGAATCGATGGATAGATTTTAGGATTTTCATTATATTAAAAAAAATCAAATAATTTTTGGTGTTTACTCACTTTTGAGGCTCACTGTATATCGAGCCTTAACAGCGAATAAATCTTAAGTGTTAAACTCAAAACTTTATAAGATATTGTTTCCATTTTTTATTTTAATGTAGACAAACTAGCAATTTCCTAATTATAATATAATTGAGTCCAATCTACAAAAGACTCATTGTTGGAGAAATACAAATTGTTATGCTTGTAGTTTTTTTTTCAAATAATAAATACATATTTTTAGGTCATATTTTGATTTTATTGAAGGAAATGCATGAAAATCCGCCTATTTTTCTATAGTTTATAAGATAAAATGCGTATAATGACAAAATGCATCGATATAATATTTGTTATGTATAAGAAAATAATAAAATTCATATTCATAACAATTATGTAATTGGATATCTTAGTATTTTGTTCAATTGGATACACAATAAAAAGGAAATTATGACCTGAAGTCATCAAATAACTTATTTTCATTTGAAATAAATAAACTTTCCGAATCGATTGCATTTAATTATGTCTTCGCCCATTAGAGGGTTGGTTAACAAGGTACATATATGTTTTCAAAATGTCAAAAGATTTTTGTGCTTTTTACATTTTATGTTTATTAACATCGAAATTATTCAATCCTGTTTATGTACTAGGTATTTGTTTTATTTTTCTTTGGTTAAAAAAACTGTATAGACATCACACACGCTATCTTATGTATTAACAAATGAATTAATTATGCTTTACAATTTATATAAATATGTATGTATGTATATGGTAATATATATGTATGTATGTTTGTATGTATGTATACGAATATATTATCAATGTTTTAAATGTAACATTAATGAGTTTTAATGGATTCATAATTTAACTTTTCATTAAGCGACCCGTTCTGTTGTTGTGGGTTATTGGAGATTTAGACTAGCTTCGGTACATATATTATATTGCTGATGGAAATTATGTAAAATTTGTTTAATTGTGATAATAATATTCTGCACTCAGGCATTTGATTCCTGGAACGAAATGAAAATAGAAAAGAATTGATGTTAATTTATGAATACTAATAGGCCTATTAAATAAAACAAGTTTACATATGAGGACAGTAAATAAAATTTTCTTAAGTTTTACAATAGCGGTATTCATAATGTACAGCTCTTTTTCCACAAATAAAAATATAACTTTTTGTGGGATTTTGTTTTTGTTGTATAAAAAAATCAGAGTGTAATTTTCCATTTTTTTTTTAAATGAATACCCTCATTAAAATAAAAAAGCAAAAGTGTAATAGCCCTGACAGACATATGGTTTCTATACCACGATATGTATACTACGTACATATTCATAGTATACGAACCAGCTTTACACCATAGTGTTTGATGGTTTAATTCAGAGGTGGCCAGAAAGAGAGTGTTTAAAATGCATATGGTGTAGTGTAAAATATAAAAGAGAACACAAATGAATATATGTGTACTTTGCACCGAAAATTAAATTAAATTGTTTTTGTTTTGTGTTTATTTTGAGTTTTTGCTGAGAACATTCGTATTGCGTGTGTATTAGTGAGAATAACACAATGCCCTCAAGGGCATGTTTGGCCACCTATGGTTTAATTATAATATAGGTTGACACACTAGTATAGTATACAAATCCTATGTCTGTCAGGGCTATAAGGAAGTAAAAAAGTAGTTCTAATGTATTTTGCTTTTGGTTTCTCCTAAACTGCTCTTTTGCTACAGAAAGTACTGTACATTGTGAATACCGCTAATATTAAAAAATTAGCTTGATAGCATATTAAATAGATATACAGTTAAACATCCATTTCCGCTGTATCTTTATTTACACGAATTCGATATAACGCGAACTCAACCATTAGCAACCATTTTTTCAAATACGCGACGTTTTTTACAAGGAACGGAAGAAAAAGAAGCGAATAACAGATTTCGTTTTTGAAAACTAAATGCACTTTTTTATTATTTTTAAATTGCTTTATTAATTTGTATGATTTTTTTTGTTATGTTTTGATCTCTTTTATGTATTGGAATATTTTGTTTTTTTAATTGATATTTTTTCCTTAATTTTCGATAAGAAATAATTTTTTAAGTTGAGTTTTTTTACTTTACTTTTCTTTAAGTTTTTAAAAGTACAAATAAAATAAGTTTACTTAAAAAGTTTATAGCGACTTTAATGAACGTATCTACAAAGCAAAACACGTTAAAAAAATCATTTGCATTTAAGGTGACGATATGTACATATGTATGTAGTACATACCATGACACAACAATATAAGGAACACTCAGTAGAAAATAAATTTTCAATTATACATTTCTTATAACGTCAAACAAAAGAAAATATGAAAAAATATGAAAAAAATCAAAATCAAAGTTTGACGTTATAGGGGTAAATATTGAAAACACTCCCTAGTGATTCTAACTTCTACAATTATTGTATCATGGTACATATTATGTACATTAGAGTTCTCCAAAAACTCTAGAAACACGTTGTGTAAAATACTAGGATGATAGGATAACGTTAACTGGTGAATCAATCGTGATTGAAACTGGACGTGTTTTATTTTTACTCCGAGTTAATTCGTTATTTTAATGTATCTATCGGAAAATAAATATAAATATCACCTATTTATTATTTACGCGAAAGGACGCTTTTATTTTAATAATATTATTAAATAAAAAAATCAAAACAACAACTAAAAGACAAATAAGTAAAGAAAATTCTTTATATTTTTTTTGAACCTTTTTTGTGCATTGACTATTAAATAAAGATTAAGAGTGTTAACGAAAGTAATTACAAATACTCTTTAATGAGTCTCTTTAACGAAAACAGTGAGCGAAGTTACAGTTAATGTAGTTGTTGACAATGTTCCCCCGCATTGTCAACAACTAATGATTGTCAAACAAAAGAAAACCCAACAGCTGTTAATCTGGAGTTACCAAAAAATACAAATACTTTATTTACGCCTGAAAGTATGCTAGCAATATCGGCATTAGAAACGAAATCCACCACACCGACAACAATTAAAATTAACCCATTAAGCGGCGCTATACCCAAGATTAGTCAACCATTAAATAAAGAGAATTAATCCCAAATACAGGTTGGAAAGGACCGGTATGTTACAGTATTAAAAAGGGCACGAAGTCCCAAGTCTTCGAAAGCGGCACCATTGGCTAAATTATATAAGGATAGTGAACCTGCTAGACTAAACAATGAAAATCGGTTTTCTATTCTGGAATGTGAAATAGATGAACCAGTAAATAAAATTACCTCTACAAAACCACTTGAGAGAAAATAATTCAAATTCACTGGTACAGAGCCTGATCTCATTAATAGGAGAGAACTCTTTTTACGTTATCCCAATCAAGAAAGGCACGATTCATGAAACTAAAATACAGGTCAATAGTGAAAACGATTATAGAAAGGTTGTAACATATTTTGAAACTCAAAAGAAAAGTTTTTACACTTATCAGCTGAAAGGAAGCAAGGGTCTACAAGTTGTTATAAAGGGTATTGACTGTAATGGTGAACCACTCGAAATAAAGCAAAGCTTAGAAGATAAAGGCTTTAAGACAAAAAATGTGATAAATATTAGAAATCGCGAAAAAAACCCCAACCACTCTTCCGTGTTGAACTTGAACCCGGTGACATAAACCTGAAAAAAAAATGAAACACATCCCATATATAACCTGAAGTACTTATTGCATCGTAAAATTACGGTAGAAGAACCACACAAACGATTTGGCCCCGTCCAATGTATGAATTGCCAAGAATATGGACACACCAAGGCATATTGCAAATTGCCACCAGTATGTGTTATTTGCGGGGAGTTGCATAACACATCCCAATGTAACAAATCCAAAGATGATCCTAAAAAAAAATGCAGCAATTGCGGAGGTAACCACACAGCAAACTACAGGGGTTGTCTTGTCTACTCAATTGTTAAAAAAATCATAAAGCCAGAAACCAAAGATTTTCCCCGCTCAGCCATTAAATAACAACAATTTTAACTACCCCCGTTGCAACAGACATATGACAACAAAGTAACATATGCAAATGTACTTAGAAACAACCAAACTCAGACGCAAGTCCGTCAACTCCAAAACGAAAATGTGAACCCAGAGGTAAGAGAGCAAACGCCAATTTTCAATTTTACCCAACTAGAATCTACAATAGAAACTCTTGTGCAATCGGTAAATAACTTTACAAACTCAATGAGTAACATGATGCAAGAAATGCTTAAGATGCAATCAATGTTATTGCAGGCTGTGCTTAACAGACCATGAACTGCCTAAGAATATGTTTTTGGAATGCAAACGGCATACGCCAACACAAAAACGAACTCGAATATTTTTTAAGAAACCAACAAATTGATGTAATGCTGGTTTCTGAAACTCATTTGACGTCCAGAAGTTCATTTCGAATAAATGGATATGTAATATATGACACCAAAGATCCCAAAGGTAGAGCATCAAATCAAACACTACTTAATGTGTGATTTTTGCGAAGATTATCTTCAAGCTACTACAATCTGTCTTGAAGATTTTCATCGAAACTTAGTGATTTCATCGATATACTCACCCCCTAGATTTTCAATTACAGAAAGTCAATATAATAGATTTTTTAAATCACTATGCTAAACACACATTCTGGGGATCACGACTGATTACCCCTAAAGGTCGTGTTTTGTTCGATACAATTTCTAAAATGGATTTGAATGTGCTTTTGAGCGGCCAACCTACTTACTGGCCTACTGACCCACGAAAAATACCGGATGTTATAGATTTTAACGTCATGAAAAATATCCCTAGAGAAATGATTCAAATTGAATCCTCGCTGGAACTATCTTCAGATCACTCACCCACTATTGTTACTTTATTGAGCCCCCTAGAAATTGTATCCCCGACTGGTAATTTAGCGATGGCAGGCACAAGAATAAATTGGCTCAAATATAAAAAAATACCTCAGTACACATTGCTCGGAAAACATACCGCTAAGAACACCAGAAAACATCGATCACTCTCTTATCAATTTCGATAAAAATCTCAAACTGGCTGCTCAACATGCTACTCAACATGCAGAGAGTGGCAATTGCACAGATCCCCCCAACTAAAATCGAAGCTTAAAGATTGTATATAAAGACTTAAAAATCTCCTGGAATTTCGAAAAATGGAATCATTGAATAAATATTTAGAAAGCCTGGACGCAACCCCGCAATCGGATTAGTCATTATGGCGAGCAACAAAAAGTCTTAAAAGACCCGTTATATGTAAGTCCCCCTTGCGAAATTCAAGTGGTGGTTGGGCAAGAAATGATACTGAAAAAGGGAATCTGTTTGTTAATCATTTAAAAAAAGTATTTACACCGAACACATCAAACGAAGCAATTGAGTTGCCACCTGTTGCACCCCATTTTGGAGCAGCCGTACCCCTACGTTTTGAGATTCGAGAGATCGAAAATGCTATTGTTGATTTAAATCCCAAGAAAGCGGTATGGACAAGATCAGCAACAAGATGCTTATGGAGCTACCCCGGATAGCAATAAAAATAATTCCTTTTATTTTTAATGCTATATTACGACTTGAATATTATCCTCCAGAATGGAAGGTTTCACTGGTTACCATGATACCCAAGCCGGGAAAAGATCACACAAAAGTAGAATCGTACAGCCTATTGTCTAATATATCAAAGCTATTTGAGAAGATACTTATGAACAAGTTGTACCCGATGTTAACTGAAAACAATTGTATTCCGAATCATCAATTTGGATTTAGAAGAAAACACAGTACTATCGAACAAACCCATAGACTTGTAAATATGGTGGAAAAGCGTTTGAAGAAAAGAAATACTGTTCCGCACTCTTCATCGACATCTCTCGAGCATTTGATGCAGGATTAATATACAAACTGAGTCAAAATTTACCCGCAAACACACATAAGCTATTGGAAAGCTATTTAACTGGTCGAACTTTTAAGGTTAAAAAGGGAAACTTTTTAAGTACTGCACAACCCATTGAAGCTGGAGTCCCCCAAGGCAGTATCCTGGGACCTTTTTTATATTTGATATATTCGTCTGATATGCCAACTAACAATCACACTCATACATCAACATTTGCTGATGATACTGCTATTATAAGCATTCATGAAAACCCTCAACAAGCGTCTCGTTACTTACAAAACCACATATTTGAATTAGAAAAATGGTTAAAACAATGGAAAGTTAAAGTCAACGAGCAAAAATGTACACACATAACATTTACATTGCGTAGAGAATCATGCCCCCCTATTCATATCAATAACCAAACAATAATTCAACAATCGGAAGTGAAATACCTCGGAATACATCTCGATCGTCGCCTTACATGGAAATGTCATATAGATGCAAAGTTGACTCAAATGAAATTGGCAGAAACTCTACGCTTAGTTTAGATTGTAAACTTCTACTTTATAACATGATCATAAGACCGATATGGTGTTATGGCATACAGTTATGGGGCACGGCCTCAGCGTCAAATGTAGAAAAGATCCAAAGACGCCAAAAGAAGTTTCTAAGAATGATTACAGTTGCCCCCTGGTATATCAAAAACGCGAATATACACAAAGATCTAAACGTGCCCATTGTAAAATCTGAAATCTCGAAAAATGTACAAAAATATTTAAAAAAAACTTGAAGTTCACCCAAACCCGCTGGCCCGCAACATATTAGATAACCGTGGCCACACTCGATTAAGAAGGAGGGACACAGCAGACCTAATCTAGAAGGAAAAATGTCAATTTAACCAAAACAACCATGAATACAATATTTTTTCGTCCGGCACTGGCTGGTAAATTGCATAATTTAAATCGCAGGTTCGGAAAAACTATAAGAGGTATTGTCATACATTTTTCATATTTTTATTCCCTATTATGTTCCAAATAAATCCCAATGTGATGATCAAAAAATTCCGAAATTTGTTTAACAAAATTTTTAAAAATTAGATATTGGAGTTTTGAAACTGCCGTTAAACAAATTAAATTTTTTTGGTCATAATTGGTTAGAATAGGTTAGCGGTATCCTACGAAGACAAAAACTTATATACAAGTAAATATGGATATATTTTAAGTAAAACAAGTAAGAGAACTATATTCGGCTGGGCCGAATCTTATATACCCTTCACCAAATTATACTTCAAAATACAAATTTTTAAATATTTTTAGGTAAACAAAATTTATTTTTTTCGTATTGTTATTTTAATTTTTTTAATTTTAAAAAAAAAATTTTGTTTTATAAATTTTTTTTGGTAAAAAAAAAAAATTCGAGTTAAAACATATTTTTTCCGCTTTTGACCCATTGTAGATCCAACTTACTATGGTCTTATATACATCGTTGCAAATGTTATTGAAATATCTATCATTAGATATCCATGTTGTCTATATTAATGACTTAGTAAATCAGATATAGGTCAAAAATCGAGGTTGTCCTGGTTTTTTCCTCATATTTCAGCCATTTGTGGACCGATTTTGCTGATTTTAAATAGGAAACTTCTCGAAAGCATGTCTGACAGAATTATTGAAGACTTGGATCCCGAAGATAACTGGGGTCTTCATAAAATTGATTTCAACAGACAGACATGGCTTAATCGACTCCGTTATCTATAAGGATCTAGAATATATATACTTTATAGAGTCGGAAAATTATATTGTAGAAATTACAAACGGAATGACAAACTTATGTATACCCTTCTCACGAAGGTGAAGGGTATTATACCTTATTATACATTGACTACTTGCTTAACTGCTGGGTATCAATGCGAGTGGTAAACATACACACACGAATGATAAGAATAACCAAGCAGTTAAGCAAGTAGCCAATGTATCCCTTAAAGACAGTAATTGTCACAAATGTCTTATCACTTGGCTGACTTCAATTTATATATTTTGGTCATTTGACTTGTGTGTGCATTTTGTAGTGCAGAGAGAAGACAATTGGTTACTATATACATCCCAAGTAATCTAGCGTGAAGACAATTGACACTTAAGTGTCTCTAAGTAATCTAGAGTGTAGTGTAAACTGGTTTTATACAAATTTTGTTGATATAATTCTCATACGGTTTATTTTTATTTTTGCTTAAGTATGTATACTGATATCCCATGTAACATAGCATAACAAGTCAATAGTCACGTCAGTGTCTCTTAGTAACCTATGGTGAAGTCACCTCAAACTTTTTTTGTACTGCACTTTATTTTACCCAACAGCAGCTTTGACTACTTTCGATCAGCTATCAGATAGTCACATTGTAATCAAAAGGGTCAATTGCCCCCTGCGTAGGACATGCACGTGTTTAAATACCTAGTCAAGTAACTGATCAAGTAACCAGTTACAAAGCTAGTAAGATAACTGACGTTTACCATGACTTTAAAAGGAAAACACCAAATGCCCATTATATTGGACAAAATGTCTGAAAGGTTTAATATATCTTGTTTATAACAATGTAGTTTATTCATATAATTCTCATTATATTTAGGTGGAGGTTATTTAAGATTCGTCACAGCCGAAATAATACTCTAATTTGATTGTCTTAATTTATTTTATTGCAAATCAAGAGTTGAAGTAAATTAGTTTACTCTGTATTAATCGTAAATATTGTAAATTGACGCAAATGGATAGATTTTTACAATTAATAGCGCATAGTGGGGCAGAATCGAAATAAATCTGTCATTTCTAAACGGCTGGTCCGATCGGAATAAAATTTAACGTGGGCGTAGCCAAGGAGTATTCGAGTTTAAGTTATTAAAATGGGCCCTACAAATGCTCCTGGGGCGGCGCTATGGGGACATAAAGTAGGGTACCTTCGACATGTTCAATTTTTAAACACGTGACATTTTTTTGTTTCACATTCGATTGCAAAGAAAACATGCTTACGTGTGCTATTTATCTCTTATAATTAAGTTATAGGCATTTCAAATTTGAAATTTTGGTCCATTTTTTAAAAATATAGGCAGCCTGGGAAACCTTAATATGTTCCCTATTTATCCCTAAATTATTTTCCCAGACCCGAAGGAAATGTGGACCCTATGGGCAAAATTGTAAAAAAATACCATTTTTGGGATTTTCGATCCAATTTTTAGGAATTGCGGGATTTGTATAAAAATTTTTATAGAATTGCAAATATTAGGACCAATTTGATCCACATTTGTTATGAACTAATTTATTTTGTTTAGATAAGTTAATTTTTGGTTTTATAAAACAAATTTGAAGTCAATATCTCAATTAGAATTTAAAATATGCAATTTTTAAAACTCTTGGCGTTTTCTTTTCTGGAATAAATGATGCATTTATTCTGCGTTTTACTCTTTTCTGTGTTATTTTCTAAAACAAATTTAGTTTGGTGTTCTTTTCAAATAATGTTGCCCTAAAACCCCGAAGATATGCTACACGTTTCACCCTTAATTTTATCAAGGGGTTAGCACTTTTTAAACAGCAAAATGTATAGTTTTACAACATTCAGAAGGTACATAAAAGAAAATTACATAAATGGTAATGGTTTTTGTTCTATTGTGATCGTTAAAAATGTAAAACATTATGAGGGTATGGGTAACTTTTAATAAATGGTACAAAATATGTTGACAACATTTTGTGTCAGAAAAGAAAACGCCATTAGTCTTTCAAAAATATTGCACTTTTTCAGATTTTTTTTGGATAAATTTTCTTAATATTTTATTCAACAAGTCAATGGTACTGACATAGTCACATTTTATACTAAAATATGAAAAATTTATTTTTTTTTTGAAGGACTGAGTTTTAAAAGTGGCGTATTTTTGAATCTAATATAGATATTGACTCGAAATTTTGTTTGTAAGGCCAAAAATTAACTTATCTAAACAAAAGAAATTAGTTCAGAATAAATGTGGATCAAATTGGGCCTAATATTTGCAATTCTATTAACATTTTAATACAAATTTTAGTTTTAGAAACTCAATAAATATGTAATATGTAATAAAATCCATAGGGTCCACATTTCCTTCGGGGCTGAGAAAATACTTTGGGAATAAATAGGAAACATATCAAGGTTTTTAAGGCTGCTTTCCGTTTTCTGGTCCCAGCTTTAAGATTTTAGAACATATGGCCCAATGTTGAAATTTTAATAATACACCCTAATATTTCAGGAAGAAAAGTGACACAAAAAGTTGGGTGCTCTGAAACTTTTGTCAGAAAGGTGAAAAAGAAATCTGGCCTTAAAACATTTAAAGTTCAAAAAGTGCCTGACAGGAATGCAAAGAAAAATTTGGAGGCTAAAAAAAAGCAAAAACTTTACAAAAAGAATTTGCAATAATCGTGACTGCTGTGTAATGGATGATGAAACATATGTATTGGCTGATTTTTCGCAGCTTCCTGGACAAGAATTCTATATTGCTAATTCTAGAGGAAACGTTGAAGAAAAAGTTCCCGAAAAAAATTTTGGTATGGCAAGCAATATGCACATGTGGTGAAATAAGCACATCCTTCATTACTAACGGCTCTATTAACTCCGATATTTACATTAGCGAGTGTCTTCAGAAACGCTTGCTACCATTTTTAAATAAAAATAGGGTAACCACATTTTTCTGGTATTGGGCATTAGTAAAAAAACATTTGAAGGCCACAAAAGGCCTAGTTAAAAATGAAAAAGAATTTAAGAGAAAGTGGAGAATTTGCTGCATTGCAATGGTAACAAACGACACAATAAAAGCCCTAATGAAAGGAATTAAAGAAAAAATAAAAAAAAACTTTAAAATACATTGCAGTTGTAATTATTTTGGTTATAAAAGAATTTGAATACTATTTGCTTTGATCTAAATATAAAATAAAAAATATTCATCACTTCGTTTCATTTCTATAAAGAAAATAAGTTGCATATTTTTTTTGTGCGTACTCCTTATATATGTATGTATATGTGATTTAAACATCTCCCAGCGGAAAAAATATGCCTTAATAGGCCTTCCTAAATGCCTCATTTTACAGACACAAGGACTTCTAGCCGCAAGGCAAAATCATTTAAATTTTACACGGCGTGTCATTGCGAGTAGGGTTTTTATACCGGGAATTTTACCAATTTTTCACTACCCGATTGCCGGAATTTTTGGTCGGGATTCCCGGGAATTAAAAACTGACGAAACTACAAAGAAAACAAGTTAGAACTCTATTTTTTTTTTAAGTAAAACTTTTTTTTTTAAATTTTTCGTTTATATCTCGGCAATAATAAAGTAGTCTATTATTCTTATTTATTTGGGGTTTTTTGAATGAACATTTAAAAAAGCATATGGAAAACTGCACAATCTAGAAATAAAAATGAATAATCTTCAATGCCAAGATTGACCGGTGCGAATTATTCCAGAAAACACTAGTAGAACAAAGGCCCCTACTTTTGATGGCGGCACACCATTTGGTATTTCCAAGTATAAAATTGATTTTGGCCTTGAAAGAAAACAGCAATAGTCCATGGTAACATGAGTGGGTTTTGCAGATGTTGTACAAGGTGGCGCAAAAGTAATCCTCCTATCATAAAATGCTATAAATTTTGCGATTGGCCCCTAATGTCAGTTCTGTTTTGACATTTGTGTAGTAAACACATGCGAAATACACATTAATGAACAATGTTACACTACACTGCTCCAGAACGCGGAATATTGCTGACAATTTATTTGACCAATAATCGGTCGGTGACTTCATAAAAAATAATCATTTCCATCTTAGCGGGTACGTAAATAAGCAAAATTTACGCTTATAGGGCACTGAAAATCCGCGTGTAACCCACGAAGAGCCATTACACCCGCTCAAAGTCACTGTATGGTGTGCTGTTTTCGCTGGAGGAGTCATCGGACCTTTTTTCTTCGAAGACGTCGCGGGCCTAACGGTTACTGTGAATGGTGAGCGCTACAGAGCAATGATCAACGAGTTCTTTTTGCCGCAACTTGATGAATTGGAATTGGAAAACATGTGGTTCCAACAGGACGGTGCAACGGCACACACTGCACGTGCCACAACCGATATGCTGAAGGATGCATTTCCCGGGCGCCTAATCTCCCGTTTTGGCGATTTGCACTGGCCAGCAAGATCGCTTGATTTGGCCACTCCATACTTTCTTTTTTTTGGGGCTTTTTGAAGTCGCGGGTTTATGTCAACAAGCCTCAGACTCTTGCAGCTCTTAAAGACAATATCCGTCAAGAATGTGAGGACCTATCGCCGGAAGTTTTGGCCAAAGTGATGGAAAATGCCATAAAAAGGGCTCAAACGACAATCAACTGTGGCGGCGGCCATTTACATGACATCATATTCTCGACTTGATGTAAAAAAAATTAAAAGACCAAATAAAAATAATCCACAAGAAGAATCAAAGTTTTTCATTTTTTTTAATTACAGCCAAAAAACATCGGAAGTTTACTTTTGCGCCACCTTGTATTATAAAAATTCAGCTTTGAATCCAATAATTTGGAAATTTTCGAGATCAACATAAATTGTATCTCTTAACTATTCAGTTAAATATATTGAATTCATTGCTTTTACTAAAAGGCTTAAGAATTATTTTCAATTCATTTTGAAAATGATTAAAAGCTAAATAAAACTGAATGAAGAAAAAACATTTTAACTCAATTTGTAGTAGTTTTGAATCAACAAAAATTTAATCATTCAAAGTTTGAATAAATTCTGTTATTCAAAATTAATTCAATTTAAATAAAGCTTTTGAAGGAAGCTAAAGACTTAGATATTGAGAATGGATTTATGAAATGAAAGGCAGTCATTTTTTAAATACGTACACAGAAAGAAAAAAACACTTCTAAATTTAAGTTTATTTTACTCAAATTTAGCCAGAATTGTACTTAAAAATTTAAGTACGATTCATACTCATTTGTACTTAGAATAAGTATAAACGGGATTGATTACAAAAATCAAGCGAAAATTTTCTTAAAACAAGAACGAAATTCTTGAATTAAGTAAGAAAATCTTGTTTTAAGTACAAGTGAGAAGTTAAATCAAGTAGTTAATTCTTAAACTTCAAATTAAGAGTAAGATAACTTGAAATAAGAAAAAAATTCTTATATTGATCCATAATAGAAAAAGAGCGGTATAAAATTTACTCTCTGAGCTGTTCTCAAAGTAATTTTCAGTCTGTGTTCCGTGTTCCGTGTTGTTCTGTATTGTTTTCGGTATTATGTGTTTTTTTGTGTTGTGTGAAAAAAATATGAGTGAGGCAGAAGGAAGACACCCTTCTGCTCCTGCTTCTCCAGGAGTTTCATCAGCCCAGTGTTTATGGGTATTTAAAAGGTAAGTCTATAATTTATTTATTATTGTGATTTATTTTTAAATAATACAGTTATTCTATTTATAAAACATAATACAGCAAGTCAATCGAAAACTTTGGATATGATTCTTTTTATATGTTTTCTTTTGGCTTACTATATTATGTTTTATAAATAGACTGTTGAATTTGCAACAAATTCTTTAAAAACAAAATAACGGTACAACGTGGTAGGTATGTACGTACAAATTTTTTCAATAAGAAATATTTTTTCATTTGTACTAACACACACATACATACATATGTAGTTGCGCATATCGTTTAGAAACAGGTTTTTTAAGACGCAAACAACAATATTTGCACTTGTAAATAAATAATACAAGCATTTTGTTCTTAGTTTAAGAATTCTCGTGCTTGATGTTTGTGTGTCTATAATATAGACTCTATATTATAGACACACAAACACCTATATATGTATTGACATGTGCACAATTTGTTGTTTGCGTCGTTGTGTGTATTAGTATAAATAACTGCGTTTTGTCCATGAACTGATGGTATTTTTGTACCACAAATGAAAAATATGTTTCTTATTGCAAAAATACAAGTACAGTCGTATAGGTAGTTAATATTATAAATGAATTTATAAACAATTTTCCTATTATATCATTTGTTTGTACATTTTTAGCTTCTCAGGTAACATACAACAGCCTGCAATGTTGAAAACATTAAGGAAGCAATACCTCCTCTTGGTCTTCGAATCGAATTTAGGAATAAGCTTTTAAGTGGACAAAATTCAGGTAAGAATTTAATAATACAGATTTTTGCAAATATAATTTAACAAATATTAATCTTATTCTATAGTTTGGCGTCGATGACGACACAATTTCTGTTGAATCCAAAGTTGACAACTGGCAAACGAGTTTTAAGCAAGGTAATAATTGTTAAATTGTATTAAATTTAAATTAAAAAAAAACAAAATAAAATTTATTAAAAATAAAAAATAATGTGTTTTTCTTAAATCAATCTTAGTTTGGCTTACATCAAGTACGAATTCGGGCTTAAAACAATCCTATTTTTGGATTATATCAAGTACGAATTCGTGCTTAAATCTAGTTCAGAATTCTTGAAACAAGCTTATTTTACGATTAATTCAATCTCGGACATTCTTAAATCAATCCGATTTTTGGATTATATCAAGTACGAATTCGTGCTTAAATCTAGTTTAGAATTCTTGAAACAAGCTCATTTTGGGATTAATTCAATCTCGGACATTCTTAAATCAATCCGATTTTTGGATTATATCAAGTATGAATTCGTGCTTAAAACAAGTTTAGAATTCTTGAATCAAGCTCATTTTAAGATTAATTCAATCTCGGTCGTACTTAGGGAGATCTAAAATTAAGATTTTAGGAATTGATGAATCCGTACTTGAATCAAGTATTATGTACTCGGTTTAAGAAAATCCGTACTTACGCTATTGACATCGCTCCGGATTGATTTATGTACGGATTACTCAATTTTTTTTATGAGTGTACTAAGATTTTAGTGAATTCAGCTCAAATTTAATTAATTACTACGAAGCTCTATATATAATGATTATAACACTAAGTTTTTATATGAAATTTTGCTATAATATTCATAGTTTACAGCAGACATCGGTAGAGCGTAAAATTGCTTTTGCACACTAACACCACTTTACGTTTTTTAAGTAGCGCTCTCTAGCATTCAGTGCACTGATACAAAGGTTTGTAAGAATGATTTCTTTTCATTTTTTTGCCAATTACGTACGTGTGAAAGAAAATAAAACCTGAGAGCTCTTAAGGTGGCTCTTTGCCGATGTCTGGTTTACAGTATTATTATATATTTCGGGAATAGCCGGGTACCCGGGAATGGAAAGACAAATATGCGAGCCAAGGCCTTGCATACTCGCTGCTGTTAGAGGGCTGAGAGAAGGCCTACTTATTTACTTATGTAAATTTGTAAAGAGAGTTAATGCAGAGTATTTTGTTTTTTGATGTAGACTATTTTCATTTAATCACTTGTTATTAGATGGGGATTCATAGGCCTTCTTGAACACCTTTTAAGAGCAGGCGGATCTTTTAGAATGAGTAAGTATGCCTTTTAGAAGGCCTACAAACTGAAGTCCTATAATTTTTTCCCGCTGGGCTAATTTGTCATTGGTTTTTGTTAAATTAAGTTATTTTCATAAGTTCGTTAGCGTTCTATAAGTATGTGTTAGACATAGTAATATTCAGTGCTAGTTTAAAATTATAATTACATTATTTTAAACTCTAAAAAAACGTGTAAGTATTAATTATTAGTTTAGCTATTTGTGTATTAATACATTGTTAGATGAGTCAAACTGTGCGGACGTGTTTTTTTCTTAACTTGATCCGACAAAAGAACAAAAGGAAAATCGAATGTGATTTAAACTGATTTAAAGTGATTTAATATTATTAAAAATTGCGAAAAGACGCTTAAATAAATGAAGCCTAAATGTTGTGAGAAAGAAAAATATTACCAAAAGAATAAAACTAAAGAAAAATAAATTAAAATCAAAAAAAGAAAATTCTCAACTAAAACAAGTACAATGCCAATAGAGCGTTCTCCACCAAATTTAATAGTGCAAAATCTAGCAACAAAAAATTTTATTTCTCCCGCACAAATTGCATCACCATCAAACTACACAAATAACTCTCCCTATGCTCATGAGCAAAAAACAACACCACTCTCATGGAGTACTCAATGTAAAACTCCAACACTAACTTCAATTACACCGATAAATAATTTGTCTTTCCCCTTGCCTCAACCAACAAACACTTTTAATTACTCAGCTATTACAAATACTTGTTCAACAGTTACAACTCCAGCTTGTACAACTACAACTATTTCAACATCGTCAAACTCTTTATCAACACCAATCATGTCAACATGTAATTCTCTTTTTACTAATACTCCCACGAATACACAGAATACAACTAAACAAATTAACATTAATAAAGAGCAAACTAGTGCAACTCTTAAAAATTCTCTTACACTGAATTTAGAAACAACTGATCTTACTACAAATGAGTCGGTAATGGTCGCCTCAAAAGGTGCTATACCTAAAACAACCAAAGTGTATTCTGCAAAAGGTAACAACAAATCATTGAAAGGGATTGATCGATACTTTACAATATTAAAGCGAAAGCGTAGCCCCAACTCCTCCAAAAATAACCCCACTCCAAAACAAACAAAAAATACAGGCACTACTAAAACGTTGAACTAAAATCGATTTTCTTTGTTATCTACTAACGATGTCGAAGTAGATGCAGTTGAAATTGTTAAACAGCACAAGCCCCCAGCAATTTTCTTACGCGAACAAAACTCAAACATTTTAGTAAATTCCATAACAGCAACAGTCGGAAAAGATAACTTTTTTGTAGAATCTCTGCGCAGAGGAAACGTTCTTGAAACGAAAATTCAGACATTTACAGAAACTAATTTTCGTAAAATTGTTTCTTATCTCGATTCAGAAAATAAAAATTATTACACTCGCCAGCTTAAAAGCTCAAAAGGCCTATCAATCGTCATAAAAGGTATTGAAAGCAACGTCCCAACTACAGAAATAGCAAATGCTATAGAAAATGAAGGCTACAAGCTAAAGTCAGTACACAACATTATAATAAGGATAAAATACCGCAACCACTATTAAAAGTTGAAATTCCGTTTGAATCTAGCCAACTAAAAGGTAACGAGCCCCATCCAATTTATAATCTTCGCTACCTTCTTCAACGCAAACGAAAATATCCACCTCAATGCTTAAACTGCCAGGAATTCGGTCACACCAAAAGTTATTGTAAGCTCCCAGCAGTATGTGTAATCTGTGGTGATCTCCATAAAACTTCCGAGTGCACGAAATCTAAACACGATCCAAGCAACAAAAAATGTAGCAACTGTGGTGGTAACCACACCGCAAATTACAGGGGATGCCCCGTCTTTATACAGATATAGTGCAACGCTCCTAATAAACACGTTTATCGGCGTTTTTAGTCAAACGACTTCCCATACTTATCAAAAAATAATAATATCACCACACAACATAGGCCCTCTGATCTAACTAATACCAACTACGTCAAACTACTCCCTAATCCTACAAACAACATGTCGTATGCTCAAGCCGCTCAATCAAGTAGAATTCCTTTTGTACAATTGGACGCTCACAAAATCCCAGAATCTCAAACTAATAAAGAATATTCACAGAAATCGCCCTTAGAAAGCTCAATAGAGCTTCTGATACAAACTATGAACAACTTTATATCAAATATGCAAGTCATGATGCAGGAACTGTTAAGAAACCAGGGTATGCTACTTCAAGCATTCGCCTATAAACAATGAACCAGTTAAGAATATGTTACTGGAATACAAACGGCTTAAGCCAAAACAAATTAAAAGTAGAAAGTTTTCTAAAGTCTCAAACTATTAACATATTGCTGGTTTCTGAAACGCATTTTACATTAAAAAACTGTTTTCGAATTAAAGGTTTTTCTATATACGACACAAAACATCCAAGTGGTAAATCGTGTGGTGGTGCAGCTATAATAATTAATAATCAAATTAGCCATTTCCCAATGCAGGAATATAAAACAGAACACATTCAAGCCTCATCAATATGCATTTCGGCCACAAACATCACCATATCTTCTCAATACTGTCCCCCAAGACACAAAATAACAGATGATAAATTCATAACGTTTTACAAAACTCTAGGCAACAAATTTATAGCGGCAGGAGATTACAACGCAAAGCACACGTTCTGGGGCTCACGACTCACAACTCCTAAGGGCAGACAGCTATTTAAAGCTATCTCATCTCTTAAACTTGACTTTATATCTGGTGCACAGCCCACTTATTGGCCTTCAGATCTACAAAAGACTCCTGATTTAATAGATTTTGCAGTCATTAAGAACATCAGACGCGATCAGCTTTCTACAGTCTCTTTGTTCGACTTGTCTTCTGACCACTCTCCCACTATTATATCAATGCTCAATTGGCAAAACATCGAAAAACCTTTTTGTTTCCCTAATAGACATACTAACTGGCTTAAATATAGAAAGTATGTAAGCTCCCATGTATCTCAAAATATTTCACTGAAATCCTACAATGAAATACAAGATGCTATAAACGTGTTTTTGGAAACATTATCAACTGCAGCAAAAGTTGCTACACCTTTTAAACGCTACAATGGCACCAAAAATAATAAATTTTCAACAACCATACAAAAGCTTATAAAGGAAAAGAGAAATCTTAGAAGACAATGGCAACTACACCGTTCTCCTACCTTGAAAAGTCAACTAAACCACTGTCAAAGAACCCTTCATACTGCACTTATGGAAGACAAACAGTCAACTCTAAAGGCATATTTGGAAGGCCTAGATACAACAAAATCCACGGATTATAGTCTTTGGAAAGCCACCAAAAAACTTAAAAATCCAACTATACACGAATCTGCTATTCGTTATATCGATGGTAATTGGGCTAGGTCTTATAAAGATAAAGCAGAAGTTTTTGCCGATCACCTCGAAAGAGTGTTTACGCCTAATATTTCTAGCTCAGTCATAACTTTAAAAATGATTCGCGTGCTACCAACATCTGCACTTAAAATAGTTTTATTCATTTTCAATTCCATCTTGCGAACTGGTTTCTAACCTAAATCATGGAAAATGTCAGAAATAATTATGATACCTAAGCCAGGTAAGGACGTTTGTCAAGTGTCATCTTATCGCCCGATAAGCCTACTTTCAATTTTATCAAAGCTCTTTGAGAAAGTATTTTTAAACGCATTGACCCCATATCTAAACGACCACCACATCATTCCCGTTCATCAGTTTGGATTCCGTAAGGACAATGGCACCATAGAACAGGTTCATCGCATAGTTACTCTTATTAGAAAGGCTTTTGAGGACAAACGCTATTGCTCATCACTCATCATAGACATATCTCAAGCCTTTAACAAAGTCTGGAATGACGGGCTTTTATATAAAATAACCTCCTTATTACCCCAAAATACCCACAAGTTACTGCGGAATTATTTATTAGATCGTTCATTTGTAGTAAAGTATAAAGTCCACACCTCAGACTCAAGACAAATCGCAGCAGGAGTTCCCCAAGGCAGTATACTTGGTCCTCTCATGTATATAGTTTATACTTCAGATATGCCCACATATAACCTGATACATACGTCAACTTTTGCAGACGATATAGCGTTTATAAGCGTACATAAAAATCCAGAAACTGCTTCTAGTTGCCTGCAGGCTCATATTAAAGAACTCGAAAAATGACTAAACAAATGGAGGATAAAAGTTAATCCAACAAAGTGCGCACATGTAACTTTTATTATTATTTATTATTATTTATTAGCCTATGGAAAATTATCCTTACAGGCAATTAAGAATTATTTGTATAATTGTAATTAAAAAAACTTATTATAAAAATTATGAATTCAAATAAGCAATAATGTTGTTTTTAATTGTATTGTTACTTAATGAAAAATCAATAAACATGTAAAATTTATTAAATTCCATACACATTCTCCTTATTGGATCAGCATTGGCAAAGTTCGCTCTAATAAATTTCACTGATAATGGAACAAAATGACGTTTAAAATTGTATTTAACTTTGTTTATATAATTATTGTAACACGATTTACTGAGCAGAGTGTACTCAGCTCGACAAACGGAGTACTTGAGGTAAAAAAGATGTGAACCAGTTTGTTTAAATTTTTTGTAAAATTTATTTTTCTTATTTTTAACTTGAACCAGCTGTTTATTATTCCACGGTGGACCAGACAGATTTGAATATATTTGTTTTGGAACACATAAATCCAAGAATGAATTTAATTTATTGTAAAAAGCTTCAGTCATTTGCTCAACATCTGTATAGTACGAAAATATATTGTACCAGTTTGTATTGTTAAGGAGTTCATTCAACATGTTATAATTGGTACGATTGAACGAAAAAACCTTTTTACTTTCATCAGATGAAGTCAAGAGCGATTTATATATTATTGGCGTTCTTAGCTCAATTGTAGGATGGTAGCAATCTTCTGGAGTTGTAATTGGGGATGAGCGATTGATGAATGAATTAGTCACATCGTTTACGAATATTAGGTCCAACATTTTTGAATATTTATTTGTAATGCCATTAATTTGAAATAGACTTGAGTCATATAATATATTAAAAAACTTATCAAACTTCGAATTTTGCCTTGTTTGGACAAAATATTTATCATCTGGCAAATAATTCCAAGCTACTGATGGCAGACTAAAGTCTCCAAAGACAAAAATAGCGTCGTTATTATGAAGGGAGCGGCCAATAGAACTAATAATTTCAGCATGTTTGATGTATGTTATTTGTGGAGAAGATGGCGGAATGTAGGAACATGTAATAAATATTTTATTACATGTTTAATTTTTCAGATGAAAAATTAGAAGAAACTGCGATAAGGACACCACCACCTGTGGACTTGCTGCCACGATCACGACGAAAAATATTAAATTTGTTACAAAGTATTTCGGTATTTAAAAAAATTTCATTGAGCCATGTTTCTGTTAATACTAAAATATGTTGATCAATGTTAAAGCTTTCTATATAAAGGGATGATAGTTTTGTTCTCAAACCACGAACATTTTGAACGATAGACATGAAGTCATTAGTTGGAATTAGTTTTTTGGAGCAACAAATTCACGTTGTGGAAGTACCGCGATATTTTGTGGCCTAGGTCTGTAAATATGTTCACGAACAAGTGTATTTATAGGCCAAAAATTCGGATCAACTAAGGTTTTAAAAATATCAATGGAAACAGTAATTTTAAATGATGAGATAGATCTGGGTTGGGGAAAGTTAAACTTTTGTATTGAAATATCAGCTTCATTTCCAATTATATTTTTCACGTAGTAGTCAACAGATTCAGTTGTAGTATCGTTTGCCAAGCGGGAAATAAATATTGTTTTTTTAGGAGGTATTGCTCGTAGAGGAATACGGACGTTTTCATTATTTGGCAGTTGTGGAGGATTGTAAGAAGTATTATTGTTTATATTAGCAGTATTTAAAACAGCATCTGCATAACTTAATTGTAAATTATTACAATTTAATTTGGGAGCATTCGAGGATGGGAAATTGCAATCAGTTGGTACAGATGGATCGGAATTGCTAGGTACAGATGGATCAGAATTACTAGGCGGTCCAGAAACAGAAGTAGAAGGTTGCTCATCACGTTTTTCCTTATTTGCGTTCACCTTGAGAAAGGGAAACTGTCCTAAACTGAAGATAAATAACACCGATATTCCCGAGCAAAATCATATTAAATATCTTGGTATACACCTTGATCGTCGCCTTACCTGGTCTCAACATATTGAATCCAAATCCACACAACTTAAACTTAAAACATTACAGCTCCAGTGGCTCCTTTGTTCCCATTCTGCTCTTAACCTAAACTACAAGGTTCTACTCTACAAAACTATTATTAAGCCAATATGGACCTATGGTATCCAACTATGGGGAACAGCTTCTGCTTATAATATAGAAAAATTACAAAGACGACAAAATAAAACATTGCGACTAATTACTGGTGACCCGTGGTATATTAGTAACGCGAATATTCATAAGGACCTTAACATTACATTTGTTCGCGACGAAATAAAAACCTTATGCTCCAGATATGTACGAAAACTGGCAACTCATCCAAATCCTCTTGCACAGGATCTACTATATTGGCCCTCGCAGAACAGCATGAAAGATGAACACTTTACGCAACGAAAAATGGATTTTCTGTTGCAATGGCAATAGACCCAGAAGTTACTAGTTAATTTAAGATTTTAATACTTATTGTTATTTTCTCTAATAAGAAAGATCCAGTAAATAAAAATAAAATTAAAAAAAACGTGGCAGGCAGGTGTGACTTACCTGTAATTTGACTTCAAATTCCTAATTAGCAGCCTCAAATTTATATATCTATATCAACTAATTCTATTTAATATCTGAAAGGGTTAATAAGGTCTGAGCAAATAATCAGCTGATCGTTTTTGTCCCTTTGTATTTACATACTGTGCTTGTCAAAATTTTTGTTTACTTTGGCTCGAGTTGTCAAAGTCTGCCTTTTGTTTTTTTTTTGCTTTTGAGTTTGTTGTGGTATTCGCAATATCAAACTTTAGTGAATTTGACAGCTTGAGCCTCTAAACAAGTGAAGCTGTGCAATCGACACAACCTTATTGTGAATTCGCCTTGATATGTATGTATGTTTGGCTGTTCATCAGCTGTTCATCAGCTGTTCATTTTATGTTCCTTTGTAAATACTTGTGAGATTGTCAAAATTGTTTACTTTGTTGTTTTTCTTTCTATGTTTGTCAACAGTTTTTGACAATCTCACAAGTTTTTACATAAATAAAATGTTGTTGATTTGTTGTAGAGTGGCATGTACATAAATATACTTTGGTTTTACACAAACAAAAAGCCTGTTTTTCTTTCTGTTTTTTTATTGTTGTAGAGTAGCACAGACCTTATTAATAGACCTTGGGTATAAATACTAGAATTCAGTTTTTATACCCAATATCAAAAAAGATAGGGGTATATTCATTTTGTCATTCCGTTTGTAATACATCGACATATTCATCGCCGACCCACAAAAGTATATATCGTCACCTAAAATGCAAAACAACGTATCATCAAAAAATTCGAAATTGATTTTATTATTGATTACTATTCATTACATCATATTACATATGTGTGCAAAATTTTAAACTTTTACTATCAAAAATAACCAAGTTATAACCAAAATTGAAACTAAAGTATCATCAAGTATATGATTTTCTTAAACAAAATAACGTATACGCTTTGAGTAATTAATTAATAAATCGTTTTTACCTTATTTTAGGTAGTATCCAAATTTTTTTTAATAAATTTGTTGCAATTGAATATTTTTTGCAGTCTTAATGAAAATTTAATGAAGAACCTTTTTTAGTTTAAAAAAGTAGTTGTTAGTAATTAAAATTAAAAAACATAATACTATTAAAAATGTATATATAAACTGCTTTTATTTAAAATAAAAAAAATATTTTTATTTAAGTTTTTATTTTTTCATAAAAATTTATATTGATGATACGTTTTTTTGTTTCAGAAAATAACAATTCAAAAAAACGTAAGCCACATAAATTAAAGTGTGCTTTGAAAAAATTAGTTTTTTTTTCATAAAATATATTTCTAGAGTCACTGTAATTCAGATTTGAAAATTTTGTTTCAATATCTCAAGTAGTTTTCATTTTATATCGTTTTTTGCTTCTCCTATAAACTTATGAAAAGTGATGTTACGTTATTTTGCATTTTAGGTGACGATATGTATATTGTGAGTTCTTATGAAATTCTAAGACGATCCAGCTATGTCCGTTGTCTTGTATATTTTCTATATATTTAATTGTAAAGGGCATCATACACTATCAAAATGCTTGATGTCTGTTTCGTGTATGTGTAATTTGATGGTTTGATGCACACTTGTTGGATGACCCGTCAATCATGCCTTTTGTTTTTGATTTTGTGGTATTAAATTCAATAGCGGGAATTCTATTTCATTTTGAGCTGAGAAAAATGTGAAAATCGTATGGAACTTTAATAGCAATATTTTATTATTATTGGCCCATAATCAAACACTAAAGTGGGTTCTTTTTAAAAACAACTATAAAATAAAAACCCACGTTTTATTAATTTCCAACTATAGTCGAAATTAAAGTATGGTTTCAAATATAGAAAATGTTTTCATACAATATACAAAAAACTATAGACAAGTGGTACCGCTAAACGGCTAACATAGAAAATTAAAAAGAAAACAATAAAAGTAATATGGAAAACTAAAGAAAAAAAACTGTTCAATAATTGCAAAATCTCTGCCAATATCTAGTAACTTAAACATTTTTGACTTTTTGTCGATCTTTTTTACTTGGCGAAGAACAGCTGATGCTGTTGGTAAATGAGTTGAAAACAGCTTCAGCTAGTTTTATTTACAGTCGACTTTAACGTCAAAAGTATACTTTAACTTGTTTTGGTAGACCTAAAGTCCACTCTTAAGTGAAGATAAAAATATACTTTATTTTTGACTATGCACAGTGAAATTCCGATTTCAAAGATTTTAATATTTTTGAAAAGCGTTCGGCTAGGTCTTCAAAAAATATACTTGCGTCTGCTGTTTATCTCTTCTAATTTACGAGTTATAGGCATAATAGACGTTGACCTCAAATATTTTGTTTATTATTGCTAATTAGTTGTCTAACTAACAAAAAAAAATTCGAGTCCATTCGGTCCAAAATTACGCCCTATATTTTTAAAATAGCGGGCTAAGGTATGCCAAATTTTAAAATTTTAATGCCTATAACTCGAAAATTAGATGAGATAAATAGCACACGCAAGCATGCTTTTCAAAAATATTAAAATCTTTGAAATCGGATGGGAAACAAAATGGCACGTGTTTAAAAATTTTACATGTGGAAGGTACCATACTTTCAGCACCCATATCGACGCCTCTGAAGCATTTGTATGGCCCATTTTAATAACTTAAACTTGGCTACGCCCACGTAAAATTTTATCCCGATCGGACCAGCCGTTAAGAAATGCCAGATTTATTTCCAAAAAATTTCGATTCTGCCCCACTGTGCTATAATTACACTATGCGACAAATAGTAGGGTCAGTGATCGGCGGGGGTTCTGCCAACCGAGTAATGTTAGATCGGTAAGAAAAAAGTTATACGTGTCCCGGCCTTTCGCTGGGTCAGGTCTAGGAATCGAGATATATCGATTTGAAATTAGTATGTATCGTATAGGAAAAATTGTATTTATTTGCCTTTTTCATGCATTTTGACCATCTAAATGTCCGAATATCGCAAAGTTTTTTTTTTTTTGTAACTTTTTATTTATTTATTGAATCTGCCTATATCATTAGGCCCAACAATAAGTGATTAAATCTTATAACTAAAATTAAAACTAATTGCTCTCTGAAGAGAGCATTGCTTAATGCATGGACCTCATCTTAGCGGGGTGGTAGATCTCCTCTACAAAGCCTTGATCTGGTTTGGCTCTGTGCGATAAGCCGAGCTAGCGTATTTGGGTGGGATTGCAGTTTCAGTATATATTTATCGCGGACGTTCTTAAACTCATCCTTCACTAGCGGCACTTCCAAGTCCCTGTGGTCCTAAGAATTTTCGACTGGGCCCTCTGTATAAGCTCAATACTGGAATTACTGGCCGTTCCCCACAATTGGATTCCATATGTCCAAATTGGTTTTAAAATGATTTTATACAGGGTGACTTTATAGTCCAGGCTTAACTTTGATTGGTCACTTATTAACCAGTGAAGGCTAGATGCTTTTAACTTCATGTGTAACAGAATCATTTCCAGGTGATCTTTTTAATATTATATTATCCTTGATTACTTCGTTAATGTCTTCTGGGCTTATAGCTAATATGTCATCATTAGATAATGTTGACATAGGTGGCTCTTCAAGTTCAAAAACAGTTGTTGGCGAGTTTGGTTGAAAGACTGTACTTAAGTGATCGGCAAATATTTTAGCCTTTTCCTCCATGCTGCGAGCCCAGGTGCCGTCAGCTTTCCTTAAAGGGCTTTGCCCCTCTACCGGTGGCTTGATATTTTTCGTTGCCTTCCATAGGGAAAAAATTTTGTGTTTGGTATTTGTTAAACTTTGAATGTAATTTCTATTTCTGCGATCATCCTCTAATTGAAGGGCTTTTTTCAGATTTTTACTAGCAGCAGACAGCCTCTGCTTTGCAGCAGGTGATCTACTTTGTTGCCATTCTCTTCTGAGTTTTCTCTTTTCTAAAAGAAGTCGTTCAATGTCTGAGTTGGAAATGTGCATATCAGTTTTAGGAAATATTTGACTCTTTGAATGATTTAGAGCCGATACAATTAATGATGTAAAGTCATTGACAATTTTATCTACATCTTCCTCACACTGAATACAAGGATCTGTGTGGATATGACTGCTTATATATTTTTTATATTTAAGCCAATTTGTTTTAAAGTAATATGTTTCAGTATGAAATTTTGAAATGTTAGTCCTCCCGTAATAAGATACTATAATTGGGGAATGATCAGAAGATAAATCATATGACATTTCTGTAGATATTGAATTTCGATTAATATTTTTTGTTATGGCAAAGTCTATGAGATCAGGAATTTTTTTAGGATCAGCAGGCCAGTATGTTGGTTTTCCAGGGGCGCAATATCCAGGCCATTTTTGCGATCAACTAATGCTTTATAAAGCTGTCTACCTCTGGGATTCATTAGTCGAGAGACCCAGTAAGTGTGTTTGGCATTATAGTCGCCACATGCCATTTTGAAAATCATTGAAAAACGTGGTGGGCAATAGATCGCGCTTATATTTAAATCTCCAGCAAAGCTTTCCAGTCTTTTGAGAATTCATCTAGGGGATAATGTTTTAAACGATTTCTAATTAAAATACCAGTGCCACCATGTGTCTTACCATCAGGATGATTTGTACAGTAGAATGTATAACCCGAAATATAAAAGTTATACCTATTGGTAAGATGAATTTCCGAAACCAATAGCACGTCGATGTTTTTATTCTGCATGAAGTGGGATACCTCTGATTTGTGTTGGTTTAAACCGTTTGCATTCCAGAAACAAAGTCTCAAATAACAAATTTTTTTTGTTAAGAGGATTTGTATCATTTGGTTCTGCGCTCTTAAAAGCTCTTGTATTATGTTTTGCATGGATGACATAAAGTTTGTCATATTTAGGTTAAGAGAGGTAATATTCTGGGTAAGCGCGTGCATAAATTGGTTGAGTTTCATTTCCTCTCAATTTATTTTTTTCTGGCTCCAACTCTTCTATAAAAATCCTCAGTGTATACGACTATTTTCGTCTCTTGCTTGTTTATTAACAGTATTTGTCTGTGTTTTTAAAACTGGTATAGTTGTTGTTGTATTAAATTTTTCATATTTTCTTTTATGCTTTGTTCTAAACATAAATTGGTTGGTGATATTGTTTGTGTATTATTTTGTTCGTGTAATTGTATCACGGGGGAACAAGAGCGTGCTCTCTCAGCTGGTTTGGCGGTTAAATAATTTTTGTTGTAGCTGGGGTCATTTATTTTCTTGTTTTGATCACTCTCCCCGTTAAGAAATATGTAGGCATTTCTGCCGTTCATACTGAGCCTCCTCTCATCATGAGAATTCATGTGCTCTTTTAAAACAAACAAAAGGAATTAACACTTTTTATCTTTTTCTCTTTTTTTTTAACAAAATTGCTTTTGCAAATTTTTATATTTATCACTAGATACAAATATCGCTAATTTTTAAAATTTTTATTTGCACTAAAAAACAATAAAATTTTAATAAAAACGCGGAGAGATTAAAATACACGTCTGTTTGTACAGAAAACAAACAACTACAACATAGTCAATAAAGAAAAGTGGTATTTTTGGTTTTCACTGGAAAATCAGTTTTTCATCATTTTTTTCGTTGGTTCTTACAAAACTCAATTAAAATCATTATTGATATTTTAAAAGAAAAATGTTTATTTGGGAGCAAAACTATGACTGCAGACTTTGGTCGTCACATGGTTAATATTTAATAACTATAAATATGCAATAGTGCTAAGTCCATTATTTTTTTATTCGTATTTTTATTTCACAACTAGTTGAGCGCCCCGGCTTCGCCCGGTAGCATTTCTAATGTTAGTTCTTCAAGATTCTCCAACCCATATACACCTGCCTGTTCTTATTTATTTGCAAACTAAATATATAAATTTGTACTGCATACTTTAGGGAGCTTTTTTATTATAGTTGACTGGACTCAAAAAAAAATCTCATGAAAATTTCGAATCGAATAAAAAAAAATCAGCCAAATCGCTCCAGCCGTTCTCACGTATTCCATTACATACATGGACCATTTCATTTTTATATATATAGATATAATGTGAAGTATCAATAAGTTGTTCAAATCTTAAATCTAAATATTAATTTTTATTTACGTCCCACCACAGTTTGACGAAAAATTATGTTTAATTTATAGATCCTATCATTAGCGCAGGTCTGTTGGATTCCTTCTTCTTAGTCGGATGTAGCCATTACTTCTCATTAATGTTCGTGCAAGAGGGTTTGGGTGAACTTCTAACTTTTTCAAATATGACTCCGCTTGTTTTTTATTTAATTTTTCACCAGGGAGACACCTAGGTCCTTATGAATGTTATCATTCGTAATGTTTTATTTTGGAATCTTTGAATTTGTTCAGTATTAGAATTCAATTATGGGGCACGGCCTCAGCTGCCCCATAATCGAATTCCATAGCACCATATGGGTTTTATTATTAAGCTGTACAGCAAAAGTTTACAATCTAAACTCAATCTCGTGTTTTTACCAATTAGCCAGTAAATTTGTAGTAATTTTAACTTCATTCGCGTCAGTTTCGAATCTATATGCTTTTTTCAGGTAAGACGTCGGTATGCTTTTTTCAGGTAAGACGTCGGTCTAGGCTCTAGATGCAGACCTAGGTATTTAACTTCAGTTTGTTGAGGTATTATATGATTATTTATTAGGATTGCAGGGTACGATTCTCTATGCAATGTGAAAGTAAGATGTATACATTTTTGCTCGTTTGCTTTTATTCTCCATTGTTTTAACCACCTTTCTATGTCGAGTATATGGTCTTGTAAAAGTACAGATGCTTCTTGGGGATTTTCATGAAATAAAAATAACTTTCTAGAAGCTTATGTGTGTTTACTGGTAAATATTGTTTTATTTTAATTGATAATCCTTCATGCCATACTTTGTCGAAGGCTTGCGAAACGTCGATGAAGAGCGCAGAACAATATTTTTTTTCTTCAAATGTCTTGGATATGATATCTACCAGCCTGTTACTTTCTTCTATGGTGTTATGTTTTTCTCGAAATCCGAATTGATGAGTGGAATATAATAAAATGATTCACTATCGGCTTTAACTTGTGCATTAAGAGTTTTTCGAATAGCTTTGATTTGATTCTACTCTAGTGTGATCTTTTCCCGGCTTAGGTATCATTGTAACTAAAGAAACCTTCCATTCTGGCTGATTTTATCAATACCAGGTGCTTTTTTGGAGTTTAAATCAACAATAGCCTTGTTGATCTCTGAAATCTCAAAACGAAGTGGTTCAGTTGCAGTAATATGGGGTAAAGTAGGTGGTAACTCTATTATGTCGTTTGACTCATTTGGGGAAAATACACTCTTTAGATGACTAACAAACAGGTTTCCTTTTTCAGTATCGTTTTTTGCCCAGCCTCCACTTGAATTATGTAGAGGAAGTCTGCTCTTTGTAGCTCGCCAGAGAGAGTAATTTGAGTACTTGGTGGCATCTCCAGATATTTATTAATTGAATCAGTTTTGCGTTTGTGAAGATACATAATGAGGCATTTACGACATTTTCTAAGCTCCGTTTTAAGTTGAGGGGATCTGTAGAGTTGCCACTCTCAACGAACTCTTTTTTTTTCAGCTTTTCAGTTTTGTTAAAAAATTTTGATAGAGATATCGATATCTTCTGTTGTTATTAGCGATATATTTTCTGTACTGTGTGTGCTAATATATTTTCTATATTTCATCCAATTTATTTTCGTGCTTGATATTGCAGAGTGACCAGTCGGGGATTCTATTTCTCGGGGTTCAATAGAGTAAGGAAGTGTAATGAAGTGATTAGAGGATAATTCTAATGAAGATTTAACCTGAATTAGTTCCATTGGTAAATTTTTTGTAACCGCAAAATCAATGACATCGGGTATTTTGCTTGGGTCAGTTAGCCAGTATGTTTAGTTCTCCGCTCGACAGCACATTCCATTATTTTGTAACAATTTTAAGCTATCTCAGTCAAATGGAATTTAATATAACTATGTTACTAACTATATATCACAGATATATACAGATTTGTCAAAACTGACATTTATAAAAGTGGTGTATCAGCTTTTCTTGATTTAACACCATCGAAGAAAAAATATAGCAATACATTTTACACACATATGTATTTGCTATTCCTTTCTTACGATGGTGTTACATGTGTGATGCCACTTTGATACATTTTAATCTGTGCTATATATAATCGGGGTTGCCATAGAATCCAATCATTGTCGGAATCGGTTTTGAAAACGACAAAAAAAGTACATTTGACTTATGAAATCCAATGTAATTTTTTGTTGAATCGAAAATGAATTTAATTCTAGATCGAATATAAAACCGTGTAACTTTCGATTTCACGAGACCAATGTACTTTTTCTGTCGTTTTCAAAACCGATTCCGACAATAATTGAATTCTATGACAACCCCGAATACTTGTTTTAATTATTGGTTTATTCATTAAATTTCAAGTCCCAAAAAGGTCCTATACGATGCAAAATCACTTCTTCTTGACAGTGATTATTTGTCATTATAAATGAACAGGCAAATATGCTCTAAAAAGGCGTTTTAAGCGCTTTAAATATGCTTCTAGAGATGTGTTTTTTTTGTCAACAACATTCTATTGAAAAATTTAATTTTACATGCCCTTATTTTAATTGATTTACATACAAACTATAACTATAAATTTTGTATGTACTTTATAAAGAACAAAAATAATTTTTTAATAACTTTATAAGCCTTTTAATTAATTACAGTATATATCGAAATTTAATTGTACATGCCCTTATTTTAATTGATTTACATACAAACTATAACTATAAATTTTGTATGTACTTTTTAAAGAACAAAAATAGTTTTTTAATAGCTTTATAAGCCTTTTAATTAATTACAGTATATATCGATCAAAATATTATCGACATTTTGTTTTCTCTACATGTCAAAGCAGTAACTAATTTAGTTATGAATTGTGAATAAGATCTACAACTATCTACGAACTATTTTTTAGTTTCTGTTTTACTAGTTCCGACTTTAGTTATGATTTATGAATATGCGCCAATAGGAACTTAAGTTATGAACAGGCGTCAAGAGGTATTTTTTTTGGTGATATTTTATATAAATATAAAGTCACTTCTTCAATTAAGGTTATTATTGCAATAAATTACAAAATGTTGACTTAAATTTTCAAATAAAAATGTTCTTTCGACATCAACTGATGTTATAGGAGCAAATTTAAAAGATAATATTTCTTTAACACTTAATTTTGAAATCTGTGTTGAGGAAAGTCCTTTAAACTGTCTACAAATGCTTTCTATAATTTTTAATCCTTAATTTTTTCCTATTATTTGTTAAAATTTTATTTTAATATTAGTTTTAACACTACAATTTGGTATTTTATCAATATTTTTAAATTTTTGTTCCATTAAATTGTAAGCCCAACTGTTTGAAGTTATTTAATAAATGTTTCAATAAATCCAAAATTTGACGTTATAAAACTTAAGTCATTTTTTATTGTAGGTGTATTTAAAGCATCTTTAGCAATGTTAATAAACTGAGACTCCTCAGCATTTAAAGCATTGATAACTTTACATATTTTTTTAAAATTGTTGGCGTAATAATTTACAGCTGAAAGCTATGTTCCCCAGCGAGTTACAACAGGCTATGGTGGCAGTTGGTAAAAAGTAGTAAACAAAAAAATGACGGATATTTGTTTCGTACTAACTTTGGCAGTAAACAGTCAAAATTTCACATATAAAAGCAATCTGTAAAAGCTATTGTTTTAGTGACTACACCTTATTAAATTTATCAAATTACATTGACACACTGAACACAATATTCACAATGGAAGTTATAATTTGAATGTGAATATTGCTGCCTTTGTTTCTCATATTATATTTTATATATTGTGCTATTGTACATCTCTTAATATTAAAGAACGGTTAAGTTTGAATTAGAACTAAAATTTGATATTTATATGTTGCTATTATTAAAAAAGTGCTTATTAAAAAGCTTAAAAACCATATATTTTTCAATTTTGAATTTTAAACAAAGGAATAAAAACCTGTAACACAACAGCGAAAAATATGTAAGACAAAATTTCGAGCCCTAACCGCGAAAATAATGTAAGCGCCAAAAATCAAATTTTATAGGAGAGAGTTTTTTTTCGTTTTTTTTTAAGTTGTGCCAAGGATTTCTTTAAAAATTTAAATGTAGTCTATTAAGGGTATCATACATGCGATAAGTGCATTTTAAAGTTAATTTTGTGAGCAACAAATTTGTTTTGGAGCTTACGTTATTTTTACCGTCTCTATTACAGGCAGCTAAGACTAAATTGTAGCGCATACGATAAATGCTTTACAAAGAAAAAATATTTTCCTAAGTTTCGAAAAAATATATTTTCTAATTTAAACAGTAAATTATACATTTGTTATAAATCATAGTAAAGATTTAACATAATATAGTAGGTGCTTAGGAAATTAAGGCACATCTTCTTCATATGTTTCGTTTAAGGCGTCTTTAATATTTTAGGAATGTTTTAGGCCAATATATTCGTTATGAAAACATTGAGGAATTCTATTTTTATTGCAAAGAGTTTTTATATCATATACACTCATAACCGTAAGGGTTTGTTCTTGCACTTCGAATAACTTTAGGCCACTCACTAGGAACCCATACAGTTCGGTTTCGAGTAAATTATTATATTGTGTTGTGAATAGAATCAACAATTTTAATAGATTTAATGAATTTGGATGATATAATGAAATAAACTATCATGGTTAACATGGTTTTATTATGATTTTGCCAGGCACAGCTATCGCAATATAAACTTAAATCGTTCACAGTTTTCCGTTCGTCTAAAATAAGGAGATATTTGTACATTGCAGTACAAATTTCATTACAACATCGTTTGCCGTCTTTTTCACCCCATAAAAAACACAATCCATAAACACTTAAATTGTAATACTAATATTTTCTTGAATAAAACAGTGTAATATTTATACCCTACACCACCATATTGGCGAGGGTAATATGCGTTTGTGCAGATGTTTGTAACACCCTAAAATATTAGTCTAGGATCCACCTGAAAGTATACCGATCGACTCAGATTCACTTTCTGAGTCGAAGCGCAGAGTACAGGTCGCAATTTTGTACATATAATTTTTTCGGTCCATTTATTGGACTTTATCGGACATAAATGTCTAATTTATATGGATATATCCACAAATTTCGCTTCAAATAAGTATTCAATTCAATATACGGAATTCATGTCACCAAATGTTATTGTGATCGGCCCATAATTAGTTATAGCTCCCATATAAGACCCGCTTCCAAAAATCACTTTAACGTGCATAAATCTCTTAAAAATGTTGGTATACACATAAAATTCAACATAGTTAACTTTAATATAGACATAAATCTCAAATCTCTTTTTCTTAGTGTTGGGTATTATATGGTCGGGCTTGACCAACCATACTTTTTTACTTGTTTTACTATGAGGCATATTCAAAACTCTTTGAACGTCGAAACTTGCACATAAAAACAAAACATTTTCCTTTTGTTTTTGTTCCTTCAAAAAAATTCTTAAACTTAAATTCTTCTGTTTGGATGTAACTGCTGTCTAAATTTTTTCCTTGATCACATTTAGTACATCTATCTTTTTATACCCTTCACCTTCGTGAGAAGGGTATATATAAGTTTGTCATTCCGTTTGTAATTTCTACATTTTTCATTTCCGACCCTATAAAGTATATATATTCTGGATCCTTATAGATAGCGGAGTCGATTAAGCCATGTCCGTCTGTCTGTCTGTCCGTCTGTCGGTTGAAATCAATTTTCTGAAGGCCCCAGATATCTCCGGGATTCAAATCTTCAACAATTCTGTCAGACATACTTTCGAGAATTTTGCTATTTGAAATCAGCAAAATCCGTCCATAAATAACGGAGATATGAGCAAAAATCCGAGACAACCTCTGAAAATTTCATCAAAAAACACAATGTATTGAATGCTTTGACAAAAAAGCAACAAAACGTATGTTTGGATGCAAAGTAAATTAATAAAGTAGCGACAGTACTACAACAAATACAACATTTACAAAAACCACAAGCAAATTTGTTTTTGGTTTAAGGTCTGAGCTGTCAAAGTTGACTGTTGTTGTTTTTGCTTTTGGGCTTGTTGTATTGGGCTTTGCGTATTTTGTTTTTCTTTTGTGTTTTGTTTCTATTGGCGTTGTTGTTTTTTATACAATTAAACGTATGTTTGGATGTGTGTTGGTTTCATTGCCTTGCGTATTTTGTTTTTGTTTTTTCTTTTGTGTTTTGTTTCGTTTGGCGTTGTTGTTGTTTTTTGTGTTCTTGATAAATTTAGGATGCTGTACGCTGAAAGTGGGCAATGTACATACATATATACTAATTATAAAAAACTAGCTAAACCCGGTCCGCGTTGCTGGCCCTTAGAAAACATTTTATATTGCACATCGAATTTAATATACAGTGTCGGACGAAGTCGTTGATACAACCTTCAATGTTAATACATGTGGTGGCATTCGGGTTGGTTCCAATGAATTCAAAAATTCAGTAGGATAATCGAAGGCTTGTTCTTCGTTCATTTTACTGTGCCAATCTATTTGTATTGTATTGTTTCGCCAGGCAGTTTCAAATGTATTTGCTTATTGAGCTTGCTTAATTTGTTGGAGCCAAAATTGCATGTTCCCACAGCCAATCCGAATTGTTGTAGTTGGTTGTAGGACTTGGGAATATTTTGTCGACAACGTCTTTAAATTCATTTGCATTTGGCAGAAGTCCGGGAATGAAATCTCATTTGTGGAGAGATCAATTGGAATTTTTCCATTTTCGATGTCCGACAATTGTTTTGAGAAATTTTCTGCAGAAGGGTATTGCAGCGCATGTTTGTTGATAGCGTTCGGCTTCTGTAGCTTCATTTCCAGTGAAATAAATTTGAAGGAACTTCGTACTTGGGAAGCGGGATCAAATTCTGTGGTACATTTGGCCTTGAACTTTAAAGGTGGGCATGAAACCGACGTCATTTGAAAGCATGAGTTGTTCTTTTGGATAATTTCAAAGAAATGTAACTTAGAAACAATGTAAGTAATATTTGTTCATTGCGCCAATCAGTACATCCTTGTGATTTCTGTAGTCATCATAGTTATTGTAATAAAAGTATGATTTACAGTGTTACCCGCTATGCTTTTCTGTAGATTCCGTAAAATTTTATCAAAATCGGTCCAGCCGTTTTTGAATCCATATGGAACATATATACACACATCTGTTTTTATACATAGATGGCATTAGCGGTATAATGTAAAAATTTGATTTTTTCACACCTCTCCGCCCACAGACCAAATATCAAAAATCTGACTATACGGTGTTACCCCCTGGGCTATTCTGAAGATTCCCTGAAAATTTCATCAAAATCGGTCCAGAAGTTTTTTATATATATAGATGGTTTTAGCGGTATAATGTAAAAATTTGATTTTGCCACGCCCCTCCGCCCACATACCGAAAATCAAAAATCTGACTTTACAGTGTTACCCGCCAGGCTATTCTGAAGATTCGCTGAAAATTTCATTAAAATCGGTCCAGCCGTTTTTGAGTTCATTCGGAACATACATACATACATACATACATACCCACATACAAACATCCATTTTTATATATATAGATAATAATGCATCCACAACAAATGTGAAGGGTAGATAAGATTCGGCATAGCCGAATATAGCACTCTTACTTGTTGTATTTCAATTTGTTTTGATTTTCTCTCTAATTCTTCGGCTACTCTTATTTTCATTTACCGCCCCTTTTTGCTTTTATGTCGCTTACGTTATTTTTGCGGTAAAGCAAAAAGGTGAGTGTCGCTTACTATATAATTGAAATTGCGATATCTCTGTATATATAAACACTTAATTTTCATTATTTCGTGTGTTGATGCGCACGAAAGTTTTCTATCGATTTTCATTATAAAGTCAATTTTGAAAAAATTTCGCTTATGTTATTTTTGCGGTTAGGGCTCGATTTGTTTTTGATAAGTCAAAATATGCTATTAAACAGTAAAATATGCTCTAAAAACGCAAAAATATGACATAAATATGCTCTGAAAACAAATATATGCATTTAAGGGTAAAATATGCAAAAATATGCACTCACAAATCGATACCAAAATTCTTAAATAGTTCCATGTGCCCATTAGACTCACCAGAAAAAACATTTGCATATTTTGGTTTCCCTGTAAATAAGTAATAAAACTGCATTGACAGATTTAAAAAATATTTAAAATCAAGGATTTTAGAACGTAAAATCCGTAATATTTCTGAAAAGGAACTTAGTACGTTTGTATACTAAGCTAACGAAATGTTAATAAAATTTACAGAACAAAACAAGGTATATCCATCAAAGACATGTACATTAGGGTGGAGCGATAATGTATGAAATATTTTTTGTTTTCAACGGCGATATAAAGTTGCCTTTTAATGAGTAAGTTAACGTACGAAAGATTACTTACCTGTTTCGATGTTTTGAGGTGGCCCAACACAATTGAAAAAGTACATATTTTTCATATTGTCATTAAACAACCTTATAATTTATAAACTTTATTTTATGTTGAATATAAATATTTTTCTGTGTTGTTAGATCAATATTATTATATACAATAATTAAAAAAAAATAATTTTTTTTTGAAAAAATTAATTCATATTTCATATGTTTTAGAACCCACAAATGCCGAAGAGGGTATTTTTATACCCAAACCACAAAATCGTACTTATAGCTTAGGAAAGTGGGCCTAATCACTTGGTTTTCTTTTTGCTGAATTTGAATTTTCACATCTAAGACTACTAGCATAAGGAGGGCATTGGGGACATCCACTTCTCCCGTTTTCTAGAGAAATTTATTTTTATTATAATGATGTTGGGGCACCTCTATATATATAAGTTGATGGGTCTTATTTTGTTCATTAGTAGCTAAAACTAACTACTTGTTTATTATTTTTAACTCGATGTTCATGTTTATACCTTGTTAGAAAAATAATTTTCTCTAGAAGCTTAGGTTAATTGCAAAGGTTTAAAATGCAGTATGTAAATAAGGAATTTTTTTATTCGTTTAACCGAATAATTTCTATTTTCATTTTAAATTGAAAATACAACAACGAATTTTGTGTACAAAAACATAAAAAATAGCAAATAAGGTATTTGAGATCATTTTTGTAAACTATCGCCTATTTGCTGCAACAACGTCATAACTCAAAATCCGTGTTTTTTGAACTGAGTAATATAAAATATGCGCTGTTCTATAATCTTTCATATAGTTTTATTAGTTTTTAAAAAAGTTAATTATTTTTTGTGTGAGAGTCTTTTTCTGTTGTAAACATCAAAATTAAAATTCATGTTTTCTCGTATATTTGATAAGTTAAAATTTGGGTTAAATACAGATTTGAAAGATATTAACATCTACTATTAATATTTCTGAAATCGCATGATTTGTTGAAAATTTATTTATGAAATAGTAAAATGCCAAAATATTCAAAGACGTTTTTCTCGAAACTACTTTTTTGGAATTATGACGTTGTTGCAGCAAATGAGCGATGTGCGAGTTTTTTAGGGTTTTAGTGAGATCATCTGAAATAATCTTTTATAAAAAGTATATAATTTAAACGATTTTTTTTCTTTAGATTTAATAAAACTTTTCTTGAAAAAAACTCTCTCGCTGATTGTATATGTTGGAGAAATCAAAAGCATGATAAAGAATATTCCTTTTTGGATTGTTTTAGATTTTGATTAATATAATAGTTTCGTTTAGTTATGATAAAAGACTCATTTCAAAAAAAAGTTTCGTCTATACATGTAAATACAAACAAAGTTTCAAATACTTGTAAATTAAATATGTCAGTTGTTATACATACTCACTAATCATGTTTATTGGATGTTCAAAAAATATCAAATTTTAATTTCAAAACAATTTTTTAAAGTGCAAAAAAAATTAATTTCGGTTAATCGGTTAATCGACACAAATTAATCGGTTTATTTGTTATTTGAAAATCGGAAATTTCAAATTATTTGACCATTAACCGTCCAAAAGTAATCGGTTAACCGATTAACGGTACCTTTAATTCAAATAAATTTTTGACTTTTTTTCTTTTGTCATCTATTACATTTTAAAAATCTGGCCGCCTTAATATATACCATCCACCAAATGAAATTTTTTGTGTATATTTGGGAGTTAAAAGAGCAACTTTTCATAGATATTCCAAAGCGATTGCGAAAGAAAACAAAATTCGCTCCACCCTAATGGACATACACATCAAAGATATGTACATTAGGGTCATAACTATTTTGGCGAAATTTTTGGAATAACATTTTTTTTTTCTCTGAGAGTGTGGGATATTTAAAATTATATTTTGATGTACATATATCCGCAGTTATTATTAAAATAAAATATATTTTTATGATCGATATCTCATTTTGTTGCTATTATATGTGCCTTTGCGATAAAATAATAAACCTGAACAATTTCTGCCGTTTTAGATTTTTCATGAGTTTTTTAAAACAAAAAAATTGTATTTTCACGTAGTAAATATGTTTTTGTGCTTCAATTTGTTATTATAACTCCGTAACTACTGAGCCTATTGGAATACAATATATAAACGGATTAAAGTATATGTAAATCTCAACTTTCCTAAGTTTATTTTAATAACATTGGACTAACCATTTTTTAGTTATCATTAATTGTGTGGAGAAACGTCTAACAAAATTTATAATTTTACTTAAAAATTTAAACAAAATCTATCCATTGAATTGAAAATTTTTTACCATTTTACCGACAACACCTATCAGAAAAATAGTATAATTTTCCAGGTATTTATACTATTTTTATAAATACCTGGAAAATTATGTAGCAAATCAAATGTTCGAGTTAAACGCAATTAACTTACTTATACACAGTTTTTGTGTAATTACAATCTCACCTTTAAATTATCAAAGTAATGCATAATTTGTTCGTAATCCATATCTAGATCATCTAAACTTAAACTTTCTGCGCCATTAATAACTCCATCTACAGTAGAAGAAAACATTGGGTTGCCAACAACGGTCGCTCTTTTAACTCGGCTGTTTTTTGGATAAGATTGTCCTTGTTCTGGTTTAATAAAATTATGGGAGTCCTTGGTAGATATAAAGTTTATGTCATTTTGAACTGGATGGGGGCATGTCTCTGAAAAGAAAATCCATACATTAAGCAATGAAAAAAATTTTTAAATATTTGAAATTACTTTCAACAAAATAAACATTTTCATAAAAAATCCTTTGTAGAGTTTTAAGTATTTACTAAGCCCTTCTGCCGATTCTTCCAAGCATTAAAATCCCCTTTTGTGACTCTGAAAATTGAAATATCAATGTTGGCTTTTCTAAATTCTGAATGTTTTTGGTTTTTCGGAATATCCTCGTATTCCGAGCTGAAGTTTCCCTAAATGTATAAGTTAACGTTGGCACATCTTAAGTGTCGCCTTAATATTTTAAATTGCTGACGACATGTCTGGCAATAAATTCATTTGTTTCCCAGCACATTGTGTAACCTTATTCCCCACACGAGGTGCATTGTCATCAAAATAAATGGGAACAATAAGCTTGTTTTAGTTTTATATTATTGTATTTAAGTCAGTCTGTAAGCAGCACTCAAGACAAATCCAACACTGGATTTGCACTTAATAAAATTATAAAATAATAAAAATATAATTTGCACTAATAAAATTATAAACTAAATAGAAATATAATTTGAACTTAATAAACTTAGAATCTTGTAAAAATATAAAAATTAATTGGCGCCCAACGTGGGGCACTTATAATAAAGTTTAAAAAAAAAAAAAAAACAAAACAGTAGATAAATGTCTGTTCCTACTTAAATGCTTTTTCAACAACAAAAGTGCGCGAGCAATTATACAATTAAACAAGTGCATTTGTGCAGGGAAAAATAAAGTTTAAAAAGAGAATCTAAAGTCACCAGTGCTTCGAAATAGCCTGGTCAGTGCTGAAGAGGACTAACGACACCAAGAGACTACACGGAGGAAACAACACTCCAACCCAGCGGAAACAACATGAAGTATAAATACCTGTAAGTAGAGTGCTTGCAAAAAAATAAATACTTTTTCAAACTCGATATGTAAATCTTTGTAAGGGCAGTAAATCAAGTGCCTGCGTTTATAGAAGTTGATAGGAGAGAGAATATAAGATATTTAGGGGAAGCTAATTGGTGGGAAAGCAAAGCAATGGCTGTAACACCGGAACAATTGAGGGCAATGGTGGAAGTTGCTATAAACACCGCCCTACATTCTCAGAAACTAATTTTCGAAAAAAAGATTGAAGATCTTCATAAAAAATTCAATGAGTGTGTTGTTCAGACCCCCGACGTTGAAACTTACAGGGACATAGAAATAATATCAGGGCGACAGTGTGACGAACCGCTTGACATAGTAAAGTCTCTGCCTGACTTCGAAGGTAAACAAGAAACGTACGTTTCATGGCGCCAAGCGGCTCAAACCGCCTACAAAGTTTTTGAAAAATTTGAAGGCAGTTCCAAACATTATCAGTACCGCAATTCTGTAACTTTTTATACTTTCCTACCGATGTCGTTAAGTAACGAAAACTATTGGTTGCTTTAACGAATTTAATATTCACTATTTGAAGTTAACGATATCTCTCGGTAATAAATTTTAACGACGAATATAGTTAAAAATATAAATGTCAATATTTTTAAAATTAAAAAATCATTAAAATATTTACTATTTTTTCGTGTTTGCAGATAAATTCGTAGTCGTGTGAATAAATAATCGCATTTATATATAAAAATCAAGCATCAGCTCACCCAAATATGTTCGCGAAACCTACTGAAAACAAAAGAACAAGAGTTTTTTTCTAAAAATAAAAGTAACCCAGTGTAATACATATGTCTATGCCACCACAAGTGATCATTAATTCAGAATTTAGATATGTGTTGTTATAAGGACAGTCGACAAATTCAGAATACTGTCTTAAAAACGATTTTATAACTTTTATATAAGTTTATAATCGTATCACATCGCCAAAAATGGAAATTGAATATACGGATAACCATTATACACTCCAGAAATGTGTTAATTATGGATATTATGCCCCAAATAAAAGTTGCTCTTAAAATTCGAATATTATTTTCTAAAATTAATATAATTGGTCAATTCACAACGTATCTTATCATGTCATATTGTCCTAATATTTCACAGTGGTTTGTATTACTTTTCAAAATAAATATAATTGGTCAATTCACAAGGTCTCATAATGTCGTAATATTTCACAGTGGTTTTTATTGCTTTTCAAGCTAAAAAAGTCCTAAAATAATACTACTATGTATGCTACGTTTATTGTGTTATCGTAACCAGCCAGCAGAGACCTGTGCCGAATGCCTAAGAGTCGGTTAAGCCGAGCTGCCGAGACGAGATATGTTAGGACATTATGACAATATGACTGATAAGAGACCTTGTGAATTGACCAAATATATGTCCAAATTCATCTTAAAAAGATAATTAAAGCATGTTAATTTTTATATTAAAAACCCAAGTCAGTCCGTATCTAACAAACGCAAAAAAGTTGACCAACCGTACTTTCAAAAAACAACTTATTTCGAATATTTATGTTACAAAACTAACTCCTAAACAATTATCGTTATGGCTTAACTAGAACATTTTATTTGTCGTTAACCTACCGACAAATTTCGTTATCTACCGACTATTTTTAACGAAAATAATCGGTAAAATTTAATTCGGAATATCTCTTAACGATAAATATTGTTAACTAACGAATTTTGATTACTTAACGACAAAATTTTGTCGTTAAAAAGTTACAGAATTGCGGTACAGGCCACAGCCATAATTAGGAAAAAGATAAAAGGACCGGACGAATATGGTATTGTCCTCCTTTAACACAGTTCTAAACTTCAAAGCAATCACTTCTCGGCTTGACTTTACGTATTCGGACAAACGGCCGATTTATTTGATTGAGCAGGAGCTTTCGATTCTCCGGCAAGGGAACATGACCCTTTTGCAGTTTTATGATGAAGTTGAAAAAAAATTGACTTTACTGAAAAATAAAACTATCATGACATATGATAAGGCCACTGCAGCAATTATTAACGAAAAATACAGAATGGAAGCGCTTCGCGTGTTCATATCCGGAACAAAAATGGGGTTATGTGACGTGCTTTTCTCGGCTCGTCCGAACGATCTACCTTCAGCCCTGGCGTTGGCACAGGAAGTCGAATCTAATAGGGAAAGGTATTTATTCGCAACCAACTTTGCTAAGAGCCTTGAGAACAAAGAGAAGGGCAGGTTTGAATCAAGGCAGCAAGATGGAAACCCTACTGCGGGAACCCGCTCAATTAAGAACCCCCATTTTTACAGACGTCAAGGTCCGGGTAATGGGGCCCATCGAAATGAAGAATTGGTTCCGAATGTTGACACCGACCAATCGATGCGTACCATACAGTCAGCGAGACCAGCTACTAACGGACGTCCTCAGAGCCGGTATTTTGAAAATCAAACACAGGATCGTTATTATAATAATCAAGCCTCGGGGCAGGTAATAAAGCGTCAAAACAATGGCTCCGCTAGATTTACCGGACCCAAGCAAAAAAGGATCAACCATATTTCCCAAGACATTGCTTTGGCAGGACAAGAACAAGACGAGTATGAACACCAGGCAGAATTAGTAGCATCAGAAATCCATGCTGAGGAGGTATTTGATGAAATAAATTTTTTAGTCAAAACTCCCTGCTTCCATTCATAGAAAGGACAATTGCAGGGAGAAACATTAGATTATTAATAGATACGGGAGCTTCGAAAAATTACATAAAACCCCTTAGCGAACTTAGAAACATAGTTTCAGTAGAAAATCATTTTTTAGTAAAATATATTCACCTTTACCTATTCAACACGAATAGTACGTTTTTTATATTGCCGTCATTGTCAACATTTGATGGCATACTAGGCCTTGATCTGCTAATGCAGTTAAGTGCAAAACTAGATTTCAAAAACAGTGAACTCCAAACTAAAAACGGTTCGGAGAAAATAAAATTTTTAAAGTGTGCAAATGTGAATTTCACACAGGTAGAGGACATAGTAGTACCCCACACAGTCCTTACGAAATTTCGAAATATGATGAAGAGTTTATTAGGAGTTTTTGCAAACCCTAATGAATCCCTACCTTTCAACACTAACATAATCGCCACTATCCGAACCGAGACTAACGACCCGGTTTATTCAAGACTCTACCCTTACCCAATGGGTGTTGCTGACTTTGTTAACTCGGAGATACGTAATTTGCTGGAAAATGGCATAATCAGACCTTCTAGGTCCCCTTATAACAATCCTATCTGGGTCGTCGATAAGAAGGGCAAGGACGATCGCGGAAACGCTCTGAAACGGCTCGTCATTGATTTTAGGAAACTAAATAAAAAAACTATTGATGATAAATACCCCATCCCCGATGTGGCATCGATTTTGTCAAACTTGGGTAAAGCGAAGTTTTTTACAACGCTTGATCTAAACTCAGGTTTTCACCAAATAACGCTTGCAGAAAGGGATAGGAAGAAAACGGCTTTCTCGATCGGAAATGGAAAATATGAATTCTGTAGGCTCCCTTTCGATTTGAAAAATGCTCCTAGCATTTTTCAGCGTGCCATTGATGATGTATTGAGGGAGCAGATAGGAAAATCATGCTATGTTTACATTGACGACGTAATTATTTTCTCGGACAGCGAAGATGATCATATTAATCACATAGCATGGGTATTGGGTAAACTGTATGAGGCAAATATGAGAGTCTCTCGTGAGAAGTCGCACTTTTTTAAAGAAAGTGTCGAATATCTCGGCTTTGTGGTGTCCAGAGGTGGCTTTACAACAAGCCCCGATAAGGTGAATGCAATTCGCAATTATGAACAGCCAAAAACACTGTTCAATGTTAGATCTTTTTTGGGACTCGCAAGCTATTATAGATGCTTCATTAGAGATTTTGCAAAACCGCTTACCGATATTCTGATGGGTGAAAACGGTAAGGTAAGCGCCCACCAGTCAAAAAAGATTAAGGTAAACTTCAATGAAAGCCAAGTTCAGGCTTTTGACAAATTGAGGGAGATACTATCCTCAGAGGAAGTCATGTTACTCTACCCAGACTTTAAGAAGCCTTTTGATCTAACGACGGATGCTTCCTCCTTGGGTTTGGGGGCAGTCCTATCACAAGGAGGTAGATCGATAACCATGATTTCCAGGGCTTTGAAAGACAGGGAATTGAATTACGCAACTAATGAACGCGAGTTGCTAGCTATAGTGTGGGCCTTACAAAAGCTTAGAAATTACCTCTATGGTGTAAAAAATTTGAATATTTATACGGACCACCAGCTACTCAAAAAAGCGTTGGAAGGCTTTTGTGGATGAGCATAATGCAAACATTTTTCACAAGCCTGGCAAGGAAAATTATGTTGCCGACGCTTTGTCCCGTCAAAATATTCATGCTTTGGAGGAAAGTGCTCCCCCTGATGTTGCTACAGTACACAGCGAGAGGTCGTTTACCTACACGATCGAAGCAACAGATAAACCAATCAATTGCTTTCGAAATCAGATAGTCTTGGAAGAATCGTGCTTTGCTTGGAAGCGAAATTTCATACTTTTCACCGAAAAGACTCGTCACCTGATTGAATTTACTGATAGGAACATGCTCATCGATGAAGTAAAACTGGCGGTTAATCCAGGAGTGGTGAATGCAATTTACTGTGATTTACCAGTACTAGCTAGTATTCAGAATGAGTTAGTCAGGTGCTTTCCAGCAACCAAATTCATTCAGGGACCAACAGAAGACCTGTAGATGTTGTCCACAGTACACCGGTATAAATAAGGGAGGAAATAATAGAAAAAATCATGAAAGCTCAACGAACCAAACTTGATAGGGACAACCCCTCCAGACGGAATAGGACCTTTGAAGTTGGGGAATGTGTGCTTGTGAAGAATAATAAGAGATTAGGGAACAAATTAACACCTTTGTATACGGAAGAGAAGGTGGAGGCAGACTTGGGAACTACAGTTCTTATTAAAGGGAGGGTGGTCCATAAGGACAACCTATGATAGGAAAAATCAACTTCTTAACCTTTTAGCATCGCTCCATCCTAACTTTTTTGTTTTGTTTTTTTCTATAGGATTTTACTCATAGTACTTCCACTCCGGATGGTGGTTGCAAAATTAATGGACTACTCTAACTCGAATTACATTCCCATTATGGACGGGGACGTAGTTATATGAAAAGATTTTGACTACTTACGACATACTACTAATTTGACGAATTAGGGCAATTGTGGCATCATTCGAAATCCACCACAGACACGCCAGAAGCCTTAATATCTTGGGCACTGCCCTTAAGGTAACGTAAAATTTAAACAACAGGAACTGATCGAGTCCGAAAACAGGCAAATACTGATAAATACAAAAACGCAAGCCCAGATAAATAAACTTACAGTAGCAGTTAATATAATCATTAAAAATTCAAAAATCGAACAGATTGATATGAAACACTTCTCGCAAGAAATAGAATAATAATTTCGGAACTTGAGACTTTAATGCTATCTGTCACCCTTGCAAAGATAAGAATAATTAACCCTGAAATTTTGGATTCTAATGATTTAAAAAATATTGTAAACAAATATCACTAAAAATATCACTGTATCTGATCTAATGGAAGTGTCATATGTTAAAGTCCTTTTAGATAATAATTTTATACATTTTATAATTAAGTATCCTAAGACTAGACTAGAATGTTCAACATAATGGAATGATTTTGCATCTCGGCAAAGATAACAATGTGGCCGATTGTGGAAATGAAATACTCTCAATCGGAAACTGCAGCGCTACACTCACGACTACGTTTTGTAGAGTGTTATTATACCCCACGTGTGCCCAACAGCTCCATTCGGGTGGTATAGCACACTGCAGCACTCAAGCCAGTCACCTTGGTCCACTGGTCGTAGTCGACGATGGCGTCATCATCGTCAACGATGACACCGCCGAAATCAAAGATAATGAAACTTCAGTAAAGACTATCACTGGAACCTTCTTACTCATATTTGATGATGAGATTCAAATTAATGGGTCCATTTATAAAAATCTGAAACAAAATGTGAAGAAAATACCAACTTCGGCAACCGTGGCAGTGCTTAATGTCACTGGTTATCAAGAAATATTAAGCCTCCCATATCTCCAAAAGATGGGTATCCAAAATCTGAATTATATTAAAGAGGTCGAAGGCAAACTTATTATATTCAAATCCAACTCCCATATAAATTTTAAAAGAGAACTGTTTATAATCATCTTCTAGATGGAGGGTATCATATAGTCGGGCTTGACAGACTATACTTTCTTACTTGTTGGTATTCTTTTGGCATAATTAAATTTTAAAATATTTCTGAAGGAGTTATCGAATTACTTCGTTAACAAAAGTTTAATGATTTCTTGCGAGCTATAATTTTCTGATGTTAGGGTGGTACATTAGGGTTGTGGGATCACAGATCTGGTGGATAAATAGTAAAACGGGATACATTGATATATCATACTTTAAGATCCGACTGTAAATGCCAAAGATATAACGAAAAATGTAAAAATGCGACCCCTAAATTCGGCAAAAAAAAACAATTTTCGTAACTACATTGCAGAAATACATTATATTATGGGATGTACGGCACTCTAATACATATATATTTTTTTACACAAAAAACTCAAATTCTGTTTTTTAGTGTTACGAAATAACTACATAAAATATACACTAATATATTTTCAGTCTTTTAAAGATACCTTTATAATTATAAAACAGGTATAATAGTTTTATCATAATCGGAAGAATCAGAACTATTTATGTAATTTTTAATGATTTTTTAATCTAATATTCGATAACGCATTAAACATTTTTTAATTTTACAATTTTCATTGTACTAAAAAGTCGTTCAACCTCTGCATTACTTAAAGGAAGTACTTAACAGTCAGAAATTGGTCATTGTTGGTTATATATTCGTCCATTTGTAGTTTAAAATATTCTTCCCCTGAGCCTTAATCTTCGTAATTTCATTAGTAGTTTAATTTTTCACTATCAATATGACATAATATATTTTTTTGGTTTTACTATTTTAAGTGTACTATCAACGGATAAAAAATCGATTTTGCGAAGAGTTTTCATATAGAAATCTATGTCGCAATTGCTTAATTAGTTTAATTTGCCGATTTATTTTTCATAATCTACACTAATTCAAATTTGTATGAAAAATGTGACGAAAACATTAAACAATTTCAATTGGGGACGATAATGGATCAAATTCCTTGCATTGTATTACAATTTCAAAACACAGACTATGTAGAAGAAATTTTAAATCAGAAAACAGCTTTGTTTTATCCGCTGAATTGCTTACAAATTATTTATTTACTTTTTGTACTTTGTGCAATACTGGTTTCAAAAAAGATGGCACGCCAAATTATAATCAGTATATTAATCACTTAAATGTAAATTGCTTGTTTGACGAAATTAAACCAAAATGGGTTTTAACTCGAAGCATAGATCCACAATACGTTTAACGGCTATTGACAGCCATCGAGTATCACAAGCCTTCAAGAGTTTGTGGGGCTCTTGTCCATTATATACACTGAAAGAAAAGAGCACTTCTAAATTTAAATTTATTTTACTCAAATGTAGCCAGAATTGTACTTAAAAATTTAAGTACGATTCATAAGCATTTGTACTTAGAATAAGTATAAACGGGATTGATTACAAAAATCAAGCGGAAATTTTCTTAAAACAAGAACGAAATTCTTGAATTAAGTAAGAAAATCTTGTTTTAAGTACAAGTGAGAATTTATATCAAGTAGTTAATTCTTAAACTTCAAATTAAGAGTAAGATAACTTGAAATAAGAAAAAAAATTCTTTAAAAACAAAATAACGGTACAACGTGGTATGTACGTACAAATTTTTTCAATAAGAAATATTTTTTCATTTGTACTAACACATACATACATATGTAGTTGCGCATATCCCAGCAGTTAAGCAAGTAGTCAATGTATCCCTTAAAGACAGTAATTGTCACAAATGTCTTATCACTTGGCTAACTCCAATTTATATATTTTGGTCATTTGACACGTGTGTGCACTTTGTAGTGCAGAGAGAAGACAATTGGTTACTTTATACATCCCAAGTAATCTAACGATGAATATAATGTGTAATAACAATTTTGTCTTGAAAGAGAATTTGCTAGACATTTTAGCTTTCAGATATAAAATATTCTATTTTATTTTGATGCACTTGATATTGGCAATTATTATTTGTTCTTTTAATACTGCAAAATTCTTGAGTATGTTGAAAAGCTGAATGAAAAACAGCAATGAATGGATATGGCTCACAAATATAAATTTAGCCTTTTTATGTACTCTTTAGTCTCGAAATTTTAATTTCAAAAAAGGCTGTTTTGAATTTAAAAAAATGCTAGAAAACAACCACGATGGCTTCATAAATTTTTTTGCAAAAATTATAAGGAGTGGTCGTAGAGCTGAAATTCTTAGGACCAAACTAAGAAAAAAATAAAATTTTATCAAAATCACGGCCATACAATCCAAATTGATTTTTTCGCATAAAATTGTTTATATCCAAGCAAAAGTCTAGAAATTTGGTACATACATTTAGGAAAAAGGAACGCATGCCGAGTTTTAATAAAATCGTTCACGCCCACCGCCCACGAAACCCATACATAGATAAGAATTTTTTGATATTTCGTTTATTATTCGACAACAAATGTTAAGTTTTCATACTGTTCCGAAAACTATTTTTTTTTAATCGAAACAAGACACTCCCACCTTTAATTTTATTAAAAAAACAGCTTGGGGGAAAGTTAGGCTACATTTTTTTTCTCCATGGAAAATCAAAAATAAAATAATTTTTAGAGACTTATAGATTAGAGACTATAAATTTTTTTTTTAATTGATGTAGAAATGTTATATTTTTCAAATATATTAAAGGTAGATGGTATTATTAGGAAAATTATACATATCGCACACCCAGTTCAAAAGTGACACAACTCAAAATTAATTTCTTGGGTTATATAAACACGAAAAATTAATTTTGCGCTTAAACTATGCACAATTCACTTGTTTATCTATACAAAAGATATCAGTGTATTCTGTTGTTGTTAACTGTGGCTAAAAAGAACACTAATGTCTTTCATTATATTTCAATTGGTATATAATTATTTTCGATTTCTGAAAAATTTAAATTTTGAGTTGTGTCACTTTTGAACTAGGAGTGCGAAATATAAACCACTGAATTGCGTGAAAATATAAGTAAATTTTTGCTTAACACCCTTGCATGGACTTTACATCAATTTTTTAAAAATAAAATTTTTCTTACAACTATAAGTGTACATTTCATCTTTAAACATTTCTCTACAAAACTGCATCATTTGATTTTTGAAATTAAGTGTTTGAAAAATTGACTTTTTGACACCAAAATCTCTCTGTTCAGCTCTAGCAACATATTTCTTACATTTAGCATTTGAATAAATATGAAATTATCTCATTTCATCACAATCTTCTTCTTTATTTGCCTATTCGTTTTCCAATATAATAATTACATATGATTCGATTACATTTCAAACAATTTCATAAATTTCTTAATATATCTGTAAAAGCGTCTCTATCAGTCCACACCATAATGTTGTTAAGTCATGTAGTTTCCTTTCTTCCTCTTGTAGGCCTTCCTTCAATGTTTGCTCGTAAAGTTATTTGTAATATTTTATATTTTGGGTTTCTCATAATATGGCCCAAATATGCAGTCTTCAGTATTCTTTATAGTGACTGGGAGCTCTCTACCGCGGTGAATTTTTCCTAGTACTTCGCTGTTCGATATAAAGTGAGTCCATGGTATTTTGAGTATTCTTCGATAGATCCACATTTCAAAGGCATCTAGCCTCTTTATATCTATTGCTTTTATGGTCCATACCTCCATTGCATATAGTAGAACTCACCACACATAAGTCTTGATAAAACGTAATTTAGTTTGAAGATTAATGTCATGGCTGGTAAAAACTTTCTTGTATCTAAAAAACGAATCTCTTGCCAATTCAATACGGCATCTGATTTCCTTCGAACAATCCCATTGGTCATTGATTGTAACCCCGAGATATTTAAAGCTATGTACTCTATCGATGTAGGAGTTTCTTATTTTTAAGATGGTATTGTTATGGTTATTTTTTCTACTCACAAATCAACTACTATAAATATTCATACTGTTTGTTCGCATTAGTCCCCATTTACACAGTAAGATTTTTCGCGCATAAGATTTTATTATTCTTCTTTAAACTTGCATTCGCGTTTACACACAAAGATTTTTATTGCAGACGGTTTGCACATTAATGTGCATGTTTGTGTGTATTTTGGTATTACGAACGAAAACACAAAACGAATTGCAAGTACATCAGAGTGTGTACCCCTTTATATTCCTCTTGCCTCTCTTACCTATAAAGTAAACTTTCATGCGAGGAAAATCTGCATGTGTAAACGGCGACTTATTATTAAAATTGCAATATTTAGTAGCAAATACACATTGCACATCCACCAAAATATATGTTCGTAGGTTTTTTACCGAACTAATATTAAACGAATGGCGCGCCATTCGTTTTATTTTTTCTAGCAACAATCCACATTTGTTTGGTTGTGCTAGAGCACAATTGACATTTCTGCAATTGATGCTAATAGTTGCTGATATTGCTAAGTGTATAACAGTATATCAGTAAACACACACAATAGCGATATTCACAATGTAGAGTACTTGGCCTGGTAATGTAGTAAAAGAGCACAATATAAAAAAAATAAAAACAAAATACATTACTGGGCTACCTAAATCAGAGCGGAAGGCGAAACGTTTTTTTCCGCTTAGCTTTAACGCTGAAATGTCATACCTAAATAAAAGCGGCAACGCTACGTCAAACAATAAAACCAAAGTTATCAAAAAAATAAATATAACAACCCGGATTATTTAAACAATAAAGTACGTTACAATATTTTCACTTCTGATTTTTGTTTTGTGATTTGTAAACATAAATTTCATAAAAAAAACTAAATATTGAAGTTTAAAAAATGAGTTTGTTGCTTATTTGTTTTTTCTTTTGTATATGTGTGTTTACATTTAGTGTGATTTGCAACTAACTTCACTTTTAAACGCGCTGTCAAAATCGGATTTTCCAATTGCATAGCGTTGCCGCGGTAATGCCGCCGCGTTATTTCGGTATGCACAGTGGGACAGAATCGAAATTTTTTTGAAATAAATCTGGCATTTCTAAACGGCTGGTTCGATCGGGATAAAATTTTTATTCGAGTTTAAGTTATTAAAATGGGCCCTACAAATAATCCTGGGGCGGCGCTATGAGGGCTCAAAGTAGGGTACCTTCGACATGTAAAATTTTTAAACACGTCCCATTTTTTGTTTCCCATCCGATTTCAAAGAAAGCACTCGGCTAGATCTTGAAAAAACATGCTTGCGTGTGCTATTTATCTCTTATAATTTTCTAGTTATAGGCATTTCAAAATTGAAATTTTAAAATTTTGCCATACCTTGGTCCGCTTTTTTAAAAATATAGGGCGCACTTTTGGACCGAATGGACTCGTTTTTTTTTGTTAGTTAGACAACTAAATTACCAACAACATACAAAAGATTTCAGAGCAATATCAATTACGAATCCAAAAATAACAGATTTTCAATTTAAAAATTCAAAAAATAGTATATTTTTGCTGTTTTTTGGACAAAAAGGTGACATAACTCTTTTTTTATTAAAAAACAACTTTCTTTAAGAACATAATGTGTAAGGCAAAATATTTTTGGAAAAACTGCGACAAATATTTCTACCATGAAGCTTGTGCATATATGGAATTCGTAATAGTATTTATATTTTTAGTATGTACACAATGAAATATTATTTTGTTAAATATTTGTTGCAGTTTTCATGTAAAATTATGAATTTTTTTTGCAATTTTTTGACTAATATAGTAGTAATTTTAAACTCTGTGTTAAAGTATATGCATGGTTTCAACATATATTTTGTTTAGAAAAATATATTGGAAATTCTCAAGGATATAAAAGGATACATTTTTCAAAGGACATTTTTTAAAACTTTTCGTCCTGAAAAATAAAAATAAAAAAAATTATCTACTTCTAGAAATTGTCCCCTTTCATTTGATATCCATATAAAGAAAAACTAATGAGCAGAACTATTTAAATAAATTTTAAGAAATTTCTATATCCTTAAAACTTTTAAGTCCTTTAAAATGGAGAAAATATCACAAAATGAAAAACTAAAAACGCAGTTCTACTATATATGACATAAGGTTTCATATGTGTATAGTGTCGTTCAAGTCCAACAAAAAAAATGTAAAATTGTATCACGGTGTAATAAACAAAAAAAAACACTGAAACTTTTACAAAACAACAATAATTGTGTTTTAGTTATGAAATCCCGCGTCCCTCTCGGTATTCGTAATTCCCATTTTTTTTTGGATTTTCCACATCTTATAACTCTTTACTTGAATTAAATATTTATTAATTTGAAAAAAAAAAATCATTTATGTAGAAAATTTATAAAAAATTCAATAAAACAATTAAGTGGAAGTGATATATATGTATTTCCAGAGTGTAAATATTTATTCAGAAAAGAGTTCGTATTTTCCAATCTATGTTAACCCAGATATGCCGACTGTACTACATGTAGTACATATAGTTCTTGTTTACAGGATACGTCACGTTTATCAAAATACCATTTTTTTGTTCACATACTTAGTAATCATCAATACCTCATGGAATATTGTGCTATCGCATTATTTTTTAATTTGTGATATTTTCATAATGTCCATATTCATTCATTATGGACATATCTCGTTTTTACGGAAAGTAAAATTTTGTACATTTACAAGTGAATAAATACTTGGGGTATACAAATGGTCTGCTATTAGGTATATTGTCATAATGTCGTAAAATACTATTCAAGTTTAATCAAATTGTTGTTGTGCTGTAAACAAAAAACTGTTATTTTATGACAAAACGATAAACATATTTCAAAAAGTCGTATTAGTTTAGAACATTTTTTGAATCCCCCAACTATATTTTTTTAAATTTATATTTATGAAGAGTTGCTTGATTGTTATATGCATGAACATTTCATTATTGCGTTTTAGTTTTGATGTTGTGACCCCAATGTCCTATATATAGGACGACTTAAAAAAACACTATTTTCAATAAATTTTTTAAAAAACTATAATTGCATTGTTTTTTATTTCTCATTTGCTTCCAAAATAATATAAACTAGCATATCCCGGTGCACTTCGCTACCCCTATTCTAGTAAAATTAAGAAATATGAATGGATTTCTGATACAACCTAACTACGTACAATGATATGTTAATAACACATGCAAAATATTGAGAATCTCTCAATTACAGTTTACTTGATATTCAAACAATAACTAATTTGGTATGGGAGATACCACTAATCCCACCCATTTTTATGTATTTTATGTAAAAAAATAACTCATATCAAGCTTCACTTTAACTTTCCTTTTTATGAGAGGGGTCATTCCTACTAATCCGATTACGTTTAGCTAAACTTTGTAAAAAGGATCAGGAATAAATTCGTTTTTAGCTAACCTCCGTAGAATGGTAATAAATTGATTGATACACATTTTAAATACTTTTAGAATTATAGTTCTCCAGATATTCGAAATTAATTATTTACTTTGTATGGAAATTGCCACGACCACTAATGAAATCCCGACCATTTTCATCCAATCTCTGTAAAATGGTAATAGATCTATGCGGACAAAGTTTGCAGAATCTTGTAATTATTACTTTGTATGGGAGGTGACTCACCTCCTTTACCGACCCTCCATTTTGGTTCCCCAGACTTTCGAAATAAAATCTTTGTATGGGAGGTGCTACGCCCTCTAATCTAACTTCGCCTATATTCAGCTAACTCCGCACAGTAATAAGAAATTAATTCGTAAAAAGTTTTAACACTTTTATAATTGTAATAATTCTCCAGATATTCAAAATTAAATATTTACTTTGTATAGGGTGTGTCACGACCACTATTCCAATCCCGAAAATTTTCAGCGAAACTACTCAAAATGATAAAAGAGCCATTTATACAAAGTTTGAATAATCTTGGAATTATAGCTCACAAAATATTTAAAAATAACTATTTACTTTGTATGGGAGGTGACTCGGCACCTGTTCCTATCCGTCCCATTTTTGCTTAAACGTCATGCAGTGATAAGAAATTGATTCGTATAAAGTTTAAATACCGTCACAATTATAGTTCTGCAGATATTATACAATAACTATTTACTTACTATTTACATTTGAGAAAATAAAAAAAAACCTGCAAAATATTTCTTTCAATCGGCTTTAAATTATTAAAATCATCTTCTTCATTGTTTTCTATAACAACTCTCACTTAAAACAGAGCGAAATCAATACTGTTTAATTGTTTCTCTTATTTATTTACAACAACAAATTGTTGCATTGCTTTGTTTACTTTTTAGCTTAAGGTTCACATGTACACGTTTTTGCATATGTGTTAGTAACATCTTTAAACGTTTATAGCTCCTAAAAAACTGAACCGATTTCAATAAAATATATATTCTGCACTTCTGTGAATAAATCCCTTTAAAATGGTATATTTCTTGCCCAAATTGAATGTATAATGTGAGCGTAAAAGGGGTCTAAAGAAATCGACTTGCCTATTAATATTATGATGTACTTTTAAAATGATCAAGGGTTAAAATCTAAAACAGCATTTCTACATATGTTTGTATAGCTCAAAAATGTGTTTGTATAGCTCAAGTTTTTTTACACCTTGTTATTTAGAATGACAAACATAAAAAATTTTAAAAATTTCATTGAGTTTCGTTAATAAATAAAGATTTTATTTCATATTACATATTCATTGAGTTTCTAAAACTAAAATTTATATCAAAATTTTAATAAGATTGCAAATATTAGGAACAATTTGATCCACATTTATTCCGAGCTATATTTTTTTGTTTAGATAAGTTAATTTTTGGTCTTACAAAAAAATTTCAAGTCAATATCTCAATTAGATTCAAAAATATGCCACTTTAAATATATATATATATATATATATATATATATATATATATATATATATATATATATATATATATATATATATATATATATATATATATATATATATATATATATATATATTGATATCTCGCATTTTTAAGTCATCACCCAATATTTTCCATTATATATTTTTTTTATTTTGTATGGAAAATTTCCAAATCTAGTTAAACATTTTAGGTATTTTTTATAGAGGTATATTTTATTATCTTTGAAAATCCCAGCATTTTTGACCTATTTTTAAAATTGTCCCGCTTTTTGCAAAAATAAAACTGGCAACCCTAGTTGGTAGACATCGTGAAAATGGTTAATAAAATGTGATTTTGCATTCTTTCTGTTGTGACCTGATGAAGAGAACACATCCTTCACGGAAATTGAAATTTAGGAAATGTAAGCTAATGAGGAAATTCACTTATATTTCTCCTTCTTAATTGATTAAATACTTTAACTTAGTTTTTGTCCACACGCCAAGATAGACGCCAAGAATTCGGAGTACCCACATTGGTTGCAGTATTGGGTACACCAATGATATAGGCAAAATTACCAAAAACTACAGCTCCTCCATCCGATTAATTCAAAGTGTGGAAGATCTTACTAATTGCTATAAACAACAGAAATAAACATTTACTTTAATACTTGGCATACAACACACACCTCGCATAATAAAAAACATTTTTTTGTTTATGATAAAGTTAAAGAAGAATAAATAAAATAGTGATGGGTGCACCGTAGATATGTATATGATTCTCGCCACCGCGTTGGCGAGAATTTTTATTATACCACGAAATCATAGAAAAAGTGCAGAAAAAACAAAATAATGTGAATTAAATCATTAAGAATTTTATAAACAAAATAAAATCGGTCAAGCGCGACCATATAATACCCTACACTAAGTAAATGAGTAAAAACATTTTTCTTTTAAAATATCAATAATTTATATTCTTGAGTGCTTTTCGGAAGTGGGCCTTATATGGGAGCTTTGACTAATTATGAACCGATGGTAAACAAATTTGGTGACATGAATTTCGTATAAACTTATTTGGAGCGAAATTTGTGGAGATAAATTAAACATTTATGACCAATAAAGTCCAATTTCTGGAGGACCGATTTCAGCCAGTTTCAATAGGCTTGGTGCTTGGGCCAAAAGAATTATATGTACCAAATTTGATCGAAATATCTTTAAAATTGCGACCTATACTTTGCGCACAAGGTTTACATGGACAGGCAACCGCCAGCCTGACGGACGGACATCGTTTAATCGACTCAGAAAGTGATTCTAAGTCGATCGATACTTTAGCTGGAGGTCCACACCACGCGTTTTACGCTTTCTCGCATTCTACGCGGCTGTCAAAAAAGTAGAAGCTGCAAGTTACAAGTGCAAAAGCGTAGAATGCCGTGACGCGTAGAATGCTTAAAGTAGATCTACACGAACATGTCAGCTGATTTTGACAATTTATATTCTTTTAATGTGTATTTTTCAATTTTAATAAATTAAAACAAGTTTAATGGTGAAAGAATAAATAAAAGCTGCAGAAAACACGTTTTTTTTAATAATAAAACAAAAAATTGACGCTTAAAAAGCATCGCATATAACATGAAGCGTAGAATGCGAAGTAGGTATGAAAAGCACGCAATGCATTGACGCGAAGACGCGTAGTGTGGACCTCCAGCTTTTATGCTGGGTGTTAGACCAATATTTTTGGGCGTTACAAACATCTGCACAAACGCATTATACCCTCCCCACTATGGTGGTGTAGGGTATAATTATATATAATTCAAGTGAAATTAAATAAAATCTATATTGGAAGACGGGTAAATACGTATACATCGTAAATATTATTCTAAAATTAGATAACAGTGAAAAAAAAAATATTATACAAATATGTGTATATCAGAGTACGGATTGAGTGCTATATTTTGTGCTTTTGAATGCATTCACAACAAATTAGCCTTTTGTTGACAATATACATTAATTCTGTAATGCGATGCATGACATTATTCATAAAATGGAGTGCAACGAAAAACGATGCATGGATTGCTTGTTTTGTAAGGATTGAGATCGTAAAATTCTGAACACACGTTTTTCATTAAAACTTTTAACCCAAGTATTATTTGATTTTTTTTATCAAGTTACCTTTGTAAAGCATGTCAGTTATTATGTTTAATGTAAATTATGTTCGTTTGTTGTTAATCTAATTAAAATAAGTGACCAGAAAAAAGTGCGTACTAAAATTATTAAATATTTTCAACAAAATAATCAAAGGTCTGCTTTCAAACTGTTTCCAATGTTATTAAACAGTGTTGGGAGAACTTGTCCGTTGATATAAAACCTGGTTCAGGTAGAAGGAATGGTCCACATGATGTTTATAAAGCCAAAAAAATAGACAGCATTTTCAAAAGAGCTCCCAACACCTCCGGTAGGAAATCAGCCCGGTTAGGTCAGAACTCGGACTATTTGATACGAAAAGTTAAAGCCAATGCAGGCTTAAAAGCATACAAGGCTCAAAAAATTCCTAACAGGAACTCTGCTAAAAATTTAGATGCCAAAGACAAAGCACGGAAATTGAAGTCAAATTTTATACAACAAATATACCTGCTGCATAATGGATGACAAAAAGTACGTATGGAAAATTTTTCGCAGCTTCTGGGTAAATTTTTTTTATGTTACAGATGCTAGATGGAATGTCGAAGAAAATTTTATGACCCAGACAGACAAAATTTCCCATAAAGTTCTTGGTATGGCAAGCAATATGCAGTTGCGTCAAAAAAGCCAAACATTTGTTACAAAAGGCTATATAAATACCGAAATTTACATCAAGAAATGTGTACAAAAAAAGATGTTTCCATTCATAAGACTTCTTAATGTGTCCACTTATATTTAGTCTGATTTGGCATCTGTCACTATGATAAGAAATGTCTTGAGTGGTACAAGAGCAATAATGTGGTATTTGTACCAAGAGAGGCAATTCCTCCAAACTGCCTGTAGCTGAGGTCAGTGGAGAGCAGGGTTGGCAAAATTGATACCATCGTACTTTTTTTGATACTATTTGATGTTCAAAAGTACCGTGGTACTCCCGAGACTCATTTGATACGCACAAATCATATTGATACCGACATTGTAAATAATTTCAGAGAAAATTGCAAAAATTTTTATAAAAAGTTTTGTCAAATTTTAAGAGAACGTTTAGATTTCGTTGACTATATCGAGCCCTTAGCGCCAAATTATCGTAAGCGACAAATCACAAATTTTACAGGAGAAGGTTTTTTTTTGATTATTTTGAAATTTATACATAAAATTAAAAATGTTTTGATGTGATATATTATAATTACGTTCAAGCTAGTTACCGGCAGCAAAAAAATTATAGTTTGTTTACATTGAGCATTAGTTATGGCGTTTACGATATATTTTTTTAATTTAAGCTATTTTTATGGACAAAACTTGTCGCTTACGATATTTATATTTTTCTTGTTTATTTCAATTTAAAGGGATAAAAAAGTTTAAATCAATACATATTTATGTATTCCATTTGTTTATTTACATTTTTTTATTAATTATTATTGAATTCAGAAAATATAAAACTAATTAAATTATTGTTTCAAGTAAGTAGTTAACAGTATGCTTAGATTTACATATTTATGAAATTTTAGTATCTATCATCATCTTCGTCGCTTTCTGACAGAGTGTCCTTAGCTTTATCATCACATTCCATATTGATATACTCCTGGTGATATCTTTGAGGGATTATTTCCTTTTCACACAAATTTCTTAAGTCTCTAAATTTTTGCACTGAAATGTTTAGTTGTTTTGGATAAAGAAGTTCTGGTCCATTCTCAACGATAATTGAATTCTTTGTCGAACGCATTATTTGGTTTATATTCAATTTTTCTATTCTACTATTCTCGCTGTATCCATACTTAAATTGAGCTCCAAATCTTTGTTTGTCGAAATCGACAGATCTCAGACTATTAAATTTTATTTTAATATTAGTAGGAAGAAATGCGTTAGAATATGATTTCCAATTCATAAAATCACTATGTTTCAATACAATGCACTCATAGCCTTTTGGAGATGTTCGCGAATTTGAAATGAGTGAAGGCCACTCGGAAGGTGCCCAAATTGTTCTTCCTTTAATAAAATTTTCAATTGTTGCATGTATTGAGTCAACGGGCATCATTGTATGTCCTGGTAACAAAAATGTAACTTTTACATTCTGAACGAATACTGAAGTTCTGAGAAAGAAGGGTATAACTGACAATAACGCTCTATTGCGGTTTTGGCCCGCACAGCTGTCACAAAATAAACTTAATTTACTTTGTTGCTTCCTGCTATCCACTATTCTCAAATATTTTAAAAGCACAGAACAAATTTCATTGCATCCTCTCTTACCATCGCACTCACCCCATAAAAAACAATATCCATTTCTGGTTCCGCTTTCGTAAATACTTTCGTTGTAGTAAGCATATTTGCGAGAATAAAATAGGTTAATACTTTTACCGTAAGGTGTGTTGAGTACCTTTTGTAGATCAAAACTGGCACATAACGTCTCAGAGTTTTTCTCCTTACTTCGGGTTTGTTCATGCAAAAACAATTCTTTTGACTTGTCTTTATCAAAAATGTGCGTTTTGTATAAACTGGATTCTTTTAATCTGTTCTGGGCCTCCCCATCCATATTCTTAAATTTTTCACAAACGTTACATTTATCTTTTTTTGACTTATGAAACCCCAAATGATAATTATTATTATAAATTTTGCGGAAATTATATAAAGAGACGACTAATGTTTCCTGCTGAGTTGTCTTCAAATTCTCAACATACAGCTTATACAAATTTGAAACATTACGTAGTTCTTCCGGCAAGTATAATTTATTGCTTTTATTGCGGCAATAGTGAGATGGAACTGCAGGTAATTTCTCAATAAACTGTTTAACTAGGTTTGTCATCGACTCACAGCATTTATTATGTGCTTTTTTTATATATTTATTATTAAGATTTTGATTTATATTGGAATTTAATACGTTATGGCGCAACATCATTTGAGAAATACCAAGTGTTGCTAATAAAAATTGTTGACAAACTTTCAACTGCTCTCCACGTGTATTAATAATATAGTCAAAAGACACATTTCTATTACTACTCGTCACCCGCTTCCGTCCTAATTTCTTTTTCTTAACACATGACATCAGCCACATAATTTGGCGAGATTTACTTGGTAATCCCCAGTAGAATTCATTTATTTCAATTCTATCTGTTTCATTAAGTTTATCTGCACAATTATTTCCACATTTTTTTCCTAGGCAAGGATTTGGCTTAACTGGTTTTGAAGAAATACATATTGGTTTACTTTTACGAGTTTTTTTTCTTCCATTTCTCCCAACGGAATTTTCTTCTTCCAAACCGTCATTTGAGTTAGAATCTTCATGTTCAGAATCAGTATAATCTACCAACCTAACGATTACCGCAGAGATTCGAGGCTGGTTTATATCCTATCCACAATTAATATACATAAATATTATATTTAATGAATACTAGCAATTTTATATATTTACCTCAGTCGAATTGAAATCCATAACTATTTATTAAAATATGTGTATACTAATGCCCAAATCTTTATAAAAAGTGTGAAAGAAAACCTTAAATTAGTTTCCGTTATTTTTTTTCAAATTCAGTATGTTCAGTGAGAACCAGAACATAAAAAAACAAAAAACCAAAAAACATTAAGGTTATTAATTTAAAATTTTTTAATGTTGGAAAAAAAAAATTTTTGTTACAACAACAATAATAAACAAAAATTCCCTAAAAAGCTGCATTTTTAACAAACTACAACCAAGTGTAAAAAAATCAGAATGTAATTTTTCATTTTTCCTATCAAAAAAATTTAAAAATTTTTATATATGTACATCTAAATATTTATGTTTTAAAAGTTAGCTTTTCAAAAAGTACAAATTGCTTAACTATACATCTTCTTAGACAACTTAAAAAGAAAAAGTGCTCGATAAGGATAAAAATAAACGAAGAAATAGGGTCGTTTTAAAAAGTTAACATACATGAGGTGTCCTACTTTGGAGACCCCTGGCCCCGCCCTTGGTGGGCCCATTAGGTACAAATTTCAAACTTAAACTCAACAACACTTCCTCTACGCCCAAGTGAAATTTCATTCAAACCATATTAACCGTTAAGTAGTTACAAATTCATTTCCCTGTTTTTTTTTCTACACAACTGTGTGTCGCTTACGATAAAATTCGTTTACTGTAAAATGTAAACATTGACTTACGATAAAATCTTACCCCCTATAATTTTGAAGTTATTAACAATTTTGATATTCTGAGAACGCTAAAACATCAGTCGGTAAATAAAATTTTAATTTCTGCAATAAAAAAAAAATTTTGAAAATGTCGCTTACGATAATTTGGCGCTAAGGGCTCGATATTTTGGTCTGGTTTAACAAATTTTCTCCAGAAAATGTTTTGAATGGAAAAACTAATAGTATTATTCCGTTTTTAATGAAAATGTTTCCAAACGAAAAAAAATTATTTGAGTCAATTAACACTCAATATAGAGCATTGGGCTGATATAATTGAAATTAAACATTATCTAATGAAAATATATGTAATTTTTGTTTAATGGTATCGCAACTAAAAAACAAATTAAATGAATTAATATTTTAGTAAAATTGTTTTTATGCTAAATTCCCAATTTTATTGATAAATTCACTGAAATTTATTGTTGGGCGCATTTCACTGGGGGTTATTATGCAACTCCTTTCGAAAAGAAATTCGTTCGAATTTGTATACTTTATACTTTGTATTTCGAAAGTGTTTTGATTTGAATCGAATTACATAATAACCCCTGGTTGCTTAGGCCAGATCATCAGGAAACCTTTTCCCAAAAGGCTTTAGAAAAACTAAAGACATTATACAAATAAAATCATAGAGTGATTGAGAATTACTGACAGCTTTATTTGTAAAAATATCAAAGTTTAAACAAAACCCCAACAATAAACAGTGCTTTTATCTTTTTTTACATTTCCTTACTACAATTGGTAGGTTTCTTGCCGACACAAACTGTAGTGTGTAGGTGAGTAAAGAAAAAACAAAAATAAAACAACTTGCTTTATTGTTTTCGCAAGAAAATCAAAATAAAGCGAGTTGCCAGTTTAGTCTTGATGCACGGGCACCTGCAAATTTATCGGGTTAAAATTAATTTTTCCTGACATTTCTAGAATTGACTGGAATTTTGTCTATACCTCATTCATCGGCTAATGTCGAAAGAGTATTTTCAATTCAAAACATTATAAAAACAAAAGAAAGGAACAAACTTCATTGTATAATCTTATTCAAACCAAAGATTTACTTAAATCTTCAAATACTTGCTGTTTCAATTTATTCCATGTGTGTAAGTTTTTTGAAATCGGAACACAAACGAGAAAAGAGGATCGTTTTAAAAATGTATCATACCCGCACCTCTGGTAGACTCATGTGGTCAAAATTCAAACCTTAAACTCGTCAACAATTCTTCTGTGTACATGTCAAATTTCATTCAATTCGGACTAAGGGTTTAGATTTATTTCCCTCTTTTTTGTCTATACGTCTGTGCACTGCACGATGTAGCCAATTATTACGAGTTATGTATTTTGATAAAATATTAGGGGATATTTGTATTAGTTTTTGTGAATAAAATGAAAAGTTCTGGACAGAATTTAATTATTTAGAGCTTATTTTATTTGGAACTTCGCTTTCTAAATGTGTAATAAAAATTAAGATCGTATATGCGTATAAAGCTAAAAATTTCGAAATTTTTCTAAAAAATTATTTTTTTTGCCAAAAAAAATTTATATTTCTAAAACGACTGCGAAGATTATAAACATGTTAAGCTTTACTTGAAGGTAATTTCGTTTTTCTTCAGTTTATTCAATAAACTAAACTGTTTTTGAGTTATGCGACCATATGTTGTGCAACCTCCTCCATTTTCGAAATAACGGTATATCTCAAAAATACGAGCTAACCTAAAAAAACGGTTAGCACTACTGAATTCAGCGTACCCGAATTAGTTTAAGCCACTGGGTACCCCTCTTGGCAGAAAAAAAGTGTCAATTTCGTTTATAGTGTTATTATCCAAAAATACATAAAAATTTTATATTTGTATTTAATATTTATATAATTTTTGTTTTTATAAACTATGTATATATGAATTATAAAAGAATATTTCATAAACAAAAATGTTATAATTATAATTAAACAGAACTGAATTAAATTTTAAGTTATTACTATTTCTAAGCTTTAACTGAATTATTATACGTTTTTCTTGTTTTTTTTTTGTTGTTAATAAATACTAAAAAAAAATGTTTTAGTACCCTGGGGTTCAAAAAAGTACTCTCAATAAAATATTTTGATACCGAAAGAAAAAATCATTTACCATCCCTGGTGGAGAGATATTGGGCTCTTGTTAAAAGAGAATTGAAGAGCATAAAAAAGGTGTCCAAAAGTGTGGTCGATTTTAAACGGAGATGGACAACCTGTTCGAACAAAGTGACATAAAGCACTATAAAAACCATAATGGAAGAGTTTTCGAAAAAGGTTCAAAATTTCATCATTAGTGATTAGAACTATAAAAATATTTTTTTTTTAATTGTAACGATAATTTCAATCAAATAAAAAAAGATTCAAAACCGTAAGTTTAGTGGTTTCATTTTTATAAACATATATGTATGTTAAAAATTTTTTGATCTCAGTCCTTATAAAAGTAAACTAACACTCCCAAAAGCAACGAATACTTAACGATTGGTATGAATGGTTGTAATGCTGATTGAATGAATTTACGTACATGTTAACATTTGTACTGTACAGAAGTTTAACTTAACATATTGGTGTTGTTTGGAAAAAATCTGAAGTGAAATTATGAAAATCGTTAATTTTCTTACGAAAATTAGTTACATAAATATAATTATGTAGAGAAATTACACAGGTGGATAACAATTGTTCCCAATAAGCACCAAAGCCCGAAAAATGCAAGCACTTGAACATTTTGATGGACTTTAACTTGAATGCAAATGTAATTATGTTTTAAACTTGAAAAATATTTGAAAATTTAAATATTTTTCAAACAAAAAACATATGGTTTGAATTTATGTTTCCTTTTAACTGGAGAATGCTATTGAAATGAAGTGTAATTCAATTGCTTGACTATAATTCAAGGCTGGAATTACTCTTGCTTTCAACATGAATTCCAGTAAAAATGCTTATTGTGTTGTTTCTATGAGCTTATGTTTTTACATTAACTCTAATATAAATTGTTAATTAACTTTTTTTATTATTTTGTTGAATAAGGTCAGCATATTGAATAAAATAACCATAATTAATCAAAAACTCTTTGAATTTTTGTGTAGTTACGTCCGTTTGCCTTTAAGGTGACGATATGTATGTACATACAGTGGTGGCCACCAATTTAAGACAAATAACTTGAATTTTTTTCATCAACTGAATTTTAAATGCGATAGAGCCAAAATAAAAGGACCTCTAAGGGTATGAAATTTATTATTAATGTTTCTAGTTTCTGAAAAATGTTTGAAAAAATCGGTGAAACATATATGGACAAAGATATGTGGAAATACGTTGACCCACCTCAGCGAACATCCGCTGTTAATAACATGATATGACCGAAACTAATGGAACTAAAAATACGAAATTTGGTCCGAATATTTTAAAATAATAAAAATATAATGATATAAATGTGAGAAAATATGTTTGTTTAAAAAAAAATTTTTTTGGTCAAGTTGTAGAACAATTTTATGTGTTCGTGGTGAATATGTATGAATTGACACAGTCGAATAAAACACACTTGTGTGTTAAAATAGTCCTCATGCATACATATTTGTGGAAATATTTGAAAAAATAATTGACAATCATGTGAAATTTAGCAAACAATTTTTGTCTTAAATTCCTGGCCACCACTGTATGTGTTTTCTATTTAACGCGATATTTAGATCCCAATTTCTTTTTTGTTAAGTGACTGATGTATGGCTTTACGCGAAATAAAATATTATTGGCCCCACATATATCTTCGCCTTAAATGCAAACGGACGTAACTACATTTTTATTGTTTTTACAGGATACGTTATAAAATCAATAATAGAGTATTCTTGGCAATTGTTCAATCAATCAAAAACTCGATTTTGAATTGTTGTGCAGTAACGTCCGCTTTCATTTAAGGTGACGATATGTGTTTTCTATTTAACGCGATTTTTAGGTCCCAATTTCTTTTTTGTTATGTGACTGATGTATTGTTTTACGCGAAATAAAAAATTGTTGGCCCCACAAAAGCATTTCGTTCTAAATTAGAACCTCGTTTTACGCGAATTTGATTTACACGCAATTTTTTTGGGGCCAACAAACCGCGTAAATGGAGGCCTACCTGTATATGCGAAATAATTTCGCAAAAGCAGTACTCTGTTTTTATTGTGGAAAACATGCGAAATACATCTGGCAACCTTATTGTTCCACACGAAATAACATAAAGTTAGTACTCTGTTCATATTTGCGAAAAATTATGGTTTTTTCATGCGAAAAATTTTGTATGCTGTTTGACAGTTTTAATTTCGTGCGAAAGAAGTGCTGCTTATGTTATTTCGTGTGGAAAAATAAGGTTGCCAGATGTATTTCACATGTTTTCCACACTAAAAACAGAGTACTGCTTTTGCGAAATTATTTCGCATATATTTCATTCCAAATATTTTATATGTAGTTTGACAGCATTTCGCACGGAATTTTGAACAGAGTACCTAGCTGTAGGCGGTTTGTTGGGCCCAAAAAATAGCGTGTAAATCAAATTCGGGTAAAACGAGGTTCTAATTTAGAACGAAATGCTTTTGTGGGGCCAACAATTTTTTATTTCGCGTAAAACAATACATCAGTCACATAACAAAAAAGAAATTGGGACCTAAAAATCGCGTTAAATAGAAAACACATATCGTCACCTTAAATGAAAGCGGACGTTACTACACAACAATTCTAAATCGAGTTTTTGATTGATTGAACAATTGCCAAGAATACTCTATTATTGATTTTATAACGTATCCTGTAAAAACAATAAAAATGTAGTTACGTCCGTTTGCATTTAAGGCGACGATATATGTATACTTTAAGTAAACTTATTTTATTTGTACTTTTAAAAACTTACTTAAAACAAAAGTAAAGTAAAAAAAATTATTTCTTATCGAAAATTAAGGAAAAAATTTCAATTACAAAAACAAAATATTCTAATACATAAAAGAGATCAAAACATAACAAAAAATTCATAAAAATTAACGAAGTTTTCAAAAAAATCTTTTATTCGCTTGTGTTTTTTCGATTCTTGTTGTTTGTTGCCGCGTTATATAAAAATAGTGTAAAAAAAGTCGCGTATTTGAAAAAAATGGTTGCTAATTTGAGTTCGCGTTATATCGAATTCGCGTAAATAAAGTACCGCGTAAATGGAGGCTTACCTGTATATGCAAAAACATGATCAGCTGTTGGTTTTAATTTCGTGCGAAATAAGTGCTACTTATGTTATTTCGTGTGGAAATATAATGTTGCCAGATGTATTTCACATGTTTTTAACAAAAAGAACAGAGACTGCTTTTGCGAAATTATTTCGCAAATATTTTATTCCAAATATTTTATATGTAGTTTGACAGCATTTCGTACGAAATTTTGAACAGAGTACTTAGCTATACGCAGCACTTCTTTCGCATGAAATTAAAACCAACAGCTGATCATTTGTTGCATATAAAATTTTTCGCATGAAAAACCCATAATTTCTCGCAAATATGAACAGAGTACTAGACTTTAAATACGAGGTTTTACGTGCGGTCATATATTACGTTCTATGATACGTTAATGATTAACATACAGGAATATTTATCTATTTCTATCCATCTGAGCACGTGTTATATTCATACATTTTTGTTTGTCCATTCGGCAGAGCCAAATATACCTAGCAAAAAAAGAGAGGAAAAAGTAGTAGAAAAAACGGCACATATATGTAGGTGACATGAAGATGGATCTTATTTTGTTCATTAGTAGCTAAAACTAACTACTGCAAAATTTAAGTAGTTGTAAATTTGGGTAAATAATGGTACTTCTTTCGATATCTTAAAAAAATTCCTTTTTTAAATAGTGTTTTTTAAACATTTGCAATGAACCTAAGCTTTTAGAGAAAATGATCTTTCTAACAAGATATAAAACATTAACATCGAGTTTAAAACCAAAACATTATATTGAGTCTTCTAGTCACGCCGCCACCGAAAAAGTTAAATTTAAAAGTTAAATTAATTCGTAAGACAAAGTTCCCAGGAAAAGTTTTGTTATGGTTAGCCATAAGTGAAACTTATATCAGTGAACCAGTTTTTTTTAAAGGTGGATTAGCTGTGAATGCCCAAGTTTACAATGAAAAATGTGTGCCAGTACATAAAAATTTGATCGAAAAATGTCATCGAAAACAAAAAATTATTTTTTGGCCAGACTTGGCGTCCTCTCACTATGCGAAATCCACAATAGAAAACTTGAAAAATAAAAAAATAGAATTTGTCCCAAAGGAAATGAACCCTCCAAACTGTTCCACAATTACGACCTATTGAAACTTTTTGGGCTAATTTGAAACGAAAAGTTTATGAAAGAGGAAACAGAGCCAAAAATGTTGATTCCCTAATTCTGAAAGAAGGAATTCAGGCTTCAATGAGTAATCTTCCAAAAAAAATAAGAAAAGCAAATCGCGAAGGAGCTAATTTTTTTTTTAAATATACTTTAGAATGTAAGCTTAAATATTAATTACAATTTGAATTTTAATAAATTTTTTTTCAACTGTTTTCGTTAATTTTATATTTGTTCGTATTTCTTTCACCATACGTTAAGACCCATCCAAAGCAAATCTATTTTTTAAGGGCATGTCTAATGTACATGGAAAAACAAACGAATGTTACATTAGAGTATTTAGATGTTATTTTTAAGTAGAAAAAAGTGCTATTATTCTTCTATTCAAGATTAGATCAACATTTTTGGATGTACAGATTAAGATGTCGTTTGTAAAGTATGACTTCAATAATTTTTTGATGGATAACATTCTAATTTGTTTTTTATAGATTTTTGGTAATTATTCGAAATTTTTATCTATCATCTATATATATAAAAATGAAATGGTCCATGTATGTAATGGCATCATGTGAGAACGGCTGTAGCGATTTGGCTGATTTTTTTTTATTCGATTCGAAATTTTCAGGAGATGTTTTTTTTTGAGTCCAGTCAACTGTAATAAAAAAGCTCCCTAAAGTATGCAGTACAAATTTTTATATTTTATTTGCAAATAAATAAGAACAGGCAGGTGTATGTGGGTTAGAGAAACTTGAAGAACTAACTTTAGTAAATGCTACCGGGCGAAGCCGGGCGGGTCAACTAGTTTTATATAAATTGAAAGTAAATTTTTAATTAGGCTTAAGTTCATATTATTTGTAATAATTCAAAGAATATCACTGAATACTAAAATTTTAGACAATTGGCAAATTTGAATGCATTTTCTACCCTGCCAAGGGCGTCATTAACAATCTTCATATGGGAAGCCAAATTCATATTTATATTATTTGTAAATTAGACGAAATTTCAATTATTTTTATTATATATGACTATATTAGCTATGTCAACCAAAGGTTGATTACAGCAACAAAACAAGCACACTAATAAATAATAAATTTGTAGTAATAAGAATACATATGGGGCATTTCACGTCAAGTGAACCAACTTTTAAAATCGATGTCTTCCGATCGCGATGAAATTTGCACCAATGTTAGTTCTATTGGATAGTAATTCGGACACCATTTTTCAACAAGATCGGTCAAGAACTCTCTGAGTTATAGGAGGTCAAAATTTGACATTTTGGCCAAACAGGTGTTTTTTTATCCATATAACTTATTACCTATTGTTCTTAGCAAAATCAGTAGCTGAATCTAATAACGCCAAGAAAGGATTGAGAAAAAAAAGCAGCTAATAAAGGTGACAAATAAGGAGGATAAAAGTATGGATATTTGAAAATTTAAAAACTTCATAAATTAAGTGTAAAAATAGTTATTATATAAATTGATCTATTGTGATTAAGATTAAATTTTACTAAATTATTCATCTTTTTATTATTATTATTATTATATATTAAATTAATTATTATTACAAATAAATAACAAAATTAAATTATTCAACATTTCCATAGAAAAAAAGTGATTTTTATTCCTGAGGATAACATATTATGGGTATTACAGTATCGAGGCTATGAAATTTTAGTTGGGTATGTTACATACCATCGGAAAGGCTAATGTGTCTAGTTTCTCTGCGTAAGTTTAATTTTTAAGGTTTACACACAAATATGAAAAAAATTAAAATAGTGCAAATTTAAAAACCTTTGTCTTGAGTTACAAAACATTTATTTTGATAGATATCCCACTCGCATCCCACTAAGCGACCAAAAAGGTTTTAAAGGAAAAGACCTAAGCTTTCTTTTGAGAAAAAAAAATTAATAAAAAAAGAGTCCATTTTGGAAAAAAAAAGTCAAAAAGGTTTTTGATTTTTCAAAAAAAAGTAAAGAATTGTATGTCTTGAGTTACAAAACATTTTTTTTATAGATATCCCACTCGCATCCCACTAAGCGACAAAAAGGGTGTTAAAGGAAAACACATAAGCTTTCTTCTGAGCAAAAAAAAAAAATTAAAAAATGGGTCCATTTTTTTAAAAAAAGTCAACAAAGTTTTTGATTTTGCAAAAAAATTCAAAAATTTTAAATCTTGAGTTACAAAATATTTTTTTTGATAGATATCCCACTCGCATCCCACTAAGCGACCATATAGGTCGCTTAGGAAAAGACCTAAGCTTTCTTAAAAAAATAAAAAAAAAAAATAATAAGGGCCCATTTTGAAAAAAAAAGTCAAAAATATTTTTGATTTAAAAAAAAAAATCAAAAATATTTGATTAAATTTTTTTAATTTTTTTTTTCGAAAGATTGCATAAATAGCTATCTAAACTATTTGGGACACATTTTGCTAAGAACAATAGGTAATAAGTTATATGGATAAAAAAAAACACCTGTTTGGCCAAAATGTTAAATTTTGACCTCCTATAACTCAGAGAGTTCTTGACCGATCTTGTTGAAAAATGGTGTCCGAATTACTATCCAATAGAACTAACATTGGTGCAACTTTCATCGCGATCGGAAGACATCGATTTCAAAAGTTTGTTCACTTGACGTGAAATGCCCCATATATATAACTAGCTAAACCCGGTCCGCGTTGCTGGCCCTTAGAAAACATTTTATATTGCACATCGAATTTAATATACAGTGTCGGACGAAGTCGTTGATACAACCTTCAATGTTAATACATGTGGTGGCATTCGGGTTGGTTCCAATGAATTCAAAAATTCAGTAGGATAATCGAAGGCTTGTTCTTCGTTCATTTTACTGTGCCAATCTATTTGTATTGTATTGTTTCGCCAGGCAGTTTCAAATGTATTTGCTTATTGAGCTTGCTTAATTTGTTGGAGCCAAAATTGCATGTTCCCACAGCCAATCCGAATTGTTGTAGTTGGTTGTAGGACTTGGGAATATTTTGTCGACAACGTCTTTAAATTCATTTGCATTTGGCAGAAGTCCGGGAATGAAATCTCATTTGTGGAGAGATCAATTGGAATTTTTCCATTTTCGATGTCCGACAATTGTTTTGAGAAAGTTTCTGCAGAAGGGTATTGCAGCGCATGTTTGTTGATAGCGTTCGGCTTCTGTAGCTTCATTTCCAGTGAAATAAATTTGAAGGAACTTCGTACTTGGGAAGCGGGATCAAATTCTGTGGTACATTTGGCCTTGAACTTTAAAGGTGGGCATGAAACCGACGTCATTTGAAAGCATGAGTTGTTCTTTTGGATAATTTCAAAGAAATGTAACTTAGAAACAGCGCATACGGCTCAATAACTGGTGGCAGAATAACTTTACCGTTCGAACAGCACATTCCCGGGGATTCCTTAGGGAACTTCAAAATGCTGCAATGTAAGTAATATTTGTTCATTGCGCCAATCAGTACATCCTTGTGATTTCTGTAGTCATCATAGTTATTGTAATAAAAGTATGATTTACAGTGTTACCCGCTATGCTTTTCTGTAGATTCCGTAAAATTTTATCAAAATCGGTCCAGCCGTTTTTGAATCCATATGGAACATATATACACACATCTGTTTTTATACATAGATGGCATTAGCGGTATAATGTAAAAATTTGATTTTTTCACACCTCTCCGCCCACAGACCAAATATCAAAAATCTGACTATACGGTGTTACCCCCTGGGCTATTCTGAAGATTCCCTGAAAATTTCATCAAAATCGGTCCAGAAGTTTTTTATATATATAGATGGTTTTAGCGGTATAATGTAAAAATTTGATTTTGCCACGCCCCTCCGCCCACATACCGAAAATCAAAAATCTGACTTTACAGTGTTACCCGCCAGGCTATTCTGAAGATTCGCTGAAAATTTCATTAAAATCGGTCCAGCCGTTTTTGAGTTCATTCGGAACATACATACATACATACATACATACATACATACCCACATACAAACATCCATTTTTATATATATAGATAGATAAAACAAGTAAGAAAGTATGGTCGGTCAAGCCCGACCATATAATACCCTACACCAAGTAAATGAGTAAAAATATTTTTCTTTTAAAATTTCAATAATTTATATTTTTGAGTGATTTTCGGAAGTGGGCCTTATATGGGAGCTATAACGGGAAAGAATCCGCGGTTTTACTATAAAAAAATAAAAAAAAGTAATACAAATTTGAGAAAATTTTGACTTTAAAAAATCGGTTTTGTGGGTGAGGTTCTTATTCCAAAATGACCCGAAAAAAATGTTATCGTATATAACACAACATTTGCCATCCAGTGGTGCTTGGGCCAAAATTTGGTTATATCCCTATTTATATTTTTTATAGGGTCGCAAATGAAAATTGTGGAAATACACATAGCGGTCATGGTATAGGGTTAAAAAAAACCTTACGTAAAATTTATTTTTTTATAATCTGTATGGAATTTGTAAATGATTAAAAGCAAAACAAAACTGAATGAAGAAAAATAAATTTAACTCAATTTGTAGTAGATTTGAATTAACAAAAATTTAATCATTCAGTTTGAATAAATTCTGTTAATTAACTTCAAAATTAATTCAATTTAAACAAAAGAATTAGATTTTGGAAATGGATTTATGGAATGAAAGGCAGACATTTTTTAATTACGGATTAAGATTTTAGTGAATTAAGCTCAAATTTAATTAATTAACACGAAGCTCTGTTATATAATGATTATAACACTAAGTTTTCATATGAAATTTGGCTGTAATATTGTGGCACTTACTGTAACACATATTTTAATTTTATACTTTGTCTTAACTTTTTAAATTTGTTTAGTAACTTTTGATTTTTTATTTTAATAATTATTTTTTCTTAAATAAAATTTTATGATTGTTAATTTTGAAACTATTTGAGTCGGACGTATTTTATTCTATTTGTGAATTACCCCTCAATATTACTAATTAACAGTATCGTTATATATTTCGGGAATCGCCGGGTACCCGGGAATGTAGAAAAAAATTTCCCGATTCCCGGGAATCAAAAAAGGCCGGGAAATTAAAAAACCTAGTTATAAGATTTAAATATTTGGCACGATAACCTGAATTTATAACTTACCTTTTTCCAGCACATCAGATGGGTTCTGTTTTTTCTTCGGTGTCAATGTATCAAATTGGAAAACATTTTTTTTGTGATTAGCACATTCAACAAGTTTTTCGGCATTGTGTTTTTCTTTGCATAGTACTTTTTCATTCTTGTTATAGATATCAACTATATCTATGTCTGTAGGTAAAATGTGCTTACCTACTGGTTCAACGGCTGACTTTCTAGATTTATCATTAAATAACGAAATTGGTTCAATAGTTGGCACATTAATATTTTCTTTGGTGGCCCTCTGCAAACCATTTTCATTAACGTTATTACATCGCTAGAAGTATAAATATATATACATATATGTGTTAATTAAATTGATGTATGCTAGGTAAAACAAAACAAAATTTATGAGAAATTATAAAGAATTGATAAAAATGTGAACCAGTTTAAAAAATTCGAGAAGATATAGAGAGTAAATAGAAGTGTTGTCCTTAGTTATCGAAGAGTACACACTTAATTATGTATTCAACTAAAAACAATTTTAAAATTCTGAAATGCTTCTAAAATTTATTGAGAGTTTTTTAGTAGTATGGAAGTGGGGAGGCAGATGAAAATCTGCGTTCCCATTTGTTTTCAGTGAAGAAGAAAATATTTTTTTTGAAATTGTTGGGGAAGAAAATATTTTTTGTAAAATTGCAAACTTGCAGAATGGGAAGAAAATATTTTTTTTGAAATTGTGAGGAAGAAAATATTTTTTGTAAAATTACAAACTTGCAGAATGGGAAGAAATTATTTTTAGTGAAAATTGACACCAATATATTTATTTTGTATAGTACATATGTATGTATGTAGTTATGTTAAAAGTCCATACAAAAAAATGTTTAACAGGTAGACAATTATTTGCGATTTTAATTTTTAGCATGGAGACAATGTTTACATATGTAAACTAAATTAAGATTTTCTCAATTTGAAATATTAAAGAGAAATTACTAATTCTTTGGAGATGAATTGGATTAGATATAAATATAAATGATGGAAGTAAAATTATTTTAATTGACTAATAAGACTTTTACCATCAAAAGATTTACTAACATCAAAGCCATATAAGGTATTAAATATTTTCCGCAATAAGAATAAATATGGAAATGTGGTGATGGCAGAGCTTGATGAGGGGATGTTTTATCTTCCCAAACGATATAATAATTTGGAAGATAAAGTAATAGATGAATTTAAAAAGAACCAATTTACTTTAACGAGAAAGTTAGAAAATGGTTTATATGTTTTGGAATTGGAAGAGCTAATCAGTGAAAATCCCACTGGAGAAGACGAACTGGGAGAATTTTTCATACCAAATTCTCAATCATTTTTCGGTTGGGAAAATAGAAAACTTTCAAGAAATCCTTAATAAGGATAATTGGTTTATTAGTATATAAGTATCAACGTTTCTTAAAAATAAATTAATTCTAAAAATAAAGCTTTATAATAAAGATGTCACATATAAAAATTCAACAATTTCTTCAAGATTTTGATGGTTTAATTTTTGTCGATCATCAACAAATATTGGAACAGTATTTGGCACTTATTAATAAAAATGGAAATGAAGAACCTATACCATCTAAATATGGATTACACTTCAAAAATTGTTCATGGTCGAATGATAACACAAACGTTGGTCCTGACACTTGCAGTTGTAGAAAACATAAACTACTTATAAGCAAAATAGATGATATTATAAGAAGATATTATTTATTATCTAAACGTCTAAAATAAGTTAATGTAGAAAATATTTTTAATATCAAATATGTTAATTTTAAAGCAAAAATATATTAAAAAATTATAAATAATGCAACATAAACAATTTTTTGTTTTTTGTTAATAATAATTTCCTACAATTTTAAATATGGATAGGCGCTTGTAAATTTTGAATTTAAGAAATAATTTTAGTAAATAAAAGATAGTCTATCAAGAAAAAACATATTCAGAATTATGGATACATCCAACAACTTTAAAATTGGATCAAATTATACTTCAAACAAGGACCAAATTGAAATTCAAGAAATTTTAATACTGCTACCTATAGACATTCCACTATTCCTTGCATTGCATGACGGCCAGGATAAAATTTTATTGGAAGTTTTACTAAATGTGGAAAAAGAACTTGAAATAAAAACAAAATAATATATATTTTTCTTTCTTTTTATTTTCTATAAAACAAATAAAAATATTTATATAAATTTAAAACAAACATATCATTTTCATGTAAATTAAAATAATTAAAAATATTTAAAATTTTATTAAAAGTTAAATTTTTACATCTTAAATAAATAAAAATACATCAATAAACACCACAAAACATTGAAGTTTCACTTTGAATTCGCATATTATTGTAGACAAATGTTTTAGAATTTCGATTTAAAAATGAAATAAATGGTTTAATTGGAGGTTGACCTGCAGAACAAAAAAATTCTGCTGGTTTATTTTCAGGAAAGTAAAAAGCGAACCAATGCTGTCCAGGTTTATAAGATGGATCAGTGTTGGCTATGTAAAATGAAGGTTTTGCAATAGGTGTTTTGGGTAATTTATTACTGGGGAAAACTCCTTTAAATTTATATTTTGTACAATTATTTGAATTTAAAGTATTTATAATATTTATTGAGTTCATAGCGTTTGAATTATAGAGCGAGACTTATCAATTTCCAGTATACTATCAAATTCGCAATATACTAAACAGGTAATTGCCTCCATAATCGGTTTTCCAAAACGTCCTTCTATTCGAATAGTTCCTTGATTTATTAAATTTCCACAATTAGAGTTATTATTATGATCTGGTGTTAAATCGAAAGATAGTAAAAAATATCCGTTATCAAATAGTTCTTTTGTTATTTGATGACCTTTATCGAAATGATGAATTCCAGTTCCTTTAAATAGTGTTTGATAACCTCGAGTGCTTATTATTCCACCATTATTATAATTAAATTCAATAGGCTGTGCTGGAAATTGTACTCCATTAACAACCAAATTAAATCTTTGTAAATTAAAATGTTGAAAGTTATATGGATTTTCTTTTCTATCTCCAGTATATCGACATAATCGGTTATGTGCAAAATTTTGAAAATTTTTTTACTGCTCCTTTTTGAACCCTTGGTAATGATACATCTACCCACCAAACCGTTTAATGATATCTTTATTGGTTTAGAAGTTAGCAAATATAGCTATGTGTAAGCCATATACAAAATGTGCCTACAAAAACAGCTATGTGTAAAAATTCACATAACCGTTTTTTAAACCATTTAAATTTTTGTGAAAAAATGGTCGATAGATTTAAAAATTTGTTTTTTGAAAACTATTAGATTCATAGTCGTTCTATGAAGTATTTCGCGATATTTCATTAGTTTGTGTTTGATTTAACATAAGAAAATGTTAGTAATACTTCTAAATATTTATACCCTACACCACCATAGTGGGGAGGGTATTATGCGTTTGTGCAGATGTTTGTAACGCCCAAAAATATTAGTCTAACACCCACCTTAAAGTATACCGATCGACTTAGAATCACTTTCTGAGTCGATTAAGCGATGTCCGTCCGTCCGTCCGTCCGTCCGTCTGGTTGGCTGGCTGGCTGGCTGGCTGGCTGTCCATGTAAACCTTGTGCGCAGAGTACAGGTCGCAATTTTGAAGATATTTCGATCAAATTTGGTACATATTATTTTTTCGGCTCAAGGACCAAGCCTATTGAAACTGGCTGAAATCGGTCCACTATTTCACCTAGCCCCCATACGAATGTCCTCCCGAAATTGGACTTTATCGGTCATAAATGTTACTTTATATATGTATCTCCTAGGGTATTCATTCGACTAATGATCGTTCGATTAATCGAATAATTTCTTACGAATAATTATTCGAACAATTTAAAAATGGCCATTTTCGAATAACGAATAATTCGAACAATTCTATGTAGAATAATCGAATAAAACGAATAAATGTTCATTATTTTTAAATTTGTTAAATTGCTTAAAATTTTTCATAATTTCAAATTCAAATAATTAATAATGACTCACAAAAATGGTATTGTTTCTGAAATTCGACAAATAATTAAAGACAAAGGGACTTTCGATCACAGTAGATGAGTGTTCCGATTGCTCCTTCTATAAATATATAAATATTATGCAAGTTACAATTCTAAAAACATATCTTTCAAAATTTTTAACTTAGGTCTTGAACCAATGAAAATAAAAGGTACGGAATAAATTATTCGTTATTTAGCTGGCGAAATATTAGAAGAATCGCAATTAATAGTCAAAATATTAACTTGGATTAAAGTAGAGTTGAATGTGAGAATGTGATTTTGAAACGGTCATCGAAAGTGATATTGAGGACGACATTTATAATGATTACATTGAAATAGATGAAGGCCATGATCTTAAAATATATGTATATAAGTGATATTATTAACCGCGTACGTAAGTGTTGCACAATATTTAATAAATCGAATGATAAACACAAATATTGCAAACTAACGTTTTGTTGCAAGAAAAGCATGAAGTTCGTCTTATACATGATTTTGAACATCTTTGTATAACATGGTAATAAACTTTTTGCGTATTTGTAAATGCGTCAATCATGCACTGCCTGACTTCAAATGATATGAAACTTAATGATATGAAATTATTGTGTAATTCCCCAAGACCAGTTTATTAAGCAAAGATTCGGCAACGTTGATAGAGCTTGATGTATAATACAATTTGTTATAAATAATTTAGAAAAAGTGAATAATTAATTTACTAAAGAATTAGTTACTCAATTTCTGGAGTTAATCTGATCAGAATATTTCTGTTGAAAATTTAATGATGGACTTTGTTTTCGAATGTTTTTTAACATTATCAATACTTGATAATTGAATTGTTAACTATAACGTTATTTTTTGTTTTTCTTTAACAATAAAATATTAAAAAACCGACATCAAAACTTCATTCTTTACTTTTTTAAAAAAAATTAAATTATTCGAATAATTCGATTAATTTTAAACGTGTGATCGAATTATTCGAACAAGTTAAAATCTCTTATTCGAATTATTCGTTTTATTCGAACAAGAGAAAAATCGAATAATTCGAATACCCTAGTATCTCCACAAATTCCGCTCCAAATAAGTTTTATATACACAAAATTCATGTCACCAAATTTTGTTACGATCGGTCCATAATTAGTCATAGCTCCCATACCCAGCAAAAACTTCGCTTACAAAGGCTACAATGTCTTTTTAATAATGTCTTTTTTAATAACTTACTTTTTAAGTAGTAAAGTCTAAAAAAAAAAATAAACAAACAAAACAAAACAAAAAAACTGTTACTTTTTTTCAATTTGCCCATTTTTTTATTGCATGTTTATTTTTAGAAAAACAGAAAAGAATATTGCATTACTGTGTGAAAACTATTATTTGATGCACAATGAAATAACTAAGCAGTGGTGTAGTGAGCAAAACGGCAGACTACCAAACAGAAGGTTGCAGGTTCGAATCGGGTCTGCGACTTATTTTTTTTTTATTTTTATTTTTTTGTGTAAATAAAAATTCTATAAATACTCTACTAACAAAACAACTTATTTCTGGCCAAAATATAAAGGATTACTTTTGGGACATCGCGAACAAAAATAATGACTTCTTACAGTAGAAAAATAAGTAGTTGAATCGTCAAATTCCCCTTATTTTTCGGCTTATTTGTAAGAAAAGTTTTTGCTGGGTATAGACCCGCTTCCGAAAATCACTTTAACGTGCATAAATCGCTTAAAAATGTTGGTAAACAAACAAAATTCAACATAGTTAACTTTAATATAGACATAAATCACATGACCTAATTTCATGGTGATCGGTCCATAATTGATCATAGCCCCCATATAACCCCACTTCCGAAAATCACTCAAAAATATAAATTATTGAAATTTTAAAAGAAAAATTTTTTTTGCTCTTTTACTTAGTGTAGGGTATTATATGGTCGGGCTTGACCGACCATACTTTCTTACTTGTTTTTTCATATTATTGTAAAAGAAATATGGAAGGCCAAATAACATTTTAAATGAAGTAACAGGAACTTTTGAACCAACTGCGGAAAGCGTTGAACACGCTTGTCAAGAAGAACACCTGCTGAAAAATTAAAATAAAAAATAATAAATTGGTAAAAAAAAATGTTTTGGTTAAAAAGGTTAGACTATTCGAGAAAAGCGTTGCATTCTCTTAGCGGAAAAAACGGAAAGAAGTTATTATGTGGTATTGTTAGTGAAGATGATTGACAAATAGTTTTTCAATATTTATGGAATTTATCCATATGAGATGCTAAAAAGCGTACATAAAAGGGTTGGTTCTAGTATGGAGTTCATTCATTCATTCAATTCGAAGAAGATCAACTTTTACTAACATAATTAAGAGGCATTTATGCGATTGCTATTTAAAATATGGCGATGGTCAAAAAAGATTTTTTAGCTACTTTTAATTTGGAATAAAATGTCGGCATGCAAAAACACAACATCGGAATAATGTGATGTATGCTAAGGATATTCACAAGGAAACACATATGAGGTAGAGTATCAATTACATATTGTAAAAAAAGATGAAGCAAGGGCTGCCAAACAATCAGCTATTAATAATATGTCGCCGGAAATAATGGCCGCTACCATAGACATGCAAAGTGTTTTGCTATGTCCAAATTGCAAGTGTCTGAACAGTATTATAAATCGAAACTGGCGGAACACAATTTCACGTTTTATATTAAGAATACAACGGAAGTTCATTTCTACGCCTAACAATATTAAAAGTTGTATCGTAAATTTTATAAATGAATACTGTTTACCACACAAAAAAGGAATTTTGATATCTGATCGCATTGGCAAACCTCAGTTCAAGAACAGGTATTGCAATAGAGCGGTTAATTTTAGGAAAGGGACACACAATGATGGAGGTTGATAGTGTTCATTCAACACTGGAAAGATGTTTTCATGCTCCAGTATTTACACCAAAGGATTATATAAGCCGAATGCGCCAGGCAAGTTCATCAGAGCCTTAATGGATTCGTAAATATTTGGGGAAATTTTAACTCAATAAGGCCATGGTAAATTTCTGAGGAGGCAACTGTTAATATTATTAAAAAATTATGTATAAGAACCGGCATTCAGTTCACTGGAACACTGGAATAGAAAGGGAAACAATTGTGGAGGAGATGAAAAATTATTGTGCACTAAATAACTGAAAATATATAATGCTAACGATTACCACGCATTTTATTATAATTAATTCATTAGCTTTAGATTTACTACTTTTTAATGTTTTGCTTCTAAAATATTGAATAAATGTTCCGAATTTAAAGTATTAACTAACTAGTAAGAAACTCCATTTCTTTCGACAAAATTAGTTATCATAAGGATAAATTTAAAAAATGCTGTTTTATTTAAAATATTCATTATGTCTTAAAAACAAAACAGTTATGTGTAAGAAAATTTAAAAATAATTTTTAGAAATGTTCCTACAAAATGAGTTATGTGTAGTTTTTCGAAAAATTCTTCTGTAGCTGCCCACTGGCCAATAAGTCATATTTTATTTTCTGAAATACTTAAAGCAATGTTAACCATAATTCGATAGAACGTTTGATTTTTAAAAAAATTGCCAAGGTAACTACATAAAACGGATTTTTTGCTCTACTATAAACAAAGGAAAAAACACATAGCTGATTTTGTCAAAGCAACGACGAATATGCTTTGTTAGATACCATTCCAAAAATTAAAAAGTTTGGTAATTGCCCAAGTACAACATTATCCAGAGATAATGAATGGTTTCCAGGATGTGAATGTCTTCATTTCTACTCTTTTATATGGGTAAATTGCATTTTTTGATTGTAATACATTATGATGTGCCATTAAAATATTATTATTAATAACAAGGTGATTTATGTATAAATTAGCTTCATCTAATATATAGAAATCAGGCTTCTCCAAATTTAATGTAACCTTAAGATCAACATTATTAAGTAAATATTTTTGTTGATTAAAAACATCTACATGAAGTTTTCCAAAAAGCTCTACTTTTTTTCCATCTTTGAATAGTTTTTTTCTTTTGTCCAATCCAGAGTTTTCTTTTTCAATTAATGAATTAATTTTATTCATATCATATATAGTGATAATTATTGTCGGGTTGGGATACATTTTTATTGTTAAGATGAACTACACAATTTCTAAATAAGGAGTGTAATAGGTTATTAACAACACCTCCATTTCCTTTAAATTCAACCACCAGTCTCAGATAAATACTATTAAGATCTCTATATGTTTCACCATTCCCCAATGATACAAATTCTATAGTACTAGAGTTGTCCAATGAAGCAATTGGATTATAACATATTTCCTCTGTTTTAATTACACTAGTTTGAATTGGAGGAGATTCAAATAAATCCAATTCACTTTTCATACATTCTATAAATCCAGACATTTTAAGTTTCCAAAAATATCTTTTAACTTCTTTCCTCTACAACGTTTGAATTTATTATGTGGGGTTTGTTTTAAACGTTTAAGTTTTATAGGATTTCCTTTGCCTTTCTGCATTGTTTTTATTTTTTCAATAGTAGCATCTTTAATATTATTTATCACTTTTCTCACTTGATTAAATAGAATATCTTTTACTGGTTTTGTTCCGATTTCCTCCAAAATTTCTTTTCCAATATCTAATGACTTATTTTTTAAATAATTTAATCCTGTCCTCAAGAATGGTTTCAGGTGTGAGAAGAGAGATGAAAACAGTGTTCCAATACCACGCCCATATTGTACAATTCTTGGTGTATGATATATTTCACCAATATTTTGTATATTATTTCCAGATTGATTAATGTAGTAATTTGTATACAACACATCCATGGTTATATTAAAAATGGTTTATCTGTTAAGTGTATAGTCATTATATATATTTTTTGAAGTGTAAAGTACAATAGACTGGAATATATTTCTCTAAAGCAATATCTCTTCCTTCATCATTTCGAATCATTATGGATACATCATTAATATTGAAAGTTTCAATAGGATAATAATCTATTCTATTAAAATGAATATAATTTTTTAATGATGATGTTGAAAATATTTTCAAACATTTAGTTTTTTTGCTCCCCACATGCCGAGGTTTAATAATATCTGTGTAAATAAATACAATTTCGTTTACATCAGTTGAATCAACTTTATTAAAATAATGCGAAATGTTACTGGAAAATTTATTTAACGAGTTTTCCAAAATATTATGTGTGGACGATAAAATAGAATCGTTCCTGTCATTCTCTAATTCTTGATTTAAATCTTTTTTATCACTTGCTGATTCTTTGGTGATAACTTGAGTATTACGTTCTACGTTCACTTTATTTAAGCTTTTGTTGACTTTTTCTTTTAATGATACGTTAGTTTGTGGAGTATTATTTGTTGTATTATTAATACTTAAATTTGTTTCCTTCTCATTTGATGAATCCATAAGTTCCTTAAATTTTGATTTAATGTTATCATGTTCAGTAGTACTCAACTTTGATATTGTCGTTACTTCATGTTTTGAAGACTTATCCAAATTTGAAATATTTCGCTTTTTACGTTTTATAATATTTTTATCAATTATATCATGTTTATTAATTAATGTAAATGAAATATCTGATAATCCTACAATCCATTCACCATTTAAGTTTAACGATTGTTTTAACAAGTTTGTAAACGTACTTGGTGAGTTGTTATAAATATGCACTGAATCATTACTTAATAAAGTAACATAAATATTATTTTCTTCTATACTTGAAGCCATCTTTAGATTAAATGATTGAAAAATTTGTTGACTGCAATAAATATATGTTTAAGTTATGCACTAATATCATTTCGATGAATCCATGAATTGTATTCCTTTCCAATTCCTAACCATTTTACAAATAATTTTTCCCCACGACGCTTTAACACCTTTTCGACCAAAAAAATGTTTGGAACTTTAGTTTTTAATAATTCTTCCTCATAAAATCCGCCTTTTATTATATTTCCATTTAGATCAGCAAGCTGGTAGGTTATAGTATTTGTAACATAAATTTTGTTTACTTTAAAAACTTCTGAAGACCAATTTGGTGTATAACCTTTTTCAAAAACATTTTTATATTTGCTTATTCGAACAAAATCATTTATATTATATTTTCCTTTTTTGAAAATTTTTAAGTTGTTGTACACACTTCTTAAAAGTTTTTCTTCATTTATGTTATTAACTGAATTGGGTGTTGTTTTTATAGAACGATGATAAGAGGAGTTATATACTTTCAATAATTTATCTAATATATCTATCCATTTATAATTTCCTTGCATACTAAATTGTTTCCACATTTTATTTTTTAATGTTCTATTAAATCGTTCTACTATTGATGCCTTCATATTGGAATAGGTATGATAATGATTAATATTAAGTTCTTTCATTAGAGCTTTAAAGTGTTTATTATAAAATTCTTTTCCTTGATCTGAATGTATATTTTTGGGAGATTTTCCTTTATTTAATTTTATAATATGTTTTAATGCTTTCGATATTTCTATTCCAGTTTTAGTTTTTAATGGTAATGCATATACATACTTTGAAAATACATCAATTACAGTAAGCATATATTTAAAACCTTTATTATATTTTGCAAATGGTATCATCTCCACCAAGTCTATTTGCCATGTATCTAAAATGCCCCTTTGTATAAATTGACGTCGTTTAAAGTTTTTTCTTGCTTGATGATGAAGCTCATTGACGAGAATTTGTTTACTCATATTTATAATAAGAATGTATTGCTTTGATTCATTTTAATGTTATTTATGAAAGTGTAAACATGTTTCATCAGTTTATATATCCATTCACAATGATGGTTTGTGGTCCCTCAGGATGTGGAAAATCTTCATTTATTTTAAATTTGTTAAAAAATCAACACTTAATATCTAAAGATATAGATCGAATCATATGGTGTTTTGCTGAAAAAAATTCACTACCCAAAATTGAAAATGTAGAGTTTATCGAATGATAAAGAATCTACTTTAATAATATTGGATGATTTAATGCTTGAAACATCTAATAAAAAAATTTGTGAATTCTTTACTAAGGGATCTCATCATAAAAACTTATCTGTAATATTAGTAACACAAAAATTTTTCCATAAAGGTGCTTATCCAGAGATATTTCGTTAAATTCAAAATATGTAGTAATGTTTGAAAATCCGAGAGACAAGTTACAGTTTCAACATTTAGCTCGTCAAGTATATCCTGAAAATTCAAAAGCTTTGGTTGATGTATATAATAAATGTACACAACATGCTCATGGTTATTTATTACTAGACCTTACTCAACAAATACACAACGCCTTAAGATTTAGATCTGATATATTCAATAATAGTCATTACTCAATATTTGCAAATATAAATAATGACCTCCAATCTAAAATTATTAAAGGAGAACAAACATATTCTTTATGTTCTTAAAAAAGCAGAGCCTAAACTAAGAAATGCGATACTAAAACATGTTGATGATGTGGTCATAAAAACTATATATGAAATTCTTTTTAACGTCATCAACAAAAATCATAAAATAAATAGAACAGTTTTTGATAAAATAAAACCATATAAGAATACGATTAGAAAAGTTTGTTCCTCACAAACCTCTTTGAAACAAAAGAGGAAACATCTTATTCAAAAAGGTGGATTTTTACCAGTCATAATTTCTTCAGTATTAAGTGGAGTCATTGGAAAAATTTTAGAAAATGTCAAATAATTTATCAAAACTTATTGTCCTCAATCCATCAACGTATGATAAATTTAAAATAAAAACTATGGATTCTGATTTTCTACATCGAAAGCTTTTACCAATATATGGATCGCATACACTCAAAGATATCAACAAATGGTACTATATTAAACAAGAACTGTCTAAATATTTGATTGGAAAGCAAAAAACATCTTATCAGAGTACAAGTAAAACAATGAATAATTTACGTGATAATGAAACTCAAACAAAAAAAATATATAAAAAACATATTGAAACTCAAACAATGAAACCAGAATCAAGCAGTATTGGAATACAAACTAATATAAATTTACCAGAGGATGTTTATTCTAATAATGATATTGATGATCAAGTTGATATGGATACAACAATACAAAAATTCAACCCAACTTCTGCATCTTCAGTAGCTAAACGACTTAAACATTTTTCCAATAAAGGTTCACCAAAAATAAAAATACTATCAAAAGATGAAAATCATAAAAATTTTAAGTAATCAACTTTACCATATCAGTATTCTCCTCGTGTAACTAGAAATCGGAAAAAACTAGATTATGAAGTTAATGATGTACAATGGCAAAACGTTTAAAATAAAACACATTTAATAATATTAAAAAATATATAAAAATTGTTTTATTATTATTACTTACATACTAATTATAATTTAATTTTTAAAATCAAATATATATGTTCATTAAATAATCATCATCAGATGAATATTTTAAAAATTCTACTAAATCATTATCTATTTTCATGAAAATATCATCGTCCTCGTCCGTAAAAAAGGTGTCAAAATTATGTTGAAGTTTATAATGTCCACGGGCATATGTATTTATTTCGTCGGCCGCAATAATTCTTTTGTCATCTGCATAACTCAAAACTACTTTATACAACTTCTGTGTATACAGCTGGTGAAACTTTGATCTAAATGTATTCATTGAATCATAAATAATCTTTTTTTCAAATAATGTTTTTTTATAATCTACAATTGACCATTTTCCATACAAGACTTTTTTACTCCTTTAGATTTTTATACCCTTCAGCTTCGTGAGAAGGGTATATATAAGTTTGTCATTCCGTTTGTAATTTCTACATTTTTCATTTCCGACCCTATAAAGTATATATATTCTGGATCCTTATAGATAGCGGAGTCGATTAAGCCATCCGTCTGTCTGTCTGTCCGTCTGTCTGTCTGTCTGTCTGTTGAAATCAATTTTCTGAAGGCCCCAGATATCTCCGGGATCCAAATCTTCAACAATTCTGTCAGACATACTTTCGAGAATTTTGCTATTTAAAATCAGCAAAATCCGTCCATAAATAACGGAGATATGAGCAAAAATCCGAGACAACCTCTGAAAATTTCATCAAAAAACACAATGTATTGCATGCTTTGACAAAAAAACAACAAAACGTATGCTTGGGTGTGCAAGCTTTGAGTATTTGGTTTTTTTTTTGTTTTTTGTTTCTTTTGGCGTTGTTGTTGTTTTTTATACAACTAAACGTTTGTTTGGTTGTGTGTTGGTTTTTTTGACAAAAAAGCAACAAAACGTATGTTTTTGGATGTGCATGCTTTGCGTATTTTGTTTTTTTTTGTGTTTTGTTTCTTTTGGCGTTGTTGTTGTTTTTTATACAACTAAACGTTTGTTTGGTTGTGTGTTGGTTTTTTTGACAAAAAATCAACAAATCGTATGTTTGAATGTGCATGCTTTGCGTATTTTGTTTCTTTTGGCGTTGTTGTTGTTTTTTATACAATTAAACGTATGTTTGGATGTGTGTTGGTTTCATTGCCTTGCGTATTTTGTTTTTTCTTTTGGTGTTTTGTTTCGTTTGGCGTTGTTGTTGTTTTTTGTGTTCTTGATAAATTTAGGATGCTGTACGCTGAAAGTGGGCAATGTACATACATATATACTAATTATAAAAAATAATAATGCATCCACAACAAAGGTGAAGGGTATATAAGATTCGGCATAGCCGAATATAGCACTCTTACTTGTTTCACCTCTTTTATGCCAACTGTTTTATATGAATACATTTTAGACCGAAGTCCCACAAACTCTTTCATAATTTTTCCATTATTCTCATCTTTCATCATACCAAGGACTTTCTTATTTAATAGAGGAATGTTAAATATGTTATCAGGTTGATACTCAGATGTATCAAACTTTAATGGAATGTCTTCACGGATATCACTATAGAAATCCTCCGTCTTTATGGAGTATATGAATGAGTCCGTGTCCATATAATTCAGAGTTAGTATTATACAAAATAAATATATTGGTGTCAATTTTCACTAAAAATAATTTCTTCCCATTCTGCAAGTTTGCAATTTTACAAAAAATATTTTCTTCCCCACAATTTCAAAAAAAATATTTTCTTCCCATTCTGCAAGTTTGCAATTTTACAAAAAATATTTTCTTCCCCAACAATTTCAAAAAAAATATTTTCTTCTTCACTGAAAACAAATGGGAACGCAGATTTTCATCTGCCTCCCCACTTCCATACTACTTTTTCTAATACCTTCATAAAAATTGCCTCACTTTTTCACCACAGTGAACCATCAAGAAACAAGGCATAGAGAATTATACATAGAGACGAGACACACCTATTTGTCAAACAAAAATATAACAAATCATATTGCTGATACAACAACAAAATACATTGAATAGCATGTATTTTGTTGCTGCAAGAGTTAGGTTTCTGACAACAAATTTAAGACCCAACTATAATATGCATACTAGGGTGGCCCTTAATAAACGAAAGTTGGATTTTGGCCATTCTCACCCTCCAGTTTGGTGAAAATTAGTAAAAAAATCATCAGCAAGCCCTCTGAAGTTTTGAGATGCATTTACAAGGGGGAAAAATGCATTTTGTTCAGTTTTTGTAAAAATTTTGCCATTAAAAAATTACATTTGCAATTTAATTTAAAAGACTAGAAATGTGTACGTAATTGCCGTTCTAATGAGACATAAAAAACAGAAATTGGTCAAAAAATGTTAAAGTTATTAAAAATTCGCCAAGCCATTAACGTGTCTCAGGCAACTAGAACAAGAAATGTAGGAACAAAATTAACATATTTTGAAAAATATTAAAATAAAAGCTCATTTTTACTTAAAATATATCCATATTTACTTGTATGTGAGTTTTTGTCTTCGTAGGATACCGTTAACCTATTCGCAGGTATAACCAAAAAAATAAAATTTTTTTAACGGCAGTTTCAAAACTCCATTTTCAAATTTTTAAAAATTTTGTTAAACAAATTTCAGAATTTTTTGATCATCTCATTGTAATTTATTGACAACATAATAGGGAATAAAAATGTGAAAAAAGTATGTCAATACCTCCTATAGTTTTTCCGTACCTGCGAAATAAATTTTGCAATTTTCGAGAAAAACTATTTTGTTGGCTATATTTTGGCGAATGAACCCAATTTCCTTACTGTTATTAATTTTAAGTAAAATCTGTTCAGAATATTATAGTCCAGATAATTCTAAATATACTCTGCAAGTTTTACTAAAATTGGAAAACCTGAACCCTTAAATCGTGAAGGTCAAATTTTTCAATATTCGGAATTTCTCTTGGAAAGATATCGAAATGTTGTATATTTTTGGGCCGATTTTGATGAAACTTAACAAAAATATAACACAAAGCCTAGTATTTACAAAAACAGCAGACTTGGGGTTAAAATGACCCGAAACTTCTAAAACAATAAAAAAATTATGATTTTAAAAGTTTGGGGTCATTTTAACCCCAAGTGCCATTAAGGGTTAATTTCCATTCTTGTGCCGTTAGTATAAACCCTAGAGTTTAATTTTCTTAAGTTTCATCAAAATCGGCCCAAAAATAAATAACATTTTTATATCTTTAAATTAGAAATTCCAAATTTTGAAAAAATTGACATTTGACCTTCACGATTTAAGGTTTAATATTTTCCAATTTTAGTAAAACTTTCAGAGTTTATTTATAATTATCTGGACTATAATATACTGAATAGGTTTTACTTAAAATTCACAACAGTAAGGAAATAGAGCTCATTCGCAAAAAAATGGCCAAATTATTGGTTTTTCTCGAAAATTTCAAAATTTAAATCACAGGTACGGAAAAACCATAAGGGATATTTTCATAATTTTTTCACAGTTTTATTCCCTATTATATTCACAATAAATCCCAATGAGATGAAAAAAAATTCTGACATTTGTTTAACAAAATTTTTAAAAATTTGAAAAAGGAGTTTTGAAACTGCCGTTAAAAAAATTTTATTTTTTTGGTCATACCTGTGAATAGGTTAACGGTATCCTATGAAGACAAAAACTCATATACAAGTAAACATGGATATATTTTAAGTAAAAATGAGCTTTCATTTTAATATTTCTCAAAATATGTTAATTTTGTTCGTACATTTCTTGTTCTAGTTGCCTGTGACACGGTAATGTCCTGCCGAATTTTTAATAACTTTAACATTTTTTGACCAATTTCTGTTCTTTATGTCTCATTAGAACGACAATTACATACACATTTCTATTCTTTTAAATGAAATTGCAAATGTAATTTTTTAATGGCAAAATTTTTACAAAAATTGAAAGAAATGCATTTTTTCCCCTTATAAATGCATCTCAAAACTTCAGAGGGCTTGCGGCACGTCTTAACCCCAACCGATTTACCTAAAATTTTTTCAGGATGATTTTTTACTAATGTTCACCAAACTGGGGGGTGAGAATGGCCAAAATCCAAGTTTCGTTTATTAAGGGCCACCCTAATGCATACACTAGCTTAAGTCAGCTTAAGCAACTGTGTACTTAAGAGAGTTTCGTCAAGTTTCGTCAACTTTTATTTGCTTAAGCAAAGAACGAAGCTGGTCGCACATTCCGTACGGAATCAGCTGTTTGTTTATTTTATACAAAGAAAATAAAGAAAAAAAATTAAAAGGATTAACGTAAGTACATTATGGCCACCTAAAATCTATTTAGACAAAATTTTAAAAATCTTGCAATTATAGTTCACAAAATATTTAGAAATAACAATTTACTTTGTATAGGAAGGAGGTGACTCACTATTTGTTCCAACCCGTCCCATTTTTTATTAAACTTCATGTAGTGATAAGAAATTCGTATGAAGTTTGAAAATCGTCACAATTATAGTACTGCATATATTATAAAATAACTAATTACTTATGTACAATTACATATGTATTTATAAAAACAATTTTGAATGGAAATTGTGTTTTATAAATCTTTAATAAATTTAAAAATTGTTTATGCATATGGGCAATTCCACGAGAATGACTACCACGACTGAAAACCCAAAAACCCTTAAAACTTTTTTTCAAAACACTAAAATATTACTATGTGTAAGTATTTAGAGCTTATTACATTTTATTGGCAAAAATATTAGTTTAAACCAGTCCCCGCGGGAAAAATATGCAGTAAAGAGGCCTTCCTAAATGCCTCATTCAGACACAAGGACTTCTAGCCGCATGGCAAAATTATTTAAATTTTACACGGCGCACAGTGGCTCATTATCGGTTTTCATCGGCCAAAACTCTGTAACTTTTGCACCGATAGAAATATTTTAGAATTTTTTTTGATGGACAGATAACTTTTTAAATTTTTCTCCAGTTTTAATTTCATTAAAATCGGTTCAGCAGTTGTTGAGCAATTTAAGGTTAAAGTTGAACTTTTAATTTTTTACAGCATTTAGTATGAAAAAGCGGATTTTTTTATTTATTGTATCAGCTTTACTTATAAAAAAGTTGTAAGCAGATAAAAACAAGTATGGAAGTATGTTCGGTCAAGCTCGACCATATAATACACTACACTATAATTTATTTTCGTGAATGATTTTCGGAAGAGGGCATTATATGGGAGCTATGACTAATTATGGACCGATCGCCATAAAATTAGGTCGTGTGATTTATGTTTATATGGAAGTTATTTCTGTTGAATTTTGTGTTTATACCAACATTTTTAAGAGATTTATGCTCGTTAAAGTGATTTTCGGAAGCGGGTCTTATATGAGAGCTATGAATAATAATGGACCGATCGCCATGAAATTAGGTCGTGTGATTTATGTCTACATGGAAGTTATTTCTGTTGAATTTTGTGTTTATACAAAAATTTTTAAGAGATTTATGCTCGTTAAAGGGATTTTCGGAAGAGGGCATTATATCGGAGCTATGACTAATTATGGAATTTTGTGTTAATACCAACATTTTTAAGAGATTTATGCTCGTTAAAGTGATTTTTGGATGCGGGCATTATATGGGAGCTATGACTAATTATGTACCGATCATCATAAAATTAGGTGACATTAATACAATTTATATAAAACTTATTTAGAGCAAAATTTGTGTAGATACCTATATAAATTAACCATTTACAATCGATAAAGTATAATTTCGGGAGAACATTTATATGGGTGCTAGGTGAAATAATGGACCGATTTCAGTCACTTTCAATAGGCTTTGTCCTCGGACCAAAAAAAATTTATGTACCACATTTTATCTGAATATCTTCAAAATTGCGACTTGTTCTTTGCGCCAGTCATATGAACAGGTAAAATAAAAATAGAAAACAAATTTGGGAGTAATTTCATTCAAATGAAAAAAGTGTTCAACAAACAGGTCAAAACAACAAGTATATATGGGCTTAAAGAGGACACTTTGGCCTTTCTCCTGGTAGTAAAATTTGTTTAACCCCTTTTGACCCTAAGCACTTCTATTCCACTGAAATTCAAATTTGACTAACTTATAACACATCAGGTGTAAACGGTATACTAAACAGTTCTTAAAGACTATTATCTTACCAACATAACAAAAAAAAAATCATGCAATTATCGATAATAGTTTGCGAGTAATGATAATTTACTTCTGATAAAATTTTCACAAATCATGAAAAAAAATATAAAATGACATAAAATATTTGACTTTAACAGCATGCCACGCACACAATTGACAATATTTTTATCTAATTTTTTGGCTACCTTAGTTTCAATGTGTTTCCTATTGAATGGCATTAAAATTTTTGAAATCGGAATTAACAAAAAGTTGGATATGAGCCACAGTGCGGCGTGTCATTGCGAGTCAAGGCCTTGCATACTCGCTGCTGTTAGAGGGCTAAGAAAAGGCATATTTAGGAAGGGCTACTAGAAGGCCTACTTTGCAAGGGCTTCTAGAAGGCCTAATTGGAAAGAGCTATTAGAAGGTCTACTTTGGAAGGGCTATTCGAAGGGCTACTATATGGTCTTATGTCTGTACAAAAACCTGTTATTACTGATCTAATGAAAGGCCTGCAGAGGACTGTCATATGGAATGTCTAGAAAGGTAGGACTACTGCAAAGCCTGCAAAGGCTTATGGAAGGGCTACATGAGAAGGCCTAATAAAGTGCTTAAAAGAGAAAAAAAGCATTAGAATAAGGCATCAAAGGACGGCCGATGAAAAGTCGTGCATTTTCAAGTTATATAGAACGTCTACCATGGAAGACCTATTTAAAGTCTTATTAGAAGATCTAAAATAAAAAAAAGAATTAAAATGAAGTTGTTTGTTTAATTTTTTGAAACATGATAATTTCTGATTACATACTTAAAAAACAACAAAAAAAAGTAAGAAGCCACATCAAGCAATTTATTGTTGTAAATTTTGTAAAGAGAGTCAATCAATATTTTGTCTAGCGGTCGGTGATTAAAAACTTGCCACAAATTGCCTTCTAAATTCTTTGAGTCAATAAAATAGCTTAGGATTGTTTTGAATGTCAAAGATATGCGGTTATATGAAATATGGATTTTAGTCTTTTCACTTTGCATTTCTAAATTTAAATTTGTAAATAATGGCAACACAAATACCAAAAATTCCAAATACAATTTGTTTAAGGGGTCATCAAACCATTCAACTATCTGTACAGCAGAACTTACTTTATTAAAAGTTTCTTCAACCTTAAAAAACATCTTTAAAGCTTGAAAGTTTTTTAAAACACGTCTTACGCAGTCAATTATTTAAAGCCATCGTGTAGTACTTAGATATGTAAGCTTTTTAGGTTTAATATTCCACAACTCCTGAAAGGCTGTTAACTCAAACGTCCGCTTTGGGCTATCATGAATGTAATTGTATATATTTCTTAGTCCTTTTTCAACACTGTTTGGTAAAACTTCACATGCATGGGAAGCAACCAAATTAAAAGAGTGGCATATACATTTCAGACTAAAAAGCCTTGGTATTTCTTGATGAAATCGAGACTTAACAGAATTAAAATTTCCCGACATATTATTAGCGCCGTCTGCCTCAAAACCAATCATATTTTTTTTTGTACTACTACTTCGACTAAGGAGCTCTGATTCTTCATCGATGTTGAAACTTTGAGATGCCGCATACTAACAGCGTGCCTTTTTATTTCGGAAACACCCGCACTCCCATCAAAATTGCAAATCTTACAGTGGTAGAAAAATTTACCATTCTTACTTTTTTTCATAAAATTAAAAGTTGTTTCCCATGAAGAAGAATAAGTTTGCTTCCTATGTCCAGCTGATTTCTTTCTGTTGTTTTCATTAGAAGAATCAGAACTGTCAGCATCCTATAAAAAGCAATAACAAAATTATAATATTATAATTATATACCTACAAACTTATTTTATTCTTACCATTTTTCAGAAATATATTAAATATTTTACAAAAAGTGCACAATGGACAGACCTGTTGATATTTACTTTTTAACTATTTCAATCATTGTATAGGCGGCATTAGTAAGTGATGCCAACATTTTTTTATACATTTTTTGCAAAAACGTATAAAATGATTTTTATGATTTTTTAATGCGAAATATCTATATAATGTGTAGACACATTATTATTTTTTTTTTATTTCATATTTTATTTATTGTATCTTCACCAAATAATGTGAACTATCAATAATTTGTTCAAATCTTAAATTTAAATATTAATTTTTATTTACGTCCCACCACAGTTGGACGAAAAATTATTTTTAATTTATAGATCCTATCATCAGCGCAGGTCTGTTGGATTCCTTATTCTTAGTCGGATGTAGCCATTACTTTTCAATAATTTTCGTGCAAGTGGGTTTGGGTGAACTTCTAACTTTTTCAAATATGACTCCGCTATTTTCTAATATTTTTTCAATATTAGAAGCAGAGGCCGTGCGCCATAATTGAATTACATAGCACCATATGGGTTTCGTAAAGGTGGTCGTAGTCCTTAACAAGGAATCCTTGCGCTACTACGTGAGAGGCAAAGCAAGATTTACTATGGTTTCGATAGTATCAAGCTGCGCATCTACCGTGGTGACGACAAGCTCGACCCCGAAACTTCTGGTGTTAAACTGGAAGCTCCGCAGGATATGGACTGCAAAATTAAACTGGATGACCCCGCAAGCTCTGAGGACAAAATGGAGACCCAATCACACTCCAGTATGGTTGGGGACCTATTCTACGCTATGGGCGATGTGGAGGATGAAGATGTTCTTCTGGAATCAGACCCAGAAGACATCGACGTTACGGTCATATATGATCCAGACCATGGTGAAGGCGATCCAAGTGAACCTTCACCACTCTAAGGCAGCTTCGGCTGCCCTGCTCCTCCACATTGCTAGATATGGGGAGGACATTGCGTTGATCCAGGAGCCGTGGATACACAATGGCGAAATTCGTGGACTCAACGCCAAAAAGTACAAACTTTTGTACATAAGACGCACAGGTAAAATAAGATCTTGCATTTTGGTTAAGAACCATCTTAATATCTTCATTCTTCCTGATTACAGCGATGAAGATACAGTAGCTGCTGCTTGGGAGACAGGTGCAGGTAAGGTGTGGCTGCTCTCGAGCTATATGGCGCACGACCAGGTTGAACCACCACCGAATAACCTGGTATCTAACATGATGCGTGCCGCAAACCGGGCCAGAACTCCGGTAATTATCGGAGCTGATGCAAATGCTCACCACACAATCTGGGGTAGCTCAGATATAAACGAACGAGGTGAGTACATTCTAGACTTCATATTAGACTTCAATCTGGTAGTTGTCAATCGAGGTTCAGAACCTACTTTTGTGGTAGCAAATAGGCAAGAAGTTCTGGACATTACGCTTGTCAGTGCAAGCCATTCGCAACTCATAAGGAATTGGAAGGTTTCAGATGATTGCTCTCTGTCTGATCACAGGTATCTGACATTTTTATTAGAATTGGAAGTTGAGAAGGAAAAGCCTTTTCTAAATAGGAGGAAAACCAATTGGGATGATCACAGACGGATCCTTGATGGTTTACTTCCCTCACCCCCTCTTATAGGTGACACTAGGGACATTGAAAGCGCTGTGGAAAAGCTCACACTTTCTCTCAGTGAGGCCACAAGACGTACATGCACTCCCTCTGCTCGCAGAGGAAAGGTAAGACCTCCATGGTGGTCTTTAGACATAGCGAACACTAGGCGTAGTTGTCATAAACTATTCAACGAGGCGAAAAGATCAGGCAACTGGTCAATGTACAAGTCTATGTTGAACAAATTTAAGAATATGGTCAGGAGCGCGAAACGTAAGTCCTGGAGGAATTTCTGCAGCGGCGTCGAAAGTTCCTCTGAGACAAATCGTCTGCGCAAGATCTTATCGAAAACACCAACTGTTCAAGGTTATTGTCAGAAACAGGATGGTAGGTGGACTACTGATGGACGTGAGACACTAGAAGTACTCATGGACACTCATTTTCCGGGGAACTTGCCTCCAGATATTGCTAGTGCATCCCAACCGAACAATCGGACAACTCCGTCAATTATACTTGACGAACATTTGATAAAATGGGCCATACGGAGTTTTGACTCTTACAAGTCTCCGGGCCCAGATGGCATAATACCCGCTGATCTACAGAATAATATAGATCTAGTCACTCCTTGGCTGATAACTATCTATCATGCCTGTCTTGCATGGTCGTACATACCAAAACGGTTGACCGAATGCACTGTGAATTTCATTCCGAAAGGGGGGAAAGTGTCACACACCAAAGCAAAAGATTTCAGACCGATAAGTCTATCATCATTCTTGCTGAAAACCCTTGAAAGAATCATCGACATCCACATACGAGTGTCTTTGAAACAAGGATCAGTATCTCCCTCTCAACACGCCTACATGAAAGGCAAATCCGTTGAGACAGCACTTCACTCCTTAGTGGGATATATTGAGAAATCCCTTGAATTTGGTAATTTCTCGTTAGTGGCCTTTCTGGATATAGAAGGAGCCTTCAATAACGTACAATCTGCAACTATCGTTTCAGCTCTACAGGATCTTGGTTTAGACCAATCAACTGTAAGGTTCATCACAAACCTTCTACGATACAGGATCATTCGCTCCGAAAAGGGAACTGCAGTGATCACGAGAATGGCCACTAGGGGTACACCTCAGGGAGGCGTCTTATCACCACTTCTGTGGAATTTGGCCATAAATTGTCTGCTCAGGAAATTGGATCTCTTAGGTTATAAAACTGTCGCCTACGCGGATGACGTCGCGGTGGCAGTCTCTGGGATCCACTTGGACACGATATCACAACGCCTGGAACATGCACTCAGTATACTGAGTCGGTGGAGTACGGACAGTGGATTGAGTGTAAACCCAGGCAAAACTGAACTTGTACTGTTCACAAGGAGGTACAAGATTCCTCATTTCTCGCTTCCCCGATTAAATGGTGTTGAACTAACACTATCGGACAATGCAAAATACTTAGGAGTTATTCTGGATAGTAAACTATCCTGGAAACCCAATACCCTTTCAAGGACGTCAAAAGCCTTGACGGCTATGTATGTCTGTAAGAAGGCGATAGGTACGCAATGGGGTATTAGACCCCAGTTTGTCAACTGGCTATGTGATGCGGTCATTAAGCCGACACTATTTTATGGAGTTTCTGTCTGGTGGAAGGCATTAGACAGTGGCTCGACGTGTATGCTATTCGAGAGAGTGTTAAGGAGAATGGCAATCCTGATAACAGGAGCTTTAAGAACGACCGCAACAAAGTCGCTCTTTACTATATTGAACTTCTGCCTTTAGGCTAAAGTTCACGCCAGCATAATAGGTAGTATTCAGACTCTTCCGGAGAATATCGATTACTGCATTTCTAGGCCCTTCATAGCGAGGAATTTCGATTTCTCAATTCCGTGCGGTACGGAAGCAATGAACGGGCCCTTACATGACACAACGGGTCTCTCAGTCTATACGGACGGTTCTGTGAAGGTAGATCGAGTTGGCGTAGGTGTCTATATTCGGGAACTCGATATTAGGTTATCTTTCAGACTTCCGAACGAATGTAGCATTATTCAGGCTGAATTATCGGCCATCAAAAGGGCGGCTAACTGGCTTAGTTATAACAAGATATCTGACAGGGATATTTGTATATATATTGACAGTCAGGCAGCTATGAAATCCCTGACAGGTGTATACACAACATCTAACTTAGTCCAGGAATGCCGGCCATCCTTAAACAGGATGGCGAGACATTCAACAGTCGTACTCAAGTGGGTACGGGGACACGGGGATATTACTATTACGGGCAACTGTGTTGCCTGACGGAGACATAGATTTCCTATGTGGGATTCCGTTATCCAAATGCAAGCTACAAATTAGTAACTTCTACTATGAGCTCGCTCAGGCAAGATGGGACTGTGAACCCACATGCACTATGACCAGGACGATATGGCCCCGACTAAATCGGGGACGGACAATTCATCTTCTTGGCTTTACACGCTCACAATTGAGTGGTGTAGTGGCGGTCATAACTGGACACTGCACCTTTGGTAACCACGCTAGGAGACTTGGTTTGCCGTACCACGACTTCTGCAGAAGTTGTCAAAACGAGGAGGAGGATGAAACTATTTTTCATCTTCTTTGTCATTGTCCGGCATTAGGAGATCTACGCCTAAGGTTTCTGGGACATCATTCCCTAGAAAGTCTTTCTGAGCTCTCGAATATGAGGCTTGAGGGCATTAGTGCCTTTATAGGTAGAAGTAATTGGTTGAAAAGACCAGACACGGGGATCACTTTAGAGTGACCCAATGATCGCCGACTCATTGCCACGTAAATTCTTCAAGATCTCCTCCCTCTCTTTTTCTTCTTACATCTCCTTCTTAACATCTTCAATCTTCTTCTTCTCCCTTTTTCACTTATATCTGTCCCTCTTTCTTCTTCTTTCTTCTACTTTCAGGTAACACAAAAGGACCATTGCTGGACCCATGTGAGCTGGTCTTTCTCTCTTCCTCATTTCGTGGCTGCCTGGAAAACCTAACCTAACCTATATGGGTTTTATTATTGAGCTGTAGAGCAAAAGTTTGCAATCTAAACTCAATCTCGAGTTTTTATAAATTAGCCAGTAAATTTGTAGTAATTTTAACTTCATTTGAGTCAATTTCGTATCTATATGCTTTTTCCAGGTAAGACGTCGGTCTAGATGCAGACCTAGATATTAAACTTCAGTTTGTTGAGGTATTATATGATTATTTATTAGGATTGGAGGGCACGATTCTCTACGCAATGTGAATGTAAGATGTATACATTTTTGCTCGTTTACTTTTATTCTCCATTGTTTTAACCACCTTTCTATGTCGAGTATATGGTCTTGTAAAAGTACAGATGCTTCTTGGGGTTTTTCATGAATGGCTAGTATAGCTGTGTCATCAGCAAAAGTTGATATGTGGGTTCGACTGTTTGTAGGCATATCACAAGTATATAGCAAATATAGGAAGGACCCAGTACACTTCCTTGGGGTACGCCTGCTTCAATAGGTTGTGGTGAACTTATAAAGTCTCGCTCTTTAAGAACGAACTTTCGATGACTTAAATAACTTTCTAGAAGCTTGTGTGTGTTCACTGGTAATTATTGTTTTATTTTTATCGATAATCCTGCATGCCATACTTTGTCGAAGGCTTGCGAAACGTCGATGAAGATTGCAGAACAATATTTTTTTTCTTCAAATGTCTTGGATATGCTATCTACCAACCTGTGAGTTTGTTCTATGGTGTTATGTTTTTCTCGAAATCCGAATTGATGAGTTGGAATATAATCAAAATGATTCATCGGCTTTAACTTGTGCATTAACAGTTTTTCGAATAGCTTTGATATATGATTCTACTTTACTGTGATCTTTTCCCGGCTTAGGTATCATTGTAACTAAAGAAACCTTCCATTCTGGTGGATAATATCAAGGCGTAATATAGCATTAAAAATAAATAGGATTATTCTTAATGCAATTTGGGGTAGCTCGAGGAGCATCTTGTTACTAATTTTATAAATACCAGGTGATTTTTTGGAGTTTAAATCAACAATAGCCTTGACAATCTCTGAAATCTCAAAACGAAGTGGTTCAGCTGCAGTAATATGGGGTAAAGTAGGTGGTAACTCTATTATGTCGTTTGACTCATTTGGGGAAAATACATTCTTTAGATGACTAACAAACAGGTTTCCTTTTTCAGTATCGTTTCTCGCCCAGCCTCCACTAGAATTACGTAGAGGAGGTCTGCTCATAACAGGTCTTTTTAATTTTTTTGTAGTTCGCCATAGAGAGTAATTTGAGTACTGGGTGGCATCTAAGTTCTCCAGATATTTATTAATTGAGTCAGTTTTGCGTTTGTGAAGAAGCATACTGAGGCGTTTAAGACATTTTCTAAGCTCCGTTTTAAGTTGAGGGGATCTGTAGAGTTGCCACTGTCGACGAACTCTTCTTTTTTCAGCTAATAACTGTTCAATGTCTGCAGAATAGAGTCTATTGTATCTTATTTGTTGGGTTATTTGAGTGGCGTGTTCAACAGCAAGTTTTAAGTTTTTTTCAAAATTTTTGAGTGAGATATCGATATCTTCTGGTGTTCTTAGCGATATATTTCCTGTACTGTGTGTGCTAATATATTTTCTATATTTCAAACAATTTATTTTCGTGCTTGATACTATTTCTAGGGGGTTCAATAGAGAAACGAAGGTGGGTGAGTGATCCGAGGATAATTCTAATGAAGATTTAACATGCATTAGTTCCATTGGTAAATTTTTTGTAACTGCAAAATCAATGACATCGGGTATTTTGCTTGGGTCAGTATGTTGGTTCTCCGCTCGACAGCACATTCAAATTCAATTTAGAAATTGTATTAAACAAAGCGCGACCTTTCGGGGTTACAAGTATTGATCTCCAGTGAGTATGCTTAGCATTATAATCGCCAGCTTCCAGGAATCGGGATCCTAGTGATTCGTAAAAATGTTCATATTTGTTTTCAGTAATCGAAAACCTTGGAGGTGAATATATCGACGAAATTAATAGGTTTCTGTAGCAATCATCCAAACAAATTGTCGTAGCTTGAAGATAATCTTCACAAATATCACACATTGAATGGTGTTTGATAGGGGTTTTAATTAAAATTCCAGAGTCTCCACATGCTCTATCTCTTGGATCATTTGTGCCATAAAAAACATATCCATTTATCTTAAATAAACTTCTAGACGTCAAATGGGTTTCCAAAACTAACATTATATCAACTTTATGACTTTTTAGAAAATACCCGAGTTCGTTTTTATGTTGGCGAATGCCGTTAGCGTTCCAAAAACATATTCTTAGGCAGTTCATGATCTGTTAAGCACAGCCTGCAATAACATTGATTGCATCTTAAGCATTTCTTGCATAATGTTACTCATTGAGTTTGTAAAGTTATTTACCGATTGCACAAGAGTTTCTATTGTAGATTCTAGCCTGGTAAAATTGAAAATTGGCGTTTGCTCTCTTACCTCTGGGTTCATATTTTGGTTTTGTGGTTGACGGACTTGCGTCTGAGTTTGGTTGTGTCTTAGTATATGTTTCTTTGTTGTCATATGTCTGTTGCAACGGGGGGTAGTTAAAATTGATGTTATTTAATGGCTGAGCGGGGAAAATCTTCGGTTTCTGGCTTTGTGATTTTTTAACAATTGAGTAGACAGGACAACCCCTGTAGTTCGCGGTGTAGTTACCTCCGCAATTGCTGCATTTTTTATTTTAGGATCATCCTTGGATTTGTTACATTGGGATGTGTTATGCAACTCTTCACAAATAACACATACGGGTGGCAATTTGCAATATGCCTCGGTGTGTCCATATTAGACAATGTTTTGCAATGAAGTTTGTTCCTTTCTTTTGTTTTTATAATGTTTTGAATTGAAAATACTCTTTCGACATTAGCCGATGAATGAGGTATAGATAAAATTCCAGTCATAATTCTAGAAATGTCAGAAAATATTAATTCTAACCTTTTAACGATGAATTCATTAAATTTATTTTGATTTTCTTGCGAAAACAATAAAGCAAGTTGTTTTATTTTAGGTTTTTCTTTACTCACTTACACACTACAGTTTGTGTCGGCAAGAAACCTACCAATTGTAGTAAGGAAATGTAAGAAAAGATAAAATCACTGTTTATTGTTGGTGTTTTGTTTAAGCTTTGATATTTTTACAAATAAAGCTTGAGTGTCTGTAATTCTCAATCACTTTATGGTTTTATTTGTATAATATCTTTAGTATTTCTAAAGGCTTTTAGGAAAAGGTTTCCTGATGATCTGGCCTAAGCAACCAGTGAAATGCGCATAGGAACTAGCTTATCCCCCAACAATAAATTTCAGTGAATTTAGTAATAAAATTGGGAATTTAGCATAAAAACAATTTTACTAAAATATTAATTCATTTAATTCGTTTTTTAGTCGCGATACCTTTACCAAAAATTACATACATATTGTTACGAAATTGTACTTGAATTCAGATATAGCGATTTTAAGGGCTGATTTAAAAGTAGTATAATGCTTTTAAATAACATTGCTGTAATAGCAAACTGTAACATATCTGTGGGCATTATTAAATAAAGGCTTTCAGTTGACCATTGATCGTAAGTTGGCAACGCTGTTTGAATTCGAATATTCAGTTAAATAACATTCTAGAGTGCAGATGGCAGTGTTATAAATAGTGGCAGAGGTTGCAGTCGTTAGTGAGTTTATCAGAGACGCTTTTCGAATAAACATCAACTTAGTGCCTTAAAGTGTGTTGTGTTTTTCAAGTAAATTCGTGTACATTATAAATTGTGTCTGTATTTCTGAGAATTTATAAACGTGTATAAAAAACATTGAGTGGCTATTTAATTCTGTGGTTGTTGTACATTTTGAATAAATAAAGAGTTGTTAAAATTTTTAAACTACTAAACGGCTTTTATTTGCAATCAAAAGTATCCGGTTTATTTAAAGGAAATAAACCAGCGTTTTGAAAAGGTTAAAACGTATCAATTGGTGTCAGAAGTGGGATTGCAAATTAATAAGCATGAAGTTTGAGGAACTGAAAGTTGAACAACTCAAGAAGGAATTGAGTAAGTTGGAGCTACCAACAGCAGGTAATAAGGCAGAATTGCAGAAGAGGCTGATAGACGAATTCAAGAGGCGTGATATTGACATCGGTGCTTACGAATTCGAGTATAAGGAAGAAATGGAAGTTTCTACACGTTCAACAACAAGCAGCATGGATTTAAGCACAATGTTCGCGGCTATGATGGAAAAAATGGAAACAGCCAACAAGAACATGGAAGCGAAATTGAACGAAAATTCTAGAAACATCTTAGAAAAGCTACAGACGAGAAACTTCAAGAACTTTGTGTGGTTATAAACAGCAGAGTAGATAACCTTGAAATGCAAGTATCCAAATTTGACAAAAAGGTGTCCGAATTAGAGAACGGCCTAGAAAAACAATCCCAAAAAGTTGATCTTCAATGCCAAGACGGACCGGTGCGAATTCTTTCAGAAACATCGAGTAGAATAAAGGCTCCTAGTTTTGATGGCAGCACACCATTTAATGTTTTCAAGTTCCAATTTGATACAGTTGCCAAGAAAAATGTATGGAGTAATGAAGAAAGTGCTATAGAATTGATTTTGGCCTTGAAAGGAAACGCAGCAATAGTTCTTGAAAGCGTACCAGTAAGTAACAGAAATAGCTATGATGACATAATGGATGCTCTACAACGTAAGTCTGGTGGAGAACACATGAAAGAAATATACCGAATGGAATTCCGTGGTAGAGTACAAAAACCTAATGAGACACTACAAGACTTTGCGGCAGAAATCGAACGTTTGATGCAGCTTACATATCCAGACGAAAACCATCCGTTATTGGACCATTTCAAGTTTGAATCATTTGTGAATGGGCTTCGTGACCCTGATGTAAAACATGCGGTTTATGCCACACGGAAGTCAACATTTGCGGAAACCGTTTCATACGCGTTGGCACAAGAAACAGCAAAATTAATGTCTAAGCCGCAAATATGCAAGATACGGAATATCGAGGTTATAGCTGAAAATGAGAGAAATATAGTCAGTGAAATAAAAGAGGCAGTTTTAGAGGCTTTAAATGAGAAGCAAGGTAAAGCTAAAATCAAATGCTATAACTGCGGAAAAACTGGTAATTTTCAGCGAAACTGCAAAGCATCGAGAAAACGAGCCAGATCTGTTTCGCCACCAAGAAAAGAGCAGCAGGCGAATCGTGGTTCATCACAAGAGTCACCTTTAAACTAAAACGAGCTAGCGCTATGGGGCAAGAACTAGCTCCCACATCTGAGGGCCCCACAATCGACGATATTGTGGACGAAGTAATCATTTGTGATGATTTAATGATTAGTCATGGCATTACTTTGGATATGGGACAAAAGGTTATGATTTGGCGAAATGTGGAAATACCCCTTGACGTCGGATATGAAAATAGGACTCAAGTAAGAAAGCTAGTTACCGTCGAGCATCTGAGACTACCACCACAGTCAGAAATTTTAGTATGGGCCTGTATGGAGGGAGATTGTGAGGACGACAGTTTGTGGGTGGTAGAACCAGCAGAAATAAAAAGTGATCTTATAACAGCAAAAGCCCTCGTTAAACCCTGCAACAACAAAATAGTTCCTGTAAGAGTGCTTAACCTGTCCAGCTCTGAAAAAGTCGTTAAGCCAAATTCCGAAATAGGCCTTTGCACGTACTACCGACGATTTGTACCGAATTTTGCCAGTGTTGCTGCAAGCCTACATGAGCTAACGCAGAAGTCGCGAACGTTCCTGTGGAGTGAATCTCAAGAACAGGCATTCCCTCAGTTAAAGGAATTGTTGTGTACAGCACCAATTTTGGCATATCCCATCCCAGGGCGAAGTTTATGCTAGACAGCGATGCGAGTGGATACGGAATAGGCGGTGTGCTTTCGCAGGTGATCAACGGGACGGAAAAGGTCATAGGCTACTACAGCCGAATACTTTCCAAGCCTGAGAGAAATTACTGCGTAACGCGACGTGAACTCTTGGCAGTATTAGAGTGTGTGAAGCATTTCCACAAGTATTTGTATGGTCAGCACTTCCAACTGAGAACCGATCATTCTGCCCTCAGGTGGTTGTTGCAATTTAAACAACCTGAAGGGCAACTGGCTCGTTGGATTGAGCGGCTTCAGAGCTATGACTTTAGCATCGAGCACCGGAAGGGTTTGAAAGGGTTTGAAATGTGCGATTAATACGGAATAAGAAAAACCAGATCAACGCCACTGCATCCTCAATCTGATGGCATGGTCGAATGATTCTATCGCACCCTGGAGGAATATTTAAGAAAAGTGGTCAGTGCACACCAGAAGGACTGGGATAAACACATACCAAAATTTCTATTGGCATACAGGTCAGCTGTTCATGACTCGACCTCTCGAACACCTGCAAAAATTGTCTTCGGGACAGAACTCAAGTTGCCTGGTGATTTAGAATTCGGTATTAAGCTCTCATCAAATAATGAAAACACTTCCCAAGAGCAAGATGCCCTTAACGAACTTCACGAATTCGTACGCAGACGAATAAAAATGACCAGCGACAAAATGAAAGCCAGATACGATCGAGCAGCGAATTCTGAGGGATTTAATGAAGGCCAACTTGTACTGCTGTATAACCCACAACGCAAGAAAGGACTGTCTCCCAAACTACAAACCCATTGGGATGGACCATACAAGGTGATTAAGAAATTAAACGATGTTGTACAGAATACAGAAAGAAAAGAGCCCGAGATCTAAAATGAAGGTCGTACATCTAGAACGACTAGCCGCCTATGGGAGAAGTGAATCTATGCCTATTCGGGACGAACAGGCCTAAGCGGGGGGCAGTGTTACGAAATTGTACTTGACTTCAGATATAGCGATTTTAAAAGTAGCATAATGCTTTCAAATAACAGTGCTGTAATAGCAAACTGTAACATATCTGTGGGCATCATTAAATGAAAGCTTTCAGTTGACCACTGATCGTAAGTTGGCAACGCTGTTTGAATTCGAATATTCAGTTAAAGAACATTGTAGAAAGTACACCACAGATGGCGTATGATCTAGAATATTCGAACTTTGACAGTTAAAGAGCAATCTAGAGTGCAGATGGCAGTGTTATAAATAGTGGCAGAGGTAGCAGTCGTTAGTCAACTAAGTGCCTTAAAGTGTGCTGTATTTTTCAAGTGAATTCGTATCATATATGTCGGTATCAATATGATTTGTGCGTATCAAATGAGTCTCGGGAGTACCACGGTACTTTTGAACATCAAATAGTATCAAAAAAAGTACGATGATATCAATTTTGCCAACCCTGGTGTATACCAGAGATGCGCAAAAATAAATCTCTCACCAATACACTTACTCTCGCCAACACATTCAATTCTTTATTTTATTCAGTGCACCTATAGGTGCGAATTGAGGTTTTGTTAACTTTTTTGTTGAAATACATATTTTTTGTTCCAATTAATAAAATGACTTTTAATTTTTTATATAATCACCTATTATTGCCTGTATAATTTCAAAATATTTAAAAAAAAAAAAAATATGTTGTACGATTTTGAGTGACACTCACTGTATTTCTCTCTTTGCTGTTTACCGTCCCCCATCCCTTCATGTAAGTACATTCATAGCAGAGCTTGATAATGTATTGCATAAAATAAATAAACAACAACATGCTATAGTAGTGGGTGATATTAACATTGATATTTTAAGCAAAAATCTAAGCGCGACTCATTATCTAGATATGTTATCATCCAATGGCTTACAATGCACGATTAACGAATGTACAAGAGAAGACATAAATAGAAACTCACGAACATGCATTTACACACACCAATAACTACGTATGTTATCAAAACAAACATCTCTGACCATTACACTCTCTTATGTTGTCTCAGTGAAAACGATGCTGTAAATCAGAGGTTCGCAAAAATAAATCCTCTCACCAATACACTTACTCTCACCAACACATTCAATTCTTTATTTTATTCAGTGCACCTACAAACACACAAATACAAAAACTGAAAAAATAAAGAAAAAGTCATACACCAGTGCTCATGCGTATTCCTAGTTGTCTCGTTGAGTGGACAACGACTACTAATATGTAAGAGCATAAGAATACGTGTGATTTGATTTTCCACAATTGTGGTATGGGCTGCGCATGTCTGATGTAGACGCACGATTGGCAACTCCTATACACAGTGCATTTTGGCCGTTACTAAATTTACACAGACTACTCACATGCATAGAAAACACAATTCAGTCTCATCCCTGCCAACAATTACTATCCAAAGAGTGTCCCAAACGTATCATCTTGAAGTTGAAATTCATCGAATATGATGTCGCTTTCTTATCGTTATAGTGTCTCAGTGCGGGAAAAAACGTTCCACTTTTCTAATACCTACCAATTGTATCCATTTAGTGCATTTTAATAGCATCACAATTAGTTACTCCCCTGCCATTAATTACTATCCAAAAAGTGTCCCAAACGTATCATCATTAAAGTGTCTCCGTGCGGGAAAAAACGTTCCACGCATATGACACACACAAGTTTATACATTTTAGTGTATTATTATTATATCTAAATTTATATCTAAAAAGTGTACGGAGAGTAAAGATAATGTTTCCAATTCTGCTTCTTGCATTAAAATCAGAATAAGAATTGCATTCCAGTTATGAAAACACTATGCATATACTTATTTACATTAAATATAAATAAAATAATGATATAACTTAACATGACTTTAATTAGAATATAAAAAATTATATAAAATAAGTTTCACTAATTAATTCCAATTTCGTATTTACATTGTTTAAAAAATTCACTAGTTATTGTACTAACTCTACACTTTTGTAAAAAAAAACTTTATTTATTTGAAACTTTATTTACACTTTTAACATACACTTCAATTAGAAATTTAATTTAAATTTATCACTTATTATTTAATTAAACTTATAAATTATATTTAGTTAAAAACACACACTTTATTTAACACAACCGATGATTTTAAAATTCATAAATATACTGAGTATTGTCATGTTCTTCTTCTTTATTTTAAAATGTAAACAGTAAAAAGTCGATACTAATGTAATTTGTTATTGTAAAATTTGTTACTAACCAAAAATGATATTCTTTTGTATACTAAAATGGATCGTTTTTGTATGATAATGTACTTTTTAATATTGTCTATTAAGTTAAATTTTAGGGATCTTTGATTATAATTAAAATGTACTTTAAGATGAGCATAATTCGATAGTAATGTAATTTGTTGTTGTAAAATGTTTTTTATATGCTGACTAACATTTTTGCGACACAAAAGAGACACATTTTAGTATACATATCGAAAATATAACATCCAATTGCTGGCAGGGATATGAGCTGTCACAGAAGAAGGTTGTGTTGCCGCTCGTTTCTTGCTTTTGTTTATGAATAAATGTTAATGCAGAGGTGGATAATTCATATTATTGTTGTACCTTTTTTAGCATCTACACTACATATTAATTAGAATTATAAACTATTCTTAATGTTTTTTCTCTCACCTTTAGATTCTTAAATGAATTTTTAGAAGTTTCTTGTAAATTATTATTTTTTCCTACACAATAATTGCTAGACAAATAGGTTAATTAACATGTATATTCTTAAAAAAATTACAAATCAATTTTAACATTTATTTTCCACATAGATAAATAAATATGAGCAAAGAAACCAAAAAAATATTTACTACATTTGAACTAACACAGTATTATTTTTGTTCTAGAATAGTATTAGGGTCCTATAGCTGAAACAAAAAGTCGACTTTTCGACTTTTTCCGTTCGACTTTTGGTAGTTTATGAAAAGTCGACTTTTCGATCTTTCGACTTTTTTCGACTATTTTCTACTTTCCGACTGTTTGATGCATTAAACACATTCAAGCAGGCTACCAACTTCAATCTGTCAAAAATAAAATGCAAACGTTTATATGGAGGCGATTATTTTAACGACTGCACAGCTACACGGCCACACGACTACTCATGCCGATGTAGTCGAATTAAGCTAATTTTTGTCAACTACAAAACAGAAATAGTGTTGCTAATATAATAACAAAATGTAAATCAAATTAGTGCTTAAAAAAATATATTTTTTTACTTAATTAAGAGAAGTTTCTGATAACCATATTGAAATAAATTAACAACAGGTACATAATTAATTATAACCATATATATATTTTTACTCAAAATTATTGTTTCAATCTTAATTACTTTGGAATTTTGTACGGTTATTTTTTATTAAAGTGGCACCACTGCATTATAAATCAGCTGTTTACTTTGTAGCTGTCGTCTTTAAAATAATTCAGTAGCTGCCACACGACTACAACTGTAACCAGCAGAATTTGTGTTCCAGTAGTCGTGTAGCCTGTTGTCTTGAATGTGTTTAATGCATGACAGTTAGCAAATAATTTTACAAAAACAAAAACCATGTTGTTTTTGGTAAAGTTGTATTTGTTGTAGAATTGGGTATACCTGTAAGTAAATTTGCCTTGGTGAAGATGAGAGTACAACTATTTCTCATTTCTTACACTTATCCAAGTGCAAAATGCAGTAGCAAGGCGAATTTATATACCAGGTGGTGTTGATTCTACAACATTTTAAAAAACCACATGCAATTTGTTTTTGTTTATGTGGTTTCAGCTGTCAAAGTTTAACTGTTGTTTTTGTTACTTTTACGTTTGTTGTAGCATTCGCCGCAACAAACACAAGTTAATTTGACAGCTCAAACCTCTAAACAACATTAATCAGCTGTGCTATCAACACCACCTGGTATATAAATTCGCCTTGTGCAGTAGTATATGTCTGCCGATCGCGGTTATATAGCAGAGTTGTCCAGTGTTGTCGTTTTGGTTATTTATAACCAAAATTGGTTATTTTTTTCCTGATGTGTAGATGTGCATTTATTTTTCATTTTGGTTACTTTTTTCAAAACATTTTGTTATAGAAAGATTTTTCAATATTTAATGGTGGTGTACTCTCAAAAAAATGTTTCGACATCGGTTTGTGTTAATCCTTGCTGTAGGTGTATAATTTTACATGAGAGTTTTCATAAACAAATTATATCTATCGTGATTGGCAATTGAAGCCAAAACATAAATAGTAATTGTTTTAAATGATATTTGTGTGATTTAGGGATGTAAATGAGTTCCCAATATTGGTTTAATTACACCAGCGGAATAAACCTTTTTGTGCCGGAAATTTCAATTACATTTTGTACGAGTTGATGAACTCTCAGTACTACGTTAAACTTGTTTTTTTTTCAGTCAGCTCGAGTTTTTTTTCTAAATTTTGGGTAATACAGCATAGAAAATGATTTTTTTTACCATTAAACTCATCTACGTAACCATATGATTCTTTTGAGTATAATCGTTCTGGTGGATGTTTCTTTTAGCTTTATTGAGGATAAATAAAATGTATTCCGAAAATTCTGTTTATTTTTATACCCTACACCACCATAGTCTAACACCCACCTTAAAGTATACCGATCGACTTAGAATTACTTTCTGAGTCTATTAAACGATGTACGTCCGTCCGTCTGGCTGGTCTGCTGGCTGGCTGTCCATGTGCGCAGAGTACAGGTCGCAATTTTGAAGATATTTCGATACATATTATTGGTACTTGGCCCAAGCCTATTGAAACTGGTTGAAATCGGTCCATTATTTCACCTAGCCCCCATACAAATGTCCTTCCGAAATTGGACTTTAGCGGTCATAAATGTTTAATTTATGTATGTATCTCCACAAATTCCGTTCCAAATAAGTCATTCATGTCACCAAATTTTGCTATGAGTGCTATGATGGGAGCTATGACTAATTATGGACCGATCGCCATGAAATTATATCATGTTATTTATGTCTATATGAAAGTTATTCGTGTTTAATTTTATGTGTATACCAACATTTTTAAGTGATTTATGCTCGTTAAAATGATTGGGAAATGGGCCTTATATGGGAGCTATGACTAATTATGAACCGATCGTCATGAAATTTGGTTGTGTTATTTATGTCTATATGAAAGTTATTTGACTTGAATTTTATGTATATACCAACACTTTTAAGAGTTATACCCGTTAAAGAAATTTTCGGAAATGGGCCTTATATGGGAGCTATGAGCAATTATGGACCGATCACCATGAAATTAGGTCGTGTGATTCGTGTCTATATTGAAGTTATTTATGTTGAATTTTATGTGTATACCAACATTTTTAGTTGATTTATGCACGTTAAAGTGATTTTCGGATGCGGGTCTTATATGGGAGCTATGACTAATTATGTGACTAAATAAAATTTGGTGACATGAATTTCGTATATATAAAACTTATTTGGAGCAAAATTTGTGTAGATACCTATATAAATTAAACATACATACGCATTATACCCTCCCCACTATGGTGGTGTAGTGTATAAATAGTAATACATCCGCTTAGCTGTTCATTCGTCGCTTTCTCAGTGACTACTAAATCAAAGAGAATAAGAATATGTGTGTGGTTAGCTTCAGTGTTGCCACTGAACAAATTTTATTCCTACCTAATTTTTGTCAAAAAACTACCAAAATCGTTTTAAACCTACCATTTTTTTAAAATCATATGTATATGTATATATATATATATATTTTTAGAGAAAAGTATGACTTTTTTTATTAAAAAAGTATTTACATATAATTGTACATGATTAATAAGCAACAAAACATAACAATATAACAAAAAAGGTATATAAAAATTCATTTCTAATAATATTCTTAAACTGAAAAAAATACATGTCAGTTTCTATACGCCACGCAAGTATTTTCAGTAAAAATTTAACATTAATTTTGTTGTTGTATTTAATTTTTATAAAAATCTCTATTTCCTGACCAGCCATATCGGGGATCATTATTTTTTACAAGTTTCTTACAAAGCATAATGCTATTGATTGTACTAGCTTCTAATTTGTTTCTTAATTTAGTTTTTATTAAAGAAAGCATCTGCAGAACTATGTGGCAACGAAAGTAAGTTGAAAACAAAGTTAGCCAAATTACCATAAGTTCTCTCATTTAAACCATTTTTCATTGAATTTATTTATTTAGCTTCAGTGTTGCCACTGAACAAATTTTATTCCTACCTAATTTTTGTCAAAAAACTACCAAAATCGTTTTAAACCTACCATTTTTTTAAAATCATATGTATATGTATATATATATATATATTTTTAGAGAAAAGTATGACTTTTTTTATTAAAAAAGTATTTACATATAATTGTACATGATTAATAAGCAACAAAACATAACAATATAACAAAAAAGGTATATAAAAATTCATTTCTAATAATATTCTTAAACTGAAAAAAATACATGTCAGTTTCTATACGCCACGCAAGTATTTTCAGTAAAAATTTAACATTAATTTTGTTGTTGTATTTAATTTTTATAAAAATCTCTATTTCCTGACCAGCCATATCGGGGATCATTATTTTTTACAAGTTTCTTACAAAGCATAATGCTATTGATTGTACTAGCTTCTAATTTGTTTCTTAATTTAGTTTTTATTAAAGAAAGCATCTGCAGAACTATGTGGCAACGAAAGTAAGTTGAAAACAAAGTTAGCCAAATTACCATAAGTTCTCTCATTTAAACCATTTTTCATTGAATTTATTTGATCCCAAAATAAATCTATATTTAAATCAGATGAAAGTTTTATGTCCGATAATCTTAACAAGTTCCACTGAGAGATAATAATATCAGGATCACAATCTATAAGATTAGAAAATTTTAAAACAAGGGACAATATTGGAAAATCTTCTTTAGAGAGTACTTTCGATGGAGTAATTATTTGTAAAAGTTTGATATATTCACGTTTAAAGTCAAATTATTTGGTTTAATAATTTGATATAAAATTTTAATATATTAGCTCTGTTCAATAACTAAAAGTTGTTACTAGTTAGTAACAATTATTACTGGAAAAGCGTTCATTAACTCAAAAAACAAGTAGAGAAAAAATCAAGAGCGTATAAATTTTAGAGAGTGTTCTCTCGTTGCAAACTATTACAAGTTCTATTTGGAACTCGTAATAGTTAGCAGCTTATACTTCAAATTTTTGTATTGTTGTTTATTTATTTACAATTTTATTTTTGTGATGAAAAAATGTCAAAAAAAAGAATTATCAATAAAATTGAAGAAAATGTGAGTATTTATACATTTTAAAAGGAATAAAATAAGAAAATTGTGTGTATAAAACAATTGTTAGTGGAAAAGCGTTCATTTACTTTTTACTATTATTGAGAATTTAAAAGAGTAATTTTGTAAATTTTGATTTTATTCTCTCGTTGCAAGTATTTACTGGGAAAGTAAATGAACAGACCTATTATGTTTAACTTCAAATATTTCATTCGAGCTAAGATTGTTTTCAATATACATTTCTGCTTTTATGCCTATAAAAAATGTTTGAACTTCAATATGATTATTTTTATTTTTGTACTAAAAGTTTGTGTTTTGGTTTTAGTGTGTTCATTTAATTGCGTGTTTTATTTAACTTGCTAAACTTTTTTAAATAAATACTTTTTGATCCAACCTACCAAAAATCAATTTAAACTACCATCCTACCAAATGAAAAAATCCTACCAAATTTGGTAGGAAAAGCCCAAAACGGCAACGCTGGTTAGCTTGCACTTCTCCGTTATAGAGCAGTGATCAGTGTTGCCACAACCTCAAAATTTTTGTAACCAAGTTTGTTTAAAAAAATAACCAAAAAAAATTTATTGCAAACGTCATGTTTTTATACTTCAAGATAAATTTTATGTCAAGATTTCACCATTTACAATATTATGAAAATTAGTTCTTAATCATAAAATATTCAGAAAAATCTACCAGAATAATTTGTAATTAAATATATTTTTTTTTTATTTTTCTATTTTACACAATTATTATTACTGAATGTAAATCTTTTATTTTTTTAAAAATGTACTTCATGAAATATCTGACTTGAACAGCTTGCGTTTGTTGATGCCTGAGGTAATGTCGGGTTAAGGAGAAGAAAATTTTACATGATATTTTGTTGTTGGGCAAGAGATTTGCGCAACTAAATTGCCTAGTGTGAAAGGCGTCATAGCTTTTCAAATATTACACTTTTTCTGTGATTTTGCTGAACATTTTTCATTTTAAAAATATCTGCATGCAGCCTGTGGCATATGATATTGGTAATTTTCAAGAATGATAAACTAAAGATTACGCCATCACGCGCACATAATTAAAACTTTCTGCGCATTTAGAACTCACGGAAACTGTGTTCCTATTGGTTAATAGTCAAGTAATTGTAATTCTAAAGTTGCCAACTCTGACATAATACATAAAATGTTTCGCCAGAAATTGTAATTTTCACATATGGAACAGACTTGGCAACCCTTAAAATGGAATATATACGTCATCTAATGGGAAATCGTGCGCAAGGCGTAATCTTTAGTTTATTATTCTAAACAAATAGCTAAGGTTGAAGCTAGCTAACTAAATATTATATTTAAACTTTCTTGTTCACATATTTTTAATCTTATTCAATTTAAAGAATCGATCAGAGGAACAAAATTGACAAATTATTTTGGTGCAGCGAAAAATATAATTGAAAACACATATGTGGGACATTTATTTTTAAAACTTTCTTTATTTTTTTGGGCAGCTCTCGCGGTTTTAATTTGTTTGGTTATTCTATATGTTTCTTCTTATTGGTTAAATATTGCATAAATTGCATAAAATGTATAAATAAATCTGATACAAAAAAATAGTAGTGTAATACTCTACCTTTGATAAACATTTTAAGATATTTTCACCAGAAACGCTGCGTATCACGTAAATACAAAAATCAAATTTATATTGCTGTAGTTAGATTTAAATCTGTATTAAGAAATAAGATCTAATTACCTAAAAAAATTAATTTATAAAAAAAATATTTTTTTGGGATGTAAAATTTCGGTGTTTATCTAAATATTTCACTACATTTTTAAATAATTTTTCATTTTAATTGAAAACTATGTTCACTTTAATGTACAGTATTAAATTTTATTTAGAATTTTCGGAATACAACATTTTATTGAGGATAAAGCTAAAATAATCAAATTTCAATATTCTTGAAATATCAGACAAATATTCCAAAACATCTACCAGAATTACTATACTCAAAAGAAACATGTTTATGTAGACCAGTATCATGGTAAAAAAATTTCATATTCTAAGTTGTAGTACCCAAAATTTAGAGGAAAAAGACCAAAAAATCGAATATATAATGTGAATATAAAAACGGCGATATTTCGAAAACGCGTGCAGACTGGAAAAACAAGTTTAACATAGTCACCCCTATCGGCAATAACATGTGAAATTTTGTTCCCATGAAATATTCATTTCCCTCGAAGGGAAAATTGCTATCGGGAACATCATGATGAACTTTACATTCACAATAGTTGATTTTGTTCGTAACAGCTGTTTATTGTTTACAAAATTCCATCTAAAAATTTCACAACAAGGGGAATTTTTTTCACATGAACAAAGTTGATGAACGAAAAAAGGAAAAGGGAACATATTTCATGTGAAATGTTGATTCGCGATAGGGTTGAGTATTGAGGGTTCATCAACTCTTACAAAACGAAATTGAAATTTTCGGCACCAAAATGTCAGTTCCGCTGTGTAATTAAACCAATATTGGAAAGTCATTTACATTCTTAAATCACAAAAATCGTAAATATCTTTTAAAAAAATTATTCTTTCTCAAATCTTTTGATATAATTTCAAAAAGCTTGAATTGCCAATCACGATAGATATAATTTGTTTATGAAAAATCTCACGTAAAATTATACACCTACAACAGGTATTAACACATTTTTAGTCTTAGACTAAATATACGATCTCGTTAGGATCGTATATTGAAAAATCTGTCTATAACAAAATGTTTTGAAAAAAGTAACCAAAATGAAAAATAAATACACATCTACACAAAATGTAAATCAAATGAGTGCTTAAAAAAAATATATTTTTTTTACTTAATTAAGAGAAGTTTTTGATAACCATATTGATGTAAATTAATAACAGGTACATAATTAATTATAACCATATACATATATAGTTTTATTAAGTTATTTATCTTTAATAAAATAAAATGTATTTTAGGTTTTATGTTATTAGACATATTTTACTTTATTAATTTGCAATATTTTAGTTCACGATATTGATTTTTTATATAAATAGGCCACAAGTTTTTTTGTTTTACACTTTTAAGTATGTTATTGTCCACCATTATTCATGAAACATAATTATAATTATTATTGCAATTTTTTACTGCACACCACATTTTAATTAATTTTTTTATTTATTTTTCACTGTTTGTTTTGAAATTTCATATAAAAAGTAAGTATTTTACATTCAAAACATAAGAAAAGGGGCACTGTTGACGTCACGAAAAAAGAGTACACTAAAATAACGGAATTGTCGATGGCGCAATCTTGTTTATTTCATTCATGCTCTAGAAGACCTAGCATTCTTTCCCGCTGGACAGTGGCCTGTTATACCAAAATTTAAGGGGATCGGAGGGGGGCGTGCCTCTTCTAATATAAAGTAAATATTTATTATCGAATATCTGGAGAACTATAATACAATAATTTTGACTTACCTGCACAACCAACTTTGCACGATATTTTGTGCAGGTAAGTTAAAAATGCAGTTAACCTTAATGCACTTACCTGCTCATTGATGCGGGTAAGTGCATTTACAGTTTACTGCCCAAAAAAGCAGCTAACGACAAATAATTTATGTGGAGCTTTGTGATTTTTCCGACTAACAATAACGACAAATTGCTATTTTAGCTACTTTTAAAATTATTAAGAAGTTTACAACATATCTTTTTATTCAAAATCCTATTTTTCTTATTTTGTTTTGATTTAATTTTGTATTAGGCCGCTAAATGAAATTTTTTCATGAAAACCAGCTATAGATTCCAAAAGTATTATTTATGCACTTATCTTAAATGTACAGGTATGAACAATGCACTTAAATTAACTAATTTATATGGAGTTTGGTAAATAAATATACAAAACACAAGTTTTGTGCACTTATATGCAAAATGCTCTTAAGTGAAAGGCAGATAAGTCAAAACTACTGTAGTAAGATTCTCAAAACTTTGCGTGAGTTATTTTGTTGACACTGCACGTAGTTGAGAACAACAACTAAACGTTGTTCGGAACAAGGTATAGGTTCCCTGCCATTCAAAGAATATTCTGGGAATTACTGTAAACAGAGTTTTCATACCGGTGCACAGTGTCAGATTTTGTCATTTTAGGGGGACTAAACTCTGTATTTTGAAAACTATTAAAGGTTTACGCCCTTTACTATAATATTGTTCTATGAAAAACGTGTTAAAATAAAATTCTTAATAAATGCGAAATTAACCCTATGCTCTCTTTTGTTATGTCTTTTTTCTGACTTTCTGGTTGAATTTTCCGTTTTGATGTATTCAGGGACTTATAGTACAATTTCACGTATAATGTTTTTGCAGAACAGTTTAACCCCTTAAATCCCTGTTTTAATGGTGGTTTTATATTCAAGGCTTAATTTTGATTGGTCACTGATTAACCAATGAAAGCTAGAGGCTTTTAACTTCATGTGAAGTCTCTTGGTTTCTATGTGTCGGCGCCAAGTAAGCCGTCTATCTAGATGAATACCAAGGTAGGTGACATAATCAGACTGCGGTATATTAACGTTGTTGAGTGTGACAGGTGGGCAATTTCCTCTCCTTAGAGCGAACGTAACATGTTTACTTTTCAGCTAATTTACCTTTATTCGCCAGTTTTTCAACCATGACTCCACACGTACGAGATAATTTTGTAGTTGACTAGATGCCATGAGTGGGTTTACGTGTGTGCTAATAATGGCGGTATCATCAGCAAATGTTGAAATTGTTAGTTTATCGCACGTAGGCAGGTCGGAGGTGTAAATCAAATATAGTGTAGGTCCTAGTACACTTCCCTGTGGAACGCCAGCTCTAATCTTGTATTCTCTCGTCACATAATCATTGCACTTAACTCTATTCTATTCTATTCGATAAATAAGACTGCAGCAATTTATGAGTACATAGTGGTAGTAAACATTTGATTTTATGTACTAGACCCTTTATGCCATACCCTGTCAAAAGCCTGAGCAACGTCTAAAAAGACGACAGAACAATATTTCTTTAATTCAAAAGATTTTCTAATCTCTCCAGTTAAACGATTGACCTGTTCAATGGTGCCATGATGTTCACGGAAACCAAATTGGTGTACTGGGATAATGTTTCTATCATTCAAAAAAGGTATTATCTTTTCCTGGAAAATTTTCTCGAATAGCTTCGACAAACAAGGGAGTAGGCTAATAGGTCTATAAGGGTTAAATCTTTACCCGGTTTAGGTATCATTTTTATTTGAGAAATTTTTAAATTTTTTGGATAAATTCCTAGTTTCAAGATCGCATTAAACAATATAGAAAGCACAATTATTGCCGTGGAATTGGGTTGAAATACTTCACTTATATGTTCAGCAAATACTGAGGCTTTTTCTATAGCACTTCGTGCCTAGGTTCCGTCAGCTTTTCTTAAAGCACTTTGTGCATCTACCGGTGGCTTAATGTTCCTCGTTGCCTTCCAAAGAGAGAAATTTGTGTATTTTGTACTTGTCAAACTTTTAATATAATTTTCGTTTATGCGATCCTCTTCTAAATGAAGGGCTCTTTTCAGTTTTCGTACTGCTGCGGACAGCCTCTGCTTTGCAGCATGTGATCTATTATGTTGCCATTCTCTCCTGAGTCTTCTCTTTTCGAGAAGAAGTCTTTCAATATCCGAATTTGAAATAGGCGTATTAGTTTTTGAAGGGATTAGGCTCCTAGAGTGTTCCAGAGCCGAAACAATCAATTAACAATCATTAACGGTCCTATCTATGTCTTCCTCCCACTGTAAATTAGGATTTGTGTGGATATGACTGCTGATATATTTCCTATATTTTAGCCAATTTGTCTTAAAATACAAAGAGTCCTTAGGAAATCTTGGGATGTTGGGTCTCTCACAATAATTAATAATTACAGGAATAATATACAAGCAATTTTTGCGATCAACTAGAGCTTTATACAGCTGTCTACCTCTGGGATTTACCAATCGCAAACCCCAATATGTATGTTTGGCATTGTAGTCTCCACATGCCAGAAACCGATCTCCTAGTGTCATAAAGAATTCTTCAAATTTCTCCTTGGTCATCGAAAAAACGTGGTGGGCAATATATAGAGCTCAGAGTTAAGTCTCCAGCTGGGTATTCAAGGCGAATATATGTTGCTTGCATATAATCCTTTGAAAACGCATCTAGGGCATAGTGTCTCAATCGGTTTCTAATTATTATACCGGTACCGCCATGTGCCTTACCATCCGGATGGTTTGTGTAATAAAATGAGTATCCTGATATATTAAAGTTATATATATTTGTAAGATGTGTCTCCGAAATTAACATCACATCGATGCTTTTACTTAACATAAAATGGGAAATTTCCGATTTGTGATGGTTTAAACCATTTAAATCAATACTGTTATGAATTTTATGTAAAACCTATCTATATAGTTTTTAATATAGTCTGAAAGTTTTACTAAAATCGGAAAACGTTAACTCCTAAACGTAACCTTGAAAAACAACTTTAACTCTGAAAACTATCTTGCTGAACTTTTGAAAAATGTGTATGGTGTAAAAAAGGTGCAAAAAATATTTTGTAATCCCAATAGGTTATATACCAATTTATCATGTGATGACAACAGAACTCTCGAATCAAATGGTATTCTATATTTTTGAGTCCACGAAAGATTTCTCACTTTCCTGATATACTTACAATAAAATGCTTTACATTAACCACCCCGGAAAACTTATTCTCACATATTTATTAAAAAGTATTTAATACTATTATTAAATAAAATAAAAACGTTTAAAAAACAAAAAAATATTCAAAAACAAAAAAGTTATAATTGTTCAAAGTTAGTGAACATGCAGCGGGTAGAAATTAGATTTTTATTTTCTGTAAAAAATACGAGATTTGGAGTACCATTAACGTGTTTTTGTTCACATTTTTTCACTTTAATATGCATTTATTTATTATTTGGACAATTGTCTCTCATACTAAATTGAAACTTTAACAAAAAAACACAAACAAAATTTTGAGTTTAGAAATTGGCAAAATCTAACACTGTGTGTTGTGTGTCTTAAAATGAGGGAAATCGAAACCGGTTGGGTAACCCGTTGTTATTAATGGATATCTGTAGATCTATAATAGTGTGATTATCAATACTTTGAATGCAATATTTTGGTACGAATATCATTGTACGTATTGCAAATGGTTGGTATCAGAACATACAAAGTAAATTGTTATTTTCGAATATCTAAAGAACTGTAATTTCTAGAGTCTACTATTTTTTTTATATATTACTTTCCTATTATTTTAAATAAGGCTACATAGAAAATTGCCCACTGTAAACACATGCGTCTTAAGAAAAGTATTGTGGGACATTTTTATACTTTTAATGGAAAAGCATGGTATACAATTAAAAACTAACAAAAACTTTCGGTATTAATTAATTTTTTATAAAATCTTTTCACATTATTTTTTTTAAATGTTCTTAATAGTCCACAAAAGCTTTTTAAAGAAAGAAAAATTATTCATGACCACAATGGATGAGTTAGTGCTATGAATTCCAACGATGAAATCACTCAATTTCAAATGGCCGCTGTTAGCAGTAACAAAGCAATTTGGCGCATTTTTTCATTTGTCATTCATGAAAGACATCTAAGTGTTGTTCATTAAGCCGTACATCTGGAAAATGGTCAAAGAGTGTACTTTACTGAGGAGAATATATTACAATAAGGTGATCAACCGCCATCTACAACATTGATTTTTTGAAATGTGCCGGAATAGACTTGCCAACCGTCCAGTTTTCGACGGGACAGAACAGTTTTAGAGTCGAATGTCCCGTGTCCCGGCGATACTCTGAACGGGACGACATTTCTCCCGTTTTGAAAAAAAACATAACTTTTTCATTAATTACCACAAAAAATATAAAGAAATCAAAAATTGGAAATACCAATAGACAAGGATGCTTTAATTTCTGAAATATAGTATTTTCTCAAAATATCACTATTTAACAACATATTCTTACTCAATATTCATATTTTAAATTTATAAAAGCTTTCTAAAATAAAATTTTCATACAAAATCTGTTTTATAAACCTTTAGTGCATTAACTTCTATGAGTTCCGAAAAAACTCATTCAATTATACATATATTAAACTGGCTGTCCCGGCAAACGTTGTTCTGCCATAGCTCCCACAAAGTTTGAAGACTCCCACTATAATAGTACTCCAGATATGCGTTAATAAATTTTTACTTTGTATGGGAGGTGCCATGCCCATTGTACCTATATAGATCAATTGTGAATCTAAACCATCCAGGGACTCACTCAAACACACAACAAATTTCATCGAAATCGGCCCAGCCGTTAAGGAGGAGTTTAGTAACTAACACACGTACAGAAGAATTATATATATAAAGAAGAAGATAATGTTTACAGTATACATTCATGAAACATAAATGGTACGATACTCGTTCTAGGATGCTTGTACCTTTAGTTAAAGTTGAGTTGTTGGTCCATTCCAATTTCAGAGCTAAGATGTGCTTTGTTGAATTTATTACTTCAAATAATTTATTACTTCAATTTATTACTTCAATAAAGCTGATAAAATTTATTAAAAATATAAATTCAAAATTATGGAGTGAAATAATTAAATTTTATTAAAGTTTATCGTAGTAAAATAAAAAAATGTGAAAGAATTTATAAACAATTTTTTGAAACAAATTAGATAAAATTATAAAAAATAAATTTTCAGACAAAGTTTGAATAATAACGCAATCGTAATTATCCAGATATTTAAAATTGACTATGTACTTTGTATGGAAAGTGCCACACCCACTGTTCCGATCCAGACCATTTTTAGCTAAACTCCGTACAGTAATTAAGAAAAGTATTGTGGGACATTTTTATACTTTTAATGGAAAAGCATGGTATATAATTAAAAACTAACAAAAACTTTCGGTATTAATTAATTTTTTATAAAATCTTTTCATTACTCCGTACAGTAATTAGAATTTGATTCATACTTAGTTTAAATACATTACAATTATAGTACTCCAGATATTCGAAATTATGTATTTACTTTGTATGAGAGGTGCCACGCCCACTAACACAATACCATATTCACCCAAACTATGTAGAATAGTAAGGGTGATATTAGGGAAAAATTTTAAGACTTCCACTATTCGATAATTACTATTTACACTCTATGAAAGGTGCCACACCCCCTATTCCGATCAGTCCCATTTATGGCAAAACTTCATACACAGATAAGAAATTGGCTCGTATAAAGTTGTAAGACTTTCACAGTTATAGTTCTCCAGTTGTAAGACTTTCGTATAAAGTTGTAAGACTTTCACAGTTATAGTTCTCCAGATATTCGAAAATAACTATTTACTTTGTACGTGTCACGCCCATTTTTAGCCAAGATGCGCACAATAATACCGAAGTAAATTCTGCGAAGTTTTGCGGCTTTCACAGTTATAGTTCATCAGATATTCCATAATAACTATTTACTTTGTATGAGAAGTGCGACGAACACTTGAATTTTTAAAATAGCCTATTGGTCCATCCAGATATAGGGGAACATACATAACAAATTTCAAGACCATCGGTCCAGTGGTTTATTCTGCTATAAGTCACAAACAAATAAACATATTCCTATAATATTAACTATTCCTATTTTATTTACGTTTATGTTTTTTTAAAGTTTTATGAGTCTAGATTGTTGACTTGTTAGTGGTGTCCCGTTTTGGAAATTTCAAAAGGTGGCAAGTCTATGCCAGAGTGATGAATTTGCCTGAACGCTGATATACTCCGAAATGCCGAATCAGTCGTGAAAGAAATTTCAACGGCGGAAATAAGGAAATCCAGTTCTAGGTTTTCCAGTCCATCCAAGAAACGATGTGTGTTTAGTTAACGTTTGTGGCTCAACATCATTCCAAGATTTGCAAACTATAAATGGTGAATTGTGTTACACTTGCCCATCAAATACGAAAACTGTTTTCGATAATTATCTCAACATGCTTGCCATCCAAACCGACTGATTTGTGGAGCAAATGCAAATATGCTATGTGTGATGATATTTTGCATCAGATACGTATTAGAACATCTAATCCAAATTAGCAACTAAGCGAGGAAATTTACGAGGCTTTGCTGGAAACGGTCGAACTGTTCATTCAGCACTCAAGTTGCCATTGAATATACAATTCAATGAAAATCCAACATGCAACATTACCAAGAACAGTGACCAAAGTTTTACAGCAAAGCACACTGATCGTTTGTGATGAATGTACAATGGCGCATAAAGAGTTTTTGAAGGAATTAGAAAATATGTTGCAAGATTTACTTTAAACTCGCTGGAATTACCCGGATTACCGCCTCACAATCTCCAACTGAAAGTCGTATCGGTGATCACAAAGTTACGAAACATAATCCAAATACATTTTGATACCACTGATGCATGAAATATATGAAAACACATACACATTTTTGAAAGGGGGCAAGGTTTGTGGAACTTCTGAGAAGTAAATAAAGGCTTTTTATATAAGAATTTGATATTGTTGAAAACCTTAGGACTTGAAGATTGATATTTAAGTAAAATTAAATCATTTTATAAATTTTTGGGACGTCATTTACCTTAAAAATTTAAAAATTACAATATGGTGATTTTCCATCAAAAAAAATATCAAATAATATGTTCCAAAAACTGAGTTTTTTTTAAAAAAGTGCCTACTGTGACCTTATTTACCGTGTGATAGTAAAAAAAAACATTGTATGTATTGAAGAAACATATAGAATTATATAAATATGGAGTTTTTTTTCGAGGATCGGTGCTTTGCCTTTTTAGAATTTTTTATTCAAACCTAAATTTTTTTTTTTAATTGTCCAAGTTTGGATATGCCTGGTAGGGACTTGGTCCCCTTAAGGCCCCCCTTTTTACGTGTTCCAACTTTGGATGCGTGTAACTTTTTATAGGGGCGAGATAACTGTTTGCAAGTTGTTTTTATTACATTTAGAATTTTATCGCTAATATAGCTGATATTTTAAAAATAATTTTGGACTCTCCGAAGGCCTGCCCTATCTAAAAAACCATAAAAAGGTCGAGCAAAATTTTAAAAAATATCTCTTCAACTAATAGGATAACTTTAAGATAATAAAGATAATTTTAAGTTTCAGCTCATTCGGATCATAAATGCATTTTTGGCGATTTTATTTTACAAAATTTTGAGACCCGAGGTGACCAACTTTGAGGGGACACTCATTAGCGCTAGAAAGCTGAACAAACGTAAGTCAACTCGAAAACACCTCAGCTCAAAGCATGTCAAACTTCTTAATAATATATCCAATAGTTCCCGAGATACATAATTATTTCCAAAAGAAAGTTTCTAAACCACAGTGCGATACTATGATAACATATTTCTTCCTCACTGAAATAATTTTTGTTAAATAGTCCGTTTATTCAGCCTTCTAATTTATTAGTGGAATTTAATTCTTCAAAAGAGAATTTTAAATGTTTTCTTTTATATAAATTATAATAGTACATAAAATATATAATCTTTTATTTTTTTGGTATTTAATATTTTTTGTAAAACTATAATAAGTTTTTTATTCATAGTCCGTAAGGAATTCTGTAATTCTAAATATAAATGAATGGTTGTGTAACAACATCCTTCATAACACGAAAAAATATAACCATATATCTTAGTCCCCCAACGATTTGGTGTCCGTATACGGTTATATTTCTATGAATTAAAAAATTGCACACAGAGTAATGCTATAGTGGATGCCGCTTTGTCTTAACTGAATGTAATGTTGATTGCTGGTTATCGGTATTGACTATATAATTGTATTGAGACTGGAGCTGTCGTTGGAATATATTTACTTTGTTGTTATGAAGGCTAAGAACATTTCTATTGTATCTGTTGGGCTAAGGGAGGTTTCATTGTTTGTTATATATTAATTTCTTTAATGTTTTATTATACCTCAGGTTGATGATGTGGAGGTAATTGTTGTAGTCATTAGAACTGATACTGTCTTGATACTGTCATTACTTTTTCCTATCCCAATCTTATTTTAAACATACAGATTTTGATACTGCAATCGTTCTTTGTTCATTTGTTTTCTTCTTTTGTTTAACCCTTTCATGCACATTGTTGTGAATAGGTTTTCTAATTTTGAACGCCCCTATTTATTTTTATTAAACTAAAATTTTTCCATTTTTACAAAATTTCATTCTTTGTCATCTTTTCTTTCAACTGGTATATTAAATTATCAAGTTTTTACCGTTATAATTTTTTTAAGCTAATGTAAAAAAGGCATATAATTGATAGAGTTTTTTTAGAAAGAGTATGTTATAAAAAAAGATATTTCTAGAGTTTTCAAAAAGATTTATTTCAAAATTGTGTCCCTAAATGATATAATATATATGAAATAACATATATATCACATATATATAAAAAATAAAAATAAAACTAATAAAATATAGTGTAAATTTTCGTATATACATTTCTAAAGTTGCATACACGCAACATTGGCCTCGAGTGGGTATGTTTTTTGTTACATTCAGATAAATAAGCATGTATGAATGACTTATTTTAAAAGTTTGAATTTCTCAAATATCAGTGGCCATTAAGGGACTTGACGAAGGACTTGATTGGGATGATTCCGATCAAGATGAAGATTTGGAAAATTATAAGGATATAGCGGAAAATTTTATGGACAATGGAATTTCAAACGAAATAATTGAACTTAATGAAGATGTTGATAGAATCGGTATCAATGGGGACAAATAAGATAATAAGTGAGTTTAAGTGGCGCAGAAAAGATATGGAACATGTAGACACTGAATGGTGTTCTTCTATTGAGTCAGATGATATATTAAAAGCAAACAATTTGAAGAAATACATCGACCTGCTATCGTCGCTGAACACAATAAATTTATGGGAGGAGTTGATTTGGCAGATATGTTGGTTGAATTGGTAGAAGTCTACGAAATACTACACTCAGAGGCTGCCCTATAGGCGCAATATTAAAGCGGTAACTCCAGAAATTAAACCAATGTCACTTGTTAACTTTCAAACATGTGTAGCTAAAGGTAGACCACCAATTTTGTGTTCTTATTTAAGTATTTTATTAATAAATAGAAAAAAACAAAACATATAAATTTAACCAAAAAAATAAATAATTTTCTTTAGTTTTAATAAAACTTTACAACTTCTCTCGCTAGTTGTAGATGTTGGAGAAATAGAAAGTAAGGCATTATAAAGAATATTCAATATCTCAGATCTTTTTTTAGTTTTTTCTAATCATATAAAATACTCCATTATACCATTGGAGTCCTTTTTTGATTTTTTTAGATCTTGAATACTTTTAATAATTTCGATAAGTTCTCATAAACATTACTGAAGTAATGTCTCCAGTTTGGTCTATTATCATGTCCTTCTCCGACAAAAACATGTAAATTAAATATGTCAGTTGTTATACTCACTAAACATGTTTCTTGGATGTTCGAAATATATGTAATTTTACTTTGATATTTGTATTTGAATTACAAAAAAATATGTTAAAGTGCAAAAAAAAGAAATGTCGGTTAATCGGGTAATCGACACAAATTAATCGGTTTATTTGTTATTTGAACATTGTCTATTTTGAATTATTCGAACAGTTCACTGACCAAAATTGAATACCCTAATATATACTGTAGTTACGGTATTTGATTTGCTTTGTTATTTGATTAAGAATTATTGATTCTCTATAATTTTCGTTGTTGTCTATTTTTTAGTGTAAATATTTCTGATAGCTTTTTTTGATCCTTAATGTTTTACTGCATTGCTGGTTTTTCTTGTCAATTAATTTCCTTTCTTATTTTATAGATTTTAAGATACTATATTGGCAACATTATGATCGGAAATATTTGTAGGGTTGTGCTGTGAGTTGTTTTGACAATTTAAAAGACATGGCGTAGATGAAGTGTCGTATTGTATAATGACATTTGGTGGATGCACTATTTAATATAATCTCGTGGAAGAGAATTTGCTGATGGTCTGTGGGCATTGATTTAGAAAAATAGTTCGAGTATCTTTGTAAATGTTTCTTTTTCTTTGAGACTGGTTGTTCTTGATAAAATTATTGTTAGGCTTGCGTCTAATATTAGTGCTTGATTGAATTGAATTGGCTAGTTGTTTGGATATTTACAACCTTGATGGGATATTTGGATATTTACAACCTCTGGGATTGGTGCCGCTAATGTTGGCTTAATAATCTTCTTGGTTTTCAAAGTGAGAAATTTGAGTAGTTGGTACTCGTCAAACTTTCATTATACTTCATTCTATTAGCTTCTGGGGGATTTGGAACTTAGAGCCGAAATTATCAATGGCATGAACTCAGTAATATTCAGATATACTTAGTTGTATCTATATCTACCTGGCACTGTAAATTGGGATTAGTGTGGATATTAATGCTGATATATTTACAATACAATATTTAGCCCATTTGTCTTAAATCTTGGCACGTAAATTCTGTATCAGAGAATGCTCCTGAAATGGTTACTTATGATCAAAAGATAGATCATTAGATAATATCTGTGGATATTGAATTTCTACTATTACAATATTTATAGATATGGAATAGTTGGAAGTCCAAGGGGCACAAAATTCTTAATATCGAAAAACGTAGTGTACGATATAATGAGCTTATATTTAATTCTCCAGCGGAGTATTCAAGGCGAATGGTTGTTAAAAATACATCTAGGGCGTAAAGTCTAATAGTGCATTTACACTTGTAATTTTCAAACTAGTTTATGATCATAAGCTACTTTCATAAACTATACCGTTTACATCAGCATTTTAGACAGTTAAGAGCTAGTTTCTTACTTGTCAGTTAAACTCAGCTTAACACGCTGTTATATTAAACCTGAAGCATATTTTGCCGGGATTTAACCAATGATTGTGTTTCTCACAAATAGATTAATTTTGTTAGCATGCCATACTTTTGAGTCAAATCACATGTTTATTCCTCAAATTTGTTTATATAAATATGGCAACACTTTAAATTTTATAAGAAAAAGCAACCGCGTACATAACTTTTTTTGTAAATTTTTACTTTGTAAAAGAAAAAGTAACATTAAAGTATATAAAATGTATATTAAAAATTATATTTATGTTTTTCATCTGTTTGTGCTTTAGCATTTTATACTTAGGTTTAAATCATCAATGATGCTCAGTTAAACCTAGATTATATAGTAACAAAACAATAAGTGAGAAACACAATTTTTAGTTTAATCTAGGTTTAAGCGATGAATGTAGATTATCTTTATCCCAGAAACTAGCTCTAAGTGGTTTATTTTTGACAAGTCATAAAACAGCTGACTTCAATATAAAAAAAAATTAATAAAAATATGGACGTTGTTGCGAAAAAACGTTGCTGCACGTTCATATATATGTACATATAAACACAACTTTTATTTTCGTTGTCCATATTATATAAAAAACACTTTTAAATAAATTTTTTTAAACTTTTTCTTACAGTTTGGCTAGTTTTTAAAAGAAAATTGCTTTTTTTTTTGAGCAAATGTCAAATGTTACCAGCGTTGCCAGAAATATTTTGAAAAACAGAGTTGCATTAGCAAAAACTCGTTGTTTGTAACTAGTTTATCTCAAAAGCTAGTTACAAACCTGTTTTTGTTTTGTATGGATAAACCAGTTTCTCAAACTAGTTTATCACTATAAATAACTTATAACAAGTTTATGGCGTAGGTGTAAATGCACTATAAATTGGTTTATAATTATGACACCTGTGCCATTACAATCTGGATGATTTGTGAAGTAGAATAAATAAATTGAAATATAAATGTTATATCTATTGATAAGAAGGGTCTCCGAAATTAACATCCCATCTATGCTTTTATTTTACTTAAAATTGGATATTTCCGATTCGGGCTGATTTAAACCATTTGCATTCCAGATACATATTTAAAAACTAATTTTTTCGTTAATAGGATTTGAATCAGTTATGACGTGATGACATAAAGTTATTAATATTGGATTAAAAGATATGATTAAGTTAACAATTTTGATAAAATACTTACATTGCTTAAATTTACGTAGTTATGATTAGCTTTCTGCTTAACTCCAATGTTTCGATGAGGTGGCACTGGAGGTCGATACTCAATTGGTTTTAATGAAGCCTTACTAGAATCATTGGGCAAGCTAAAAACAAATAAAGATAAATTATTAATATTTTTAATGGTTTAAATTCAAACGTTCTATCTTTTATATATGTATTTTGATACTGAGTTAACTTTAAAATCTATCTGTCATCGTGGTATGTACGTGGTGTTTACGTTTAGGATTATAACATTATTTACTCTCAACCGAAATTGGTACCGTTTTAGTTTTTATGGTAAAATGGTAATCCTAATCGGAAACCATTAAAGCCACCACCAATTTTCCTTCGAGAACCTAGTTCTAATCATTTGGTAAAAGCATTGATTGATCTTGTTGGAAAAAATAAATTCCACATCGTTCCTATAAGAAAAGGTGGTGTGCATGAAGCGAAAATAGCTATATACACAGAGGATGATTATAGAAAAATCTCCCAATACTTAACCTTCGTTTTACCAAAAGTTTTTTATACACATGGTTCACCAATACCCACCCGGGTGGTACTACACTTCTATATACATATATATGCGACGAACAAAATTTTAAAAAATCCGAAAAACCTTATAAAAAGTTTAAAATATTTTTAATAAAATCTACAGAACTGTAAAATTTGTTCATTTAAATCGAAACTAAATTAAAAAAATTATTAAACTACTAAATCCGTAATGGTCACCCGGGTGGGTATTGGTAAATAGAAGGTTAAACGACGCACAGTGGTGTAGAAAAAAAGAGGGTAATAACTTCTTAACGGTTAGTGCGATGTGAATGAAATTTGACACGCGCAAAGAGGAAGTGTTGTCGAGGTGTCCCCAAGAAGGAGACCTCCGGTATGTTCAATTTTAAAAACGATCCTATTTCTTCGTTTGTGTTCCGAAAAAATTACATACATAGAATCTTCTTGTAGCTAACAATTATCTCTTTTGTATTAGGAGATATTCGCATTTGAATATTAAATTTTTACCCACCCTACTCCAGTTTATAAATTTTAAATGCCTATTTTTTATATAAAATTCAACTTTAGAGAAAAATTCTCAAATCGAACAGACGAATATAGCTCTCTTACTTTTTTTTCTATACCACTGTGCGACGGCAAGAAAAAGTTGAAAAGTAAGGGCCTAATAACGATGCGGAATGAAATCGCCACAAAACATAAAACGCTATATTTGTTTCCAACGTTAAAACAAATAATATATAAAAGGTTTTATAAAATAGCCCATGGTATTGATTTAATGTAAGCAAAAAATTTATTATATTCACGTACTTTTGTGGCAGTTATGAAGAAATTTATGTACAGGTGTTGGAAATACCGATGTTTGCTTCGCTGAGCTCTTATTTGAGTTTCATGGTCTTATTTTTCTCGATTTTTATTTTAAATAATTTAAAAAAATGGGACATTTTATCACTTTAGAAAGTCTGGAATTTCAATTCCGCATACGTTAGTGGTCATAAAGGGTATATAGTCCAGAGTAGACCTCTCAAGCGAAACCGACCTATACAGTGTGGCAAATGTCAATAGTTTGGACATACGAGAAATTAATGCTGGCTTCCCACAATTAAATACAGTTAAATCTGGAACCAGTTCCTACGCTGGAGTTTTGAAGTCTGTAAATAATCAGCCTAATATACCCCAAAATACGGGAGGAATAGAAAACCTGCTACAAGCGCTTACACAAAATATTACCTCTCTTAATCAAAACATGACTAACTTAATGTCAAACATGCAAAACACAATAAAAGAGCTTTTGAGGGCACAGAATCAAATGATTCAAATCCTCCTTTCTAAAAATGAGTTTCTTGAAAGTTTGTTTTTGGAATGCAAATGGTTTGAACCAACATAAACTTGAGGTTTATAATTTTATGATGAATAAAGACATCGATGTGATGCTAATTTCTGAGGCTCACCTTATTTAATAATGATTTTAATTCAACAACACAAATCATCCCGACGGTAAGGCTCATGGTGATACTGGTATCTTAATTAAGAACCGTTTAAAACGGTATGCCATAGATGAATTTTCAATAGAATATATTATTTGGAAGTTTGAAAGTGAGTTCAATATATTGTCCTCAACGATTTCCAATGACTAAGAACAAGTTTGAAGAATTCTTTGAAACTCTAGGAGATCGTTTCCTTGCATGTGGTGATTACCATGCGAAACACACATATTGGGGTTCACGGTTTATTAACCCTAGAGAGCTTTACAAAGCTCTAATTGACATTAAAAATAGCCTGGATGTAGTATCTCCAGGTCAACCAACATACTGGCCTACTGATTCTAGGAAAATTCCTAACCTTATAGACTTTGCTATATCCAGATATGTAGATCGAAATTCAATATCTATGGAAATGTCTTTTGACTTATCTTCCGACCATTCACCCGTAATAGTCTCCTATTATGTGAAAAATATTCTAAAATCTCCAGCAAATATTCCGCTTTACAAAACAATCTGGCTTACATACAAGTCCAAATATACAGTGTGAGGGAGAGATAAACGAATGCGTCATTGACTTCACGTCGTTAATTACTTCGGCTCTGGATCATTCAAAGATCGAATCCCTGTAAAGCCAAAAATGCTTACTTCCAATTCTGATATTGAACGATTACTTCTCGAAAAGAGAAAGCTTAAAAGAGAGTGGCAACAAAATAGATCACCTGTTGCAAAGCAGAGACTGTCCATCGCTACTAGAAGACTGAAGAGAGCCCTTTGTTTAGAGGAGGATCGCAGAAATAGAAGATACATCGAGAGTTTGATGAATACGAACTTTTCTCTTTGGAAAGCCACACGTAACATCAAACCCACCGGTAGATGAAAAAAGTATGTTGAGAAAAGGCGATAGTAATTGGGCAAGAAATGCTAAGGACAAATCATTAATTTTTGCCGAGCACCTGAGTAACGTATTTAAGCCAAACCCACCCAACAATGATTTTGTGCTGGATGATCCTCCTGTTTACGAGACAGCATATGATCAAATCAGAGTGAGTCCCGAGGACGTTCGAAAAGTCATCAAGAATAACATAAATACAAAAAAATTTGTAGGTTATGACAAAATTATGACAAATCCATGATTAAAAATCTTCTGAATATAGCTATAATCGTGCTATCTGTACTGTTTTCTGCGATCCCAACAAATTGAAAAATTGCTCAGATTATAATAATACCTAAGCCAGGAAAAGATTTAACAATGCCATCTTCATACAGACCTATAAGTCTACTGCCCTGCTTATCAAAGTTATTTGAGAAAGTATTACAATGTAAAATTATACCATACCTAAATAACCGAAATGTTATCCCAGTTCATCAATTTGGTTTTCGTGAGCAACATGGAACCATTGAGCAAGTAAATCGATTGACTGGAGAGATAAGAAAATCTTTTGAAAATAAAAAATACTGCTGTGCTATCTTTTTGGACATCGCCCAGGCCTATGATAAGGTATGGCATAAGGGGTTAATACACAAAATTAAATGTCTACTGCCACCAAGTACCCATGGATTGCTGGAGTCATACTTATCAGATCGAGTTTTTAGAGTGAAATATTGCGATTATTTAACATGAAATTATGAAATTAAAGCTAGTGTTCCACAGGGTAGTGTTTTCGGACCAACACTTTATTTGATATATACTTCTGATTTGCCTGTGTGCGATAGACTTACCATATCGACATTCGTTGATGATACGGCAATACTTAGCTCCCTCGCAGATCCACAGGTAGCTTCTATGAAATTGGCCAATTATCTAGAACTGGTTGAACAACTGAATAATACGAGTAAATGAAATAAAGAGCAAACACATCAGATTTACTCTCAGAAGGGGTGACTGTCCACCTATCACACTAAATAACATAAATATTCCACAGACATATGCTGTTACATATCTTCACTTGGATAGATGATTTAGTTGGCGTCGTCATATAGAAGCCAAGAGACTTCACATGAAGTTAAGAGCCTCTAGTCTTTACTGGTTAATCAATGACCAATCATAATTAAGCCTTAATCCCGTATAAAAGTGTTTTAAAACAATTTAGACATAGGGAATCCAATTGTCGGGAAATCCAGTATTGAACTTATACAGAGGGCCATGGTACATAAGAAATGAAAACATCCACAGGGACTTGGAAGTACCACTAGTGAAGGATGAGTTTAAGAAAGTACGTGATAAATATATACTGAAACTACAATGCCACACGAATCCGCTTGCTCCGCATCTCACACAGAGCCAAACCAGATAAAAGCTTCGTAGAGAAGATCTACCACCCCGCTAAGATAGGGTCCATTTATCATTAAATGCTTTCGTCGGATATCAATTAGTTTTAATTTTATTTATAAGATTTAACAACTTATTGTAAGACCTAATAATATAGGCAGATGTAATAAATAAATATAAAATAAAACAAGTAAGAAAGTATGGTCGGTCAAGCCCGACCATATAATACCCTACACCAAGTAAATGAGTAAAAATATTTTTCTTTTAAAATATCAATAATTTATATTTTTGAGTGATTTTTCGAAGGGGCCTTATATGGGAGCTATGATCAATTATGGACCGATCACCACAAAATTAGGTCGTGTGATTTATGTCTATATGAAAGTTATTTATGTTGAATTTTGTGTGTATACCAACATTTTTAAGTGATTTATGCACGTTAAAGTGATTTTCGGAAGCGGGTCTATATGGGAGCTATGACTAATTATGGACCGATCGTAACAAAATTTGGTGACATGAATTTTGTATATATAAAACTTATTTGGGGCGAAATTTGTGTAGATACATAGATAAATTAAACATTTATGACCGATAAAGTCCAATTTCGTGGGGACATTTGTATGGGGGCTAGGTGAAATAATGGACCGATTTCAGCCAGTTTCAATAGGCTTGGTCCTTGGGCCGAAAAAGAAATATGTACCAAATTTGATCGAAATATCTTCAAAATTGCGACCTGTACTCTGCGCACAAGGTTTACATGGACAGCCAGCCAGCCAGCCAGCCAGCCAGCCAGCCAGCCAGCCAGCCAGCCAGCCAGCCAGCCAGCCAGCCAGCCAGCCAGCCAGCCAACCAGCCAACCAGACGGACGGACGGACGGACGGACATCGTTTAATCGACTCAGAAAGTGATTCTAAGTCGATCGGTATACTTTAAGGTGGGTGTTAGACCAATATTTTTGGGCGTTACAAACATCTGCACAAACGCATAATACCCTCCCCACTATGGTGGTGTAGGGTATAAAAAAGTTAAATCTGTTCGCGTGAAAACCGTCTAAAAAATGTTGATATGACACAGTACATTTTATTACATAAAATATAATGACTACAGGAATCACAAGGACGTACTGATTGGCGCAATGAACCAACATTGCTTATATTGCAGCGTTTTCAAGTTCCCTTTTTGGAATATAATCGTAGTTTATGCAGATCTGCATCTGCAGATCTGTTTTTGATAAAATTTATGAATTAAAATATTTTATCAAAAATTTCGTTAACAATTGCCAGTGGTACTCGTATATGGTCCAGCTATAAGAAATCTTGAAACTATAAAAAGTACTTCCACTTTATATATAGAAATTCAAAAAAACAAAATATGTTTGCATACATTAGCCCACTATAAATAGTAAATTGGGATATTGAGCGAGAAATTCTGCAATTTTCACATATTAGTAACAAAAAACCAAAATATTGGATGAAACTCAAATAATAAATACATAGAGATGAACTTTTTTTTATATTCTTAATATAAAACGTGAAATTATATACCGCCAGTTTCGATTTATAATACTGTTCGGCCACATGTAACTTGGGCATAGCAAAACATTTTGCATGTCCATAGTAACGACCATTATTTCCGGCGACTTATTATTAATAGCTAACTGTTTTGGCAACTCTTTGTCTTAACCCTTTCGGGACTACTTGGTAATACGTCCCAGCACTTTTTAAACTTTCGTATTTTCTTTATTTTCAATGCAAATTCTTATCTAAATAGCCCCTAAACCATGTTTAAGTGTTCATATGTAAATATTTATAGTAAAATTTCACGGATAATATTTTTGCGGAATATTTTAACCCCTTAAATCCCTTTTTTTGTTGTCTTATTTCTGACTTTCTGGTTGAATTTTCCGTTTTGGTGTATTTAGGGACTTATAGTAAAATTTTACGGATAATATTTTTGCGGAACATTTTAACCCCTTAAATCCCTGTTTTAATTGTGTTTTTTTGCTCATTTTTAAGAGAAGGACAAAAAGAAATTCTAAAAAAATGTTCTCCTCAACATTTTACATAAATTTGCTAAACACATTTTATACCTAAAATATAAGCATCACATAGTTTTTTATGACGATTAACAATAAGAATGTGCCAGAGTTGGGAAACTTTAACCCCCCCTCACGTGTCTTTTTTTTGTCTCTATCAAAATTTATTGGTCCGACCTCGTATTTTTTTTTGGTGTTGTACAGTGTTACCAATAGTTCATAAGGATGTCATACAAAAATTCAATATTTTGCACATAACCGATCATGTCAGAGCAACGACGATATACTAAGGTCAAATGTCAAATTAAATAGATTCGACACGGTCAAATATATAGGCCCATAATCATAGTCAGAAATAAAGTATATTTTAATAGAAATAATTAACTCATTTAATAACAGCATCAGCTGTTCTTCGCCATGTAAAAAAGTAAAAAAAAATAAGATACAAGAATTTGGCAGAGATTTTGCAATTATTGAACAGTTATCAACAAAATTAGTACGAAAATATTCTAAATATGATATTAATCTTATCTTTTGCATTTTTCCACCACAAAAAACGTTTTTTCTTTAGTTGTCCCGGTTAATTTTATTGTTTACCTTTTTTGGTTTTTGTTTTAATTTTCTATGTCTGCTGTTCAGCGGTGCCACTTGTCTCTATTTTGTTGTATATTGTATGAAAACATTTTCTACATTTGAGGCGGCACCCAGTTAAAGTTGGTTCAATTTAAAACATACTTTAATTTTGACTATAGTTGGGAAATAATATAAAGCGGGTTTTTAATATAAAGTTGTTTTTAAATAGAACCGACTTTAGTGTTTGACTATGATTATGGGCCATACTGTTTATTGTTTTAATTTATGTGATACTTACATAATTTTATTAATTTGGTTAGTTTCACTACACATAATACCATTAGAGGGGCTCAGGGATGTATCATTTTCATTCGATGCGTCATTTTTTGTAGAATAAGTGTTGATGGGATTATTTGTTATCCTTATCCTAGAATCTAAATAGTATGAAACACATATTATCAGGATAATTTTGTAATTTTATAAAATATCTTCGCTGCAACTAGAAAAAGACCTCTGTGTGTAATTTTGATTTTATTTTACTTGATCCTCAGAAGACCTTTACTATTGTCGAATTCACAATCTCTTTGTAAGGCACTAATAATATTTTTCATACAATTTAAAACAAAAACTTTGCAAATAATTTAATAAAATGTGAATTGGGCATATAGTAAGTTTAGAAATTATATACAAATATTTAAATATAATTTTTTATGCTATATTTATGTTAACATACAAAATGTACACAGCTCTATTTCCAGGCACAGCGACGTTATGTACCTCGGGCATTAATATGCTGATCTTGGGATGTGAATGTTAACATCGATGACCTATCCATAGTTGACCGGCCAAGCCACACCCAATCGTGAGCATTTGTGGTAGGTTCTTTTAAAAATTTTGAATCACGAATTAATAAATCGCCGCTTAATTGTTTTTTTGAGATATCGGAGGGGTCTAAACCACAATCGATATGAGAGGGTTTAAACTTGGATGCATATACAACGCAAGATATTACAAAAACAACAATTGCAAAGCAAAATGCGGTTAATAAGACGTACATGCCTACTTCAATCGAAGACATATTTTTTGTAGGACGTTTTGTTCCATAATGTAGTTTATTAAAGGAATGACTGTTCCCTCTATGTTGGCGTGCCTGAACTGTTGGTTCATGGTGACTAGAGTCCCGCAACGGTACACCTATTTTATAAAAATTGTGTAATTAATTAAAATTTAATAACGAATAATACTTACTAACCTATTATATCAGATAAATCTCCTCTGCCATTTGAATATTTAGTTTTCTCCCTTCGATATATACCATCATTCTGCACAACTTCATGTTTACTTACAATATCGTTAGCGTTATTGAAATCAACTTCTACTGCAGCTAAAGCACTTGCTAATGGCGATGTGTTGTATTTCGACTGTTTGGTGGACACAACATTGCGACGCATTCTGCAGTCTTCCGATAAGAGTAAAGTCACTCTTAGTAAATTTCCATTTCCCTCACCAACTGCAATGACGCGGGGATGGTGTGATGCTAGCATTGGAGCAAATGCGACAACTTCTGTGTCTAAACTTTCAACCAAAAGGAAATAGTCTTCTACCGAAATATCCCTTAAAATATTTAAATAAAAATATTATAAGTGCTTTGCTGTTTTTGGAAAAAAATTAATACTAGTTCTGTCCAATTACATTATTGCAACAAGAGAGAGTAAAATAAAGACCACCAAATACTCCAAAATAGTAAATAGTAATTAAACGTTTTACCAGTAATAACTTGTAAGTTAACAAAAAATGGGGATTTATTTTTTAACAAAATTAATAAAAAAAATAATGTTTAAATTATTAAGCCAAACATTTTCTTAAAGCTTTATTTTATACCGATGTCAGTGTCTGCTGAAAACTCTTTGTAAAATCTCGAGGCTGATTTAAAAAAATTCCCTTTTTCCCACAAAAATGTACCTACGATTTTCCCTACACCAAAAAGTAATAAAATTTAACGGTATATACTTGTATTTTTTACAAAAATTTGTATTCTATTTAATGTGTACATTATTTCAATTAATTTTCCTAAAAAGAATACGTAAAAGGGTAATAACACACAAAGTAATAAAAATTAAAAATAAGGAACATATGAATAATAAAACGAAAGTTATTTAGATTTATTTTTTTCGATATGACTAGCTGTGCAATTTAAACATATTGTTACGTTTTTACTTTATAAAAACGGTGGTTTATTTCCTTTAAATAAAATGGATACTTTTGATTGCAAATAAAACTGATTTTATATAGTAGTTTAAAATTGTAACAACTCTTTATTTATTCAAATGTACAACAACAGTTTAAATAGCCACTATGTGTTTTTAATACACACACGCACACTTACAGCCCAAACATGAACAAAAACTCCCCGGAAGTTTTTTCCCTTTTATCATTTTTCCTATTAAAATTCAATGGGAAAAAACTCCCGGGGAATTTTTTATTCATAATTGGGCTGTTAAACTACACTTTATAATGTACAAGACTGCAGTTAATAGGTCTGTTTATTTCTTTGCAACGAGAGAATAAAATCAAAATTTACAAAATTACTCTCTTAAATTCTCAAAAATAGTAAAAAGTAAATGAACGATTTTCCAGTAACAATTGTTCTATACACACAATTTTCTTATTTTATTCCTTTTAAAATGTATAAATACTCACATTTTCTTAAATTTTATTGAAAATTCTTTTTTTTTTACATTTTTTCATCACAAAAATAAAATTGTAAACAAATAAACATAATAAAACACAAAACATATGAAATATAAGCTGCTAACTAATACGAGTTCAAAATAGAATTTGTAATAGTTTGCAACGAGAGAACACTGTCTAAAATTTATACGCTCTTAAAGTAATTTTTTCGGTAATATTAGGTCATTCCTTGGTGGGGAACTGGTGGGCCAAAGTTGAGCAATTTTACAAAATCACAAAATTCGAAAATAAACGGCTCTAGAAAACGGGGGAGTCGAAGTCCCCCATGACCACTATGTGTCTAATAGTCTTAGATGTCTTCTATCAGAAAACAAAATAACCAAGTGATTAGACCCACTTTCCTAAGCTACAAGTACAATTTTGTGGATTGGGTATAAAAATACTCACTTCGGCATATGTGGGTTCTAAAACATATGAAATATGAATTTAATTTTTCAAGTAAAATGTATACAAACTTTTTTATATAGTTATTAGGTGTGTTCGAGTACTTTCCAGTAAAAAATATCCAGTAACTTTATTTTAGAGAGTAAAAATAAATTACTCTCAATCTGCAAAATTACCAAAAAAAAAAACTACGCGAACAACAATTTGTAAAAATAAGTTGTTTATTACCAGGGAAACCAAAATATGCAAATACATGTTTTTTCTGGTGAGTCTAATGAGCACATGGATAAGATATTTACACGTTTCAGAAATATTTAAGAATTTTGGCATCGATTTGTTAGTGCATATTTTTGCATATTTTACCTTTAAATGCATATTTTTGCATATATTTGTTTTAAGAGCATATTTATGTCATATTTTTCGTTTTTCGAGCATATTTTACTGTAGCTCCCATATAGACCCGCTTCCGAAAATCACTTTAACGTGCATAAATCGCTTAAAAATATTGGTTGAACATAGTTAACTTTAATATAGACATAAATCACACGAGCTAATTTCATGGTGATCGGTCCATAATTGGTCATAGCCCCCATATAAGGCCCACTTCCGAAAATCACTCAAAAATATAAATTATTGAAATTTTAAAAGAAAAATGTTTTTGCTCTTTAACTTAGTGTAGGGTGGTATTATATGGTCGGGCTTGACCGACCATACATTCTTACTTGTTTTATGTTGTATTTATTTTTTGTTAGACTTGTTTTAGTTCATGTTATTTGTGTTTATTTTTTTAAATAAAAGTATATTTTTTGGTTAAAAATGATGTAAAAGTTTGTTTTTTTAAGAGCATATTTTTAAATTTTTTAGAGCATATTTTAAAGTTTTAACTGCATATTTAAAGCGCTTAAAACACTTTTTTAGAGCATATTTCCGGTTTCCCTGTTTATTACACTATACAACAAAATGAAATTTTTTCCAAAATTACAAGGTCCGCCCAATAAATTTTGATAGAGGAGACAAAAAAAAAGACACGTGTATCAGCGTTTTGAAAGTTTACATCTGAATTTCATTTGAGGCCGGGTTAAAGTTTCCCAACTGTGGCACATTCTTATTGTTAATCTTCATAAGAAACCATATGATGCTTACATTTTAGGTATAAAATGTGTTCCGCAAAGTTATGTAAAATGTTACGGAGAATATTTTTGTAGAATATGTTAACCCTCTAAATCCCCAAGGCATGGGTCTTTTTTGTCCTTCTTTTAAAAAAGTGGAAAAACCACCATTAAAACAGGGATTTAAGGGCTTAAACTGTTCTGCAAAAATATTATCCGTGAAATTTTACTATAAGTCCCTGAATACATCAAAACGGAAACTTCAACCAGAAAGTCAGAAAAAGACATAACAAAAGAGAGCATAGGGTTAATTTCGCATTTATTAAGAATTTTATTTTAAATTACATTTTAGGTAAGAAATGTATTCAGCAAATTTATGTAAAATGTTACGAAGATCATTTTTGTATAATATGTTAACCCTCTAAATCCCCAAGGCATGGGTCTTTTTTGTCCTTCTTTTAAAAAAGATCAACAAACACCATTAAAACAGGGATTTAAGGGGTTAAAATGTTCCGCAAAAATATTATCCATGAAATTTTACTATAAGTCATTAAATACACCAAAACGGAAAATTCATCCAGAAAGTCTGAAATAAGACACAACAAAAGTGAGCTTACGGTTAATTTCATATTTATTAAGAATTTGGATAGGAAGTATTCATTAATTACATTTTTTTTTAGCTCTAGGCAATTCCGCTTTATTACCATACGCATGTTTCAGCTATAAGCGTTCTTCAATGGGTGCGATTGTTAAATTTTTGGGGTACTTTGAAATAAAATTCTTAATAAATGCGAAATTAACCCCAAGCTCTTTTTTGTTGTGTCTTATTTCTGACTTACTGGTTTAATTTTCCGTTTTGGTGTATTTAGGGACTTATAGTAAAATTTTACGGATAATATTTTTCCGGAACATTTTAACCCCTTAAATCCCTATTGTAATGTGATTTTTGCTTATTTTTAAAAGAAGGACAAAAAAGACCCATGCCTTGATAATTTAGAGGGTTAACATATTCTACAAAAATGTTCTCCATAACATTTTGCATAAATTTGCTGAATACATTTTCTACCTAAAATGTAAGGATCACATGGTTTCTTATGACGATTAACAATAAGAATGTGCCAGAGTTGGGAAACTTTAACCCCCCTCAAATGAAATTCAGATGTAAACTTTCAAAACGCCGATACACGTGTATTTTTTTTTGTCTCCTCTATCAAAATTTATTGGTCGGACCTCGTAATTTTTTTGGTGTTGTATAGTGTTATAAATCAATTCATAACGTTTGTTTTGTGTTATTTTACATCTTTTCTTTGCAAACTTGTAAATTGTATTAATTTTAAATTTTTTAGTTTTGTCTATATTTGCAACCATATGTTTTGAACATATTTGTATGTTGATAGTAAAAAATATCATGTTCTCTATCTATGAACTGTCACTTTTAACACTCTCTTGCTCTCTCGTTACAAGTTTTTGAAAGTAAACGAACAGAATCCAGTAACTTCCGGTGATAATTTGTACAAATTATTGCAAATTATCCAGTTCGCGAACACTGCTATTATTAAAAGTATTCGAATGACGAATATCCTGTGTTAAAATAAACATCACTTGGGGGATTCAAACGGTCTCCTATTAGGTCGTAATGTCATAAAATATATTTTTAGTTTAAACAAATTTTTGCTGGGTTTCAAACAAAAAAGTTGAAAACTAATAAGACTTTTTGAACTATGTTTAATAGTTTGTCATATAATAACACTTTTTTTATTTGCAGCACAACAAGAATTTGTTTAAACTAAAAAAGTATTTTACGACATTATGACAATACGACATAATAGCAGACCGTTTGAATCCCTCAACTGTGTTATAATTTGTTTTATTAATTTATTATTATTGACATTTTGTTAAATTTTAACAAAATTTAATGAATTTCTATGTGGAAACACATAGTTTTAATTCCGGAGTGGGAATATTAGATTATGTGGACCTTTTTTCACAATGTTTACACATTTTATTACTATATGGCAGGTTAAAAGTAAATGACAATCAAACTCACTTGTGAATCTCATGTAAGGAGTGCGCACGAAAAAAACTAGGCATACTTTAAGGCTTATAACTTTTACAATAATTGAAAAAAATAATACCGTTACTTTGGTTTTGTTGCTCAATTGTATCATTAGCCACTTGTTAAATGTCATAGCCATAACGAAATTAGTTTTTTTGAAAATGGACACCAAACAAAAATATCGTAAGAAAATAATTGAAATTTTCAAAAAAAACTGCTTTGTTCACAAAAAACAATAGCTAGGCTCGTAGGTGGTAACCGAAATACCTTTTTCAAAGTGATAAAACAATACAAGGAGCTTTTTAGCATTGAAAGAAAAGGTGGAAGTGAAAGAAAAAAAGGATTTGCTGACCAAAAGAAAGCAAACAAAACAATACGGACTTTTTCAATACACCCTAATATTTCAGGTAGAAAAGTGGCTCAAAAAGTGGGGTGCTCCGAAAATTTTGTCAGAAAGGTTAAAAAGAAAGCTGTCCTTAAGACATTTAAAGTTCAAAAAGTGAATGACAGGAATGCAAAGAAAAATTTGGAGGCTAACCAAAAAGGAAAAACTTTACAAAAATTATTTTTCGATAATCGTGAGTGCTGTGTAATGGATGATGAAACATATGTATTGGCTGATTTTTCGCAGCTTCTTCTATATTGCCAATTCTAGAGGAAACGTTGAAGAAAAATTTCGCGTACAAAAAATTCGAAGTTCCCGAAAAATTCTTGGTATGGCATGCAATTTGCATATGTGGAGAAAGAAGTACCTCCTTCATTACTAACGGCTCTTTTAACTCCGATATTTACATTAGAGAGTGTCACCAGAAATGTTTACTACCATTTTTAAATAAACATAGGGTAACCACATTCTTCTGGCCAGATCATGCATCTTGTCACTATAGCAAAAAAGCTATTGAGTGGTACAATACCAAAAATGTTATTTATGTACCCAAAGAAGATAATCCACCAAATTGCCCAGAACTCCGCCTTATTGAAAGGTATTGGGCATTAGTAAAAAAACATTTGAAGGACGCAAAAGGCCAAGTTAAAAATTAAAAACCATGCCAGCAAAATGGTTACAAACAACACAATAAAAGCAATAATGAAAGGAATTAAAGAAAAAATAAAGTTTTTTGTTAAAACATATTGAAGTTGTAATTATTTTGGATATAAAAGAATTTGAACACTATTTGCTTTCATCTAAATATAAAATAAAAAAAATTCATCACTTCGTTTCATTTATATAAAGAAAATAAGTTGCATATTTTTTTTTGTGCGCACTCCTTAGTTCACTGCCGGAGGAATATCGAACAAAATCATATACTATTAAAATGAAACTTATTCGCCAGCGGAGTGGATATTGTGTTTAGCAATTGCAATAGTATCGTCTATTACTCCAAATTTATCTTTAAAATCCCCTTTTTTAAGATAAAAAGTAAAAAGAATTCCTTAAAGTAGGGTCGAACCTACTTTAAAATTTGTACATTTAACAATTGTTTAATAAAGGTATTTACCTATTAATCGTTTTTGAATACAACTTTATGAAAATTTTCCTATAATTGGTTTATAAACCTTTTGTAAATGTGTATGCATATGGCTGTTAATCTTTATAATATACGTATATAATTCTTCATTACGTGTGTTAGTAACTGAACTCCTCCTTAACGGCTGGGCCGATTTCAATGAAATTTGTTATGTGTGTTTGAGTGGGATGGTTTAGATTCACAATTGACCTATATAGGTACAATGTGCATGGCACCTTCCATACAAAGTAAAAATTTATTGTTGCATATCTGGAGTACTATTATAGTGGGAGTCTTCAAACTATGTGTGGGCTATGGCAGAACAACGTTTGCCGGGACAGCTAGTAGTGTTATAAGTCTGTTATAAACCATTCATAAATTTAAAATATTTATTGTAGGTTCAACACTACTTTAAACCTACTTTAAGGTATTCTTTTTACATTTTATCTGGAAAAAAACAAATTTTAAAGATAATTGTTTATAAATTTGCAATAATAGACGATGCTATTGCAATTGCTGAATATAATTTTAACTCCGCCGGGGAATAAATTCCACATATAGGATTTTCCATAATATATGATTTTGTTTCATATTCCTCCGGCTGCACAGTGGTTCCCCTTATATGGTCGAGCGGTCAAAAATCAATATCTCCAAAACTAAAAAAGCTGGGTCTTCAAAATTCGTCACCTCATAGCATGCCCGAAGTACTGAAAGTTTGATTTGTTTTATGAATTTTTGAAATAAAGTATTCAGTATGAAAATTCGTTTGTTTTAGACAATTTTAGTAAATTTTTATTCCATTTTAATTCATTTGAATTATACAAAAAAAAAAATAAATTAAAAAGTTATACAAAGTTATATAATGCAATATGAGGTATTACTAAGTAATATAAGGTAGTAAGGTGAAATAAGACATTAATATACAGTGAATGTCACTTAAAATCGTACACCATCGTAGTCAAATTTTATTCATTAGTTTTAGAAAGTTGATATTTTGGAAATATTTTAAAATGCTATTTTTATATTGTGTGTGCTATTACCTATCAGAAAATTGGGTATAATTTTAATTGCCCTTATCCACAAATAAAAAAAATTGGGTAAGACTGTCAGTGCCCAGAATATCAACGCTTCATTTAAAATCATAAAGGCACTAAAAAATAGCAAATGATACCCTACAAAGTATTAGGATTATTTAATATTAACATTTTTTAATTTTTAAAGTTTTAATTATAATTTAATATAATTGTACGAATTTAAGTGAAATATGAATTTTGTGATGTTCTTTAATTTTCATCAATATTTTTTTAACGAATTGAGGTTTTGTTAACTTTTTTGTTGAAATACATATTTTTTGTTCCAATTAATAAAATTACTTTTAATTTTTTGTATAATCACCTATTATTGCCTGTATAATACGATTATTGAATATCGAATATTAATTAAATTTAAAATTTCTTGACTTAAACTACTTGTTTTCTTTGTTGGTAAATTTGGCCTCCAGAAATAAATGGATCTGAACTTAAAACAGTATATTTAAAAGTTCTGTATTTGTAGCATTGCGCGATATTTTTCGGGTATGTTGCAATCTAAACTGTTTTATATGCTTATTTTTCGCTTCAGCTGCTTCCTCCAATAATTCACCTATTGACACTACTACATTAGGGTGGCCCTTAATAAACGAAAGTTGGATTTTGGCCATTCTCACCCTCCAGTTTGGTGAACATTAGCAAAAAAATCATACTGAAAAAATTTTAGGTAAATCGGTTGGGGTTAAGACGTGCCGCAAGCCCTCTGAAGTTTTGAGATGCATTTACAAGGGGAAAAAATGCATTTTTTTTTCAGTTTTTGTAAAAATTTTGCCATTAAAAAATTACTTTTGTAATTTAATTTAAAAGAATCGAAATGTGTACGTAATTGTCGTTCTAATGAGACATAAAAAACAGAAATCGGTCAAAAAATGTTAAAGTTATTAAAAATTCGCCAGGCCATTAACGTGTCTCAGGCCACTAGAACATGAAATGTAGGAACAAAATTAACATATTTTGAGAAATATTAAAATAAAAGCTCATTTTTACTTAAAATATGTCCATATTTACTTGTATATGAGTTTTTGTCTTCGTAGGATACCGTTAACCTATTCTTAGGTATGAACAAAAAAATTTAATTTTTTTAACGGCAGTTTCAAAACTCCATTTTCAAATTTTTAAAAATTTTGTTAAACAAATTTCAGAATTTTTTGATCATCTCATTGGGATTTATTAAGAGTATAATAGGGAATAAAAATGTGAAAAAATTATGAAAATATCTCTTATAGTTTTTCCGTACCTGCGATTTAAATTTTGAAATTTTCGAGAAAAACCAATTATTTGGCAATTTTTAGGCCAATGAGCTCTATTTCCTTACTCTTATGAGTTTTAAGTAAAACCTATTCAGAATATTATAGTCCAGATAATTCAAAATATACTCTGAAACTTCTACTAAAATCGGAAGACGTTAACCCTTAAATCGTGAAGGTCAAAGGTAAAATTTTTCAATATTTGGAATTTCTCTTGGAAAGATTTCGAAATGATCGAAATGTTGTATATTTTTGGGCCGATTTTGATGAAATTTAACAAAAATATAACATAAACTCTAGGGTTTATAATAACAGCACAAGAATGGAAATTAACGCTTAATGGCACTTGGGGTTAAAATGACACCAAACTTTTAAAATCATAATTTTATATGGTTTTAGAAGTTTGGGGTCATTTTAACACCAAGTGCTATATAGGGTTAATTTTAATTTTTCTGCTGCTTTTGTAAATACTAGGCTTTGTGTTATATTTTTGTTAAATTTCATCAAAATCGGCCCAAAAATATACAACATTTCGAACATTTCAAAATCTTTCCAAGAGAAATTCCAAATATTGAAAAATTTGACCTTTGACCTTCACGATTTAAGGGTTAACGTTTTTTGATTTTAGTAAAAGTTTCAGAGTATATTTAGAATTATCTGGACTATAATATTCTAATTAAGTTTTGCTTAAAATTCATAAGAGTAAGAAAATAGAGCTCATTGGCCTAAAAATTGCCAAATAATTGGTTTTTCTCGAAAATTTCAAAATTTAAATCGCAGGTACGGAAAAACTATAAGAGATATTTTCATAATTTTTTCACGATTTAATTCTTTAGTATACTCTTAATAAATCCCAATGAGATGATCAAAAAATTCTGAAATTTGTTTAACAAAATTTTTAAAAATTTGAAAATGGAGTTTTGAAACTGCCGTTAAAAAAATTAATTTTTTTTGTTCATACCTAAGAATAGGTTAACGGTATCCTACGAAGACAAAAACTCATATACAAGTAAATATGGACATATTTTAAGTAAAAATGAGCTTTTATTTTAATATTTCTCAAAATATGTTAATTTTGTTCCAACATTTCTTGTTCTAGTGGCCTGAGACACGTTAATGGCCTGGCGAATTTTTAATAACTTTAAAATTTTTTAACCGATTTCTGTTTTTTATGTCTCATTAGAACGACAATTACGTACACATTTCGATTCTTTTAAATTGAATTACAAAAGTAATTTTTTAATGGCAAAATTTTTACAAAAACTGAAAAAAATGAATTTTTTCCCCTTGTAAATGCATCTCAAAACTTCAGAGGGCTTGCGGCACGTCTTAACCCCAACCGATTTACCTAAAATTTTTTCAAGATGATTTTTTTACTAATGTTCACCAAACTGGGGGGTGAGAATGGCCAAAATCCAACTTTCGTTTATTAAGGGCCACCCTATACTACATGCTTGCTTACCTCAGCTCCATGTATCAGATTTTTAGATTAATATATTACAGATTACACGCCCATCCGCAAATTTCCGCAACTAACTTCAGCACTTTTATTATCTTAAGAATCAGATTAATACAATGAAAAAGAAATCTACGGGGGAATCTTGGGGGAACACAACTAAAACTTTAAGTAAACATAATGAAGTTTTACAAAAAAGTAACAAACATAACAGGTTAACTAAAACATTAATTTCACAAGAATTACAACACAAGTTAGTTTTTATTATTTTCTAAAGATAAAATAAATACCTTTAACTTCACAATCCATTGATAATAATGTTTTAGACTACAGCAAATGTAGTAGTAGCCATGTAGTAATAAAATGTGTAAACATTGTGGAAGAAGGTTCACGCAATCTAATATACCCACTCCGAAATTAAAATTATGTGTTTCCTCATAGAAATTCTTTAAGTTTTATTAAAATTTTACAAAATGATAATAAAAATAAATTAATAAAACAAATTAAAAAACAGTGATGTTTATTTTATCACAGAATATTCGTCATTCGAATACTTTTAATAATAATTCAAATAAAATATGTATATAAAAACGTTTGTATATTAATACATTTTAGCTTAATATAAATTTGCTAGATTCAGATACAGATTTTTTCTTTAAAAATTTGTTTTTATCTTCAAAAAAACAAATAATGAAAAAAAGAGAATTAACGAATATTTTATCCTAATGACAAGCAACACTAACAACGAAAAAGGGGAAATAACTGAGAAGTATTGCCAGCTTATACAAAAAACAGTACATTAGTTATTGTGCCTTTATCAAACGTTTATGAATTGAATACTTTTATTAAAGGTTTATAAAGCTAAAGTGTTTGTTAACAAATTTGTGCTTTAAATAAGTTTTTATTATGAATTAGACCGATAGAATTTAACATACAATTTTACCTTTTTTATTATTTTTTTCAGAATAATGAAATAAAAAATAGCAATAAATACAAATATTAAAATTTAAACGTTATTGGTTGCCATCCTATTTAAATTTTGTGGACGCTAATACGAAGTGTTCAGTTAAATAATTAAAAATATTTCATTTACCTTAGTGGAGTTCTTGAGCCGTCAGAAAATTCTAGATCTATATCCAACAGACCTTCTTGGTATTGAGCTGTAAGTTTATGGGTCACTGCTGTTTCAGCAATATATCCATTTTCTATGGTATTGTCTGGAGTTATTGTTAATTGCAGTCCTGACACAACACGAACAAGAAGTTTAACTAAACTTACTTTATCACTACCGACTCGTATTTCTTTAGCACCAATTACTCGTCCAGTGATTGGTGACAAAACCTGCAAAATATGCATTTATTATTATTTGAACATTTGTTTAAAGTATAAGCAATTATTAACCTGGACATCGGTTCGTCCCATGGATTTGCCTTGTAAAATTCGACCTTTTAAACTAGCGATTTTAGGATCTGCAACACGTAATAATGGTTGTACTAAATCAGTTACACGTAATCCTGTTTTTCGTGATATAAAATAGCTGATACGGCCAGAGTTCTAAAAGAAGAAAAAAATTATTAAATAAATAAATTTAACAAAGAAAGTTCCAATTTAATATAAAATAAATTTTCTGATCTCAACAGTACTGTAATAAACCAATACATTTCAATTACTTAAATAAATTATATTTGCTATTATTATAAACTATTTGTTACATTTGCAAATGTATTTCTATACAGTTAATCACCCCAAGGGAACACATTACAGGTAAAATATTAATTTGCGATAGGGGTGAATATAGAAGTTAAGCTCAAATACAATGTAAAGTATGTATACCAGGGTCGGTTGAAAAAGTTGACCCAGTCACCCCATTTAATTACTGATTAGGTGAAAATGATTCCAGAAATGTGAAACATATGTCCAATAGGGTGGCCCTTAATAAACGAAAGTTGGATTTTTGACAGTTTAGTAAACATTGGTAAAAAAAATCATCCTGAACTAATTTTAGGTAAATGGGTTAGGGATGCCAGATTCAGATTCGCAAAAAGCTGGACATTGGATTTTAAAAAGATGGACGAATAAAAAAAAACTGGACATTAAAAATATAACCTAGAAAATGTTAATTTTGGTTTTGTGTAAATATTTTTTAAATATCCATTGTATACGGTGCTACTGTAAAAAAAACTTTAAAAACGACCTAGCGTGGGTTTTGGTCTTGTTGAGTACATAAAAATTGTGTAAACAAATTTCAGAAACACCCTCAAATTCAGACGTTATTCTAAAATGATGTTCGTCAACTTAACGACCAGTAACTTAGTCATTTATATGTCCTCACCTAGGCTTACAATCCCCACTTGGTCGCTTTTCAAGTTTAATGTTTTTTTTATTGGGTAATAGAAAAAATCGGTTGATTCAATTTTTTTTAATATTTAAGGTAATATTTAAATGAAAATTAAATCAGTCGATTTGAAAAATCTTAAAAAATAAAAGTTGAGAAAAAGTATTTTTTTACTTTTTCTGAAATTTGGGAGCTTCGAAAATTATTTTTTTTAATATGTTGTAGTGGAAATTTTATCAAAAATTTCTCAAAAGAAAGATTCAATAAAAAAAGATAAATAATGAAAAAAAAATGCCAAAAGCTATCGAAAAATCGATGGCACAATATCGATTGGTAAATCGACCAACCCTAATATACATATTTACATACATATGTATGTAAATAAAGAAAGAATTAAAAGTAATAAATTAAAATTAAATACTAAAAATACTGCCACTTTATTTCGTTTTTGAGCCTACGGATTTGGCCAATTCCAAGCCTTTACAGATCTGCAAATAATTATGAAAATCTATACAAGATTACTCTAAATTTGTTCGTATTAATATTTTAGCTCTAATCAGGTCCAATGAGAATCGGGTTTTTTCTTTAGTATTGATATTGTTTAAAATAGGAAAAACTCTTTCACATTAGAGTAATCTTACATACAACATTTCTAAAATTATCGTATTCATTCCTTTCACCTTTGGTAAACAAAATAGAACCATATCATTTGACAAATCTCTTGGTATTTGTTTATAAGCTTCACGAAGGCAGCAGTAATCGATACATACATAGTTCATCGTTACCTATTTTTTCAGATATTTCAAGCTTTTGTAAATCTTTCCAAGAAAATAGGACATTTTATAAATTTAAAAATTCTCTTTTTTAAAAAAGAGGAGTCATCACCAAAGTCGTTTTTAAAAAGTCTTCTAATTCCGTCTTAAAAGTTTTGTGTTCATTAGGCGAAATATTTTTTCAAAATGCTGTTAACTTTGGTGCCAAAAATGTGTTATGTATTCTACATTTAAGGCTATTCATAAGTACGGACATTATCGTGCAACTCGAAAACTATACAATAGTCATTCTCAAGAGCTGTAAATTCCTGCATTATGTTTTGATAATCCTTCATGTTTACATTCTCCTTCATTGACATCATAATCAAAAAATCCATATGACACGTGTTCCCATAAAACTTTTTGTCATTTATTTTGTTCCTTTCTTCAAAAAATACATACACTTTTTTGCATAAGTTATTACTGTGTACTAATTAGAGTAAGTAAATTTTCATTTATGGATATTATTGTCGAAAATTTCTATTTAGCTGGACAAATTCAATTTTAGCTTGAAACTGGACAGGCATCAAAAAAGCTGGACAATCCAGCCCGGCTGGCAACCCTAGATTGCCACCTTGCACTGTTGACGATTCCGGCAAAAGAAAACAGTCGTTCAACTGGAGCTGAAGATGTTAAGGGCGTGTTAAAAAAATAAATGCATCCCTTAGCAAATCATATTTTTGCCAAATATCATCAGCACTTGCATTATTATTTAAATAACTGAAGAACCCTCGAAATTTGAAGTTATTCTAAAATAACCGTTTTCAGTGATGTTCGTCAACTTATCGACCTGTAACTCAGTCAGTTTTTTTTCAAATTTGTTTACGGGTTTGGAAAGAAACCTGATCACTATTTTAAGACTCTTTAAATGATACATTTGTATGTTATGAGTATTGTTTTTGTTAAGATTGTAAAAGTAATTAAACTTTTCATCAACACCGTTTTTAGTATTTCTCCCCAGCGCATATGAATAATAAACAAGTAACAGAGCTATTATAGATTTATGTTGGAAAAAATGTGTGTGTGAAAAAAAAAATTATTTGAAAAAATCTTGTGTATCAAAACATTGTGATACACAAGATTTTCTTGTCTGTCAGCTAAATCAATAGTACCAAAGTTATGAACCAAAATGTGATACAACTTAAAAAACAAATTTTAATTTTCACATACATATTTTTCCTTATTTGTGTAAATATATTGCAGATAAGGAGTGAGATCGAAAAATTCTTAACACACGTTTTTCATTACATTTTTTAACCCAAGTATTATTTGAATTTTTTTTTGATCAAGTTACCTTTGAAAAACATGTCAGTTATTATGTGTAATGTCAATTATATTAATTTTTTTGTTAATCTGATTAAAATGAGTGACCAGAAAAAAGTGCGTACTGAAATTATTAAAGATTTTCAACAAAACCCAACTTGGTCTTACAAAAAGTTGGCCAAGCATACAAAGGTCTGCCGTCAAACTGTTTCCAATGTTATTAAACAGTACCGGGAGAACTTGTCAGTTGATAGAAAACCTGGTTCAGGTAGAAGGAATGGTCCACATGATGTTTCTAAAGCCAAAAAAATAGAACGCATTTTCAAAAGAGCTCCCAACACATCCGGTAGGAAAGCAGCCCGGTTAGCTCAGTGCTCGGACTATTTGGTACGAAAAGTTAAAGCTAATGCAGGTTTAAAAACATACAAGGCTCAAAAAGTTCCTGACAGGAACGCTACTAAAAATTTAGAGGCCAAAAACAGAGCACGGAAATTGAAGTCAAGTTTTATAAAAAAATATTCTTGCTGCATAATGGATGACGAAACGTATGTTCTGGCAGATTTTTCGCAACTTCCAGGTCAAAAATTTTATGTTGCTGATGCTCGAGGGAATGTTGAAGAAAAGTTTAGGACCCAAAAGCAGACAAAATTTCCCAGAAAGTTCTTGGTATGGCAAGCAATATGCAGTTGCGGCAAAAGAAGCCACTCATTTGTTACAACGGGCTCTATAAATACCGAAATTTACATCAAGGAATGTTTACAAAAAAGGCTGCTTCCATTCATAAGACTTCATAATGTGTCCACTTATTTTTGGCCTGACTTGGCATCCTGTCACTATGGCAAACAAGCCCTTGAGTGGTACAAGAACAATAATGTGGTATTTGTACCAAGAGAGGCAAATCCTCCAAACTGCCCGGAGCTAAGGCCAGTGGAGAGATATTGGGCTCTTGTTAAAAGAGAATTGAAGAGTACAAAAAAGGTGTCCAAAAGTGTGGTAGATTTTAAACGGAGATGGACTACATGTTCGAGCAAAGTGACAGAAAGCACTATAAAAACGTTAATGGAAGGGTTTCCGAAAAAGGTTCAAAATTTCATCACTAGTGATTAAAACTATAAAAATAATTTTTTTTGTAAATTGTAATAATAATTTCAATCAAATAAAAAAAAAATTAAAGCTGTAAGTTTAGTGGTTTCTTTTTTATAAACATATATGTATGTTAAGAATTTTTCGATCTCACTCCTTAATACCAATAAATTTTACACTCGTTACTTTTATGATAAATGGACTAATTCTGCTGAAAATTATAATCGCTCCATGATTTTTCCTAGCCCCCATACTAATTTCTTCCCGAAATATGGTTCTATGGTCTATAAATGCCTACAGAATTGCAGTATCCACACAAAATTCAGGAAAAATAAGTTTGTATTCAAGAATCATACTACAAGCTTTTTAAATATCGGTCCATAATTCCATAACTACCATATATAGTCCAATCTTGATAATAGCGTTGTTTAAATGAAATTCCAAAAAATTGGCCCCCAAATATTTAGAAATCACATTCCACTTGCGATAATATCTAGAATACTCATGTTTTATTGTAAAGATGAAATTCGATTAAAATAAATAGACATCACGTTCAAATATTTTATGACAATCGAATCACAATAGGTCATAGCTCCCTAATATCGATCAAAAAAATTCCACAGAAATTAGTTTCAAGTAGACAGAAATCACTGCTTGATTTTGTGACTATGGGTTCATAATTATATATAAGGCTCATATCAGGAAAATTCATTAATCGCGAATATATATTAGAATTTTATGATATAACTCATTTCCATATGCAAAATTTTTGGAAAATAATCTAAAATAATCAAAAGTAATCTTTGACAATAGTCGGATTATTTTTTGATTACTTTTGATTATTTTCTAGTAATCGCAAGTAATCTTGATTATTTGTAATCGTAATCAATTAGTAATCGTACGAATCTGAATATAATCGTAATTTAATCATTACTTCACCTTTCGAAAAAAATTAATCTAATTACTAATTATTATGATTAGTAATCATTATTTAACAGCTATGGTTTAGCCCATACATAATGACGCCTTGCGAAGAACGCAGGAGTCGGAGGGAATCTGAACCAATTTTGATCCAGAGATCCTTGCCTTCTCCTTTGTCACTCGAACGTCCTCGTTCAATCGTCCAGTCCTCTGTGCCAAGTTCCTTGTTCTGACGCTTTATAAGTGTTAGCATGGCTTTGTCCTCCAAAAGAGGAGGAGGAATCCACACTCTCACCGTCGTACGAAAATTTCTCAATCTCTGGTTATTTTTTATCGTGACGATAAACAGGCAGTTCTCATACAAAAAAAATGTTAATTGGAGGTTTATTGTTAAGCCTAGTACTTTGTTCATATTTGCGAAAAATTATGGTTTTTTCATGCGAAAAATTTTATATGCTGTTTGACAGCTAGCTGTTAGTTTCAATTTCGTGCGAAAGAAGTGCTGCATATGTTATTTCGTGTGGAAAAATAAGGTTGCCAGATGTATTTCACATGTTTTCCACAATAAAAACAGAGTACTGCTTTTGCGAAATTATTTCGCATATATTTCATTCCAAATATTTTACATGTAGTTTGACAGCATTTCGCACGAAATTTGAACAGACTACCCAGCTTTAAACGATAACCAGATATTGAGAAAATGGGGGTAAGAATACCAAATACATGTGGCAAAATAAATAGATTTAAAAATGAACTGTGCTTTAATTTCAAAGTTATGCAATGTACTTAAAATTTTTGTTTTTTCTTTAAGTTTTTGTTAATATTAATTTAGTAATGAAAAGTCTGAATTGAATGTAATTTTATTACTTATTTTTGTTAATAAAAAATTATTTACGTATTAACGTAGTTGTATTTTTAACTGTTTTATTTGAAATACCCTTTATATATCCTCAAACACTGTAAAATATTCAAAAACGTATCAAATTTGTTCAAATGAAAAAAATATATAATTTTTCTTTTGTTAATGTAACTGAATTTTAAATTGTCAAGAAAAATCAAGTTATTTTCTTTAACGTCAAGAAAAATCAAGCTTTTTCTTCTGAATGTCAAGCTTTTTACCAATTTCGATCTGGCAAGCCTATGGCAATCAGTGACTGATTTTTCATTTGAAAAATTAGTTGTTATGAAGGCCAATGCAATACTTGCAAATTATTTGTAAATTATAGCCCTTTTTTGTAAAATGATTTAATGTACACTGAATGTATTTGTTTTTCTTTATTATTTTGTTCATGTATTTTTCCCTTTTTGTTGAGTCGGGAATTACAAAAATTGTTATTGTTTGTGTTATTATTAAAATTAATATACATATATTTTATTATGAAAAAATTATGTAAATGCAAAAATATTGGAAAATAATCTAAAATAATCAAAAGTAATCTTTGAAAATAGTCGGATTATTTGTTGATTACTTTTGATTATTTTTGATTAGTTTCATGTAATCGCAAATAATCTTGATTATTTTTTGATTATTTGTAATCGTAATCAATTAGTAATCAGAAATTGTTCTAAAGAGAATTATATAATCCATTAAATTATTTTTAAAAAATAATCTAATTGATTACTAATCGTAATCCAAAATTAACAGCTATGGGCTAAACCAACTCCTGTTGATCTTGTCCGCGGTGAAGCGCAACGATGAACTCAAGCGGCCTGAGAATGGTACAGATTAATCTGCACCACTCCGAAGCATCATCGGACGATTTGCTGCGCTTCATGGAGAAGGAAGCTATTCACGTGGCCTTAATCCAAGAACCCTGGCTTGTAGCCAGTACAATTCGAGGCGTCCGGTCACGAAACTATGTGCTCCTATCTCCGACCCCTGAAGGTAAAGTAAGGAGCTGTATTTTAGTCAGGAAAGACATTAAGGTTTTCCTTCTATCCAATTACAGTTCTGGTGATTTAACGGTAGTTGAACTAAAGCGACAAGGGTTACCAACCCTGATCATATCATCTGCGTATCTACCATACGACGAAGTTAATCCGCCTTACGTGCCGTACGGACACTTGTAGACTGGTGTAACTCAAGGGGCCATGATCTCATCATAGGATGTGAAGCTAAAAAAAAAAAAAATACTATGTGTGGGAGCTCGGATATAAATGACAGGGGTGAGTGTTTACTTTAATACCTTCTATCTACTAACCTAAGTATTTGCAGTAGGGTTAAACACCAACGTTCTTCAATAGGATAAGCGACCAGGTCATTGATATTACTTTGGTAGGGAACACTGACTCAGTTAGGATTCTTGATTGGAGAGTATCACTCGAGTGCCCATTTTCCGATCACCACAGGATAGTTTCTACGATACAACTTAACTGTATAGGGAAAAACCTTTAGAAATCCTAGGAAAACCAACTGGATCAAATTCAGTAATCTTAGTGACACCATACCACCTCCTGAAATGGATGGATTAAATGGTACACGGGCTCGGTAGATTTTCTATCCATGTCATTAAGGGAAGCCTACTATGCCTCGTGTAGGGAGCGGTAAGGACCTAGGAAATTCGGGAAACCATGGTGGAATCCTAGACTAATGCAGCTAAGGAAGGAATGTAGAAAACTTTTTAATAAGGCGAAGATGGACCAGGACTTGTTAAGCTGGGACGATTATCGTCAAAGCTTCAACACTTCCAAGATGGAAACCAGACGGGCAAAGAAGGAATCTTGGAAGCATTTCTGTGACGAACTGGAGAATACCACGGAGGCATCGCGTCAATGAGGGGTACTATCCAAAGATCCTGGTACGCCTGGATTCCTGATGAAACCTGATGGTAAATTTACTGAAAGTAGTACCGAAGCTTTGGAACTTCTTATGGAAAAACACTTTCCGGGTTGCAGGGATGATGAAAATGAGGGCTCCGGAGGACCTTGCAGCTTCTCAAATCCACATAAGTGAATTAGTTAGCTCCATTGTTAGCGTGGAGAAAATTTCGTGGGCGGTGTCATCTTTTAAGCCCTATAAATCTCCAGGTCCAGATGGCATATTCCCAGCGTTACTCCAAAAATCGATTTCAACCATCATGCCATGGCTTATTATGGTCAGGAACATCCTCTCCCCTGATAACTTATGTAGGGCATAACACGCATACAACATGGTGGACAGCCTTACATGACGTTGTCGGAACTATAGACGGGACACTTAACAAAAAGCTGTATGTTATGGCATCTTTCTTGGATATAGAGGGTGCCTTTAATAATGTGAACATATCCACAATAGTTGATGCATTGGGTGACTTAGGTGTTGATCAGCGGATAAGAAATTGGACAGAAAATATGCTTAGGAGCAGGGCCATTAACTCTAACATGGGTATTGATAGGACAAGGAAAGTTGTGACAAGGGGCACACCACAAGGTGGTGTCATCTCGCACTTCTGTGGAATCTTGTCGTAAATAAAATCCTTTTCAGGCTCAGTAGGATAGGCACCACAGTAGTCGCATATGCTGACGACGTTGTGCTTCTTATTCAAGGGAAGTTTCTTCCCATAATAAGTGAACTTATGGAATCAGCTCTCAGCGTTCTGCTAGCATGGGCCAAGGAAAACGGTCTAGGTGTCAACCCTGCCAAGACCGAACTGGTTCTTTTCACCAGGAGATATAAAATACCAGAATTCAGACCTCCATGACTGGATGGTACTTTTCTGAAGATTTCAAGCGAAGCTAAATATCTTGGTGTAATTTTGGACTCTAATCTCTCGTGGAAACGTAATGCTGAGAGTCGAAACGCATTTCTGCTAAGTATGCTTTACGACTTAAACTGTCGAGCGGTCTGAAACATGATCGTATTGGTCACGGCACCATCCTACAAAAGATAGGCAGGACAATCAGGCGCAGGCGCGAAACGGACTACATAATCCCAACACCGAATTTTGATAAAATATATAAGATCAGAATACCGACAAGGAATGATTGGGCCTCGAACTCTGTCTTAAGGGATGACGTGATCTCAATCTACACTGATGGTTCAAAGACAGAAAGAGGCACGGGCTCAGGAATCTTCTCAGATGAGCTGGACCTTTTGATGTCTCTTCGATTACCCGATACATCCAGGCAGAGATTTATGCCATCGATACAGCCGCGAGAAGAATCCGGGAACTGAATCTCGAAAATTCAACTATACATATCTACTTGGACAGCCTTGCATCAATTAAGGCTCTTAACTCCAACGCTATTAGGTCGAAATGTCTTTTCAATTGTATCAAATCACTGGCACAACTGACACAACATCACGTCTAGTTGATATGGGTTCCACGACATGAGGGTATCCGGGGAAATGAAGTATCTGATGAATGCGCAACCAACGGGTCGTCCCTGGACGTATCTCTAGCGCAAAGGGATATTCACACTCCCTTGGTAACAGTATCGAAATTGATAGATGAATCGGCTTTGAGCGAGACGGAACTCAGGTAGTCAAATATCATCACTTGTAGAATATCCAGAATGCTCTGGCCCAATCTGACAGAGGATAGAACTAGGACTCTTTTGTCTCTTAGTAGGAATTCGATTAGGCTTCTTACGGGTATAATTACTGGGCACTGTATGATTGGACACATGTCGGAACGTATGGGTTACTCACGTTATAGCTATTGTAGAAGTTGTTTGGATGAAGAGGAGGAGGAATCGGTACAGCATCTTCTATGTGAATGCCCAGCCTTACAAGAGCATAGACTACTACATCTTGGTAGAGCTCTTTTCCATTATCTGGACTGTCCCAGAGATGTGTCACTAGTAAATATGATCAGATTTATTAGAAGTACCGTCTGGTTCCCACGGGGACCACAGGAATCACATAGTTAACCAAATTAGGGAGGGAAACTACATATTCTCACTTTATGTATGAATTTTCAGCATAAGGGAATATTATTTCTAAAGGTCCACAATGGCCGCATGGCCTCCGAGTGAACTCGCTAACTTGCGAGCAACCCACGTAACATAAATCAACCTTCAGACTATATTTAGAATTACCAGGACTGTAATATTCTGAACAGGTTTCACTTAAAATTCATAACAGTAAGGAAATTGGGCTCATTCGCCAAAATATAGCCAAAAAATTAGTTTTACTCGAAAATTTCAAAATTTAAATCGCAGGTACGGAAAAACTGTAGCAAGTATTTTCAATATTTTTTCACATATTTATTACCAATTATATTCTCAACAAGTTCTGAAATTAGTTTAACAAAATTTCTAAAAATTTGAATTTTTTGGTCATACCTGCAAATAGGTTACGGTATCATACGAAGACAAAAACTCATATACAAGTAAATATGGATATATTTGAAGTAAAAATTAGTTTTTATTTTAATATTTCTCAAAATATGTTAATTATTTTCCTACATTTCTTGTTCTAGTGGCCTGAGACACGTTAATGGCCTGGGGAATTTTTAATAACTTTTTTTGAAAAATGTCTGTTTTTTATGTCTCGTTAGAAAGACAATTACGTACACATTTGTATTCTGAATTGCAAAAGTAATTTTTTAATGGCAAAATTTTTATAAAAACTGAAAAAATTGCATTTTTTTCCTCTTGTAAATGCATCACAAAACTTCAAAGGGCTTGTGGCACGTCTCACGGTGCTTTGTCTCATAGTCAAAAATCAAAAAAAATTTTGTCTCAAAATATGATAAAATATATACTGATCGATAGATAACAACACAACTCAAATAAATTTTTAGGAATTGGTTTTATTTGACTCTCCTAGACTTCACCAGAGGTCGCTCAAGTCAGTCAAATTTAAGAAAAAATTAATGAATAAAAAAATGAATTGAATTGCTCCAAGAAAATAATTCTCAAAAATTATTTTTTTCAAAAAGAGTCTAAGTTTTTGTTTTTTAAGTTCTTTAGTATTTTCAAAATTCGGCAGTAATAAAATTTTTATTAAAAATTTCGACTAAAAATTTTTTAAAAAAATTTAAAAATTACAAAAGTTTGTTGGAGTTTTCAAAAAAAAAACGTATAAAATCGGACATTTTTTTATTTCGTTTTTTCTTAGTATATAGTGTTGTTAAAAAGGCTGTGAAAAGATTAGTACCAACTTTTTGCCACAACTTAAAAAAAATGCATTTTAACCCATTTTTCGCCGCATCAATGTCTCGTTGACCGATTTTCCTAAAATTTTATATTGGACCTATTTTTATGCTAATTAAGAAAATTCCAAACTTTGAAGTCAGTGGGTTTTACAGTTTTTAAGAAAATGAGTGGTAATTATAATCACCATCGGTGGAATATGTATACAAAACATTTCGAACTTCTTACACATAAATGGAGTGTGACTTTGGCGTTGATTGCATTGTCGTCTTTTTATCTTCATGCCGTATTGCATCACATTTATTTGTTTTTTTTTTCTTGATCCACCTGTTGTTATTCTCGCAAACAAGAAGTTTCGATTTCTTATAGCTTTTCGAATTCTGCACAAGCATTAGGAAAAGAGGCCAGCAAAATTTTTTGCCTCTAACACGTACACGGTAGTTTGATATTACATTGTCAAAATACGCAAAATATCATTTTGGAAGCTTCACAATTTCCAGAAAACTCAGGATCACGCGGACTTCAAGTCCAATTTCTATGCTATACTGTTCCTGAGAACCAGCATAAGGCATGCAGCAAAACATATATCCATCTTAAGAAACCTGAACCCACAATTTTTAAGATGAAACGAATGGGCTAATATACATTTTGCTCGAATGCCTTCCAAAATATGGCACCATTTATTCGTCAATTGACAAATGCTCATTAAAAACTCCTAATTGCATAAATTGTTTGTTTAATCCACCAACTAAAGGTCTTATTTCGGCAAAGCGGTAATTTTAGTCTAACCTATTATTAGTACTGATATGCAGAAATTTTTTCATCCAACGAAATTCAAAAATTGTCAACGCCTTTAGTACAATTGGAACACCTAAATTTAAACATTTCTATTTACTTGAGAGAAAATAATTCAAATTCACTGGTTCAGAGCCTGATCTCATTAATAGGAGAGAACTCTTTTTACGTTATCCCAAGCAAGAAAGGCACGATTCATGAAACTAAAATACAGGTCAATAGTGAAAACGAGTATAGAAAGGTTGTAACAGATTTTGAAACTCAAAAGAAAAGCTTTTACACTTATCAGCTGAAAGGAAGCAAGGGTCTACAAGTTGTAATAAAGGGTATTGACTGTAATGTTGAATCACTTGAAATAAAGCAAAGCTTAGAAGATAAAGGCTTTAAGACAAAAAATGTGATAAATATTAGAAATCTCGAAAAAAAACCCCAACCACTCTTCCGTGTTGAACTTGAACCCGGTGACATAAACCTGAAAAAATATTAAACACATCCCATATATAACCTGAAGTACTTATTGCATCGTAAAATTACGGTAGAAGAACCACACAAACGATTTGGCCCCGTCCAATGTATGAATTGCCAAGAATATGGACACAGCAAGGCATATTGCAAATTGCCACCAGTATGTGTTATTTGCGGAGAGTTGCATAACACATCCCAATGTAACAAATCCAAAGATGATCCTAAAATAAAAAAATGCAACAATTGCGGAGGTAACCACACAGCAAACTACAGGGGTTGGCCTGTCTACTCAATTGTTAAAAAATCAGATTTTCCCCGCTCAGCCACTAAATAACAACAATTTTAACTACCCCCCGTTGCAACAGACATATGACAACAAAGTAACATATGCAAATGTACTTAGAAACAACAAAACTCAGACGCAAGTCCGTCAACTCCAAAACGAAAATGTGAACCCAGAGGTAAGAGAGCAAACGCCAATTTTCAATTTTACCCGACTAGAATCCACAATAGAAACTCTTGTCAATCGGTAAATAACTTTACAAACTCAATGAGTAACATGATGCAAGAAATACTTAAGATGCAATCAATGTTATTGCAGGCTGTGCTTAACAGACCATGAACTGCCTAAGAATATGTTTTGGAATGCAAACGGCATACGCCAACACAAAAACGAACTCGAATATTTTTTAAGAAACCAACAAATTGATGTAATGCTGGTTTCTGAAACTCATTTGACGTCCAGAAGTTCATTTCGAATAAATGGATATGTAATATATGACACCAAAGATCCCAAAGGTAGAGCATCAAATCAAACACTACTTAATGTGTGATTTTTGCGAAGATTATCTTCAAGCTACTACAATCTGTCTTGAAGATTTTCATCGAAACTTAGTGATTTCATCGATATACTCACCCCCTAGATTTTCAAGTACAGAAAGTCAATATAATAGATTTTTTAAATCACTATGCTAAACACACATTCTGGGGATCACGACTGATTACCCCTAAAGGTCGTGTTTTGTTCGATACAATTTCTAAAATGGATTTGAATGTGCTTTCGAGCGGCCAACCTACTTACTGGCCTACTGACCCACGAAAAATACCGGATGTTATAGATTTTAACGTCATGAAAAATATCCCTAGAGAAATGATTCAAATTGAATCCTCGCTGGAACTATCTTCAGATCACTCACCCACTATTGTTACTTTATTGAGCCCCCTAGAAATTGTATCCCCGACTGGTAATTTAGCGATGGCAGGCACAAGAATAAATTGGCTCAAATATAAAAAATACCTCAGTACACATTGCTCGGAAAACATACCGCTAAGAACACCAGAAAACATCGATCACTCTCTTATCAATTTCGATAAAAATCTCAAACTGGCTGCTCAACATGCTACCCAAACCCCCCGACAAATCGGATATAATAGAATTAATTTTGCAGATGAAAAAAGAAGATTTCGCAGAGAGTGGCAATTGCACAGATCCCCCAACTAAAATCGAAGCTTAAATATTGTATAAAAAGACTTAAAAAGCTCTTGAAATTTCGAAAAATGGAATCATTGAATAAATATTTAGAAAGCCTGGACGCAACCCCGCAATCGGATTACTCATTATGGCGAGCAACAAAAAGTCTTAAAAGACCCGTTATATGTAAGTCCCCCTTGCGAAATTCAAGTGGTGGTTGGGCAAGAAATGATACTGAAAAAGGAAATCTGTTTGTTAATCATTTAAAAAAAGTATTTACACCGAACACATCAAACGAAGCAATTGAGTTGCCACCTGTTGCACCCCATTTTGGAGCTACTGCTGATTTAAATCCCAAGAAAGCGCCTGGTATGGACAAGATCAGCAACAAGATGCTTATGGAGCTACCCCGGATAGCAATAAAAATAATTCTTTTTATTTTTAATGCTATATTACGACTTGAAGAAAACACAGTACTATCGAACAAACCCATAGACTTGTAAATATGGTGAGAAAAGCGTTTGAAGAAAAGAAATACTGTTCCGCACTCTTCATCGACATCTCTCAAGCGTTTGATAAGGTATGGCATGCTGGATTAATATACAATAAATTAATATACACATAAGCTGTTGGAAAGCTATTTAACTGGTCGAACTTTTAAGGTTAAAGAGGGAAACTTTTTAAGTACTGCACAACCCATTGAAGCTGGAGTCCCCCAAGGCAGTATCCTGGGACCTTTTTTATAGTTGATATATTCGTCTGATATGCCAACTAAAGCTACGTACACACGGTTGTCAGATTTTACAATGTTGTCAGATCTGGCAATGTGCTCGCAATGTACTGACAATGAAATATTATTACCAAAAGGTAAATTGTCAGTTTAGACGATTGTGAGAAAACCTTACAATTTCATTGTCAGACAATTGTCAAACAATAAATGTATATGCCAACAAAAATTGTCAGTTCACACGGTTGTCAGATTGTTGTATGGCAAAGGTAACCAGATCTCTTGTTAGACATTGTCAGAAGAAACTTCAAATCTTTTTACAAACAATTTTAATTGTCATCTGTGTGTATTTATTAAAAAGTTGGAAATTTAAAGTATTATTATGGAACAGAAAAAAGCCATTGCATGACGGGTGAAGGCAAAATAGCAAAAAATCGTCGTAAAGTTTGGGTAAAGGATTGGGTACTTCGCCATCTGTAGGAAGGATTTTACGCTACATTGCTCATCCACTTACGAACTGACGAGCCGGAGTTGTATCATAATTTATTGCGAATGGTCTCCGAACAATTTGATCAATTTTGGCAATTTTTTTTTAAATGTGTGCCGACTAAATAATACAGCACAACATAGAAGTGTGGACTTGATCATACTATTTCAACAAACAATCTTTGTTTTAGAGTCAAAAAATAGTAAAAACGAATGTGCTATTTAGAGGGACTAGACACGTTCATAATGCATCGATATGTTCACAAGAGTTATTCAGATTTACCGTAGCTACAATATTACTCAATATTGTTAGTGACAAATTAGGAGTCCCTGGAAGTTATTCTAAAAAAAGTAAAAAAAAATTGTTCTTCCTATATTTTTTTCAAAAAAAGTGCACGAAAAATCTATTTTTTGGAAAAAAAATGTTAACAAAATTTGTTTGGCGGACTCTTAGCTATATTATTGCCATATAAAGTTAAGCGGTATTACCAAGTCTGAATTAGCTTTTGGCCAAAAATTAATGACACCATTTTTTGAGAGCCCACTGATTTTCAAAATCTTTGGCCCATAAAAATAAAAATTGGTCACCAAAATGGACAAACTGAGTATAGGGTCATGATCGTTTTTTTTTTTGCACTGACAATGATGCCATTGTCAGATGCATAAACTTCGCACATATGACAATAAAAAGTTTCTGACAATGATCTTACAATGATCTGGCAATGGCAACGTAAGGTGTTTACACGATTGTCAGATGTCTGATAATATTATTGTCCTACAATGTACTGACAATACTTTTTCTGACAACGTTGTAAGACAAAAATTGTAAGTTTACACGGTTGTTAGACATTTTCTGAAAATTTTTCTGACAATATTGTAAGATCTGACAACCGTGTGTACGTAGCTTAACAATCGCACTCATACTTCAACATTTGCTGATGATACTGCTATTCTAAGCATTCATGAATCCCCTCAACAAGCGTCTCGTTACTTACAAAACCACATATTTGAATTAGAAAAATGGTTAAAACAATGGAAAATTAAAGTCAACGAGCAAAAATGTACACACATAACATTTACATTGCGTAGAGAATCATGCCCCCCCTATTCATATCAATAACCAAACAATAATTCAACAATCGGAAGTGAAATACCTCGGAATACATCTCGATCGTAGCCTTACATGGAAAAGTCATATAGATGCAAAGTTGACTCAAATGAAATTGAAATCAATTCAAATTAATTGGCTTATTGGCAGAAACTCTACGCTTAGTTTAGATTGTAAACTTCTACTTTATAACATGATCATAAAACCGATATGGTGTTATGGCATACAGTTATGGGGCACGGCCTCAGCGTCAAATGTAAAAAAGATCCAAAGACGCCAAAACAAGTTTCTAAGAATGATTACAGTTGCCCCCTGGTATATCAAAAACGCGAATATACACAAAGATCTAAACGTGCCCATTGTAAAAACTGAAATCTCGAAAAATGTACAAAAATATTTTAAAAAAACTTGAAGTTCACCCAAACCCGCTGGCCCGCAACATATTAGATAACCGTGGCCACACTCGATTAAGAAGGAGGGACACAGCAGACCTAATCTAGAAGGAAGAATGCCAATTTAACCAAAACAACCATGAATTCAAAATTTGTTCGTCCGGCACTGGCTGGACTAATTAAATAATAATTATTATATATAAGATTTGAACCACTTATTGTTAGTTCATTAAATAATGAAGATACAATAAATAAATGATGAAAAAAGAAAAAAAAGATTATATACATATGTACATTAATTGTCGTGTATATGGCTCAAAAGAGTAAAGTAAACATTCAATTTTATAAATATAAACATAATTGTTAGATTTTAGAGGATCTTGGTTACTTTATTTCCATGTATTTTGATGACCTTTATTTGCGAATTTCTAAAAGCCCCAATATAAATCGTTTATGTTGCTAAAGGAACTAAAATGAGTATATAATAATGAAATATGATCTTAAGTAATTGATAAACAAAATTATATTGAATAAAAAACATTGTATTTGTCAGTTATGAATAGTAAAAGTGATGGTAATTATAATCACCGGTCGGCGAAAAATGGATTAAAATAGGTCTAAATTCACAATTTTTACTTAAATTTTATGTATTATAGAGTAATAATGTTAAGGTTATGTTACAAGATATATGAAATAATATTAATATCTTAAATTCAATTAATGAAATAGTGAAAATTTATTATATGGAAGTTAAATTGTGCATCAAATCTTAACAAGAGTGCGCTAATATTAAATAATTTTAAGCAAGATGAGGTAATACGTTATATACCCACCAATTTTTGTGGCACATCTTTCTCAATACATTTCTTATGCATTATTTATGGATTCAAATTCAACAACAATCTGACAGTTTACCGAATCTGGGGATTTTGTAATATATTTGTGTGCACTGCATTGCCGACTACTGCATTACCAAAAATCGGAGAACACTACAAGATGAAGTTAATTACTGTGAGTTATGTATTTTGAAGACTTTGGGAAAACATAATATATACATATTATATATCAACGTATAGGAAATTGTGTCTTCTTTTCAAAAATATATTAAATTCTTAAGAATTAAAAATTTGATAGGAGACTTTTTTCAAAAATGTGGGAATCAGAAATGGTAGCTGATTTTTTATAAATTTTAATTTTTAAAATATAATAATATTTTTGTTTATGAATCGTTTTTATCGAAATTTGAAACTTATATAGAAATTTTTGAATTATTATTGAGAATCCCACAAGTCCCAAAAAACTTTTAAAAAATCCCAAAAATGGTATTTTTAGATTTATGACTTTGTGGATTGTACCGAGGTCCGGGCTATAAATGCTCGTTGCAAGATATTTAAGAACATCCTTGGGTCATACAAGAATGGTTGTAATTTTTTAAAAGCAGCTATGTGATAAGAGTAAATTTGGCATAAATTTGCAATTTACACAAAAATTGGTCTAATTCGGAAGGCTCTGGAACTCGCAGATATAAAATTTTTTAAATTATTTTTCTTTTATAGTACTTCCCTAAATGTTATCTTTGAGAAAAATATAAACACATTATTTATTTTGTTTTTATTTTCTGTATAATAAATGCATATAACTTTTGACTTAGTATAGATTTTAAAATTATTCTTTTTTTCCTATTACTAATATATTTTCGTGCTTGATACTATTTCTAGGGGGTTCAATAGAGAAACGAAGGTGGGTGAGTGATCCGAGGATAATTCTAATGAAGATTTAACATGCATTAGTTCCATTGGTAAATTTTTTGTAACTGCAAAATCAATGACATCGGGTATTTTGCTTGGGTCAGTATGTTGGTTCTCCGCTCGACAGCACATTCAAATTCAATTTAGAAATTGTATTAAACAAAGCGCGACCTTTCGGGGTTACAAGTATTGATCTCCAGTGAGTATGCTTAGCATTATAATCGCCAGCTTCCAGGAATCGGGATCCTAGTGATTCGTAAAAATGTTCATATTTGTTTTCAGTAATCGAAAACCTTGGAGGTGAATATATCGACGAAATTAATAGGTTTCTGTAGCAATCATCCAAACAAATTGTCGTAGCTTGAAGATAATCTTCACAAATATCACACATTGAATGGTGTTTGATAGGGGTTTTAATTAAAATTCCAGAGTCTCCACATGCTCTATCTCTTGGATCATTTGTGCCATAAAAAACATATCCATTTATCTTAAATAAACTTCTAGACGTCAAATGGGTTTCCAAAACTAACATTATATCAACTTTATGACTTTTTAGAAAATACCCGAGTTCGTTTTTATGTTGGCGAATGCCGTTAGCGTTCCAAAAACATATTCTTAGGCAGTTCATGATCTGTTAAGCACAGCCTGCAATAACATTGATTGCATCTTAAGCATTTCTTGCATAATGTTACTCATTGAGTTTGTAAAGTTATTTACCGATTGCACAAGAGTTTCTATTGTAGATTCTAGCCTGGTAAAATTGAAAATTGGCGTTTGCTCTCTTACCTCTGGGTTCATATTTTGGTTTTGTGGTTGACGGACTTGCGTCTGAGTTTGGTTGTGTCTTAGTATATGTTTCTTTGTTGTCATATGTCTGTTGCAACGGGGGGTAGTTAAAATTGATGTTATTTAATGGCTGAGCGGGGAAAATCTTCGGTTTCTGGCTTTGTGATTTTTTAACAATTGAGTAGACAGGACAACCCCTGTAGTTCGCGGTGTAGTTACCTCCGCAATTGCTGCATTTTTTATTTTAGGATCATCCTTGGATTTGTTACATTGGGATGTGTTATGCAACTCTTCACAAATAACACATACGGGTGGCAATTTGCAATATGCCTCGGTGTGTCCATATTAGACAATGTTTTGCAATGAAGTTTGTTCCTTTCTTTTGTTTTTATAATGTTTTGAATTGAAAATACTCTTTCGACATTAGCCGATGAATGAGGTATAGATAAAATTCCAGTCATAATTCTAGAAATGTCAGAAAATATTAATTCTAACCTTTTAACGATGAATTCATTAAATTTATTTTGATTTTCTTGCGAAAACAATAAAGCAAGTTGTTTTATTTTAGGTTTTTCTTTACTCACTTACACACTACAGTTTGTGTCGGCAAGAAACCTACCAATTGTAGTAAGGAAATGTAAGAAAAGATAAAATCACTGTTTATTGTTGGTGTTTTGTTTAAGCTTTGATATTTTTACAAATAAAGCTTGAGTGTCTGTAATTCTCAATCACTTTATGGTTTTATTTGTATAATATCTTTAGTATTTCTAAAGGCTTTTAGGAAAAGGTTTCCTGATGATCTGGCCTAAGCAACCAGTGAAATGCGCATAGGAACTAGCTTATCCCCCAACAATAAATTTCAGTGAATTTAGTAATAAAATTGGGAATTTAGCATAAAAACAATTTTACTAAAATATTAATTCATTTAATTCGTTTTTTAGTCGCGATACCTTTACCAAAAATTACATACATATTGTTACGAAATTGTACTTGAATTCAGATATAGCGATTTTAAGGGCTGATTTAAAAGTAGTATAATGCTTTTAAATAACATTGCTGTAATAGCAAACTGTAACATATCTGTGGGCATTATTAAATAAAGGCTTTCAGTTGACCATTGATCGTAAGTTGGCAACGCTGTTTGAATTCGAATATTCAGTTAAATAACATTCTAGAGTGCAGATGGCAGTGTTATAAATAGTGGCAGAGGTTGCAGTCGTTAGTGAGTTTATCAGAGACGCTTTTCGAATAAACATCAACTTAGTGCCTTAAAGTGTGTTGTGTTTTTCAAGTAAATTCGTGTACATTATAAATTGTGTCTGTATTTCTGAGAATTTATAAACGTGTATAAAAAACATTGAGTGGCTATTTAATTCTGTGGTTGTTGTACATTTTGAATAAATAAAGAGTTGTTAAAATTTTTAAACTACTAAACGGCTTTTATTTGCAATCAAAAGTATCCGGTTTATTTAAAGGAAATAAACCAGCGTTTTGAAAAGGTTAAAACGTATCAATTGGTGTCAGAAGTGGGATTGCAAATTAATAAGCATGAAGTTTGAGGAACTGAAAGTTGAACAACTCAAGAAGGAATTGAGTAAGTTGGAGCTACCAACAGCAGGTAATAAGGCAGAATTGCAGAAGAGGCTGATAGACGAATTCAAGAGGCGTGATATTGACATCGGTGCTTACGAATTCGAGTATAAGGAAGAAATGGAAGTTTCTACACGTTCAACAACAAGCAGCATGGATTTAAGCACAATGTTCGCGGCTATGATGGAAAAAATGGAAACAGCCAACAAGAACATGGAAGCGAAATTGAACGAAAATTCTAGAAACATCTTAGAAAAGCTACAGACGAGAAACTTCAAGAACTTTGTGTGGTTATAAACAGCAGAGTAGATAACCTTGAAATGCAAGTATCCAAATTTGACAAAAAGGTGTCCGAATTAGAGAACGGCCTAGAAAAACAATCCCAAAAAGTTGATCTTCAATGCCAAGACGGACCGGTGCGAATTCTTTCAGAAACATCGAGTAGAATAAAGGCTCCTAGTTTTGATGGCAGCACACCATTTAATGTTTTCAAGTTCCAATTTGATACAGTTGCCAAGAAAAATGTATGGAGTAATGAAGAAAGTGCTATAGAATTGATTTTGGCCTTGAAAGGAAACGCAGCAATAGTTCTTGAAAGCGTACCAGTAAGTAACAGAAATAGCTATGATGACATAATGGATGCTCTACAACGTAAGTCTGGTGGAGAACACATGAAAGAAATATACCGAATGGAATTCCGTGGTAGAGTACAAAAACCTAATGAGACACTACAAGACTTTGCGGCAGAAATCGAACGTTTGATGCAGCTTACATATCCAGACGAAAACCATCCGTTATTGGACCATTTCAAGTTTGAATCATTTGTGAATGGGCTTCGTGACCCTGATGTAAAACATGCGGTTTATGCCACACGGAAGTCAACATTTGCGGAAACCGTTTCATACGCGTTGGCACAAGAAACAGCAAAATTAATGTCTAAGCCGCAAATATGCAAGATACGGAATATCGAGGTTATAGCTGAAAATGAGAGAAATATAGTCAGTGAAATAAAAGAGGCAGTTTTAGAGGCTTTAAATGAGAAGCAAGGTAAAGCTAAAATCAAATGCTATAACTGCGGAAAAACTGGTAATTTTCAGCGAAACTGCAAAGCATCGAGAAAACGAGCCAGATCTGTTTCGCCACCAAGAAAAGAGCAGCAGGCGAATCGTGGTTCATCACAAGAGTCACCTTTAAACTAAAACGAGCTAGCGCTATGGGGCAAGAACTAGCTCCCACATCTGAGGGCCCCACAATCGACGATATTGTGGACGAAGTAATCATTTGTGATGATTTAATGATTAGTCATGGCATTACTTTGGATATGGGACAAAAGGTTATGATTTGGCGAAATGTGGAAATACCCCTTGACGTCGGATATGAAAATAGGACTCAAGTAAGAAAGCTAGTTACCGTCGAGCATCTGAGACTACCACCACAGTCAGAAATTTTAGTATGGGCCTGTATGGAGGGAGATTGTGAGGACGACAGTTTGTGGGTGGTAGAACCAGCAGAAATAAAAAGTGATCTTATAACAGCAAAAGCCCTCGTTAAACCCTGCAACAACAAAATAGTTCCTGTAAGAGTGCTTAACCTGTCCAGCTCTGAAAAAGTCGTTAAGCCAAATTCCGAAATAGGCCTTTGCACGTACTACCGACGATTTGTACCGAATTTTGCCAGTGTTGCTGCAAGCCTACATGAGCTAACGCAGAAGTCGCGAACGTTCCTGTGGAGTGAATCTCAAGAACAGGCATTCCCTCAGTTAAAGGAATTGTTGTGTACAGCACCAATTTTGGCATATCCCATCCCAGGGCGAAGTTTATGCTAGACAGCGATGCGAGTGGATACGGAATAGGCGGTGTGCTTTCGCAGGTGATCAACGGGACGGAAAAGGTCATAGGCTACTACAGCCGAATACTTTCCAAGCCTGAGAGAAATTACTGCGTAACGCGACGTGAACTCTTGGCAGTATTAGAGTGTGTGAAGCATTTCCACAAGTATTTGTATGGTCAGCACTTCCAACTGAGAACCGATCATTCTGCCCTCAGGTGGTTGTTGCAATTTAAACAACCTGAAGGGCAACTGGCTCGTTGGATTGAGCGGCTTCAGAGCTATGACTTTAGCATCGAGCACCGGAAGGGTTTGAAAGGGTTTGAAATGTGCGATTAATACGGAATAAGAAAAACCAGAACAACGCCACTGCATCCTCAATCTGATGGCATGGTCGAATGATTCTATCGCACCCTGGAGGAATATTTAAGAAAAGTGGTCAGTGCACACCAGAAGGACTGGGATAAACACATACCAAAATTTCTATTGGCATACAGGTCAGCTGTTCATGACTCGACCTCTCGAACACCTGCAAAAATTGTCTTCGGGACAGAACTCAAGTTGCCTGGTGATTTAGAATTCGGTATTAAGCTCTCATCAAATAATGAAAACACTTCCCAAGAGCAAGATGCCCTTAACGAACTTCACGAATTCGTACGCAGACGAATAAAAATGACCAGCGACAAAATGAAAGCCAGATACGATCGAGCAGCGAATTCTGAGGGATTTAATGAAGGCCAACTTGTACTGCTGTATAACCCACAACGCAAGAAAGGACTGTCTCCCAAACTACAAACCCATTGGGATGGACCATACAAGGTGATTAAGAAATTAAACGATGTTGTACAGAATACAGAAAGAAAAGAGCCCGAGATCTAAAATGAAGGTCGTACATCTAGAACGACTAGCCGCCTATGGGAGAAGTGAATCTATGCCTATTCGGGACGAACAGGCCTAAGCGGGGGGCAGTGTTACGAAATTGTACTTGACTTCAGATATAGCGATTTTAAAAGTAGCATAATGCTTTCAAATAACAGTGCTGTAATAGCAAACTGTAACATATCTGTGGGCATCATTAAATGAAAGCTTTCAGTTGACCACTGATCGTAAGTTGGCAACGCTGTTTGAATTCGAATATTCAGTTAAAGAACATTGTAGAAAGTACACCACAGATGGCGTATGATCTAGAATATTCGAACTTTGACAGTTAAAGAGCAATCTAGAGTGCAGATGGCAGTGTTATAAATAGTGGCAGAGGTAGCAGTCGTTAGTCAATCCACTATTAGCAAAAATCCAGACTAAAGTAGGAAACAAAATTTAAATATATATGTATATGAATGTATAATATTGTTACGTTTTAACCTTTTCAAAACGCTGGTTTATTTCCTTAAATAAACCGGATACTTTTGATTGCAAATAAAAGCCATTTAGTAGTTTAAAAATTGTAACAACTCTTTATTTATTTAAAATGTACAACAACAGCAGAATTAAATAGTCACTCAATGTTTTTTTATACACGTTTATAAATTCTCAGAATTACAGACACAATTTATAATGTACACGAATTTACTTGAAAAACACAACACACTTTAGGCACTTAGTTGATGTTTATTCGAAAAGCGTCTCTGATAAACTGACTAACGACTGCAACCTCTGCCACTATTTATAACACTGCATTACCATCTAGAAAGCTCTTTAACTGTCAAAGTTCGAATATTCTAGATCATACGCCATCTGTGGTGTACTTTCTACAATGTTCTTTAACTGAATATTCGAATACAGCGTTGCCAACTTACGATCAAATCAACTGAAAGCTTTTATTTAACAATGCCCACAGATATGTTACAGTTTTACAGCACTGTTATTTGAAAGCATTATTCTACTTTTAAATCAGCCGTTAAAATCGTTATATTTGAATTCAGGTACAATTTCGTAACAATATGTATGGAGGCTAGGTGAAATCATGAACAGATTATGACCAAAATTATCAAAGTTTGTCCTTGGGTCGAAAAAGTGATGTGGACCAAATATCATTGGAACATGTTTAAAATTGCGACATATACCTTGATTAACAAATTTACATGGAAAGACGGACAGACCGATATATGGAGACGGACAGATTGGCGGACGGACAAAGCTTATTCAATCCAAAAAGTTATTTGGTAAATGCAAATAAACATACCAAGTTTCATTACAATCAGATCATTTTTGCAAAAGTTATAGAATTTTTACAACTAAGGATATATGGCAGGACCAATAGTCCTTGCTGCAATCACAATAAATATTAACAGAAAGATTGTAACCTTAGATCGTATAACAAATGCAGATTTTCATGATTTTTAGATCAATTGTGTAGCCAAAACTAAAAATTATATTATAGGCATATATGGGAGGTAGGCGTGTCCTTCGTCCGATTTTTTCCAAAAATTAATTTTTTCTTAACTAAGGTATTTTATATTGGCATACCAAATTTCAAAGCTCTACGACAACTCCTTCTATTTTTGTCCCATCGTTATATGGGGACAAAGCACTGTGCGTCTTAACCCTAACCAATTTACATAGAAATTTAGCAGGATGATTTTTTTACCAATGTTCACCAAACTGGGGATGAGACTGGCAAAAATCCAACATTCGTTTATTAAGGGCCACCCTAATGTCCGCGCCCCATAATACCCATAATTATTTTGTTTATACAGACGTGACATCTGCAAATACAAATAGAAAAATGCCCTAGAAGTTTTAAATTGGAAAATCGCAAATCCGTCAACGCTAATTAAAAAAGCTAACAAAAAGTTTGAGATATTTTGTTAAAAAAAAATTTGAAAATGTAAAATTTCATAATTAAATATCTAATAAAATTTTATAAATAAAATACAAAATTATTTTTAGTTGAAATTTTTTTCCAACTTTACACTTTAAGATTTTTTCGATATATGTGCAACAATAATTCAAAAAGTCGAAAATGTATAAAGGCCACCTTATTGTACACAGATGGAATTAAAATGTATTGGATTAGTACAGTAGGAGTGTATAACCAGAGAACTGTAATTGAAACGTTTATTTCAAAAACCATTCAAGCAACACATTATTGATTTTAAGTAAATCAAAGAAAACTTCCCAGCAACCTAACCTTAACGAAATTTATTTTTTTTTATATATATTAACATATATTTAAAAAATAATATAGTTTTCACTTGACTGGTTTCTGAAACAAACAACCATCACTATTGTATATTTCAAACGAAATATTCCAATTTTATTATGAACTTCAAAAGTAAAATGACAAATGATTTTTTTAAGAGTTTAACATCATATTCATATATGGGGCATTTCATGTCAAGTGAACCAACTTTTGAAATCGATGTCTTCCGATCGGGATGAAATTTGCACCAAGGTTCTATTGGTTGAAAATACACAATTTTTCAACAAGATCGGTCGAGAACACTGAGTTAGAGGGGGTCAAAATTTGACATTTTGGCCAAGCAGGTGTTTTCTCTTATCCAAGTATCTTATTACCTATTGTTCTTAGCAGAATGTGTCCCAAATAGTTTAGATAGCTCTTTCTTCAATCTTTAGAAAAAAAGAGAGGGTAGAGGGCTAAAATCTTTCACAAAAATTATCCCCATAAAATTTTTTTCATTCGATCAAAAAATTAAAACTTTGACCCACTTTAAAAAAAATTCAGACCAGCTAGACTATAAGTTTATTCCACAAAAATGATCTACTACTCGTTACTCTATTCCAATCAAAAATTCTCAATTTGTTGGATTGTGTAATTTGGTAAAAATATTAATTGATCTTGTTGAAAAAAATAATTTCCACATCGTTCCAATAAGAAAACGCGCACGAAACGTAAATAGTCATATACACTGAGGAGGATTATAGAAAAGTCTCTCAATACTTAAACGACGGCAAGAAAAATTTGTACACGTATAGGCTAATAAGTAGTAAGGGCCTAATAGTGGTCTTAAAGAGTATAGAGTCCAGTGTAGAACCTAACGATATCAAGGAGGCCCTGGAAAAATTGGGCTATAAAACGAAAGTAGTAATAAATATATTTAACAGAGATAAAACTCCCCAATAAAAAACTAAAAGGGAATGAAACTCAACCAGTATACTTCCCACGTTATTTACTGAATCGTAGAATAACTATAGAGGAACCTCTCAAGCGATACCGACCTGTCAAGAGTTTGGACATACGAGAAATTATTGTACCTTAAGTTAATAACCAAAATATTATCCCAGTTCATCAATATGGGTTTCGTGGTTATTTTATAAAAAAAATATTTTTGTAAATTTGATCAGAAGTAAATTACTAGCAAACAATTTTTTTATGTTGGTATTATAATAGTATTTATGGTTACTGTAACGTTTATACCTGTTGTGTTATTAAATGTTTATACTAACTTTTTTCGAGAAAACCCAAAAAAGTTGACCCCTAAAGAGAGGAGGTGGAGGGTTAAGATCTTCCACAAAAATTATCCAAATAAAATTCCACAATATAGCTCTGACAATAAGAATTCTTCCAGACATTAACTTACCTAGGAACGTAAGAAATGATGAAAAGCCAGTGGTATTCGAAGCAATAACAATACAATTTTGAAATCTTTATAAAACTTATTGAGTTTCAACTATAAATAATTATCTGAAGAGTATTTTATAAACAAAACGCGGGAAGATGTTCAAGTAACGTTCAAAGAAAAGTTAACTTATATACAATTAGACTAGGAAAATAATATAACTGATTTCGTCAAAAACTTAACAAACCACCATAAAAAAGTTGGATGGAGCAAAAAAAGATTTTATGCCAGCATTGAGAAAGCTGGCGAACTTACTATCCAGGTATCTTTAAAAAGTACAAACCAAAAAATCTTGGGAGACCACCAAAATCACTAGACAACGATAGCGATAGATCTAAAATGCGGAAAATTAAGGATAACAATGAATAAACATGAATCCCAGAAACAACACACAAAGGTCGATATCATTCAAAATGTTTTTAACGCTAGTCCAGTTAGAACAAAACGGATTCTTAAAAGTATTCCAACCGAACAGTTCTAAAATGAAGAGGCATTATCATAATTTTTTGATTTGAAGTTAAAAAAACCGCAATCAGTACCTCGTTTCTGTATTGTATGTGAGAAAGTTTTCATTCGAAACATTTATAAACTTCCTGTTAAACACAGGGCAAGTATTAGTAAATCGATAACTGTGTCTGTACTTTTAATATATTCAGTTTAAACATTACATAAGTCATCCTGTTAAAAACTGAATGACTACAAGAATTTTTAAATTTTTTTCGATGCGAAAACTTCTCACAAGTTACAGAAACGGGGTACAGATTGCGTGCGATTGAAAATGCTCAAATCTCTATCCATCATATCATCACATAACTGGTGGTAAGAAGTAATGTTTTCCGCCAAAGGACACTATTACAATCACGCCAATTTCGGCAGAGGTACAACTTCAACAGGAAAAGGAAATGAGTTGAAGAAGTATGGAAATTGCAAGTTAACTCTCTTTTAGTTATACAATACATTTGCTTCATATTCTAGTGTTACGATGTGCGTACACTGAACCAAATTTCTTATGAAAATATCCGTTGATGTTTTTATTAAATTACATCTTATTGGTCTAAGGGCCATTTTCTCATTTTTTCCCAACGAAAAACTGATTAAAGAAATTTGGTTTTCTCAATGTCTCATTTGCTTCTATTCTGTCGCAAAGCTAACCCGACCTCATCTGCCAATTATTTATTTATCGTACAGATAAATTCAATCAGCTGACTGCTGTTCATAGTTTGTATATTTTTGTGTTTTTGTAAACGAAATTAAATAGATTTTATAAAAAAAAAAGTTTAATAGAGGAATTAACATTAATTTGATGGAGGATGAACACGAAGAACATGAGTTCCAAGTGAATGCTGAACAATTTTATCATGCCAGGCCTAACTACCTGGCAGACATGGAGGATAATGAATATTTCAAAAGATTCCGGCGGTCGATGGCCACGTTAAACAGCTGATTTATGTAAACATGTTGTCAATTGATGGCAGGGTTCCCAACTTTCACATCTATTTTGAGAGGTATTACCAACTGAAAATAATCTTTTATGTCGGTATATTGAGAAAGACAAAATTGTTAACGGACAGTTTATCGGCCTAATACATTTATGTCGACATTTAGTAACAGGCAGTTTGTCGATACATTGAGAAAACGGGCCTAAATATGTTAACCATCCCAAAATTGCAATTAAAAATAAAATAAAAATATTTAGTTCTACTGCTCGTTATTTTATAATAAAGATCTTGCATTTACTTAAAAATTAATTTCTCACCAACAAATGTATCAACGCCTATAAGCTCATACTGTAAACTAATCTTACCCCTAGTAAAAACATATCAAAATGTAAACTCTGTCTCCGATGCAAGAAATTCTCAATTCCATGACCTATACTCGCAGTTAAATTACTTTTTGTTAAAGATTTCTTCTTCGAACTTGTCATCTAGTGCTACAAGACTTCTTATAAGAGCTAGAGTTTATTGGATATAAACGCCAGATTTTTTAGAAGTACAATATGTACAATAGAGTGCTCCAAGATTATATGGACGAAAAAAAATGTCTAGGTACAGGCCGTCCCCCCCTCTAGAATGGTTCTATGTATTGTCTCGTTGTGTAAAATATTAGGATGATAGGATAACGCTAACTGGTGCCGCAACGACGCTGAAGTTTTGAGGTGCATTTACAAGGGGAAAAAATGCAATTTTTTCAGATTTTGTAAAAATTTTTGGATTAAATAATTACTTTTGCAATTTAATTTAAAATAATCGAAATGTACACGTAATTGCCGTTCTAATAAGATATAAAAGACAAAAATTGGTTAAAAAATGTTAAAGTTATTAAAAAATCGCCAGGCCATTAACGTGTTTCAGGCCACTAGAACAAGAAATGTAGAAACAAAATTAACATATTTTGATAAATATTATAATAAAAGTACATTTTTACTTAAAATATATCCATATTTACTTGTATATGAGTTTTTGTCTTCGTTGGATACCCTTAACCTATTCGCAGGTATGACCAAACAAATTTAATTTTTTTAAAGGCAGTTTCAAAACTCCAATTTCAAATTTTTAAAAATGTTGTTAAACAAATTTCAAAATTTTTTGATCATCACACTGGGATTTATTGAGAACATAATACGGAATAAAAATATGAAAAAAGTATGAAAATAAATCCTATAGTTTTTCTGTACCTGCGATTTAAATTTTGAGATTTTCAAGAAAAACTATTTTTTTGGCCATATTTTAACGAATGAGCCGAATTTCTTTACTGTTATGATTTTTAAGCAAAAGCTATTCAGAATATTATATTCCAGGTAATTTTAAATATAGTCTGAAAGTTTTACTAAAATCGGAAAACGTTAACCCTTAAATCGTGAAGGTCAAATTTTTCAATATTTGGAATTTCTCATGGAAAGATAGCAAAATGTTATATATTTTTGGGCCGATTTTGATGTAACTTAAGAAAAATATAACACATAGTCTAGTGTTTACAAAAACTGCAGACAAATTATAATTAACCCTTAATAACACTTGGGGTTAAAATTAACCTCAAATTTTAAAATCACGAAAAACACAGTCAATATTTAATGTTTTTAATGTTTAATGTTTTTCAGAATTAAATAAACTGAATCATTCGAGTTATTTTTTAAATCTAATAAATCAAAAGTGCACTAAAGGGTTAAAATCAATTTTATTATTCAAAAATCCTCAATAATATATTAAATACGTTATTAAAGCAAAAATCAGGTATAAATAAAATATTTTGTCCTTTGAAAAATGTGTGGTCAAAATTGAATAAAAATTTGAACATTTTTCAATGTGGCTTAGTAGTACTATTTTCTAATACACAATACAATATTTTAAAGTCTGTTTCCTATAAAAAACAATTTTTGATCAGCACTATTGAAATTGACAATTTTTTTTATGGTTTTAGAAGTTTGGGGTCATTTTAACCCCAAGTGCTATTAAGGGTTAATATTAATTTTTATCCTGTTTTTGTAAATACTAGACTTTGTGTTATATTTTTCTTAAGTTTCACCAATATCGGCCGAAAAATAAATAACATTTCGCTATGTTTCCATGAGAAATTCCAAATATTGAAAAAATTGACCTTTGACCTTCACGATTTAAGACTATATTTAAAATTACCTGGAATATAATATTCTGAATAGCTTTTGCTTAAAAATCATAACAATAAAGAAATTCGGCTCATTCGCCAAAATATGGCCAAAAAATAATTTTTCTCGAAAATCTCAAAATTTAAATCACAGGTACGGAAAAACTATAGGAGGTATTTTCATACTTTTTTCATATTTTTATTACCTATTATGTTCTCAATAAATCCCAAGGTGATGATCAAAAAATTTTAAATATGGATATATTTTAAGTAAAAATGTACTTTTATTATAATATTTACCAAAATATGTTAATTTTGTTTCTACATTTCTTGTTCAAGTGGCCTGAGACACGTTAATGGCCTGGCGATTTTTTAATAACTTTAACATTTTTTAACCAATTTTTGTCTTTTATATCTTATTAGAACGACAATTACGTGTACATTTCGATTCTTTTAAATTAAATTGCAAAAGTAATTATTTAATGCCAACATTTTTACAAAAACTGAAAAAATTTAATTTTTTCACCTCAAAACTTCAGCGTCGTTGCGGCACCAGTTAACGTTATCATATCATAATAATATTTTTCACAACGAGTTTTTACAATACATAGAACCATTCTAGAGGGGGGACGGTCAAAATTCGCAATGTTATTTTTTTGGAGCACTCTAATGTACAATATGCAACCTAGATGCAACGGAGAATACCTTTTACTTCATCGGGTGCTGTCCTATCTACAACGGATTTAGAATAAAATATTTCAATAAAAGCCAACTTAATTTATTTGAGATTATAAATATAATAAATATTCTTAACGGTACTTCCTTTTCTTTTAATATTCTTGTTAACTCTTTCGCTATATTGTATCCATATGGATACATTTTAGATTTTTGCACATAACTTCGTCATTTATTGTTTTTGAGTCTATTTTTGGAATATATTTAGAGATGTTTACAATTTATTTCATTCAATTATCGCTTTTCGTGTTCGATTGATAGCAATTTGAAAATGTGTGATAATAGATTTTTGAATTCAAAATTTTTTTTTTAAAAGTGTCTTAAATTTTTTGCATATAAAATTTGTAAAAAACTATAATTTTGTAATAAAAATTATTCAAAATGCTTAGAAACATATTAGGGAAATAAAAAAGTCATTGGGGGCTTCAGGATAAGCTTCCAGGACTAAAAATTTAATTCGGTATAACAGATAAACCAGGACACGAAGGACCTTAATATTACTATTACTATTGATATCAATACCAACCATATGATATACTTAAAACTTCTATTAACACATCCAGTTAAAACTTGTAGCGAAAGGGTTACCTATTTAGAGTCTTGTTTAAGATATAGAAAATAGAATATTAAACAGTTTTATGTATAAATCTCCCCTGTTATATTTTAAATTTAAACTTAATTTCGTATTTGTCAATCTGGCTAACAACTAATAAGTTAAGCCATATATATAATTATTATTTCTTATGATTAAATTTTAATAATCATTTTATTATTATCTATTAAATAAATAAAAAAACATATTTGTGCACATTTGCTTTGGTCCAAGGCGAATTCATATAAGGTGACCTCATTAGCCCAGCTGATCATCAGCTGTTTTGCCCAAACTGTCAAAATTGTTGGCTTGTTGTTTACTTTCTAGTGCGCGCCAAAAAATTTAAAAAGTGAGAAAAAGCATAAAGTTTAAAAAGTGATATTAATAATAATAAAATCAATTTTAAAATATGCGTGTGTGCACTTATTGTAAATTTAAATACCCAAAGGGAAGTGGAACTTTGTTCCGCGTACCTAAAGATGAACTAAGTCGGAAGAAGTGGAGTGAAATTTGCCGAGTAAATCTCTCGCCACACTCCCGTATTTGTTCCAAACACTTTTTGGCTTCCAGTATGGTGAAGGTTGGAGGCGGAATTAACCTCTTACCAAATGCGGAACCTTATATGGGAGAAATTCAAGAGTAAGTTAGACACCCACTTTAAAGTATACATATATGTTCATGATAACTTTGCTGCTTTGTTGTTGGGCCACTGCTGAAGTTGAAGGTCTATCAACAACGTGAACAGCACTTTTACTTCATTCAATACCCGATGATTCTATACATTTGTCACTAGAAACTCCAAAATCTCGTCCACCACTCTGACCACTGACATATTTTTGACTTTGTTCTTTCATATTTCCGAGTAACATTTGGCGAAATGCTAAGAAATCATAGATTTTAAATTCGGTGTTTTTAATGTTTCCAATTTGTTTCCGCTGTTTAATATTAAATTTCTTTTGTTCACCACGCGTTTGAACTCTTCATCGATAATATTACCATTCTCCACAAGAAATAAAACAATAAATAAAAATAAATATAAATCTTTCACTGGTTTGTTGTTAAATTCCAGTTTATTATTAAATTCGCCGTGCTTTATACACAGCTGTTTTTTTGACAGATTGGGCAAGAAAGCAAAAACAAAATGTATGTTGTTTTTGTATTGTTGTACTTGTTGTAGGGATGAGGTCACCTTATATGAATTCGCCTTGCTTTGGTCAGTGCAAAGATAATAAAATTTGTGTGAAAGAAAAAAACCATAAGCGCATAATTTCACTAGTGGTGCAAAATACTTCACTGGTAACACTTGTAAAATAACTCATGTTCGTATTTCGGTTTCACATGTATAAGACACTAATAAATAGGCAGTGCCCGCTGGCGTACTGTTGGAGACCAATGTTCTAGACAAAAACAATACAACCAATATGTATGTGAAAATGTTGTTCATGGTGTCATTTGTACCATTGCGATTGATAAAGACTTGGGAAGACCAGTAGGTTGCCTTCGACCAGTAGGATGCAAACAAAAGATATTTGGAAAAATCAAACACTGATCTTCAGATCCGCCCATCTCAAACATGCGAAGTCAATGGAAAGTGGAACATCAGGACTTTGGTGAAGAAGAAAAGGGCTGCAGGCCAGAATGAATAGTAATTATAATTTTCTCTTATTGTTATTTAAGTAAAAAATAAAATAAACATTAAAAACCTTTTAATTGTTATAAAATATAAAAATGTTTGTCGTCAATGTTATTGAAATAAAAAACTGAATAAACATTACAATTTTTTTTGTTCAAAAACAAGCGTTTCTAGTGGAACCTAGAATTAATGAAGTGGGAAGCTGTTCACAAAATTAAACCTGGAGAAAAATTCAAGAAAATATCACTCCATCAAAAAAAAAATGTCGAAAATATCTCTATCGATTTAAAAGTTATAGAGCAGTATTTGGCAGATGAAAACGATTCTGGGCCACTGTACGACGCACTACATTACTTTAGAACACAATTCTATCCATATTATTATAAGTATTCCTTACCTGATCAATAGCAACAAATTTAGCATATACTTCCACAGGACTCTGTTGATATCTTGCTCTACACATTATTTTATCTAGTAAAACATTATTATAAATGCCGGCACTGTGCTGTCCATTTACGAATGACCTTTTTTTTCGTCGGGATTTTTTATGCCTAAAATGAGGAATACATGTTGTTTAGTTAAATATAATTACCCAATTCACAAACGGTGTTGTATCGATGTATGGAGTTGTATTATATGTATTGTTGTATAATTTATTAAATTGCATGTTACCGTATTCAAAATTTTTTTTTAAAAATACTTCAAAAAACCACTGCCATTACGATTATATTATAAAGTAAATAATAACATATAATAACAACTTAAAGGGACCATATATATAAATAAATATTTCCTTAAAACTAAGCTAAACATTTTACAACACTTTAATGATCGTAATATTATACAATTTAAAAAACTATAAATAAATATTTTATATCAAAATTATGTATTCTTCAAAAAATTTTGTTATTTGGTTATGAACGGTGGGTCATGTAGGTAAATTATTATATTTTTGGGCTGGCATTTATATTTAATTTTTTATTTATTAGTATTTATAAACTTTTAATATATTCATTTAAAAAAATTACATTTATTAAATATTTTAATTTTTAGTTATTGTTAATTTTAACAAAATTTACACATTTTTTCTTAAATAAATTATAGTTGTTTTTTTCAAATTTTATTGCATTGGGAAGCGTCCCAGCAAAAACTTTGCTTACAAATAAGACGAAAAATAAGGAGGGGAATTTGACGATTAGACTACTTATTTTTCGGCGGTATTTTTGTTATCTTTGTTCGCGATGTCCCAAAAGTAAGCCATATTTTTTGGCCGGAAATAAGTTGTTTTGTTAGTAGAGTTATTTATAGAACTTTATATTTGCAAACAGAAAATTAAAAAATAAATAAGTCGCAGCCAAGACTTGAACCAAGAACTATCCGTTTGCTAGTCTGCTGTTCTACTCACTACACCACTGCTTAGTTATTTTATTGTGTATCAAATAATGGTTTTCACACAGTAATACAATATTATTTTCTGTGTTTCTAAAAATAAACAAGCAATAAAAAAATTTAAAAAAAGGACTGATTATTTGTTTTGTTTGTTTATTTTGTTTTTTTTTAGACTTAAAATGTAAGTTATTAAAAAAGACAGTACTTGTAGCTTTGTAAGCGAAGTTTTTGCTGGGGTGTTAAATAATTTAAGTCATTTGTAAAAAAAGAGAAAACTTCATTCTTGTTGTATATAGTATATACTATATACCCTTTGTAGTCTGAAATCATTAACATTTCTTAGTCAGTATGGTTGTACATCTCCCACATATTTGATTTGTTCGCATAGATATTAAAAAAAAAAAATATCCCAGCAAAAACTTTACTTACAAATAAGCCGAAAAATAAGGGGAATTTGACGATTCGACTACTTATTTTTCTACTGAAAGAAGTCATTATTTTTGTTCGCGATGTCCCAAAAGTAATCCTTTATATTTTGGCCGGAAATAAGTTGTTTCGTTAGTAGAGTTATATATAGAATTTTGTATTTGCAAACAAGAAATAAAAAAAACAAGTAAGAGTGCTATATTCGGCTATGCCGAATCTTATATACCCTTCACCTTTGTTGTGGATGCATTATTATTTTTTATAATTAGTATATAGGTATGTATGTACATTGCCCACTTTCAGCGTACAGCATCCTAAATTTATCAAGAACACAAAAAACAACAACAACGCCAAACGAAACAGAACACCAAAAGAAAAAACAAAAACAAAATACGCAAGGCAATGAAACCAACACACATCCAAACATACGTTTAATTGTATAAAAAACAACAACAACGCCAAAAGAAACAAAACACAAAAGAAAAACAAAATACGCAAAGCATGCACATTCAAACATACGATTTGTTGATTTTTTGTCAAAAAAACCAACACACAACCAAACAAAAGTTTAGTTGTATAAAAAACAACAACAACGCCAAAAGAAACAAAACACAAAAAAAACAAAATACGCAAAGCTTGCACATCCAAACATACGTTTTGTTGTTTTTTTGTCAAAAAAACCAACACACAACCAAACAAACGTTTAGTTGTATAAAAAACAACAACAACGCCAAAAGAAACAAAACACAAAAAAAAAACAAAATACGCAAAGCTTGCACATCCAACCATACGTTTTCTTGCTTTTTTGTCAAAGCATGCAATACATTGTGATTTTTGATGAAATTTTCAGAGGTTGTCTCGGATTTTTGCTCATATCTTCGTTATTTATGGACGGATTTTGCTGATTCTCGAAAGTATGTCTGACAGAATTGTTGAAGATTTGGATCCCGGAGATATCTGGGGCCTTCAGAAAATTGATTTCAACAGACAGACAAACAGACAGACAGACAGACAGACAGACAGACAGACAGACAGACAGACAGACAGACAGACAGACGGACAGACAGACAGAAAATTTATTTCAACAGACAGACAAACAGACAGACAGACAGACAGACAGACAGACAGACAGACAGACAGACAGACAGACAGACAGACAGACAGACAGACAGACAGACAGACAGACAGACAGACAGACAGACAGACAGACAGACAGACAGACAGACAGACATGGCTTAATCGACTCCGCTATCTATAAGGATCCAGAATATATATACTTTATAGGGTCGGAAATGAAAAATGTAGAAATTACAACCGGAATGACAAACTTATATATACCCTTCTCACGAAGCTGAAGGGTATAAAAATAAGTCGCAGCTACGAGTCGAACCACCAACCATCCGTTTGCTAGTCTGTTGTTGTACTCACTACACCACTGCTTAGTTATTTCATTGTGCGTCAAATAATGGTTTTCACACGTCAAGTGTATAGTAAAAATGGGTAAAAAATTACGAAAAAAAAGAGTACAAAGCGTAAAGAAAAAAAGTTAAATTTTAACAAAAAAAAATTAAAATTTATTTTTTTGATTTGCAAATAACACATTCAAAACGGGTGAAATTGGCACTCAAAACAAGGACAAAAAGCAAAAAACTTTAAATATAAAAAGCAGGTTTAAATTTTTAATTAAATTATTTATTTTATTATTTTCTTACCCCCAGTAACACGAAGTCTGGTTATGCGTTAACTAATAGTTATACTGACAGTTTTCATACAAAAATAATTTTAACCGACAGTATAACTATTAGTTAGTTAGGAGTAAACAAAACCTTAAAATAAAATAACTTAATAAAAAACAAAATAATTTAACTTTTTATAGAAAAACAATTTCATTTTCAAATACATCTTTTTAATAATCATCATAATCACCGGGCCACAAAACGATTTTAATGAAATACTCAGGGGGCAAATTGTCCCACTCGTAATCGAAATAAATTTCGAACGCAATCATTATAATTTTATATACATTTTATTAGATATCAAAAAAGAGAATATCAAAAATTAAAAAAGCACGTTCGAATAAGTATTCGATCGTGTTGGACTGCGGTAATTAGCCCCCAGATCTTTTATAAATTTGATTTGTTACAAAATCACATGGTTTTAACAAAAAGCACCAAAAGCGCCACAAAATATGGAAAAAGCGTAAAAAAATACCCTTTTTTAAAAAAGGGTATTTGGAAAAAATAAAGGGGTAACGAGATCAAAATAGCGTCATAAAATACCCGAAAAGCGTCGAAATGGCAACACTGAATGCAATATTCTTTTCTGTTTTTCTAAAAATAAACATGCAATAAAAAAAATGGGCAAATTGAAAAAAAGTAACAGTTTTTTAGTTTTCTATTTATGACCAATGATATTGACAATTTTAGTTTTTAAGATTCCAATCTTACGGGCTATTTATGGTCAATCATTTGTTACCAAATGTGTAAATAAAAATCAAAGTATTTTCATTTTTATTATTATTTACCCAACGTTTCGTTTGTTTGTTTCAAACTTCTTCAGGGGTTTTCTTTTATTGTTGAATTCTAGCGACAAAAACATATAAATATTTTATTATAAATCATTGAAAAACTTAAGATATCACAGTTCAACTTACGAAATTCTATTGTTTACATTGTCAATTAACTTATTATTTAAAAAACTGGACTTCACGACACAGAATTAATAAATAAATAAATAATCATTACAACACAAACATATACTATAAGTCAAACTTAATACTAATATCACAGAACTTCAACTGATTTAATAATTAAATATTGCAGCGGAATATTGCAGTTTTGTGTTATCCTTGTCCTCTTTCGTGTTCATTGTATTGTGTATTTTTTGTTGTATTCTTAAGCTTTCAAGAGTGTATCGTTTGTTCTCTTTTTGTTCTCTGTCCAATATCTTAATATTGTCAAAATCCATCTTATGATTGCACTCCTTTACGTGCAGAGATAATGCCGTCGTTATTTTTCCTTTTTCAATATCTGTTTTGTGTTCATTAACTCTCGTCCCCAACATTCTCTTTGTCGTACCAATGTAAACCAAGTTACATCTCTCCCTTTCATTACCGTCACATTTTATCTCATAGACCACATTATCACTCTTAAGTTTGTCAATTTTTGTTTTGTTGTTTGTAAATAGATGCCTCAGTGTCATATTTGATTTGTAAGCTATTGTTGTTGTTTTCTCTGTGATCATTCTCTTCATTGTTTTTGTCTCCGTTAGTTTGGGAATAAATGGTACACTGTAAAAAACTTTTTCCTCCTCAGTGTTTGGATTTTTCTGCTGTTTTTCATATTTTAGTACTTTGTTGATTAAATTGTTCGTCATATATGTTGGGTAACTATTCTTTGTAAGTATTTTTCTTATTCTATTAATATTGGTTTTCCTGTATTCAACATCACTTATCTGTAATACTTTCCTTATTAAATTCGTCGCTGTACTTATCTTCATTTTCAATGGTTGTGTAGAGTTGAAGTTAACCATTCTACCTGAAGATGTGGGTTTCGTGTACCAATTTGTCCTTATTCTTCCATTATCCTTGATGATATTGATGTCCAGATACGGTATTGACATATTCTTCTCGCGTTCTATTGTAAATTGTATCTTATTGTGATAAACGTTCATTGTTTTTAATATCTTCTCTTCGTCCGATTTCCTTATAATCGCAAACAAGTCATCCACATACTTAGTGATAAACTTAATCTCTATATTATTAGCCCTTAATTCGTCAATTACATCGTCCAGTAGTGTGTCAAGTACAATATTTGCAATTGTTGGCGATAGGGGGTTTCCCATTGGCATACCATATGTTTGATGGTAAAATTTATTGTCAAAAGTGAGATAGTTATTATCAGTTAAACAAAACTGAAGAATTTTCAAAAATGTTTGCCTTGGTATTGCCGTGTGTTCCTTAAGTGTTTTCCATTTGTCAAGTATATTCCTTATAGCCAAGTGAATCGGTATATTAGTGAATAATGATACCACGTCGAAAGAGACCATAATATCGTCATTTTCCAATGAGACGCTTTCCAGTTTTCGTTTTAATTCTACTGAATTTTGTATATTGTATTTGGGCGACACAATATTCCTCAAAATTGTTCCAATATACTTCGAAAGACTGTAACACGGTACCTTCATGGATGCAGATATCGGTCGAAGTGGTATTCCGTCTTTGTGTATCTTTGGCAGTCCATATAACTCAGGTGCTGCTGCCGCTTGTGTCGTCATGTTGAATTTCTCGTATCTGGTAATGTACCCATCTTTTCCCAATTGTGTAATTAAGTTATTGTTCCTTTTCTGAAGACTAGTTGTTGGGTCAATTTCAATTTTCCTGTATGTGCTCTTGTCATCTAATAATTGGTACATTTTCTCCATATAATCTCTCCTATATAATATCACAGTTTTATTCCCCTTGTCTGCCGTAGTTATAATTATGTCCTTCTCGTGTTTCTTAATGAAGTTCCTGGTGACCTCGTATATACTCAGTATAAATTTATCTTTCTCCGTATTCCTAAGATTCCTTTTGAAGTATGCAATTCTGTTCGCTATTTTCGATCGCGTTATGTCCTTTTCTGTATCATCCTTTATACCCTGAACCCATTGTTCCATGTCAGCTATAAGCGGTATAGGTGTGAAATTCTTTCTATCTACTGGTATTGCAAACTTGTTCCCCAGTGATAATAACCATTTATGTTCCATTTCAAACTCTATACTCGTGTGGTTAATAAACCAGTCGTCATTGTATACGAGGTTCAGTTTCTCAAACTTCTCGTGTTTCAATTTCGTCATCTTCATTGAATGTGTAAGTTTTATCCTCGATCTGATATTGTAAAATTTATCCCACTGTTGGTTCTTGAATTTCGTAAGTTCCATTTTGTCAAGTGTATTTTTCATCTCCTTTTCAATCTTTCTGATCTCTGATCTTGTATATGTTGTGTTTGTATGTGTATCTTTTATCTCTATGTTCAATAACTTTGCGTGTAAGTTTGTCTCTATTTTCTCTATGTCTATCCGTGATGTTTTTGTTGTAACTAATTGTTTTAATGTTCTTGTACTGTTTCTTACATGTGTTGGTATGATTCCCATGTGTCTGCATTCTTGTAAAAATGTTGTTCTCTCCATCAATTTAGCCAATCTCTCCATCTCTCTGCTATATTTCTTCAGTAAGCTGCTAGTATGAATGTTGTATTTGTTCCTAATTTTCTCGAAGAAACTTTCCATACTTATTTTTGTCGTCATGATGTTATTTTTCGTTTCACCTCCTCTCTTCGGCGGGCCCTCCGATAGTTAATTTTCTAGTTTTCTATTTATGACCAATGATATTGACAATTTTAGTTTTTAAGATTCCAATCTTACGGGCTATTTATGGTCAATCATTTGTTACCAAATGTGTAAATAAAAATCAAAGTATTTTCATTTTTATTATTATTTACCCAACGTTTCGTTTGTTTGTTTCAAACTTCTTCAGGGGTTTTCTTTTATTGTTGAATTCTAGCGACAAAAACATATAAATATTTTATTATAAATCATTGAAAAACTTAAGATATCACAGTTCAACTTACGAAATTCTATTGTTTACATTGTCAATTAACTTATTATTTAAAAAACTGGACTTCACGACACAGAATTAATAAATAAATAATCATTACAACACAAACATATACTATAAGTCAAACTTAATACTAATATCACAGAACTTCAACTGATTTAATAATTAAATATTGCAGCGGAATATTGCAGTTTTGTGTTATCCTTGTCCTCTTTCGTGTTCATTGTATTGTGTATTTTTTGTTGTATTCTTAAGCTTTCAAGAGTGTATCGTTTGTTCTCTTTTTGTTCTCTGTCCAATATCTTAATATTGTCAAAATCCATCTTATGATTGCACTCCTTTACGTGCAGAGATAATGCCGTCGTTATTTTTCCTTTTTCAATATCTGTTTTGTGTTCATTAACTCTCGTCCCCAACATTCTCTTTGTCGTACCAATGTAAACCAAGTTACATCTCTCCCTTTCATTACCGTCACATTTTATCTCATAGACCACATTATCACTCTTAAGTTTGTCAATTTTTGTTTTGTTGTTTGTAAATAGATGCCTCAGTGTCATATTTTGTTTTGTTTTTTGTTTTGTTTTTTTAGACTTTACTACTTAAAAAGTAATTTATTAAAAAGACATCGTAGCTTTGTAAGCGAAGTTTTTGCTGGGATATAAAGACTAGTGTGTTTAATTCAATGATGTTCATTTCATTAGCGGTATTCACTGTTAAGTGCGAATGGTATTGCATCATTGCAAATGCAAAATTTTTAAATTTTTTGTTTGTATTTTGTTATTGGATTACGGTAAAATTTTGCATTTGCAATGATGCTAGACCATTCGCACTTAACAGTGAATACCGCTATTGTGCTTTCGCGCTGAGTAACAACCAGTGTTGTCAGATTAGGGGATTTTTCCCCAAATTGGGGATTTTATTTTGTAAATGGGGATAAATAATTGGGTTTGGGGATATGGGGATCAGTTGGGGAAATATTGTATGTTTTGGTGATTTTTGGAATCTTTTTGGGGATTTTTATTTTTTCATTTTATTTTTCGTATATTGAATTGTTTTATTTAATTTATGTAAGAGAATATTTTAAAATCGAAAGAAAACATTGAACTTTAAGTCTGATAAGTCGTAAAATTTCAACAATACCTATGCTATTTGACATTTTATACTAGCAATCCTTGTTATTATGTGTTATCAATAAACGTGAATGTTTGTTTTAGAAGAAGAATTTGTAACGTTCAAAATGGCAAAAAATAAAACTGCCAAAAAAGCATAATTCCACCTCGGAAATTAAATATTGGTCTCAAGTTATTTCTTATGAAATAAAATCTGAAATTTAAATGTATGTATATATAGAAGGGTATTCAAAAATTCAAAATTATATGAGTTCTCTTACAGTTGGTTATATTTTGTTAAAAATATAACGTTTTGTGTAATTTTTAATTTTTTTTTTAAATAAGTAACCTTGATATATGTATTATAATATATTTTATATTGGGCATGTGTGAAACGGTAGCAAAGTTCTAGGGTATATTACAATTTCCCTATGGTGGAAAAATTTCATAATTTTGCTGTGCCAAATGAAATATATTTTGACTCCAATAAATTTTGACAATTCTCTAGAAAATCCAAAATACTTAAGAACAAATTATTTGTTTTTCACTCTTTATTGATATATTTTTGTTTTATTGAAGATTTAAAAATAAAATGCAAATGAAATTAGAAATATATATTTTAGTTTTGTATACTTTATTTATTTTATGTTTGTCAAATATTTCTGTTCATTTGTCAAAAATTTGTGTAGCCCTATAAGCTAATGAAATTTTATTCACCTCATATCTATCAAAAATTTACTTTCCCTCATACTTTGCTACCGTTTCACACACGCCCATTATATTTTATTTTTTAAATTATTATACATGCATACTACATAAATAAAAAAGAATTGTAGAACAAATAAAGTACATATAAATATGTATGAATTAAAATTATACTAGTATTTTCACTGGGGATTTTTGGGGAAATCACAACTGTTTTTTGGGGAATTTCGGGGATGAAAAATTTAAATTTGGGGATAAGTCTCGAAAAAAATCTGGGAACCCTGGTAACAACACACATATTCTTATTCTCTTTAAAAGAGCATAACAAAAATCTCATTTTTTCAGATATTCATTAAGCATTGTTGTTGGTTGGTCTTTGGACGAAGCATAGCAAACACGCGCGTATCAATTACAATTGAACACAAAACAACAAAGTCAGAAATAAATAAAAAATTTGAGAGAATTTCGGCCGTATAATGTATATTCTTTTATTTCCTTAAAAATTAAATTACATACATTTAATAAATTGGTTATATTTGGCAAAAATTCTAAATCTAAACATTCTTTATTTTGTTCTTATTTTAAGTGTTTAACATTATGTTTGCTGGGTAGCTCTCTCTCTCACCAATACATCTTCATTTTTATTATTGAACATCACTGGTTTAATTCCATTCTTTGTTTTACATTCAACCATTTTAATGTATCCAACATTATACGTATTGGAGTATAAATGTAACATTTTCATGGCTTTATTTTGTCATTTTTGAAGCCTTGCTATTTGAGATTCTCTGCAACATGTATATAAAATTGAGGACCCAAACTCAAAATGAGGTTTTATTATTGTATTATATATATTTATTGATGTCATAATTGATATTTTATTTCTAATTCTTTTAAAAAAACCAACTTTTTTCCAATCTTTTTACACATATATTCTAAATGTTTTTTAAAGTTTAAATTTTTGTCTATTATAAAACCGAGGTATTTTATGTGATTTACATTATTCTATTATTTGATTATTCATTTTAAATATTTCATTAGTTGTCATATTAATTTCCATAAGTTTGGTTTTATTTTCATTTAGTTTTAATTTATTCATGTTTAACCACACAGAAAGAATTAAATTTCTGATTCAATCAAGAAATTTGCTCAATCAGACAAAATATTGTTTGAATTAGGACCTATCACAAAATTTGTAAATTCAAACAAGAAATTTTGCAAAAATTTAATTGAAAAAAAATCAATATTTTTTCAATTAAAAAAAGTATCATATTAAATAAAAAAGTTGTTTGAATTTACAACACAATTTCAAACAAAAATTTCTTTAAAACAGTAAAATTTTTGTCTGGTCCAAAAAATAATTTTTAAGCTAAATTGGTATAGAACCAATAATTTTTTTTTTTAAAATAATATCAGAAAAAAAAGAAAAAAAAATAGAGAAAAAAAATTTACAAATATTAAAATTAAGAAAGAAAAAGCTAAGTAAAGAAAACAATAATAAATAAACATCTAAAGCAGTATTTAATGTTTTTAGATGTTTATCATACATCATACAATTTTTGTAAAGTCTTTGACAAAAACAAAACTACTTATTTAAAAAATATGTTTAACCAAGTGAGAATTATATCAACTCATGTTAAAAACACGCATGCAAACAAAATTATCAAATGTGAGTAAGATGCACATGATAACAATAAACACACCTATTTACTTGCTTGTGTTGTTGTCTTATCCCAAGTGTTGTATTAAAATAAAAATCAAACAAAAACATTAATAGAATCTATACAAATATTTATAGAAAATAAAATTAGTTTCAGACAGGCGATTGTTAGAAAATATTTTAGCAATAATTCTTTCTGTGCATATATTAATGTTATTCGAAATCTATTTCCTATTCGTTAAGTATGATTTAAACCATTTTAGTTTTAATTCTCGTACACCATACATGTATAATTTTTGAATCATTAAATCTCTGTCAATCGTCTCCAAAGCCCGTTTAAAATCTAAAAATATGGCGAGTTTTTTTCTATTTTGATCTATATTTTTCCATCAGTTTATCACCTAATTTACAGCAGTTTCACACAAATATTTCTTTCTAAAACCGAATTGGTATTTCGATAACACTGACTTGTTTTTAATATAAATTTCTAATTGGGGTTATCATTGTCTCTTTCCAGTTTTCTGGAAAAACCCCTGTTTCTAGGGATTTGTTTATTATTTTTAGTAGAATTTTACCAGTAGTGTTCCAATTTTCTAAAATAATCGAAATTCAGAACATTTTCATTTATATTTTTATTTTCTTCATAATTTATCACTGTATTTAGTTCTCTATTAAAAAGGTTTTTTCCATATTTAAATATTTCATTTTGTTTGTTATATATTTCTTGCTGGTTAAAATTTTTATTTTCTATTGTTATCTCTAATATTTCGTGATCTGCTATTTATTTGGTGGCATGTCACAGTGTCCAATGTATATGGACATTATGTCACTCCAAAAGATGACATTATGTCCATGGACATTATGACACTACCGAAATGACATAATGTCCATGGACATAATGTCACTTTATGGGGTGTCATAATGTCCATGGACATTATGTCAATGGACATTAGAGTGCTCCAAGATTGTATGGACGAAAAAAACTTTCTAGGTACAGGCCGTCCCCCCCTCTAGAATTGTTCTATGTATTGTAGAAACACGTTGTGTAAAATATTAGGATGATAGGATAACGTTAACTGGTGGCGCAACGACGCTGAAGTTTTGAGGTGCATTTACAAGGGGAAAATATGGAATTTTTTCAGTTTTTGTAAAAATTTTGCCATTAAATAATGACTTTTACAATTTAATTTAAAAGAATCGAAATGTGTACGTAATTGTCATTATAATAAGATATAAAAGACAAAAATTGGTCAAAAAATGTTAAAGTTATTAAAAAATCGCCAGGCCATTAACGTGTCTCAGGCGACTAGAACAAGAAATTTATGCACAAAATTAACATATTTTGAGAAATATTAAAATAAAAGCTATTTTTTACTTAAAATATATCCACATTTACTTGTATATGAGTTTTTGTCCTCGTAGGATACCGTTAACCTATTCGCAGGTATGACCAAAAAAATAAAATTTTTTTAACGGCAGTTTCAAAACTCCAATTTAAAATTTTTAAAAATTTTGTTAAACAAATTTCAGAATTTTTTGATCATCACATGGGGATTTATTGACAACATAATAGGGAATAAAAATGTGAAAAAAGTATGTCAATACCTCCTATAGTTTTTCCGTACCTGCGATATACATTTTGCGATTTTCGAGAAAAACTAATTTTTTGGCCATATTTTGGGGAATGACCAGAATTTCCTTACTGTAATGATTTTTAAGTAAAAGCTATTCAGAATAATATAGTCCAGGTAATTTTAAATATAGTCTGAAAGTTTTACTAAAATCGGAAAACTTTAACCCTTAAATCGTGAAGGTCAAAGGTCAATTTTTTCAATATTTGGAATTTCTCATGGAAAGATAGCGAAATATTATATATTTTTGGGCCGATTTTGATGAAACTTAAGAAAAATATAAAATGAAGTCTAGTATTCACAATAACAGTACAAACATGTAAATTAACCTTAAGAGTACTTGGGGTCAAAATGAATGTGTTTTTTGTGATTTTAAAAGTTGAGGGTCATTTGGACCCCAAGTGCTATTAAGGGTTAATTTCCATTTTTGTACTGTTATTGTGAAATCGCATCAATGATATTGTTACGTTTTTTGCCTTTTAAAAACGGTGGTTTTTCCATTAAATAAATCGAATTCGTTTAAATTGCAAATTAAAGCAATAAGTAATTTTAAAATTGTAAACTTAAATAGTCACTCTCTTTTAATATACTACACACTTTAAAAACGCACTGGTGATACGTTTGATGTTAACTCAAACAGTGCTTAGGATATACTTACTCCTCAGAAAATCCCTAGTATTCTTTTGTTGTGTTCATCCCAGTACCTTTGATGTGTATTGACCACTTATCTTAAATTTTCCTCTAGAATGCGATTGATTCTTTCGACCATACCATCATATTGAGATGTAGCGGAGTTGTTCTGTTTTTTTCTTGTTCCGTATACCTCAAACATTTAACATTTTTACACTGGTCACAGGGAAATTCCAATGAAATACATTCCAATGGCATATACTCCTGGCCACATACAGAAATAATCCATAACCACTAGAACATCAGAGGGACATCAATAGCCCGTTTCTGTATTTCTCGAATCGAAAATCTTTCCGCATGAAACGATTGAATTGCAACAAAAGCAGTGTAAAATGAAACAAAATATGTGTTTTCTCGCACAAGTGTTTCTGTATCTTGAGTTTGCGAGACTTATCTGTCATTTAAATAATTTTCCAACAATTATTGGAAGGATGTGAGAAAAAGTGTTTCTGTAACAATATTTTGCGAAAAGTTTCTCACAAGAACTGTCAAAACAAGTCACATTTGAAATTGGTGTGAGAAAAACTAAATTTTAAAAAATATAGATATTTTTAACTTCGTATGTATAAATATGTAGTGCGATTCACTAACTTTTAACGAACCGACAATCGTAATGTTTATCGACATAAATAATCGCTTGCAGTAACGATAGTGTGATTCAGTAATTTATTTTTAACGATTGTTTAAGATATGACATCTCTGTCTACAAAATATCAAAATAAGCGAAAAGTAGAAAACCATTATTTGACACAAAATGAAATAATTAACCAGTGGTGTAGTGAGTACAACGTTGACTAGCAATCGGAAGGTTGTTGGTTCGACACTTGGCTGCGACTTACTTTTTTTTATTTATTTTTTTTAGTAAATACATAATTTTATAAATAATTCTACTAGCAAAATAACTTATTTCAGTCCAAAATGTAAAGGATTACTTTTGGGACATCGGGAACAAAAATAAGTACTTCTTCCAGGTGAATAATTAGTAGTATAATCTTCAAATTTCCCTATTTTTCAGCTTATTTTTTATATTTTGTTGTAAATATTAATAAGTTAAGTAAATAAAATTGTGTTTCCATTATTTTTACGATAGTTCCAGCTACAAAAGATGAAGATGACGAAGAAAAAATTGCAAATACACTTTATCGATTAAATAAACACAACTTAAATTATTGTCGCTAACATAACGAAAAAAAAACTGCTTTAAGTAACAGCTGACTTCAACCGACAGCGAATGTCGTTAAAAATGTTACTGAATAGCAAATTCGATAAATTTTCGTTATATTTATTTTAACGATACGATTATCGTTATAAAAGTTAGTGAATCGCACTAATGGAACCCAAATCAGCCGAAAATGTAAGTAGCACAGAGTTTGAATAAAATAATTATATATACACATGTAAGTACAGAAAAATGTGTTTCTAAATTATTTTTTTAAATTCAGCAGTTATAAGCGCCACACTACATATACTTTGTTTTATATTTAAATGATGACAATCAATAAAACACAATTGTTATATTTTGGCATTTTAAATTGTTTTGGTTTTATTATAATTTCTTTCGTTGACGTTTGTCTTGTTGCATTTGACACTTAATTACTGGAAATATTCCAGTAAGAACAGAATCTGTGTTGTCTGTTTTCGCATTCAAATACAGAAACACTTTTTTCTCGAACATCGAGAAACGATGGAATTTTTTGTTTCACACTTCATGTGAGAAGTTTTCCGATGCGAGAAATACAGAAACGAGGTACAGATTTGTACTGCTGCAGTTGTCAACAATCAGAATAATTACAAATGAAATAGACTGAATTGAATTGAAAATCAATCTAATTATTGTGCCATTTATTTCTGGTAGTCATCTTGGTGTGACAAAAACCCTAGAAAGGTTAAAACAACCTTTTTAGTAGTTAAGTTGCAACAATCAGTAGAAGTATATATAATTACAATTGCTGAATTCACAAAACCCCTTGTATCATTGTATGAATGAGAGTCGGTCTACTTGTTATACATACTACGCTTTCAAAAACATTCATACAATATACAATGGGTGTTCACAAACTAATAAACAAAAATTGTATTTAATACAAGATACACGATACAAATTGTTGTGAATTCAGCAAATATTTCACACTACTATTAAGCAGCAATTTAATATCTATAGAAAATTCCATATGATCCAATATGATTAGCCGATATTATTTTTGTCAGTATGGGATTAGACTTGCCACCTTTTGAAATTTCCAAAACGGGACACCACTAAATGATCAGAGAAAAATTCAAACAAATTCGTTTATTATTATTATCCTATTTTATTTATTAAAATCAACAATAACACATAAATCATAAAACTTTAACAAAACAAAAACGTAAATAAACTAGGAATAGTTAATATTATAGGAACATGTTTATTTGTTTGTGACTTATAGCAGAATAAACCACTGGACCGATGGTCTTGAAATTTGTTATGTAAGTTAACACTAATTTAATTAATTATGAATACTCCCTCTTTCTTTACTTTTTCAATTTTGCTGCGTTTGCGTTATTGTTAAACTTATAAAAGTTCATTTAACTGTCTGCAATTCTTGTTTATTTTAATTATGTTATTTTAATAAGAATTTAATATTTTTTTGTAAATGCTGACGGTATGTCTGCATAATTTAATATTTTTGTAAATGACGATATGTCTGCATAATTAATTCTTTGTTTTATTTTATTGACTTTTTTATTTTTTGTGATTATAAATAAAGATCTTTTTGATCGCAACTTCAGTTGCAGTCAAGTACTCGAAGTTGTTTCATTTTAAATAACTGGCGCCCAACGAAAAAAGGACGGGAAATCCCTCAAGAAGTGAAAACCGCCCAACAAAACAAAAGTCCCTAAAGAAGTGACAACCGCCCAACAAAACAAAAAAAGTCCCTAAAGAAGTGACAACCGAAACGGAAAAAAATATAAAAAAAGAAATGTACTAAATGTGAAGTTTATAAATTTTTTTTAAAAAAACAAAACATTTTATATTAAATACTGATCGCTAAAATAAATATAACATTTAAACAACTAATGAAAAATTAATTAACATAAATTTTAAAAATAAAAGAAAGTCTAAAAAATAAAAAACTTGTGAAAATCAAAGATATTAATTGACCAAAAATAACAAACATCAAAAACAAAACATAGAAAATTCAAAATACATAAATATAAAAATTTTCAAAACAAAGTCAAAGCTGAGAATTTGAAAAATCTAGAAGCTACCACCAGTAAAACAACTTTAAAACAACTGTAAAACAACTTTAATTACAAGGATAAACCCATTTACAATAACAACCTCAAACAACAAAACAACGAAAGAGAAGCAACGTACAAAAGATGGCAATTAGTATATTTTTATTGTAAGTTTTCTTTATTTTCTCTATCTTTATTCACAAAGTGTAAATCTTAAAAGTCGTTTATAACCAAAACTTTATTAAAATTTATACGATAACATTAACTTTTGAATATAAACTTAAATTTAGATAAAGGAATATTGTCTCAAAATTTACTGATTATTAATTAAGTCCTTACTAAATCATAAATTTATAAAATGTCTAATCCGGAGAATGTAATCAGACCCCCTATATTAAATCCTCCCAATAACCCTACCATCCCACCCACCAATCCCAACGCTCAATTTGAGGCAAACCTCATTAATGTAGTAACTAGAATTTGTAGGGAACAGTGTAAAAGTGTAGTAGAAAACATATTAAATCCAAATGCAAAATTTCGGGGGTAGATCAAGGGATAGACGAACGCTATAGAGAGAACCTCACAGATTTAGATAAAGTACCCGATATAGTTCGGTGCCTAAGGGAATTCTCGGGCAATAGTGCAGAATTTAGCTCATGGCGAAAAAGCATAGAACGGGTTCTTGGTTTATACGAAACGATAAAGGGCACTCCGAAATATTTTGCAATTCTCAATGTTATCAGAAACAAAGTCATTGGGGCGGCTGATGCTGCGCTCGAATCGTATAATACTCCCTTGAACTGGGAGTCCATTTCGCGCTGCCTCGCACTACACTATGCGGATAAGCGTGATCTCGGCACGCTGGAATATCAGATGACCACCTTAGTTCAGGGTAATAATTCTGTGCAAGATTTTTATCAGGATGTTTACTCGCACCAAAACCTTTGCCAAGATCGGAACCAATGGATATAGATCGGTCGATACAGACGAGGAACATTAATTACCTAAACCGACCCAGACCGAATGATAGATTCATGGGAAATAGACCAACCGATCAATCACTACAACAAGCACAAAAATTCCAAAGGAATTTCCATATTGACACGGAACCTGGGGAAACAATTGATCCTGAATATGAAATTCCTACAGAATCTCATAATGAGATGTCACCTTACGAAGCAGAAGGATAACTACAACCGCTGCAGGAATACATTGATGAACAAACATATTATATGCCACATGACCAAGAAGATGATCAACCCTTCGCAGATATTCATTTTTTAGAATAGCAAATTTGTCTTTGCCATATTTCGAAGCAAAGACAAATAGTGGGGAAATCCTAAAAATATTAGTAGATACAGGATCAAACAAAAATTATATACAGACTTCACTTATGAGAACAGTCATTCAAAACCAAAACACATTCTACGCAAATTCTGTGGGAGGTAAAATTCCCATAACCCACCACACATTCATTAACCTTTTCGGATTAAGAGATATAAATATAAAATTTTTCGGATTACCAACACTAAAATCTTTTCATGCCATTTTGGGTAATGATAGCCTCAAAGAACTATCAGCTGTTATTCACACGGCGGAAAATTTAATGGTTGTGAAAGACAAAATCAAAATTAAACTAAAACAGCAAGTATCACAATGTGTAAATAATATTACGATAAGAACAGATCATATGGAAGAAGACCAAAAACGAAAGATAAATAATCTAATATCGAAATACCCAAATTTGTTTGCTGAACCCAATGAAAATCTTACCTACACAACAACTGTAAAAGGAGAAATTCGAACAACCACCGATGACCCTATTTACTCCAGATGTTATCCATACCCAATGCACTTAAAAGATGAAGTCGAACGTCAGATAAAAGAACTATTGACTCAAGGTATTATTAAACCCTCAAAATCCCCATACAATTCACCAATATGGATCGTATCAAAAAAAATGGATGCGTTAGGAAAAAAAAATTAGAGTGGTTATCGACTACAGGAAACTTAATATGGTTACAATCCCTGATAGATATCCCATTCCTGAAATCAACGAAGTTCTCTCACAATTAGAACAGAATAAATTTTTTTCCGTAATAGACCTAAAAAGTGGCTTTCACCAAATTCCTCTTAGGGATTGTGATATGGAAAAAACCGCATTTTCGATCAACAACGGAAAGTACGAGTTCACCAGACTTCCATTCGGACTTAGAAATGCTCCGTCAATTTTCCAAAGAGCTTTGGATGACATATTACGCGAACACATAGGAAAGATCTGCTACGTCTATATAGACGACATCGTCATATTTGGTAAAGACGAACAGACACATATTGATAACATCGAAAAAATTTTCCACACGTTGGAGTCTGCCAACATGAAAGTCCAACTGGATAAATGCGAATTCCTCAAAACAGAAGTGGAATTTTTAGGATTTCTAATCTCAGATAACGGAATACGAGCCAACCCGAAAAAAGTGGAAACGATTAATAAATTCCCAGTCCCTAAAACAGTAAAGGATTTAAGATCATTTCTGGGGATGTCAGGGTTCTATCGCCGTTTTATAAAGGATTATGCCAAATTGGCAAAACATTTAACAATGCTTTTGAGAGGGGAGGAGGGACGAATGTCCAAAAACATGTCCAGCAAAGTAAATATCAAAATGCACGATGATGCTTTAATTGCATTCGACAAAATAAAAAAGACATTAACATCAGAAGATGTTATGTTATCATACCCCAACTTCGATAAAGAATTCCACCTCACCACAGACGCTTCAAACTACGCAATTGGTGCGGTACTGGAACAAGATGGGAGACCTATTACTTTTATTTCTAGGATACTCAACAAAGCAGAAGAGCATTACGCAACCAATGAAAAAGAAATGCTCGCGATTGTTTGGGCAATTAAAACACTTAGAAATTATCTGTACGGCTCCGCGAAAGTTAAAATTTTTACGGATCATCAGCCACTCACGTACGCACTATCTAACAAAAATTCTAACAGCAGGCTTAAAAGATGGAAAGCATCTTTGGAAGAATATGATTACGAACTCCTCTACAAACCAGGCAAGACCAATGTCGTTGCGGACGCGTTATCTAGACCCCCACAAGAAGTATTTCAAATAAACTCAACAATTGCCACACAACATAGCAATCAGAGCTCGCCTAGAAGCCTCATCCAATTTACTGACGCACCAATAAACGTGTTTAAGAAGCAAATAATAATAGAACAACATGAGAAACGGTCGTACGAATTCCAAATCGTGTTTCCAACATACCACCGCCACATCATTTTGGAACCGGACTTCACTGAAGAACGATTAAAAGAAATTCTAAGTAAATACTTAAACCCTTCAGTCACGAACTGCTTAAAGACTACGGACCAAATACTTGGCAGAATCCAGGAAATATACGCCACAAACTTTTATAAATTTAAGGTCCTCTACACAAGGAAAATGGTAGCAGATATCTCAAATGAATCGGATCAAGATGTGGAGATCATAAACGAACACAGCAGAGCACACCGAAATGCTACAGAAAATAAAACTCAACTTCTCGAACGATGTTACTTCCCTCAGATGACAGCTAAAATATTGAGAGTCACCAAACTATGTAAAATATGTAAGGAAAATAAATATGATAGGCATCCTAATAACATAAATATTCAGGAGACACCAATCCCACAATATCCGGGACAAATTATTCATATTGATATCTACATAACGGAAAAGACTTCTATCTTGACGGGAATTGACAAACTTGCAAAATATGCCCAGACGAGAATATTGAAATCAATATCAGACAACCCCTAAGAGAAATACTGCTGAACTTTGGAATGCCCGAAATTGTCGTGATGCATAATGAAAAATCTTTTAATTCAAAATCTATAATATTTATGATGGAGAATCAATTTAACGTTAAGGTTTTCAGGATTCCACCTTACGCAAGTACTGTAAACGGACAAATAGAGAGATTTCACTCAACACTCTCCGAGATTATGAGATGCCTTAAGTCGGAGGGAACACAACTTAACTTGGCTGAACTCTTGGATAAATCCACCTTCGAATACAATAATACAGTTCACTCATCTTTGGGAAAAAACCAGTCGATGCTTTTTTCGGTAGGAAGCTTCATGGTCAAGGACATTAAGGATAAGCAGATATCTGATTTGAAGTACCATAATCGTGATAGAAATGTCCCGAAGGAGTATAAAGTGGGTGAAAAAATCTTCGTGAAGGTTAATAAGAGATTAGGGACTAAGCTTTCTAAAAACTATAGGCAGGAACTAATCAAAGAAGACAGGCACACCACCGTATTGACAGATAGTGGAAAAATTTTTCACAAGAACAACATCCGCAACTAGCGTAATATGGATCTATGAACATTTTTTATTTTTTCTCTTTTTTTAGCATTGCGTTATCATCTCTCGCTTATGGCGAAGTAAAGATTCTAGATTATACCAATTCGCAAATAGTAGCAATCGATACTGGTATTGCAAGACTTCAAACGGGCTCGATAAAACTAATACATGTCGTGGAACTCGATAATTACCAGAGGTTTATTAATGATATCAAGGAAACACTAAGAGCAAGAATTGACACATCCCATCTCTTACATCCCTTCCTTTTCCACGAAATTTCCCAATTACAAGATAAGCTAAATGCATTAAAACCTAGAAATAAGAGATCCCTAAATTTCATTGGTTCTGCATGGAAATGGATTGCAGGTAATCCTGACCATGAAGATTTCGAAATTATACAAAATAAGATGAACAATGTTCTTAGAAATAATAATAAACAAGTTATTATAAATAAACTATCATTAGATAGAATGAATGAATTAACAGTAAAAATGAATCAAATAATCAAAGTCGTCCAAAATGACGAACGAACTCAAGGAAATTTAGAGATAACCAAATTAAAATATAAACTTGAAATTATAAAAGACGAAATAGTAAACCTACAATATGCTATTCATTGGGCCAAAGTAGGTGTTATTAATTCATTCATCCTGTCTCATGAAGAAATGGAATTTGTAAAGAAAATTTTTGAGAATGAAAATATCCCTTATTTAAATTTAGAAGAAATCTTAGAATTTGGCGAAATAAAAATAGCTTCCAATGGAAGTTCCTTGATTTATATTGTAAATATTCCATCAACGTGTAATGAATCTTGTAAAAAAATTTTAATAGAGCCTGTAAAAATTGGTAAATTTGCTAGTAAGATTAAATTTAATGAAATTTTGGTATGTGACAGACAAATACTTGGTGCAAAGAATAAATGTAAGAACTTGAATAAATTAACAATATGCAAATATAGTGAAGTCGAAGACATCAGTGAATCTGAATGCCTTCCGAATTTAATACGCAGCAAACCGTCCAATTGCACGTTAATTAATAATTTCCATATGGCCACAGTACAGGAAATCCTTCCTGGGGCACTTTTATTGAATCAATTTAATGGCACAATTCTCATCGGTCGAGAGCCATTTGATCTAAACGGTACTTTCCTCATAAAATTTCACAATGAAACGATATCAGCAAACGGTAAGGTTTTCTCAGGTTCAGAAATCACCTATGCTTATCCACTGCCAGCCGTTGTACAACCAAAGGCAGGGAATTCACATGTGGAAGAAACTCTTACTCTAGAGTTAATCAAGGAAATGCATGTCAATAATACGGAAGCGATCGAGCTTTTGAATATCGAGAGCAAAATGGGTGATGTAATAGCCTATGTTTTAGTGATCCTCGGGATTACTGTCTTATTGTCCGTAAGTCTGAAAAAATCATGTCACTCAAGGAGTTCACAATACCCAGCAAGAACCTATGTTAATGCTTCATTACCCTTAGGAGAAATTACCCCGAGTGGAAACGAACCTAAGGAACAACACATAATGAAAATTACACAGATACCGTACTTTTGATTGAGGACAATCAAATTTTAGGGGGGAAGAGTTAACACTAATTTAATTAATTATGAATACTCCCTCTTTCTTTACTTTTTCAATTTTGCTTCGTTTGCGTTATTGTTAAACTTATAAAAGTTCATTTAACTGTCTGCAATTCTTGTTTATTTTAATTGTGTTATTTTAATAAGAATTTAATATTTTTTGTAAATGCTGACGGTATGTCTGCATAATTTAATACTTTTGTAAATGCTGACGATATGTCTGCATAATTAATTCTTTGTTTTATTTTATTGACTTTTTTATTTTTTGTGATTATAAATAAAGATCTTTTTGATCGCAACTTCAGTTGCAGTCAAGTACTCAAAGTTGTTTCATTTTAAATAACTTGTATGTTCCCCTATATCTGGATGGCCCAATAGGCTATTTTGAAATTTCAAGTGGGCGTCGCACTTCCCATACAAAGTAAATAGTTATTATGGAATATCTGCTGAACTATAACTGTGAAAGCCGCAAAACTTCGTAGAATTTACTTCGGTATCATTGTGCGCATCTTGGCTAAGAATGGTAGTGACCCATACAAAGTAAATAGTTATTTTTCGAATATCTGGGGAACTATCACTGAAAGTCTTCGAACTTTATACGATCCGTCCCAAAAATGGGACTGATCGGAATAGGGGGTGTGGCACCTTCCATAGAGAGTAAATAGTAATTATCGAATATCTGGAGAACTATAATTGTGGAAGCTTTAAATTTTTCCCTAATATCACTCTTACTATTCTACATAGTAAGAGTGATATTAGGCATCTCTCATACAAAGTAAATAGTTAATTTCGAATATCGGGAGTAAGGAGTGAGATCGAAAAATTCTTAACATACATATATGTTTATAAAAAAGAAACCACTAAACTTACAGCTTTAATTTTTTTTTTATTTGATTGAAATTATTATTACAATTTACAAAAAAAATTATTTTTATAGTTTTAATCACTAGTGATGAAATTTTGAACCTTTTTCGGAAACCCTTCCATTAACGTTTTTATAGTGCTTTCTGTCACTTTGCTCGAACATGTAGTCCATCTCCGTTTAAAATCTACCACACTTTTGGACACCTTTTTTGTACTCTTCAATTCTCTTTTAACAAGAGCCCAATATCTCTCCACTGGCCTTAGCTCCGGGCAGTTTGGAGGATTTGCCTCTCTTGGTACAAATACCACATTATTGTTCTTGTACCACTCAAGGGCTTGTTTGCCATAGTGACAGGATGCCAAGTCAGGCCAAAAATAAGTGGACACATTATGAAGTCTTATGAATGGAAGCAGCCTTTTTTGTAAACATTCCTTGATGTAAATTTCGGTATTTATAGAGCCCGTTGTAACAAATGAGTGGCTTCTTTTGCCGCAACTGCATATTGCTTGCCATACCAAGAACTTTCTGGGAAATTTTGTCTGCTTTTGGGTCCTAAACTTTTCTTCAACATTCCCTCGAGCATCAGCAACATAAAATTTTTGACCTGGAAGTTGCGAAAAATCTGCCAGAACATACGTTTCGTCATCCATTATGCAGCAAGAATATTTTTTTATAAAACTTGACTTCAATTTCCGGCCTCTAAATTTTTAGTAGCGTTCCTGTCAGGAACTTTTTGAGCCTTGTATGTTTTTAAACCTGCATTAGCTTTAACTTTTCGTACCAAATAGTCCGAGCACTGAGCTAACCGGGCTGCTTTCCTACCGGATGTGTTGGGAGCTCTTTTGAAAATGCGTTCTATTTTTTTGGCTTTAGAAACATCATGTGGACCATTCCTTCTACCTGAACCAGGTTTTCTATCAACTGACAAGTTCTCCCGGTACTGTTTAATAACATTGGAAACAGTTTGACGGCAGACCTTTGTATGCTTGGCCAACTTTTTGTAAGACCAAGTTGGGTTTTGTTGAAAATATTTAATAATTTCAGTACGCACTTTTTTCTGGTCACTCATTTTAATCAGATTAACAAAAAAATTAATATAATTGACATTACACATAATAACTGACATGTTTTTCAAAGGTAACTTGATCAAAAAAAAATTCAAATAATACTTGGGTTAAAAAATGTAATGAAAAACGTGTGTTAAGAATTTTTCGATCTCACTCCTTACTATAATTGTAATCTATTTAAACTTAGTATGAATGAAATTATTATCACTGTACGTAGTTTAGCTAAAAATGTTCTGGATCGGAACAGTGGGTGTGGCACTTCCAACAAACACAGCTCATCTTAAGCTGAAATTGAAATGGACAAACAACTCAGCTTTAACTAAAGGTACGAGCATCCTAGAGCGAGTATCGTGCCATTATTTCATGAATGTTAAAAAATGTTTATAGTATTTTTTAATATATAATTGAATGAGTTTTTTCGGAACTTATAGAAATTAAAGCACTAAGTATATTGTTAAATTGTGACATTTTGAGAAAATACTATATTTCAGAAAATAAAGCATCCTTGTCTTTCGGTATTTCCAATTTTTGATTTTCTTATATTTTTTGTGGTAATTAATGTAAAATTTATGTATTTTTTCAAAATGGGACAAACGGCACCGTGCGCCTTGTCTCATAGACAAAAATCAAAAAAAAGTTTTGGTCTCAAAATATAATAAAATATATGTTGATCGATAGGTAACAACACAGCTCAAATAAATTTGTTAGAATTTGTTTTATTTGACTCTCTTAGACTTCACCAGAGGTCAAATTTAAGAAAAAAATAATGAATAAAAAAATGAATTGAATAGCTTCAAGAAAATAATTATCAAAAATTCATTTTTGTAAAAATTTGTTTAAATTTTTGTTTATTGAGTTCTTTAGTGTTTTTGAAAATCGGCAGTAATAAAATTTTTATAAAAAATTTCAACTAAAATTTTTTTTATCGCTCATAAAAATAATTTTTTTTAAAAAAAATTCAAAAATTACTAAAGTTTGTTGGAATTTTAAAAAAATACGTATAAAATCGTACATTTTTTTATTTCGTTTTTTCTAAGTATATAGTGTTAAAAAGGCTGTAAAAAGATTAGTACCAACTTTTTACCACAACTTAAAAAAAATGCATTTTAAAATAGGTCTAAATTCTCAATTTTTACTTAATTTTTGTATATTATAGAGTAATAATGTTAAAGTTATGTTTTAAGATATATGAAATAATATTAATATCTTAAATTTAATTAAAGAAATAGTCAAAACGTATTATATGGAAATCAAATTGTGCATCAAATCTTAACCGGAGTGCGCTAATATTATATAATTTTAAGCAAGATGAGGTAATACTTTATATACCCATTAATTTTTGTGACACATCTCTGTCAATATTTTTCTTATGGATTCAAATTCAACAACAATCTTAAAATTTACAGAATATTGCCATTTTGTAATATATTTTTGTGCACTGCATTGCTGACTACTGCATTACCGAAAATCGGAGAACACAACAAGATGAAGTTAATTACTGTGAGTTATAAATTTTGAAGCCATTAATGAGACTTTTGGAAAATATAAGATATACATATTATATATCAACGTATAGGAAATTGTGTCTTCTTTTCAATAATATATTAAATTTTGGTAACTGATTTTTTATAAAATTTTAATATAATAAAAGTTTTGTTTATGAATCGTTTTTATCGAAATTTTAAACTTATATAGAAATTTTTGGTCCAAATGCAAAAATATGAATGAAATTTGTGAATTCTTATTGAGAATCCCACAATTCAAAAAAAAAAATTTTCAAAAATAGTTTTTTTTTTAGGTTTCTGACTTTGTTTAAGAACATATAGGAATGGTTTTAATATTTTAAAAGCAGCTATGTGAAGTTAATTTGACTATGGAACTCGCAGATATAAAATGTTATCTTTGAGAAAAATATAAACACATTATTTATTTTGTTTTTATTTTCTGTATAACTAAACATTAATGTACGCACTTCTTTCGAAAAAATTCGTGAAAAAACGACTTTTTAAAATATTTTTAATTTAAAACTTTTGAATTAGTATAGATTTTAAAATTATTATTTTTTTTCTATTACTAATATATTTGTTGGTAGTTCAAAAATGTATATTTGAACAAAATAGAAAGAGATTTGGATTCACTATTAGCAACAATCCAGATTAAAGCAGGAAAAAAAACTTGAAATTTTAATTTTCAAATGTGAATATCTCGTCAACTATAAGAGATAAAATATAGTTCATGGAATATTAATAGCAATCTTCTTGTAGATTCTACACATATAAAAATCTTTCAAATCAAATCGAGAACAAACATTTGGCATCATTTTTAATTTTTCATATACGTATATATAATTTTGAGGACTTGAGGCTCCGCCCTACCTTCTAAAGTCCAAATTCAAATCTTAAACTCAGCTACACCTCCTCTATAGCCGAATTTTATTAACTTCGGTTTAGAAGTTACAGATTTATTTCATTCCCCCCACTGTGCTCGAGAGGTATGGGGGCTAGGTGAAATAATAAACCGGTTATGACCAAAATCAGCAAAGTTGTTCCTTGGCTCGAAAAAGTGATGTGGACCAAATATTATGGGAACATGTTTAAAATTGCGACATATACATACCTTGATACCTTGACAGACAGATGGAGACGGGCAGACTGGCGGACGGACAAAGCTTATTCAACCCAAAAAATTATTCGGTAAATACAAATAAACATATTAAGTTTCATTACAATCAGATCATTTTTGCAAAAGTAATAGGATTTTTACAATTAAGGATATATGGCAGGACCAATAGTCCTTGCTGCAATCACAATAAAAATGAACAGAAAGATTGTAAGCCAAGTGCGTATAACAAATGCAGATTTTCATGATTTTTAGATCAATTATGTAGCCAGAATTAAAAATTATATTTTTAGTGTATATGGGAGGTAGGCGTGTCCTTTGTCTTAACTAAGGTATTTTATATTGGCATACCAAATTTCAAAGCTCTACGACAACTCCTTCTATTTTTGTCCCATCGTTATATGGGGACAAAAGCACTGTGCGGCGTCCCGTTCAGAGTATCGCCATGACACGGGACGTTAGACTTTAAAACTGGTCTGTCCCGATGAAAACTGGACGGTTGGCAAGTCTATATGAGATGGCTTCTTAATGCCTCACTTTAATCTATATGCTTTAGTCGAACATCCATGACGCATTCTTTCCTTCGGGTTTTGTGCAATGCTTGCATTCTACGTTACATGACCGTATTGAAATCGTATCCGCATTGCCATGCTTTCCACCTTTCCAAAGCTTGATTGCAAAATTATTGCTCTGAAGCTGTTCAATCCAACTAGAAAGTTGACCTTCGGTTTGTTTAAATTGCAGCAGGCACCTGAGTACTAGTATTCTGTAGTAGCCTATTACCTTTTCCGTCGCGTTTATCACCTATCAGTTCCTTGAGCTTCTGGAATGGTTCTGACTTTTTTAAAAGGAGATTTGAGACCGCCGCGGCAAATTTAAAAATAGCGGCCAAAAGTCTATAACTTTTGACACAGGCTGAATTTTTTAATGCGGTTTTTTTGTTGGATAGGTGACATTTTTCCCTTATTTTTATGATGTCTAGAAAAATGATAATTATTTTCTTAAGAATAATAAGCCATAGGTTAAGAAAGATTTTTTTGCAATTTGCATATGAAATTTATAACAAAAATTGAGTATTTATTGTATTGTATAACATAAAAGCCTTTCCCAGTCCATATTTTTGTCGAATAATTAAAAAAAAATTTAAATAAAATGTTCAATTTTTTTTAGAAAATTTTATTATTAGAATTTTTAATTTTCCAATAAAATTTAATAAATAATAATAACAAGTAAGAAAGTATGGTCGGTCAAGCCCGACCATATAATACCCTACACTAAGAAAATAAGCAAAATAATTTTTCTACAAAATTTCAATAATTTATTTTCGTGAATAATTTATGGAAGAGGGCCTTATATGGGAGCTATGACTAATTATGGACCGATCGCTGATTTATGTCTACATGGAAGTTATTTGTGTTGAATTTTGTAGAGCTACCAACATTTTTAAGAGATTTATGCTCATTAAAGTGATTCTCGGAAGAGGGCCTTATATGGAAGCTACGACTAATTATAGACCGATCGCCATGAAATTAGGTCATCTGATTTATGTCTATATTAAAGTTATTTGTGTAGAACTATGTGTAGTTAACAACATTTTTAAGAGATTTATGGTCGTTAACGTGATTTTCGGAAGCGGGCCTTATATTGGAGCTATGACTAATTATTGACCGGTCGTGACATGACTTCCGTATACATAAATCTTATTTGGAAAGGAATTTTGTGTAGATACCTATATTAATTAAACATTTATGACGGATAAAGTCCAATTTCGGGAGGAAATTTGTATGAAATAATCAAATAATAATCCGATTTCAATGGAACGATTTCACCCAGTTTCTCGTCCTTGGGCCGAAAAAATTGTATGTATCAAATTTTATAGAAATATCTTCAAAATTGCAACCTGTACTTTGTTTACAAAAATGCATTTATACTATGCAAAATATATGGTAGTATAGTGTATAAACATCAAACTTGAGTCAGAAAAATTTATAAAGCTCAAAACGAGCAAAAAAAACAAAAAGAAATAGGTATGTAAATAAAGGAGAGAGTTCGTACTTTTATATGGTACTAGGTCTTTTAGGAAATATTAGGAATTCCATAAGGTTATATTCCATCAAACCTTAAATTTATGTAAAATTTAACACAATTTTAAAAATAATATGAAAGTTATTTCAAAAGTGGTGGCAACATATATCTATATGCAACTTTAAGCTATGAAAACATTTTAACGAAACCCGTTTATCCCTTTTGAAAATAAAAAGTTATAAGCGATTGAATTTTCAAAATTTATTACAAAATCCTACTTTTCAGTCATATAATAAAAAGGTGCTTATTGAATCACCCTGTTCATACGGAAAATGTTGACATAGAGGCTTGAATTGTTGGCTTCCGAGGTTCTCAGGTGTTAACTTTACTATGAGTATTTAAAATTAAAATTTGAAGGCAAAATAAAAAAGACTTATTAGCAACACTGTGCGCCGTTAAAAAACAATCAACCTTTTGGGCCATTCTAGACAATAGATTAAAGTTATACTACGAAGACTATATTTAATGTAAAAATATTCTTTTAGTTGAATATTTCTCAAAATATGTTAATTTGTTTCCTACATTTCTTATTCAAGTGGACTGAGACACGTTAATGGCCTAAGACATTTTTAATAACTTTAAAATTTTTTTAACCAATTACTGACTTTTATATCTCATTAAGTGAAGATTTCGATTTCTTTACATTAAAATGCAAAAATAATTATTATTGGTAAAATTTTTGCAAAAAATTAAAAAATTAATATTTTTCATGTATATGTACTAATTTTTTGGTGCAATCTACTAGTAAGCATATATTTAATTTAACTTAACACTTACATATATTGATGATCGTCAATAACTTTCCATCCTTTTATTTGTGATAATCTATAGTCATTGACGTATACTTCAAGAGGAAATTCTGGCATCCATACTATAAATTTAGCAAGTCCAATATATGTACCGTATTTAACGATTATTGAAGCATTTGACGATCCACGTATTTCAGAACCATCAACGTATACCGAACTACAAGACGATGAAACCTTGAAATATAAAACCAATTAGAAGGCAAATTAAAATTAACAAATTATATAGATTATTTAATAATATAATAAAATATGAAATTTCTTCTAAAATATTAAAATGCTTTTGTAAGGTGTAATATATAGCCCTAAAGATAAGTAATTATAATTTCTTTATACTCATTAGGGGTATAACTTGTAGGCCATTGAAAAAACTCATTGAAACAAAAGGATCATGACAAAGGAGCATACTGCTCTAGAGATGGGAAAATGGTAATTACCCAATAGGTAAAATGGGTAATTTTGGTAAAAATGAGTAAACACTGGTACGAGACGAGATCAGCTGACTTTTAATTTTGAATTCGCCTTATTCTTTAAACTGTCAAAATTTTTAGGTAAACAAAATTTATTTTTTTTCAAAAGTTGTTTTTTTTTCTATTTTTAAAATTTTTTTTTCAATTGTTATTTTAATTTTTTTACAAAAATTTAAAATTTTTTTTTTAAATTTAAAAAAAATTCGGTTAAAAAATATTTTTTCCGATTTTGACCCATTGTAGGTCCAACTTACTTATTATGGTCTTATATACGTCGCACGGTACGTTGTCTCATAGACAAAAATCCAAAAAAAAAGTTTTGGTCTCAAAATATGATAAAATATATATTGATTGATAGCTAACAACACAACTCAAATAAATTTTTAGGAATTGGTTTTATTTGACTCTCCTAGACTTCACCAAAGGTCGCTAAAGTCCGTAAAATTTAAGAAAAAATTAATGAATAAAAAAATTAATTTAATTGCTTCAAGAAAATAATTCTCAAAAATTAATTTCTTAAAAAAAGAGTCTAAATTTTTGTTTTTTGAGTTCTTTAGTATTTTCAAAAATTCGGCAGTAATAAAATGTTTAATAAAAATTTTGACTAAAATTATTTTTTATTGCTCAAAAAAAATAAAATTTTTTAAAAAAATTTAAAAATTACAAAAGTTTGTTGGAGTTTTAAAAAAAATCGTATAAAAGCGGACCTTTTTTTATTTCGCTTTTACTTAATATATGGTGTTGTTAAAAAGACTGTGAAAGGATTAGTACCAACTTTTTGCCACAACTTAAAAAAAATGCATTTTAAAATAGGTCTAAATTCATAATTTTTACTTAAATTTTATGTATTGTTACGAAATTGTCCTTGAATTCAAATATAACGATTTTAACGGCTGATTTAAACTAGACTTGCCAACCGTCCCGTTTTCGTCGGGACAGACCAGTTTTAGAGTCGAATGTCCCGTGTCCCGGCGATACTCTGAACGGGACGCCATTTGTCCCGTTTAAATACCGATACAAGGATGCTTTATTTTCTAAAATTTAGTATTTTCTAAAAACTGAATATCACTATTTAACAATATACATAGGTACTTAGTGCATTAACTTCTATGAGTTTCAATAAACTCATTAGTAAACATTATTTAACTTTCATGAAAAATAAATGGCACGATACTCGCTCTAGGATGCTTGTACCTTTAAAGGTGAGTTGTTGGTCCATTGAAATGGACTGAGTTTGTTGAATTTATTACTTCAAATAATAAAAAAGCTGAAAAAGCGATTAAAAATATAAATTTTAAATTATGGACTGGAATAGGTAAACTTTATTAAATAACCCGCTGCGCTTCGTTACTCCTACGTGTAAAATAAAAAAATTTTAAAGATTTTATAAACCATTTTTTTAATGAGGTGAAACAAATTAGGTAAAATTATAAAAAATAAATTTTCAGACAAAGTTTGAAGAATCTCGTAATTTTAATTATCCAGATATTCAAAATTTGTTTCGATCTAGACCATTTTAGCTAAACTCTGTACAGTGATAAGAATTTGATTCATACAAAGTTTAAATGCATTACAATTATAGTACTCCAGATATTCGAAATTAACTATATACTTTGTATGGGAGGTGTCATTCCCACTAATCCAATCCCGACCATTTTACAGCCAAACTATGTAAAATGATAAGTGTGCTATCGCAATTATAGTTCTGAAAATATTTATTTTTCTTTGTGTGGTAGGTGACTTAAACCTTGTTCCGATTCTTCCCAATTTGGTTAAACTTCATGACGTGATATGAAATTGATTCATATAAAGTTTGAAGAATTTCACAATTATAGTACTCCAGATATTTGAAAATAACTATTTACTTTAAAAAATTCAGTCTCGCCCATTTTCAGCCAATCTCCGTATAGTGACAAGAATTTGATTCATACAAAGTTTAAATACTTTACAATTATAGTACTCCAGATATTCGAAATTAACTATTTACTTTGTATGAGAGAGGCCACGCCCACTAACACAATAACATTTTCACCCAAAAAATGTAGAATAGTAAGGGTGATATTAGGGCAAAATTTTAAGAGTTCCACAATTATAGTTCTCCAGATATTCGAAAATAACTATTTACTCCTGTATAAAGTTCGAAGACTTTCAAAAGTCTCAAAATTTAGAGTTATTTTGAAACAAGTGTTTTAGGGTAGGTAGTACTTCAATACCTCTAACTCATACATTTTAAAACCGATTTCAATATTTTAAAAAATAATCTAAGAAATTGTTTAAGTTATTAAAAAAGTTAAATTTTTTTTATTTTTTTTCGTAATTTTTCAAATTCAACAATAGTTATTTTAATTTTTTTCTATGAAAACCAAATTTTTTTTTGCACAGTGCTTTAAAGACAATTTTATATAGACAAAAAGGAGATATTACTTATTAAAATCGGTTTATATTTGCAAAAGTTATTAAACTTTTTCGTAAAAAGTTCGAAAATATTTACCCTGGTTTTTTTTACATTTATATGCGCTGGGGGAGAAAATACTCAAAATGGTATTACTGAAAAGTTGAATAACTTTTACAGTTTTCATCCGATTTGAAAAATTAAAACCATGTTTTATTATTTTCTTTATACAATGATATAAATTTTTATAAGCTTTCATATCAAAATAAGCAATGAAAAGCGACTCAAATCAAAAAAGATCGTAACAAAAACAATACTTATAACTTACAAATGTATCAATAAATGCCTGTCATTTTGAAGCGTAATAAGTTTTCTTTCCCAACACGTTTAAAAAAATAAAAATTTAACAAAAACTGACTGAGTAACAGATCGATAAGTTGAAAAACATCACTGTAAACGTTTTTTTCAGAATAACTTCTGAATTTGAAGGTGTTTCTGAAATTTTTTGACACAATTTGTAATGTACTCAGCAATTCTATAACCCACACTAGGTCATTTTCCATGTTTTTTTCCATCGTTCTCTGATCATTTAGTGGTGTCCCGTTTTGGAAATTTCAAAAGGTGGCAAGTCTATACACCACAGATGGCGTATGTATTAGAAAGCTCTAGAATATACGAGCTTTGACAGTTAAAGAGCAATCTAGAGTGCAGTTGGCAGTGTTATAAATAGTGGCAGAGGTTGCAGTCGTTAGTGAGTTTAACAGAGACGCTTTTCGAATAAACATCAACTGAGTGCCTTAAAGTGTGCTGTGTTTTTCAAGTGAATTCGTGTACATTATAAAGTGTGTCTGTATTTCTGCGAATTTATAAACGTGTATAAAAAACATTGAGTGACTATTTAATTCTGTTGTTGTACATTTTAAATAAAGAGTTGTTACAATTTTTAAACTACTAAACGGCTTTTATTTGCAATCAAAAGTATCCGGTTTACTTAAAGGAAATAAACCAGCGTTTTGAAAAGGTTAAATCGTAACAATTGGTGTCAGAAGTGGGATTGCAAAATAATAAGCATGAAGCTTGAGGAACTAAAAGTTGAACAACTCAAGAAAGAATTGATTAAGTTGGAGCTACCAGGTAACAAGGCAGAATTGCAAAAGAGGCTGATAGACGAATTCAAGCGGCGTGCTATTGACATCGGTTCTTACGAATTCGAGTATAAGGAATAAATGGAAATTTCTACACGTTCAGCAACAAGCAGCATGGATTTAAGTACAATGTTTGCGGCTATGATGGAAATGATGGAAGGAATGCAAATGAAACTTCAAGAAACTTCTAAAGTAAACAACGAGAACCTGGAAGCGAAATTGAACGAAAATGCTAGAACCATCTTAGAAACTACTCAAGTAAACAACGAGAAGCTGTAACAAGAAACATCTAGAGTCAACAATGAGAAACTTCTTGCCGACAACGAGAAACTTCGTGCTGAGGTTAAAGCTGAAGTCAAAGAAACTATCAAACACTTTGCTTAAATGGAAGCGAAACTTCAAGAATCCTCTCGAGCTACAGATGAGAAAATTCAGGAAATGTTTCAAGTTATTAACAGCAGAGTGGATGTCATTGACAAAAAGGTGTCAGATTTAGAAAATGGTGTTGATCAAAAACTGCATAACCTAGAAACAAAAATCAATAAACTTCAATGCTAAGATGGACCGGTGCGAGTGATTTCAGAAGCATCTAGTAAAATAAAGGCTCCTAGTTTTGATGGCAGCACACCATTTAATATTTTCAAGTTCCAGTTTGATACAGTTGCCACGAGAAACATATGGAGCAATGAAGAAAAAGGTATCGAGTTGGAGGTACTATAACGCACAGTCGTATGAGAAAAAAAAGAGGGAAATTTGAAATTTCACATGCGCAAAGAGGAAGTGTTGTCGAGTTTTGAACTTGGACCTCATGAGCCCACCAGGAGCTGGGCCAGGGGTCCCCAAAGTAGGACACTTCGGGTATGTTCAATTTTAAAAATGATCAAATTTCTTCGTTTGTGTTCCGATTTCTAAAAAATTACACATATAGAAACATATCGGGAAATATTTGAAACCGCGGTCAAAAAACTGGAGTAGGGTGGGTAAAAATGTTTAATTTTCAAATGCGAATATCTCCTCAGCTATAGGATATAATTGATAGCTAGAAATCGTAAAGAAATCGGAACACAAACGAAGAAATATGATAATTTTAATAATTTACCATTCCCGAGGTGTCTTTAGGGAACCCTGGCCCAGCTCCTGGTGGGCTCATGAGGTCCAGATTCAAAACTTAAACTCGATAACACTTCCCCTTTGCGCATGTGCAATTTCATTCAAATCGGACTAAGGGTTTAGAAGTTACAGATTTATTTCTCTCTTTTTTTTCTCATACCACTGTGCGTTGTCCTGTCCAAATTATAAAAATGTTCGATTTGTGAATTTAATGTGTAAAATAGTTAAAAAGAGAAAAAAACATTTGATTTGAAAATATGTATGTATATATGTACATTAGGGTGGATCGATTTTTATTTTTTTCGTAATCGCTTTGGAATACCTGTTAAAAGTTGCTTTTTTAACCCCTAAATATACACAAAAAATTTCAATTTCATATAATAATAGAAAAATAAATGGGTCTAGAAAAATACCCACTTCGGCATACGTGGGTTGTATGAAAATTCATGTTTTCTCGTATATTTGACAAGTAAAAATTTGGGTTAAATACAGATTAGAAATAGTAAAATATCATAAAATATTCAAAGTCGTTTTTCTCGAAACGACTTTTTTGAATTAAGACGTTGTTGCAGCAAATGAGCGATATGTACAATGAATCTTATGGTGTTCTATTTATATTTTGATTGAAAGATCGATTCAGGTAACCAATTAAAATAAAGAAATTCTTTTTTCGATTGTTTTGCTGTGATATCATAATTTCGTTCATTGCAATGCTCTATGATACACGACATTTTTTGTTGTTGTCTGCCACGTAAACAAATAATGCTGATGGTGTTCCGACACGGGAACAGGCGACATATGGAGCCACTGGAATCCTTTGTACTTCCTTTAAGTATTGTTACTTCGATGACGTTATATATCAGGTTTTTTCCGCATATCGGGTACCATTACAAAGATGTGGTTGGTTTATGATTCGTAACATGATTACCGATCAGACTTCCAGTTGGAGATTGTGAGGCGGTAATCCGGGTAATTCCAGCGAGTTGGATAGTTGACGACATCATCTTGGGAAGTAACGGAATCCATCGATTTGTATGTCACCAATTCGACAGCAATATCACTTTAAATCTTAAAATTCTATTCGTCGACATCAATGTTTTTCGCAGTCAATATAGCACGTTAGCTCCACCAATCATGATTTTTGTAATTTTGTTTGGAAACACCTTTCGGATGAGTTCGGATTTTGATTCTGTGAACTGCAGAAAGCGACGGGAAGTTAAATGCAGCCGTTCGAAAAGTCAATTTCATTGCCAATGTTCAGTAATTGTTTGGAAAATACTTCTCCAGATAGATCGTTCTGCAGCTCGACACATACATATGTTCACAGTCAATTTGAGTTTCTTGATGTGTTTCCACACAACGCACTATAGTTCAAAGTATCACTTTTTCCGTGCGAAATTCAAATTTCGAAGTTGTTATTATTCATTATTTTTTGTTGTCAACCTGTTACTAAAACTCCAATGCAATCAAATTCGCAATTGGTTTTTGTAAAATACAAAATACAGCTTGACAGCACGCCTTCAAAGTCAAAGTTTCGATACATTTTGAATAATTTGTGAATAGTATCAATATTATATTGTAACTTTTAACCGTTAATTGTGGAAAGTATGTGAATAATTTAAATAATGTTTAAAATGGAAAACAACGAGACGTCTAAGTACTTAATTTTTCTTTCCTAAATGTTTGGAAACTATTTCCCTTTATATTAAAAATTACAATTTTTAAACATAACCATAAAGTAATTTCTTTTGAATACAAAATTTTAACTTTATAGAAGCTTTTAAAAAAATGTTAACGTTTGTTAAACTTGAAATACAAAGAAATAAATATACTGAAATGTTGTGAATTCATTTCACTTTATTTCATACTGCGCATTTTTGCGCTTTCTGAGTAATTAAATTTTTTCTAGGTTACTGTGCTATAAAAAATCAATTTTTTGAAATTTGGCTGAAAGAACGCCCAAAAGACACAAAGTATGATGCTATTATTAAATATATTGTGAAGAAAATTAGTGCTCCTGTTATTCCTAAGGGCTGTAAGAAATTATTGTAAAATGTCAAATTAAAAGTAAAATGTCAAAAATGCAGTAGAATGGAAGATAATTTTCGAAATGAAAACACTATATTACTTAATGGTGATATATGCTTTCAGATTTGTATCTTTGATTACCAATGACATCCACAGTACACAAGGTATTAATACATTCGAATGTAAAATTTTATTGAAATCTAACTAAGGATTTAGAAATTACAGATTTATTTCCCTCTTTTTTTCTATACCACTATGCGAAGTTTTATTTGATACTTCAATTAATATTTTGAATCAAATGTGTTCACAAAATGAATTACTGATTCAACTAATTTGACTGAAAACTAATATGAAATAAATTTTTTCTAATCAAAAGCAATAAATTTACTTTATTTTTCTCCTGATGGGTTAATGGTCGACAAAGGGTTAATTTTTTCTTAAATTTGTTGAAAATATAAGTATTTCTACCTATGGTATAATTTTGTTATCAAACAGTAGAATACTTTAATAGTTATTAATTTCGCACGGAAAAAGTGATAGTTTGACCTATAGTGCAACGGACGAATTCAAACATGCATTAATGCAATGTTTCCCGAAAATCACCTGCCAACAGAATCATCGCACCTCAAAACCCACTTTGATTGTTTCGTAAATCTTACAACGTTTTGTCTAATGCCTCCAAAGACTTTATGCGCCATTGTACACTCATCCCAAACGATAAGTTTGCTTTGCTGCAAAACTTATTCTTATTCTCTTTTGGTTAGTCGTCACCAGTGTTGCCCGGCAAAGTTTACCTCATGTCCCCAATCTGAAAGTCGATGTCCCCAAAAAAATCCGCATTTCAAAATTGAAATCTCCAATTTTGTCCCCATAAAAAAAATTTAATTATATTTTTAATACTAAATTTTACTATGTTGAGTTTAACAAACAAAATTTGCAATATGGCATAATTACATACGACAAGCATTTTTACATCTATTTACCTCATTGTCAGTTTTCAAAAAGTTGATTCATCGATTTTGGAACAAGTTGTTTGGAAGATGTCATTTACTTTGAAACCTTCCAAAGAATTCTTGATGTTTATCCGATTTTTGTATGAATTAGTTTTTATAACTCCTTGAGAAATCAAGAGCTTTATAATATTCGATTTTTTATTCCAGGAAAAGAAAGCATATTTTGTAAAAAATGGACAAAATAAGCCCTAATTTCACAGCATCGGAAGTGGAATCCATTTAAGTATAATTTAAAAACTCATTGTCGTATTAAAATAGAAATTAAAGAAACTTTTTGTCAGAACTTGAAAAGCGACCTAATAGGAGTTGTAGGCCTAGGTGAGGGAATACTAAAACCGTTTTCAAAGTTTTTGAAACACCCTCAAAATTTTGAGTTATTTTGAAAAAATTTTAGTACCTCTAACTCACACATATTTAGACCGATTTAAAAATTTTCACAATTTTTCAAAGAATTAAGCTTTCATAAAATGAAATGATGTATGTTTTTATAAAAAGTTTGCATATTTTTTTCGTCGTTTTTCAAATTCAACAAAGTTATTTTAATTTTTTTCTATGAAAACCTATTTTTTTACACAGTGTTTTAAAGACAATAGAATATATAGAAATAAACGTAACTTGTCGAAATCGGTTTATATTTGCAAAAGTTATTAAACTTTTTCGAAAAAAGTTCCAACAAATACCATGTAAATTAAAAACTGTACCACCATAGTGGGATGGGTATATTGAGTTAGAGCTGATGTTTGCAAAGTGCAAAAATATTGTCCCAACACCCACCTTAAAGTATACCAATCTGTTCTGCATCACTTTCTGAGTCGATTTTGCGATGTCTGTCCGTCCATGTAAACCTTGTAATCAAACTACAGGTCACAATTTCAAAGATAATTTGGTACAAGCTCTTGTATTGCCGCAAGGACGAAGCCTATTGAATTTGATTAGAATGGGTACATCATTTCTCATAGCCCCCATACGATTGCCATATCTGATAATAGTTAAGCTCTCATAAATATCTTAGTTATATAGATATAAAAACCAAATTCAGCAAAAATAAGTTTTATATATGCCGAACTCGCCTCACCAAATTTCCCATATAATGCCCACTTCCGAAAATCATTTTAATGAGCATAGAATTCTTAAAAAATGTTTTAAATTCAAATAAAATTCAACACAAATAGTTTTCATATATACAGAAGACATGTTAAGAACTAAATTTCTTTATACATTACAATGATAGCTTATAAAAATGGATATCAATGCATTGGTATAAGCTTTCATATCAAAATAAGTATTGAAAAGCTACTAAAATCAAATTTTGCTTTTTTTAGATATTCTTAACAAAAACAATACTTATAACTTACAAATGTATCAAAAGATACACGATGTTTTAAAACGTAATCAGTTTTCTTTCCAAACCCGTTGAAAAATATAAAGACAGACAAAAACTGACTAAAGCTGGCCACACACGGAATGATTTGTTCGCTTGATTTGTGATTGAAAATGTTCAATTACTTAGGATTTTGTTCGCGCACAGCCCCATTAAAAAGTAACAAGATGCGAACACGAACAAATTATACTCACAAATCAACCGTGTGTGGCCAGCTTAAGTTACAGGTCGACGATAAATTGATGAACATCACTGAAAACTTTTTTTTTAGAATAACTTCTGAATTTGAGGGTGTTTCTGAATTTTTTTTTAAATTTTTTTCACTTTCGCACAGTGTAATTAATATTTAAATCAGGGTTTCGATATTCAATAAATATGAAATTATCTCATTTCAGTTAGATTCAAAAATATTTACACTAATGAAGAATCGTTATTTCGTATTACATACTTGACAATAAAATAACTAGCAGCATCCAAATAGCCAAAAAACAAGAAATATCAATGCAACCATAGCAGAGCAACCAAAGAAATGTAAATTGCTGCCAGAGAAAATTGCTATCACAACAAAACAAAAACGAATGCTGACGCGCAATATTAGTTCGGCAAAAAAGTGTGTATGCTGCTATAGCACGAACATATATTTTGGTTGTTGTGCTACAATAACGAGTTGACAACTGGTTGTATCTGCTACTAGAAATTGCAAACTAACATTGCAATTTGTATAGTAATATATGAATAGTAACAGCAAATTTATATTAGCAGAGTTATACAAAATTATAATAGTAACTATATTTTTAGTATGCAGATTGATAAAAATGTATATTTACTGCAATTGACGGCTAATATAGTAGCAATTGTAAACCCTGATTTAAATACGAAGTCAAAAATTGGCTCTTAGAGAATGATTCAGCTTTCTGTGTTTAGCAAGAATTTAAAAAAATTTAATATCTGTCAACTCTTGATGAAATCCTTTTTTAATTTTTTTATTATCAAAATAGTGTCCTGGAAATGAAAAATCTAAAAATTTTTCATCAAATTCTGAAGAAATGAAAGAAATAAAATATGAGAATAAGCTCTATAAAATTAAAATACACAATAGAGGTATTCACAATGTAGAGTACTTGGCCTTGCAATGTAGTAAATGAGCACAATATCAAAAAACTAAACAAAATACATTAGAAATTGAAATGTTTGTCTTCTGCTTTATTACTAGGCCAAGTACTCTACATTGTGAATACCGCTAATATCTAAAAATGTAAAATCACCAAAAATGGATGTAAATCCCCAAATTTTGTTAAAATCCCCAAATCCCTCCCCACGAAATTCTGTCCCCAAAAAAATCTTGAAATCCCCAAATTGGGGACAAATTCCCACATCTGGCTACACTGGTCGTCACTGAGATTGCGACGAATACACATGTTAAGCGGACGTATTGCTATTTTTTAATTTTTTGTTATTTTTTTTTTTTTTCATGGTCACTGAAAGAAATTAAGCAGTATGTTTACAAAATATTTTATGATGTAAAAAGCTTTCGATAATTTTCAATGCCTTTTATGTTATAGAACACTTAAGGAAAATAGGGAGTATGTAATAAAAAGACATTACGAATCGTTTCATAGTGAAATAAATAAATTTAATGTTATGGAAAGGGAAGAGCTTTTTAATAAACATAAAATTATTTTTTTGGAAAAACTAAAATGTTGGATGTTTGAATTAGAAAACAATGATAAAAAGCCAGAAGATCAAACAATAAAAAGAAAACCATCAAGCTTAGATATTGTTAGGCACGGTAGGCCATTTTCTGATGGTATTTTTATTAAAAAAAAATTTTAAAGAAAATTTTTGAAAACCTTAATTATAAACCAAAGTTTATGAAATCTCTCCCCTTGTCCCGTAATACCATAATTCGGCGCACAAGTCAATAGGAGCTTCTTTAGAATTTGCAATTAGAGAAAAATTAAGAAATTGCAAATATTTCTCTTTTTGTTTAGATGAAAGCACAGATATAAACTATTTTTGCCAACTAGTCATTTGTATTAGATGCGTAGATGAATATTACAATGTTTTTGAAACAATGTTTTTTGTTGTTGTTCGATATCATCAGCGAAAAACTTTTTTCTTTTGTGGATATCGATAAATTAGCAGGAGTCTGTACGGATGGTGCAAATGTCATGACGGGCAAATACTAAGGTTTCGTTGGCCAATTAAAAAAAACGTGGAATTGAAGTTCCCACATTTCATTGCATTATTCATCAGACCGCCCTGTCATCCAAATTTATAAGTGAGTACCCCGCCATGAAGACTGCAGAACGTATAATTAACATAATACGAGGGGGCATCACTCACTTAGCCACAGAAAATTTGTCAGTTTTCTAAAAAATAAAAAGGCTTCTCATAACAATCTTAAAATGTTTACAGAAGTTCGGTGGCTAAGTCGTGGCGATTGCCTAAACAGATTATTTGACATAAGGGAGTGAAGTGCTTCAGTTTTTAGAAACGGAGAATATAGAAATATCTGAAATACAGTATTTAAAAGACAATGAATTTATTTTAGATTTAGCATTTTAGGCAGATACAACTAACATCTTAAATGAATTAAATTTGAAACTTCAAGGAAAGGAAAATAATTTACATGATTTGTCCAAAATTCTTTTTACTTTTAAAACCAAATTATTTTTAGTTATATCACAAATTCAATACGAAGACTTTTCAAATTTTCCAAAAACTTCACTTATTTATGTAAATCAGAACAAAAATAAAATAAATGAGTTTTTAGCAATATTTGAAATACTTTTTTTTAACTTTCAAGATATATTTAAAGATTTTGAAAATATGCAACCGTTACTTGATATTTTCGAAAACCCTTATAATTGCGATTTAACCAATTTCGAATTTAAAATCCAATCAGAACTGATAACACTTCGAAGCGAAGTAAATACTCTAGATAAAATGAATGAGAGTTCTGAAAAAATTTGGATGGTTTTACATTTCCCGAACTTAAAAAAATTCGCTGAAATGCTTATCAATTTTCCCCTCAACTTACCTCTGTGAACAAATTTTTTCGGATTTGAAATTCATTTGTTCCAAGCAACGAAATAAATTATGTTCCGCAAATTTAAAAAAATATTCTTTTAATACGAAACTGCCGCAAAAGTATATAATATCGTAGTGTATAGTTTAAAATTAAAACGAAAATTCTTATTTTTAATCACTGTTTTCTAATTCAAACATTAAGGATATTCATTTCAAATAAATGGAAAATTACACTCTGATTATCTTACACAACAAACACAAGAACAAAATTCAACAAAAAAAATAAAAGTGTAAAAAAATCAGAGTGTAATTTTCCATTTATTTGAAATGAATATCCTTAATGTTTGTATTAAAAAAACAGTGATTAAAAATGAGAACTTTTGTTTAAATTTTAAACTATACAGTATATTTACAAAAAAAATAATTAAATTTTTCTTTGCTATTAAATTGCATCCATTCTTATAGTAAACTTTTCGTTCAGTGCATCTCTCATTCGCTCACCAACACAAATTCATTTGTTCCAAGCAACGAAATAAATTATGTTCCGCAAATTTAAAAAAAATATTCTTTTAATACGAAACTGCCGCAAAAGTATATAATATCGTAGTGTATAGTTTAAAATTAAAACGAAAATTCTTATTTTTAATCACTGTTTTCTAATTCAAACATTAAGGATATTCATTTCAAATAAATGGAAAATTACACTCTGATTATCTTACACAACAAACACAAGAACAAAATTCAACAAAAAAAATAAAAGTGTAAAAAAATCAGAGTGTAATTTTCCATTTATTTGAAATGAATATCCTTAATGTTTGTATTAGAAAACAGTGATTAAAAATGAGAACTTTTGTTTAAATTTTAAACTATACAGTATATTTACAAAAAAAAATAATTAAATTTTTCTTTGCTATTAAATTGCATACATTCTTATAGTAAACTTTTCGTTCAGTGCATCTCTCATTCGCTCACCAACACAAATACAGTTTTAGCTTCACAGCGGATTTTTTTCCCCATACATCTTCCAACTGAGACCAATGTAGGTGCGTCTAATCCAAAGTCTGTATTCAGTTTCCACTTACATTTACACAGCGATGGCCTAGGCCGTCATAAGGGTCCAACTCTACCGACAATGTAAGCGAAGGTCGGATGGGTCCAACTCCACCTACATTGTAAGCGAGATTTTCAGCTTTCACTTTTTTTAATCGTCTTAAATTTCTTTTACTGAAGCCGAACATTTCTTTTAATATGAAAAACATACAACAACACTTACTATTTTTAATTTATACTTATTTATTTTATTTAATTAATTATTTATTTTTAACGCAGATATGCCGACTGTACTACATGTAGTTCTTGTTTACAGGATACGTCACGTTTATCAAAATACCATTTTTTGTTGTTCACATAGTACTTAGTACTCACCACTACCTCATGGGAGATTGGGTGATCGCATTCTTTTTTTGCTAATATTTTTGAGTTATTGAATTTTTAGTTTGTGATATTTTCAAAATGCCCATATTTAGTTATTATGGACATATCTCGTTTGTACTGAAAGTAAAATTTTGTACATTTACGAGTGAATAAATACTATATTTTTTTGGAATTTATATTTATGAAGAGTAGCTTGATTGTTATATGCATGAATGTTTCATTATTGCGTTTTAGTTTTTTTGTTGTGACCCCAAAGTCCTATATATAGGACGACTTAAAAAAACACTTTTTTCGATAAATTTTTTAAAAACGGAATATCTGGGTTAATGCTACAATCACGGTTAAACCACTTGTACTTTCAAAAACACTTTACAATATGAAATTTTACTTTGAAAGAATAGAAAAAACAAAGAAACGCCGAAAAATAAATAACGGGACAACGGCTGAACCAAAACTACATTACTTAGCCATCCAATTCGTATGCAAGTACGATGACAAAATTTTATTCGATTTTGTATTTTTCTTTAATTCTAATATGTATTTCATTTTACAATGGAATAACAATAGGACTCATCTGAATCGGATGCTAGTTGTATGCTCTTAACCAATTTTATTTTATGTTTTCCTATTGACATAATAGTATACATTTGGATGTGTTTTAAATTGTAATAACCGGCGGACTGCTGGGTTTGGACATCTCTGGTTTAGTAGCACACACTTTGTTGCGCGTCAGCATTCGTTTTTTGTCGTGCTTGCAATTTTCTCTGGCAGCAAATTTACATTTCTTTGGCTGCTTTGCTATAGTTGCATTGATATTTCTTGTTTTTTGGCTATTAGGATGCTGCTAGTTATTTTATTGTCAAGTATGTAATACGGTATAACGAATATTCATTAATTATATAAATTAGTTTTATTGAAATTTTGATAAAAAAATAGAACATAGTTTTATACCAAAATATTCTCCGTAAACAGTGTTGCCACAACCTCAAAATATTTGTAACCAAGTTTGATTAAAATAAGTAACAGAGCTATATTCGGCTGTGCCGAATCTTATATACCCTTCACCAAAGTATACCTTACCGAAGGTTTGTGCATTGAGAAAAAAAACAACAACAAATGTATTTATAAATATTTACTCATGCAAAACACTTCATATACCAACAACATGAAGAAAGTCATAAATCCGGACAATCATACGTATTTACACTACGAATGCTCAGTCAAAACTAACCAAATAAACAAAACAAGTCTTGCACAATTGTATGTTGAAAAAAAATAACAACATAAATAAAAAAAATAAACGAAACAAACTCAACCACATATAAATTATTCATGCGTGTGTTTGATTTGTTATTCTCATTTCATCCATTCCACATTGTAGATTCTGCAATGTGAAATGTTGTTGTTGTGTGTTTGTGCTCATATGAGAACACATTATAAACAACTCTCTCTAGTTGGGTGTTTATATTTCATATAAACACACAACTAAACTTGTGTTTTCTTTTTATGTTATTATATACATACATATCTACATGATTTCATGAAACACTAATAAAATACATGGTCTATTTTGGTTTTTCCTTATATCTCGGCCATATGTGGACCGATTTTCTCGATTTTAAATAGCAACCGAGCCGGAAGAATTCTGGAGATTTTGATGTATCCATCATGTTTGTAAGTTATTTAGGGGATTTGGAAAGTTGATTTCAACATACAGACGGACATGGCTATATCGAATCCGCTATCTATAACGATCCAGAATATATATACTTTATGGTGTCGCAAATGAAAAATGTAGAAATTACAAACGGAATGACAAACTTATATATACCCTTGCCACTCATGGTGAAGGGTATAAAAATAACCAAAATGTTAAAAAAGTAACCAAAAAAAATTTGTCGCAAACGTCTTGGTTTTTTTTTTAACGTTTATTTATTTATAGAATCTGCCTTACTTAGGCCTGACAATAAGTAATAAAATTTTATAACTAAAATTAAAAATAAATGCTCTCTGACGGGAGCGTTGATGTTCATATGGGCCACATCTTAGCGGGGTGGTAGATCGGCTCTACGAAGCTTTGATCTTGTTTGGGTCTGTGTGAGATGTCTTGCAAGCGGGTTCGGGTGGTTCCACAATTTCATGATGTATTTCTCACGGACATTCTTGAACGTAGTTTTTCCCTCTACCGGTGGTTTGATGTTATGTGTGGCTTTCCAAAGAGAAAAGTTCGTATGTTTAGTATTCGTCAAACTCTCAATGTATCTTTCGTTTCTGCGATCCTCTTCTAAACAAAGGGCTCTCTTCAGTCTTCTAGTAGCGATGGACAGCCTCTGCTTTGCAGCAGGTGATCTATTTTGTTGCCACTCTCTTCTAAGCTTTCTCTTTTCGAGAAGCAATCGTTCAATATCTGAATTGGAAATATGCATTTTTAACTTTCTAGAGATATCGATCCTTGAATGATCCAGAGCCGAAATAATTAATGACGTGAAGTTATTGACGCATTCGTTTATCTCTCCCTCACACTGTATATTTGGATTTGTGTGGATATGGCTACTGATAAACTTTTTGTATTTAAGCCAATTTGTTTTGTAAAACGGAATATTTTCAGGAGATTTTGGTATATTTTTCCCATAATAGGTGACTATTACGGGTGAATGGTCGGAAGATAAATCAAAAGATATTTCCGTAGATATTGAATTTCGATCTACATTTCTGGATCAGTAGGCCAGTATGTTGGTTGGCCAGGGGATATGACATCCAGGGAATTCTTACTGTCAACTAGGGCTTTGTAGAGCTGTCTACCTCTAGGGTTAATTAGCCGTGAACCCCAGTATGTGTGTTTCGCATTGTAATCACCACATCTCCTAGAGTTTCAAAGAATTCTTCAAATTTGTCCTTAGTCATCGAAAATCGTGGGGGGCAATATATGGAACTCACTGTAAGATTTCCAAATAAACATTCCAGTCGTATGGAAGTTGCTTGCATATATTCTTTTGAAAATTCATCTAGGGCATAATGTTTTAAAGGGATTTTAATCAAGATACCAGTACCACCATGAGCTTTTCCGTCGGGATGATTTGTGTTATGGAATGAAAATCCTGGAATATTAAAGTTGTATCTATTTGTAAGGTGTGTCTCAGAAATTAACATCACATCGACGTCTTTACTTATCATAAAATTATAAACCTCAGATTTATGTTGGTTCAAACCATTAGCATTCCAAAAACAAACTTTCAAGGAACTCATTTTTTGATAGGAGGATTTGAAGCATTTGGTTATGCGCTCTCAAAAGCTCTGGTATTGTGTTTTGCATGGTTGACATTATGTTAGTCATGTTTTGATTAAGAGAGGTAATATTTTGTGTAAGCGCTTTTAACAGCTTTTCTAACCCTCCCGTATTTTGGGGTATATTAGGCTGCTTATTTTCTGACTTCAAAACACCAGCGTAAGAGTTGGTTCCAGATTTAGCCGTGTTTAATTGTGTGAAATTTGCATTCATTGTCGTAGAGTTCTTATTTTCATTATTACGGGCTACTGAATTTACTGGTGTAGGGAAATCTATGTTACCCGCAGATGGAACAAAAAAGTCATCTCTCTTTGGTTGACGCCTATCTCTCTCAATCTTTTTAATAATTCTTTGTAAACTGGGCATAATTCGCCGTATGGTCGCCACCACAGTTTCCACATTTCTTTTTGAGACTCTTTTGGATAATATCACATTGTGATGAAGAATGCAAGTCTCCGCATGCAACACATACAGTGCGTAGAGTACAATAATTTCTCGTATGTCCAAACTCTTGACAGTTACCACACTGGACGGGACGATTTCGCTTGAGAGGTTCCTCAATAGTTATTCTACGATTCAGTAAATAACGAAGAGAGTATATTGGATGAGTTTCATTCCCTTTTAGTTTTTTATCATCTGGATCTAACTCTACTCTAAACATTGGTTTAGGAGTTTTGTCTCTGTTAAATATATTTATTACTACTTTCGTTTTATAGCCCAATTCTTCCAGGGCCTCCTTGATTTCGTTAGGTTCTACACTTGACTATATACGCTTTATGACCACTATAAGGCCCTTACTACTTTTCAGCTGATATGTGTAGAAATTCTTCTTGCCGTCGTTTAAGTATTGATAGATTTTTCTATAATCCTCCTCACTGTATATGACTATTTTCGTTTCATGCATACCACCTTTTCTGATTGGGACGATGTGGAAATTATTTTTTCCATCAAGATCAATTAATATTTTTACCAAATTCTTAGAACTAGGTTCCCGAAGGAAGATTGGTGGTGGCTTTAATGGTTTCTGATTAGAATTACCATTTTAACAGACTTGTAGTTAGTTTCTGCTTTTTAAAAGGTGTCTCCTTTTTTGTGGACTTAAAATTCTTTTATTAATACTTATGTATCTAAGCATACCTGGTAATACTGCTGGTTTTGTTGTGGTTATATTTCGTACATCCTTTGGAATGGCACCCTTCGATTGTTACTACTTACGGTTTTATTAGTGTTAATTACACTTGCGCTCTCATTAGAATTTGTTTTCTGTGGTTTATTTAAAGCCATAGTAGGCGTTCATATTGTTCAGGTTACGATGATTTTCGTCAAACAACCCGAATGTGAACAAAAGCGCGTAATAGAGCGTAAAAATACATACAATTCATTCAGTTTCTTGATGTTGTTGTGGATATTTTATTTTTTACCCAAAAGATCCTCTTTTTGCCTACCAATGATTTAAAGCTTGTGTATACATGTTTAACTCTGATGTTGTTGTTGTGTTTAACACAGGCGTATTGTTCTTTATATTGGAATTTTTTTTATTCTCTTTTGTGCTATATTCTATACAATCACTTTTCGGTGATATTGATTGCATATTATTTGCATCATATAATTGAAGAGCGGGGGAACAATAGGTTTGGCGGTTAAATAATGTTTGTTGTAATTGCGACAGTTATATTTTTTTGATCACTCTCCCCACTGAGAAATATGTATGCATTTCTGCCGTTTAAGCTGAGTCTAGCAGTCTCATCATGAGAACTCATATGCTCTTTCACTCAAATCAAAAGAAAAGGAACACAAACACACTTTCTTATTACTTTAAATCTATTTTTGATAATGTAACAATTTTTTTTGTTTTTTTTTACACTGTTTTAGGTGCACAATTGTTTTTTTTTATTATTTTTCTTTAAGCGTCCAAATCGCCAAATATTGTATATATTTTTAATTTTAAAAAAAACTTTAACACTTTTAACTTCAATAAAAGTATGGAGCGAGCTAAAAACACGTCTGTGTCTTAAGAAACTTAACTTTTAACTTTTGTTTACAAAAAAATTATTTTTTGTCAAGATTTCAACATTTAGAATACATATTATGAAAATAAATTCTTAATTCAAAATATTCTGAAAAATCGACAGAAATAATTTTTAATTCATTTTTTTTTAAATATTTAAAAAAAATTCCAGTTTCATGCCTTTTTATTTTTTTTATTTTACAGAATTATTTTTACTAAATCTTTTAACCTTTTAAAAATCTTTTAATTTTTTTAAAATGTACTTCATTTTGTGTATGCTCTACATGAAATACCTGACATATATTTTCAAATAGTGCCATAGATTTTCAAATATTACACTTTTGCTGTGGTTTTGCTGAACATTTTTCATATTAATTATCTTATTTGCGTTACTGGCTACATCAAGAAAACAATTTTATAATTTTTATAAATTATTAATGATTTTTTTAATATTTGAATTTAAATATCATTGTCTCATGTAAATACAGTTTTATACAGATGTCTATATGCATACGACATTGGTAGTTTTCATTAGAGTATCTATATATATAAAAATGAAATGGTCCAGGTATGTAATGTCATCACGTGAGAACGGCTGGAGCGATTTGGCTGATTTTTTTTTTATTCGATTCGAAATTTTCCAAAAAATTAAAAAACAACTGGAAAACAAATAAATTTTGTTTACCTAAAAATATTTAAAATTTTGAAGTATAATTTGGTGAAGGGTATATAAGATTTGGCACAGCCGAATATAGAAATAGAAAATTGTTGTTTTCTATTACTGAGCAACAATTATACATAAAAAAGTAAGATTTCTATTTCCGCGGCGACCACTCATAATTTCTTATTTCATTATTAACGATTAGTTTGATTACACTAGATCAAAGGTTTTCAAAAGAATAATAATTGTCCATTTTGAATGCTAATATAGTGTTACGAAATTGTACTTGAATTCAAATATAACGATTTTAAGGGCTGATTTAAAAGTAGCATAATGCTTTCAAATAACAGTGCTGTAATGGCAGACTGTAACATATCTGTGGGCATTGTTAAATAAAAGCTTTCAGTTGATTTGATCGTAAGTTGGCAACGCTGTATTCGAATATTCAGTTAAAGAACATTGTAGAAAGTACACCACATATGGCGTATGATCTAGAATATTCGAACTTTGACAGTTAAAGAGCTTTCTAGATGGTAATGCAGTGTTATAAATAGTGGCAGAGGTTACAGTCGTGAGTGAGTTGATCAGAGACGCTTTTCGAAGAAACATCATCTAAGTGCCTTAAAGTGTGTTGTGTTTTTTTCAAGTAAATTTGTGTACATTATAAATTGTGTCTGTAATTCTGAGAATTTATAAACCTGTATAAAAAAACATTGAGTGGCTATTTAATTCTGTTGTTGTTGTACATTTTAAATAAATAAAGAGTTGTTACAATTTTCAAACTACTAAACAGCTTTTATTTGCAATCAAAAGTATCCGGTTTATTTAAAAGAAATAAACCAGCGTTTTAAAAAGGTTAAAACGTAACAATAGTTACATCAAGAATCTTTTATGTTTCGAAATTTTCAGGAGATGGTTTGTAAAGAAAAAAAACTGAAAAAATTGGGAAATTTCAATTTTTAATATATTTCCTTCCTTTCACTTCTCACTTTTCTTAATAAGATACAGCTCCCTAAAGTATGCAGTACATATTTTGATATTTAGAAGAAAAACACCAAAAATGGGTATGTAATGTGAATATAAAATCAGCAATATTTCGAAAACGTGAGTTTAACATAGTACTAAGAGTTCATCAACTCGTGCAAAATGTAATTGAAATTTCTGCCACCAAAATGTCTGTTCCGCTGGTGTAATTAAATGACAAAAATTGGTTGAAAAATGTTAAAGTTATCAAAAATTCACCAGACCATTAACGTGTCTCAGGCCACTTGAACAAGAAATTTAGAAAAAAAATTATCACATTTTGAGAAATATTAAAATTAAAGATAATTTTTACTTAAAATATATCCGTGTTTACTTGTGTATGAGTTTATGTCCTTGTAATATACCGTTAACTTATTCGCTGGTATGGCCAACAAAATTTTATTTTTTAACGGCAGTTTCAAATCTCTATTTTCAAATTTTTCAAAATTTTGTTAAACAAATTTCAGAATTGTTTGATCATTACATTTTGATTTATTGAGATTATGATAGGGAATAAAAATTTGAAAAAATTATGTCAATACCTCCTACAGTTTTTCCGTACCTGCGATTTAAATTTTGCAATTTTCGAGAAAAACTAATTTTTTTGGCTATTTTTTGGCAAATGAGCCCAATTTCCTTACTGTTATGAATTTTAAGTTAAACTATTCATACTATTATAGTCCAGGTAATTTTAAATATACACAGAAAAAATTATGAATGAAATATTTCCAAACAAACGCTTGTTTGAAATAAAATTTATATTTTAGTATTATTTTTATTTGGTTTTATTAATATATTTATTGATTTTAAATTTTGTTTTTAACAATGCTGACAACTTTTTAAATAATCAAAAACGCATATTTATTCTTAAATTTTCTTTATTTATTGTACTGCAAATCAAGAACGTTTTTATATTACGAAACATTTTTATAATTTGTTAAACCATAGGCAGCACTTCTACACAAACAACTTTTTTTCTTTACAAATATTTTATTTGGTTTTAAGAAACATTTAAATAGAATCGAATATTTTTTTTAAATGACTTTATATTTTTTTTGTTTACTATGAAACAAAAACAAATTTATGTAATTTGACAGACAGTTGGAAAAATAAATATTAAAAAAATATAACATTTTTATGTAAAGGGGTTTAAATGTTTGTCCATTTTGTGGTCTGCATTGTCCAGACCGGGTATTGTTGAACTGAATGACGTCGATAATATTGGAGTTCATGCTTAACATTCGGTAAGTATGATATTACAATAGTTGACAATACTGTTAAGCGTTCCGGTGCAATTTCAGAATTCCAGATGATTGGGTGCCTATTCCGACTATTCTTCTTGCGATAATACTTAATAAATGGTAAGTACGCTTGATTACCAATTAATTAAAAATATGCTAATAAATACAGTTCATAATGAATTTTTCTCTATTTTCTCGTAGGTGAAGAATATTCAGTGTTATTGGATTCCCGTTATATGGAAAGTGCGCAAGTTTGGCTGACATCTCACGAATTCATTCCTGGATATTTTCTATTAAAACTGTCTACAAAATTATTTTATTTTAAAAACATTGTATTATTCAAAATATTGTGTATTTTCTATAGAAAATATTATTTTCAGCAGTATTTTCTATAGAAAATGTTGTTTATAACAGTATTTTCTATAAAAGTTTTACTAATTTTTAATTGTATTTTTTATGAATATTTTTATTGATTTAAATATAAAATTGTTTGAATTTGTACTCAAAGCCAATTATTTGTTTTTGTTTTATTAAAAAAATTGTTTGATATTTGGAGGATATTCAAATATTATAGTTTATTAATTGTAACAATATTTTAATAAGAAAAAAAATATTTTTGTTCAATAAAAATATTACGAAATGTAGTGTTTGATTTTGTGAATTTTAGTAAATTATTTGTTTGATTTTATAAAATTTGTGTTTGAATACGAAATTTAGTTTTTTCTGTGTAGTCTGCAAGTTTTACTAAAATTGGATAACGTTATCCTTTAAATTTTAATTATTGCGAACAATGCATATGCATTTATTTGTACATGATCAAAAAGGGGGGAACTGGATACTACGGTACCGTGAAATAACTCCCAAATGAAATAAATCCCAATGAAATAACTGCCATCAAATATGAAATAATTCCCAAACTTGAAAAATTAAATAACTACCAAAGGGTAAATGAAATTACTCCCAATAATCGGCGGTTACATAATTTTAAAAATATTAGTCCCAAAAAAAGTGAAATAACTCCCAATGAAATAAATCCCAATACAAATGAAATAATTTCCAATCCGAAGTAATTTATTTATGTAATCTAACTCCCAATGAAATAAAGAACTACATTTTTTGCATTGCGGGCCTATGGCGTAGAGCAAAATTTTCCTAAGTGTATCAAAAACTGGCTTCGCTCAAAAAAATAGTTTTGCATTGACATTACAAATTTTTTTTTTCCATTACAAAACTTGTCTTTGAACACTGATTTGTATACCCTTCACCTTCGTGAGAAGGGTATATATAAGTTTGTCATTCCGTTTGTAATTTCTACATTTTTCATTTCCGACCCTATAAAGTATATATATTCTGGATCCTTATAGATAGCGGAGTCGATTAAGCCATGTCCGTCTGTCTGTCTGTTGAAATCAATTTTCTGAAGACCCCAGATATCTTCGGGATCCAAATCTTCAATAATCCTGTCAGACATGCTTTCGAGAAGTTTGCTATTTAAAATCAGCAAAATCGGACCACAAATGGCTGAGATATGAGGGAAAAAACAGGACAACCTCGATTTTTGACCTATTTTTGACCTATATCTGGATTACTAAGACATTAATATAGACAATATGGATATCTAATGATAGATATTTCAAAGACATTTGCAACGACGTATATAAGACCATAGTAAGTTGCACCTACAATGGGTCAAAATCGGAAAAAATATTTTTTAACCCGAATTTTTTTTTCACAAAAAAAAAATTAAAAAACAAAAAAAAAATTTAAATTTAAAAAAATTAAAAAAAAAATTTTTAATTTTTTTTTCCAAAAAATGAAAAAAACAACTGGAAAAAAAATAAATTTTGTTTACCTAAAAATATTTAAAATTTTGAAGTATAATTTGGTGAAGGGTATATAAGATTTGGCACAGCCGAATATAGAAATAGAAAATTGTTGCATTCTATTACTAGCAACAATTATACATAAAACAAGTAAGAGGTTTTATGTATAATTGTTGCTCAGTAATAGAATACAACAATTTTCTATTTCCGCGGCGACCACTCATAATTTCTTATTTCATTATTAACGATTAGTTTGATTACACTAGATCAAAGGTTTTCAAAAGAATAATAATTGTCCATTTTGAATGCTAATAAAGTCACATCAAGAATCTTTTATGTTGATCCTAACATGTTGTAATTGCAACAAAAGTTTTAAAACTCTTAAAATTTTGTCAACAATATGAAATGAAAATTAAATAAGGCCCAAATAAAATGAAATAAAGCCCAAAAATATTTTTTATGAAATAAACTCCAATTATTTTTTCTTTTTGATTTTACTTCAATTGGAAGTTATTTCATAATGAAATAATTCCCAATTTAAAAATGAAATAACCCCCAAAATAAATGAAATAAAGCCAAATTTTAAGTTTTTAAAATTTTATTGGGACTTATTTTATTTTCCTAATTTGGCGTTATTTCATTGGGTGTTATTTCATGTCGCCAAAGATTATTTTTGTATTGTCGGCCTTTGTCAGTTCGCAACGATTTGTTTATGTGTATTTTTAGAATGAGCTTAAAGGGGGGTCAGGCGGCATGCATTGCTTGTGTTTTTTGCCATGTATTAGGACATTTTTCCACATGTAAACATATACATACCGTGTGATCCATATGAAACTTAGTGTATGTAAAATACATGTGTATTACTCGTGACATTTTTGGCAATTAGAGCATGTTCTATTTTTGTGTGTATAACAGTGTTGTATTTTGAAATACAACAAGATTAATAACTAATCCTTTTTGTCCGAATCCACACGTTTTTGAAAAAATCTAAATTTAAATATATTATTTTTAATGGGAACGTCAAAAACCTATATGCAGCTATATGAAGTAGTGCCCCAAATCATATGAAACTTGGTAGGTCATCTTAGAAACATAAAGAATGTATACAAATCAAATTTCAATAAATTTATAAACAAAAAAGTTGGGGCAAATCGACCAGATCGGCATATGGCAGCTATATGAAATATTTTTCCCATATTTTATGTCATGTACATAGATATCAAATGAAAGACATTCCCAAGACCTTAGAAATTCGGAAAAAAATTTACAAAAACTTTCTTTATAATTTTTTTTAAATACGTATGTGTAGAAAATCATTTCTTAGCTTCTTGTGATGAAATTGCAAAATAGAATCCAACAAAAGTTCGCCAAGTAAAGGTGGTAAAGGGAACCTAAAAAATGTTTGTTTCAGCTCACCTGATTTAGAAAAACTATGTAATTCGATATCCTTATTATTCAATTATTAAAAATTTTACCTTAATGACGCTTTCATCTTCAGCAAAACAAGAACTTTGTAAGGTTACATCTGCCACTTTTCCTCCCTGTGATACAATGAAAACCTTCATTGCTTGGGCAACCTGTCGCCCTGTTAGCACAGCAGTATTCATTAGTTCCCAGTTCTGAAAGAATACATAAATATACATATATTAGATGCATTGGTTTAATCCATATTTTATACATTTAAAAAGGTTTATTAATATTATACATACAATAACTAGTGTATGTCTCCAATGAAATTGAATTTTTAATTTTTTCTTGCCGAGAAATTCTATTTTTTTGTTAACTCTAATGAAACCGAACTAACACCTCAAATATTTTTTCCAAAATCGATTGGAATAATGGATCTGGCCAGATAATCATTTTAAGGAGCACTTATGTTGGACATTGCAGCGGCAATAATAACTTTAGTTTAGTTTATTGTAAATTTCATAAAAGAAAGATTTAATAAAGAATAAATAAAATTCGAAATTGAAATGTTAATTGATCCTTTCAAAATGAAACTTTGAGGATTAAAATATTCTACGAAAATTTTTGCCGGAAAGTTTCTGTGAGGGTCACCAAAGATACCAAAGATGTAAATAAAACTATTTACTAGGGTATTCGAATTATACGATTTTTCTCTTGTTCGAATAAAACGAATAATTCGAATAAGAGATTTTAACTTGTTCGAATAACTCGATCACACGTTTAAAATTAATCGAATTATTCGAATAATTTAAATTTTTTTAAAAAAGTAAAGAATGAAGTTTTGATGTCGGTTTTTTAATATTTTATTGTTAAAGAAAAACAAAAAATAACGTTAAAGTTAACAATTCAAGTATTGATAAGTTAAAAAATATTCGAAAACAAAGTCCATCATTAAATTTTCAACAGAAATATTCTGATCAGATTAACTCCCGAACAATCTACAAAACAATTGACTTGCAAACCCTTTAGTTTCCATTTTGGAGCTATGCTTTAAAAACTTTGAGCTAGTTGGACATGGTCCTGAATTAAATTCAATATAAACGTATTAAGAACTTTTTTATATCGTTCATTAATTAGGGTTTTAAATTGAGTAACTAATTCTTTAGTAAATTAATTATTCACTATTTCTAAATTATTTATAACAAATTGTATTATACATCAAGCTCTATCAACGTTGCCGAATGTTTGCTTAATAAAGTGATCTTGGGGAATTACACACTAAAAGGAATCTGTCAAAAGTTTGATATCATTGTCAGTGAACGTGGCTAATTTTAAGTCAGGCAGTGCATGATTGACGCATTTACAAATACACAAAAAATGTTAGACAAAGATGTTCAATAGGGTGGGTCAATTTGTTCGGGCCCAAAAAACGTGGTAAAGCGTATAGCAAATTCGTAATCTACGGAAAATTCTATGAACTTTTTCAGAAGAAACCATGGTTCTAAAATCAAAATCGAGCTTCCGGTTTTTTACGAGAAGATTTGGAGCTCAAGACCTCTTTTGCTAGGAGACCTCGGCTATGTTCAATTTTAAAAATAATAATATTTCTTCGTTTGTGTTCCGATTTCAAAAAAATTACATATATATAGAATCGTATCGTCGAGTACTGCATATAACATCTCGTAGCTATATATTCTTTATGCATCTTCTTAGAAATTTTTTTAGATAACTTAAAAAAATAAAAGCACCTTTTTCCCAAAAAAATAACGAAAAATCGCCTTTTTTAATTTTTTGAAATTTAAGCATAACTTTGGACTCAGTCATTATTTTTAATCAATTTTTTCTTTATGTTATATATACATTTCTTGTTAGTCCTATAAATTAAAAATAGAGAAAATCGGAAATATTTGAAACCGCGGTCATCAAAAAACTGGAGTAGGGTGGGTAAAAATGTTAAAAATGTATTATTCAAATGCCAATATCTCTTACGCTATAAGAGATAATTGATAGCTATGAGATGTTATATGTAGTACTCGACGAGAAGATAATATTTCTTCGGAACACAAATGAAGAAATATTATTATTTTTAAAATTGAACACACCCGAGGTCTCCTAGCAAAAGAGGTCTTGAGCTCCAAATCTTCTCGTAAAAAACCGGAAGCTCGATTTTGATTTTAGAACCATGGTTTCTTCTGGAAAAGTTCTTAGAATTTTCCGTAGATTAGGAATTTGCTTTAGTCAAAAAAATTGACCCACCCTAATGTTCAACGATGTTCAAAATCATGTATAAGGACTAACAAAACGTTAGTTTGCAATATTTGTGTTCATCATTCGATTTATTAAATATTTTGCAACATCACTTATATACATATATTTTAAGATCATGGCCTTCATCTATTTGAATGCAATCATTATAAATGTCATCCTCAATATCACTTTCGACGACCGTTTCAAAATCACATTCTCTATATCATTCAACTCCACTTTAATCTAAGTTAAAATTTTGATTATTAATTGCGATTCTTCTAATATTTCGCCAGCTAAATAACAAATATTTTATTCCGTATCTTTTATTTTCATTGGTTCAAGTCCTAAGTTAAAAATTTTGAAAGATTTGTTTCTAAAATAGTAATTTCTTGCAGTAATATTTATATATTTATAGAAGGAGCTATCGGAACACTCATCTACAGTGATCGAAAGTCCCTTTGTCTTTAGTTATTTGTCGAATTTCAGAAACAATACAATTTTTGTGAGTCATTATTACTAATTTAAATTTGAAATTATGAAAAAATTTAAGCAATTTAATAAATTTAAATATATATGAACATTTATTCGATTATTCTACATAAAATTGTTCGAATTATTCGAAAATGGTCATATTTAAATTGTTCGAATAATTATTCGTAAGAATTATTCGATTAGTCGAACGATCATTACTAGAATGAATACCCTACTATACCTTGGGTCTCACATTTTTTTTTAAAAAATCTCCAAAAATCTATTTATGATCCGAATGAGCTAATATAATATATAAATAGTCCAAAAAACATAGATACATATCACTTTTAGGTGAATTTAGCTTGGATGGCCTATAGAGGGTCGACATTTTTTCGATTCTTTTGCATTCAATTGCAAAAGTATTTATTTAGTATTTTATACTAATTACGCTGTCCAACAGCATTTTTGGAACAGACTAGCGACCCTATAATTCTAAAAGGGCATGTTGATAGATAATTTTTGTAGAATAAACTTATAGTTCCGCTGCACAGTGGGAGAAATGGCCCATCTAGTGGCGCTTTAAGGAAATTTTAAATTTTAGAATTCTGCTAATTTTTTTTTATATTTTTGGTAACTAAGAAACCAACGGATTTTTTATTTTTTTTGTTTTGTTTTGCTCTCGATATTCGCCCACCTGTGAGCTTTCAAACTTGTCATATGTTTTAGCAAGTGCATTAATACTTTTCGCGCTTTTTTAAAGTTAAAGTTTGTTTACACAACAAAATCATTACTTTATATATATTTTTTTGAATTAGTCTTTAAATTGAAATTATTAGGTATGTATTAAATAAAAAAATATGTTTGTGATTTGTGCTTATATGTTTTTGTTCTTAAATGTGGTAAACAAATGACCTGTGTAAAATAGTGTTTTATTATATGTAACTTAAACTTCTGTGGAATAAAAGTTGGGAGTATTCTATGTTGGTTTATTTGTTTCTATGTTCTGTTTTCTATGTCCATGTGAAAAATTAGCTGCAACTTTTTGCAACTTTATGATTTTTTACGTTTTTTAGATGCAATGTCAGAGTCTAAACGCACCCTTTTTTAATTTGGCACTCTGAACCAGTACTAGCAAAAAAGTTTTTGGCGGTGGAAAATCATTTTTTTTCTAATGTTATTGATCCATCAAAATATAACGAAGAGCAATGTCAACAAATTCGTCAACAATTAAGAAATTTTGTTAATAAACTGCGGTACAAGTTGACAACTAGTCACAGAATCATGACAAAATGCGCAAATAAAGAAATAAAGAATGGTTAGAAGGAGATCTTATTTTTCCAGAACCAGCCATTGATCGTCGTAAATATACAAATTTTTCAGAGTGCTCAAATAAAAAAGGTTTCTTCTATTGTTGATAAGACGCCAACAGAAGAGTTAATGTTAGCAACGCGCATTAGTCTTTTCAAATCTGGAAAAAGGAATGCTTCACAAGTTGTTTCGAAATTGAGCTCAGAAACTATAATAGCTTCAAAAATGATTAAAACTGTAAATGCTGAGCCAAAAGCACAAAATACATATAAATTAATGCAATATTGTGCCAAAGAGCGAAATTGTAACATTTATCCAAGCTACGATGTTTTAGCTAAAACTAAAAAAGAGTGTTACCCCAATGACATACGCGTTCAGCAGAAATAAATTTACAGTCTCTTATTAACCATGGACGTATATTGCAGGGTTTTCCATCAGCATTTGAGGACCTCGTAGTTGAATGCAATAACAACGATTGCATAAAAGCTATTTATAAATGGGGTTGTGATGGAAGCAGTGGTCACTCTACTTACAGGCAATGCTTTAATGTTCCCGAAACTGGAACTATTGATCAGCATTTATTTGCTGTATGTATTGTACCTTTGCTAATAAAAAATGGATCGTCAATACTATTGGAAAATAATCGACCTTCTTCAACTAGGTTCTGCAGACCTATTAAACAAATTTTTGAAAGAGTCAGCAGACTTAGTTCGGGATGAGGTTGAAAATGTTAAGAGGCAAATTGCTCAAATTTTACCTACAACATTAAATCATTTGAAAATACAACATGAATTCCATTTGACAATGATTGACGGAAAAGTTTTCAACGCCATAGCGGAGTCATCATCACAGACTTGCGGAATTTGTGGAGCAACACCAAAATTGTTTAACAATCTGAATATGATTCAGTTGAGACAACCACAAGAACATTTGTACGAGTATGGATTATCAACACTCCATGCGTGGATTCGCTGATTTGAGTGTATAATTCATATCGCGTACAGACTACCAATAAAAACCAACTAGAACTAAGAAAACAAATGAGCATCCTGGTGGACATTTCAATGACGGGCTCAGGGAACACAAACACGGGAAATACTGCCAGAATATTTTTTAAGCAACCGATTTTGGCCTCTACAGTAACTGGCGTACAAATGGAATTAATTAAAAGATTTGGAATAATTTTGCGAGCAATGGCTTGTGGGTATACAGTAAACACAGAAGCTTTTCGCATATATGCTTTGGAAACTGCAAATATATTTGTAAGTGAATAGCCCTGGTTCTACATGCCTCCATCCGTTCATAAAATATTATTGCATGGCGCAGATATTATTAAAAATGTTTCGTTACCAATAGGAATAATGTTTCGTTACCAATAGGAATAATGTCAGAAGAAGCACTTGAGGCAAGAAATAAAGATTTCCGTAGCTATAGGCTTAACCACACACGAAAAACCTCAAGACTACACACTATGGAGGACTTAATACATTCATTGTTGGTTTCTTCAGACCCTTTCATTACATCTAAATCTAAAAGTACCTCAAGGTACTCAAAAAAACATATTGAAATAGATGATGAGGTCAAGCAACTTCTTTTAAATGAGTATGAGTTACCAGACACCCAAATTTCGGAAAGCTATGACTCAGAATAATTTTCCAAATAGTTTCTTCTAGAACATGAGCAAATATAAAGTAGGATCTTATTATTTAAAAAATATTCCATAATTTACATCAAGAATTTGTTACTTTAATTTTTTTAATTAGAAAAATAAAAAAAACAGTAAAAAAAAATAAAATTACAAAAATAAAACACAACTGCTTTATTTAAAAAAAATACTATACTTAAAATTAGCTATTTTTTTAAATTACATATTAACAAAGCAATGCGAAATTAGCAATTTCTTGCACAGACCACAATAAATCAATAAAAAAAAATTAAAAAAACATTTTAAATGAAACAAGTAAGAGTGCTATATTCGGCTATGCCGAATCTTATATACCCTTCACCTTTGTTGTGGATGCATTATTATTTTTTATAATTAGTAGGTATATATGTATGTACATTGCCCACTTTCAGCGTACAGCATCCTAAATTTATCAAGAACATAAAAAACAACAACGCCAAACGAAACAAAACACCAAAAGAAAAAACAAAAACAAAATACGCAAGCCAATGAAACCAACACACATCCAAACATACGTTTAATTGTATAAAAAACAACAACGCCAAAAGAAACAAAACACAAAAGAAAAACAAAATACGCAAAGCATGCACATCCAAACATACGATTTGTTGCTGTTTTGTCAAAAAAAACCAACACACAACCAAACATACGTTTAGTTGTATAAAAAACAACAACAACGCCAAAAGAAACAAAACACAAAAAAAACAAAATACGCAAAACATGCACATCCAAAAACATACGTTTTGTTGCTTTTTTGTCAAAAAAACCAACACACAACCAAACAAACGTTTAGTTGTATAAAAAACAACAACAACGCCAAAAGAAACAAAACACAAAAAAAAACAAAATACGCAAAGCATGCACATCCAAAAACATACGTTTTGTTGCTTTTTTGTCAAAGCATGCAATCAATACATTGTGTTTTTTGATGAAATTTTCAGAGGTTGTCTCGGATTTTTGCTCATATCTCCGTTATTTATGGACGGATTTTGCTGATTTTAAAAAGCAAAATTCTCGAAAGTATGTCTGACAGAATTGTTGAAGATTTGGATCCCGGAGATATCTGGGGCCTTCAGAAAATTGATTTCAACAGACAGACGGACAGACAGACAGACGGACGGACAGACAGACAGACAGACAGACAGACAGACAGACAGACAGACAGACAGACAGACAGACAGACAGACAGACAGACAGACAGACAGACAGACAGACAGACAGACGGACGGACGGACATGGCTGTTTTTAAGTACTATTATTGGTGCATGCTGAGTGTAGGGTAAAATTCCAAAAAATAAATAAATATAATATATAATGCCTAAAATATAATTTTGTTTAAAAAAAGTTTTAAAATCGAATGTAATACAAAATTATAAACATACATACAACTATTAATATATTAATTGTCGATGATGAATGATACAGCATTAATGGCGCACACTGTACTGAAGCGGCATGTCCCAAAAATTTTTTTTTTTAAAGAGCATATCCTTGGCTAAAATTTAACTGAACATTTGTAATAGATTAGATCAGATCAGTAATTATAAAGATATAATTAAAGCGCCACCAGATTGGCCATTTCTCCCACTGTGCGCTGGTCTGAATTTTTTTACAGTCGGTCAAAGTTTTAATTTTTTGATCGAAGGTAGCATTATACTATCTGAAAAAAATTATGTATGTTAAAATCTGAGAGAATTCTTATTGTCAGAGTTATATTGTGGAATTTTCTGGGGATAATTTTTGAGGAAGATCTTAGCCACCTATCTCCTCTCTTTATGGGTCAATTTGACCCCTTTTTCGAGAAAATCGAAAAAAGTCCTTTCAAAAAGGACATTTAATGATTAAAATATTCTACGAAATATTTTGCCGTAAAATTTTATTGGGGGCCACCAAAGATACAAAAGTTGTAAATAAAGTCTTTTACACTTAATTAGCAAAATTACACGCCATATCATGCCCTTAAGGAGATCTACAAAATATATGCATGCATATGTAAGTTATCTCTTTTAGTTCAAGAGATATGTTGGTTTATTTATTTATTTTTTTTAATTCTGCACAATCTTTTTGTTTGTTTTTTTAGATATGGCGGGACTACGGAGGTTCGAAATATTTTTTAAAAATATCATCTGTATTTGCAATAAAATTTCGAATACAATAAAAATAACATGCTGACAGTTATCTCACCACTATAAAAAGTTACACGCATCTAAAGTTGGAACATGAAAAAATGGTCGTAATTTTTACGTTTTTTCCAAAAAAGTCCCTGTTACAAATTAATGTCATTTATTTGAATTTTATTATTCGTTTTATTTAATTTTCAACTTGACCGTTTTATATGTTATTGCCAGACTAAATGTACTTGAATTTATCTATGTTGTTCTCGTTTGTTTGTAAGTAACGATTAGATATGTCTTATTAAAATCGTGTCATTCTGTCAAATGTTAAGGAACTTGAGAAAAGAAAAGTCCTAATTTTATTACATCGTTTAATAAAAATTGATAAAATTAAGTAAGTTCTTTTCACTGTAGTATTTTAATGAATTTAATGTAACCTTATATTTTTAGATAATAAAACTCATCGTTTTAAATTAATACGTGAAACTAAAATACACCGTTTATTCCCTTAAAGCGTTTTATTATTTCTATCCGCAACAGACCCTATTTTTTTCCTTTATAGAAAAAAATTTTCTTCGGGACTATATAAAATGTGTATATGACACGAAAAGAGAACCTAATGCAAAAGCGTGTAAAGTAAAACTAGGCTCACTTAAGTGGACCTAGTCGCCTCCAGACTTATCCAAACTTTTCCAATTTAGAAAAAAAAATTGGTTTCAGTAAAAAATTATAAAATGCAAAGCACCGATCTTCGAAAAGGCATCACGCTTGTATAGTTTTCAACAATACCAACTGCTTATACGAAAAGCTTACATTTATTCATCAGGAGCTTCACAAACCTTGCTCCCTTTTGACAAATTTTAACTTTTTTTATATATTCCATGCAAAATGTGTTTTGGAAAAAAGTAAAAAATACGGACATTTTTACATGTTCCAACTTTGGATGCATGTAACTTTCTACAGGGACAAGATAACTGTTAGCAGTTGCTTTTATTGTATTCGAAATTTTATTGCATATATTTAAACAAAATTTCGAACCTCCGTAGGCCCGCTATATCTAAGAAACCAAAAAAAGATTGTACAGAATTAAAAAAAATAAATAAATCTTATATATAAATAGGCCACACGTTTTTTTGTGGTACACTTTTAAGTATGTTATTGTCCACCAATATTGATGAAACATATATGGTTTAAAAGGTTATTTTCTCTAGATGTGCACAATATAAATTTTTTTTAAAAAATTATTTCCATAACAGTGTTAAAAAGCGTTCTAAATTTGCTTGAAAAACAACAACAACATGTTAATGCACATCTGAATACACGTGTATTTGTACACAAACGTGAAAAAATATTTTTGCGTATACTCAAAGTAACTGTATAATTTCGTGATGAAATATATTTTCTAAAACTCATTCAAACATATTTATGAAAAACTTTGATACAATTTTTAAAAATATTGAATCATTTTATAGAAAATTATAGCAATTGACAATATTTCGTAAAAGATATAAAATAATTGCTAAAGATTTAGCCTTAAGAATTCAAAAATGGTAAATTTCCAATGATTTAGTACACAATTCTTAACACTATTAGCATCCACAAATAAAAATAAATTTAAGGAGACCTTTTTCATATTAAATAAAAATGTAATATAAACCGGTTAATTGGTTTTTTTGAAGACTAAAAACCGAAACCGTTTAACCGGTTTTTTTAAAAGACAATAATCAAAACCGGTTTTTTCAAAAACACACTTTTCGGTTAAACCGAAAACCGGTTTTTTAAATTTGCCGGTTTTTTGGACACTCTAATATGCATGCTGTAAAGAGTTTATAATTTTAATAATAACAAAAAGTCTTTATTTAATTTAATTCTTTGAAAATGTGTATTCTTATATGAGAAGTTTAAAATAACGTTTATTCACTACAAGACAAGAATGAGCTTGTTTAACTCAAAGCAAATTGCAGCCACTATCGCGATCAACAACTGCTTTTAGTCATTCATACTACGTTTATACGTAGCCTATTCGCAAACAAAAATATTTGCAATTAACTAACTCTCTGTTTATATGTCACTTTGGTTACGGAAAATTCTTATTTTTTTAAATGAAAGAATTAAAAATTCTTGTTTGTCTTACAATTCAATTAATGCAAAAACGCAATGAAATATTTAAAAACCGAAAGAAAAACTAACAAGTAAGAGAGCTATATTCGGCTGTGCCGAATCTTAAATACCCTTCACCAAGTTATACTATAAAATAAAAATTTTAAATAGTTTTAGGTAAACAAAAATTAAATTTTATTTTTCCAATTTTTTGGAATTTTTTTTTTCGAAATTGTTTTTTAATTTTTTTTTAAACTTAGTGAAAAAATCAATTAGGGTTAAAAAATATTTTTTCGATTTTGACCCATTGTAGGTCCAACTTGAGTATAACAATATTTTCTGTAGAAAATCTTGAGTATGTAACAGTACTTTCTGTAGAAAATCTTGTGTATAACAATATTTTCTGCAGAAAATCTTGTGTATAATAATATTTTCTATAGAAAATCTTGTGTATAACTATATTTTCTGTTGAAAATCTTGAGTGTAACATTTTTCTCTAGGAAATAAAATAATTTTCTATAGAAAATCTTGTCTATAACTATATTTTCTGTAGAATATGACATCTTGTGTATAACAATATTTTCTGTAGAAAATCTTGAGTATAACAATATTTTCTGTGGAAAATCTTGAGTATAACAATATTTTCTGTAGAAAATCTTGTGTATAACAATATTTTCTGTAGAAAATCTTGTGTATAACAATATTTTCTGTAGAAAATCTTAAGTAGGTATAACTATATTTTCTGTTGAAAATCTTGAGTGTGAAATTTTTCTATAGGAAATAAAATATTTTTCTGTAGAAAATCTTGTCTATAACTATATTTTTTGGACATGTTGTGTATAACAGTATAACAGAAAATCGTATGAAAAACAGCATTTTCTTTAAAAATCTTTTCTATTATAACAGCATTTTCTATAGAAAATCTCGTATTCAACAGCACTTTGTATAGACAATTTTGTGATAACAGACGACTGTTTACAACATAAAGCTACAGTAATATGAAAATATTAAAATTTTAAGTACTCTGGCGATGAAGAAAGTAATTTTTTAATACTATTTTAATACGGAACAAAAATATAATTTTCCATCCCTGTATATAAGATTTAAAGAAAATAAAATCTTAAAATAGGAGAACACATATGGAACCGTAACAGCAAATCCAATATAGAATCGTTTACATAATCCGTTGAAATTTAATAAAATTTTATAGAAATTGCAAACGGAATGACAAACTTACATATACATTAGTGTTTATAAACCGGATAACCGGTTAACCGATAAACCGATTTTTCTTCAAAATCTCGGTTTTTTGCGAACCGTTTAATTTAAAATGTTGATTTTCGGTTAACCGGTTTATCCGGTTTATATCACTCGGTTAACCGGTTTTTAAAATTTGGGACTAAAATCAATAAATATCATGTTTTGGTCAAACATTTGGTCTGATTTGAAACATAAACTGTTGATTTAAAATATAAACCTCTTTAGATAAAACTTTTTAAGAATTACAATGATTCCAAATAGTAGTGGGTTTACTTCAAAACTTTTTCAGAAGAAATATCACATAATGAAACTATTAAAAATTAAAATTAAATTTCGCATAATTCTAAAAGTTAAGCTAAATCTTACTAATGATTCATTATAAACATAGGGATGATTTTACCAAACATTAAATTGAATCAATAAATTTTACTTCATTAGTGTGTTTTGTTCTTAAAATTTAATTTTATTAATCATTTCGTTAGCTCAGTCTACAAAGTTCCTTTTCAGAAATAAACGGTCTAAAATCCATGATTTGAAATATTTTTCAAATCTGATAATAGAGTTTTATTAATTATTTGGTAAGATTTATAATAAAAAATAATCACATTTAAGAAGTGCGTTTGTATCTTGTATGTCCTTTATTGGGACTTGGAACATTTTCTGTTTCATATCAGAAAGTCGAAATGATAATAAATTTTTAAAATTATTAAATATGTATTTAATTAAAAAAATTGTGATTTACATATTTGGTTGAAATTTAATGAATAAGCCAATAATTAAAACAAGTATTATATATTTAGTTACATATTTATACTCAATTCCATTAGATTGATATAATTTTGAAATTTTTACAAAATAAAATGTAATTAGCACTTTTGCATATTTATAGTTATTTAATATTAAATATTTCTGACTACTAAAAACCAAAAAATTTTAAATCTCTGTATACTTTATTGGACATTTTATGTTTTCTTCACATATATGTCTGTTAACCGGTTTTTTCGAAGTCGGTTAACCGAAAACCCGGTTTCTAAAAAGGCCAATTTTCGGTTAACCGGCAAACCGGTTTTTCAAAAAGTCGGTTTTTTATAAACACTAATATACATATGTATGTATATAGCCTTGCCACTTATGGTTAAAGGTGTTAAAAGAATTAAATACAACAATCGAACAAAAAGCTTTTTCTGAAATGTTTGTTATTTACTTTCATGGTTAAAAACGGCCACTTATGGTTAAAGGTGTTAAAAGAATTAAACACAACAATCGAACAAAAAGCTTTTTCTGAAATGTTTGTTATTTACTTTCATGGTTAAAAACGGCTAAACAAAATAGAATAACAATATGGGAGTGAAGGCGAATTGTTTAGACAAGTGAACTGTCAATTCACTTGTGGTTGTTGTGGCGAAAAATACAACAAACCTAAAAGCAAAAACAACAAGAGGCAACTTTGACAGTTCAATTATCTTTTAACAAAAACAAAGTACCTGTTGTTTTTGTACATGTTTTAGTTCTCGCGTCACCTTCTTTAGATTCGCCTTGATGGGAGTGGTTGCGTTGCTCAATTATTTGTTGACAATAGCAACAAACAACAACAAAAATGAAATAAGCACAAACGCAACGTGCTCAAACAACGTGGTTGTTGTTTTTGTACAATATGTGTTCTGTGCAGTGTTACCATATGTCAAGTTTTCCCTTTTTTTCAAGGTTTTTGAGACGCAAAAAGTTTTATTTTTTAGTGAGAATAAAGCTAAAAGAGTCAAATTTCAACATTCTTGAAATATCAGACAAATATTCCAAAACATACACCAGAATTATTATACTCAAAAGAAACATATGCTTACGTAGACCAGTTTAATGCTAAAAAAAATTTCATATTCTAAGCAGCATTACCCAAAATTTATAAGAAAAATGCCAAAAAATAGGGTATGTAATGTGAATATAAAAACCGCTATATTTTGAAAACGCGAGCTGACTGGAAAAAAAACATGTTTAACATTGTACTGAGGGTTCATCAACTCGTACAAAACGTAGTTGAAATTTCCGTCACCAAAATTTCTTTTCCCCTGTGTAATTAAACCAATATTGTGAACTCATTTACATCCCTAAATCACAAAAATCGTAAATCTTTTAAAATAATTATTCGTTCTCACATATTTTGATATCATTTGAAAAGGCTTGAAATATAATTAGTTTATGAAAAATTATACACCTACAACAAGGATTAACACAAACCGATGTAAAAACTTTTTTTTGGAGTACACATTATATTGGTGTATATATACGATATCGTTATAATATAAAAATAACCAAAATGCAAAATAAATACACATCTACACATCAGGAAAAAAAATAACCAATTTTGGTTATAAATAACCAAAACGGCAACACTGTTACTGAATAAGATTCAAGGCGAATTTATAGGTGTTGATAGCACAGCTGATTAATGATGTTTGGATCAATTATCCTGGTTTGTTGCGGCGAATGTTACAACAAATGTAAAAGTAACAAAAACAACAGGCAAACTTTGACAGCTTAAACCACATAAACAAAAACAAATTGCAAGTGGTTTTTGTAAAGGTTGTACAAAGCTTTGTTTGTTATTATACATATATTATATCTCAGCCCATTGTAGGTCCAACTTACAATGGTCTTGTATACGTCGTTGCAAAGGTCTTTGAAATATCTATCATTAGATATCCATATTGTCAATATTAACGACTTAGTAATCCAGATATAGGTCAAAAATAGGCAAAAAATCGAGGTTGTCCTGGTTTTTTCCTTATATCTCAGCCATTTGTTGACCGATTTTCTCGATTTTAAATAGCAACCGAGCCGGAAAATTCCGGAGATATTGATATATGAATCATGTATGTATGTTATTTGGGGGCTTCGGAAAGTTGATTTCAACACACAGACGGATATGGCTATATCGATTCCGCTATCTATAACGATCCAGAATATATATACTTTATGGGGTCGCAAATGAAAAATGTGGAAATTACAAACGGAATGACAAACTTATATATACCCTTGCCACTCATGGTGAAGGGTATAAAAACGTTAAAAAATATGGCAATGTTTAAAATCTTATTTGCAAATAGTGTCGTTAATCAGGAATTGTTTTCGTCAGTTAGCTATTTGCAAATAAAAAATAATTCACTGTTTATACGGCAAATTTTTCTAATTACAATATTTTTATTTGCGTATAAGCCTTGCGTATAAACGTAGTAACAGTCAATTGTATTTACACACACACACAACGGCAGCTAACGCCGCCACGAAGTGCGTGGAGTTTATACAATTGACCATTCAACTGCTCAATCCAACCTGCAAGACAAGAACGAGCTACTGCCGTTGAGTGGGCTTCTTTTATACTCTCAAACAAGAGCTTTTAACGAAACAAATGATCGTTATAATTTAACATACAACTCAACGAAAGAGCTTTTCTCGTCTGCAGTGTTGTATTCCATAAGTAAAAGTCAACAGAGTTGTATTCATAAACAAAAGTCACACATGCGAGTGACGTACATACAAAATAGAGTTGGGTTTATTAGCTCAGTGAAGTGACCGCTCTTTTCAGCTCAGCTCACTGAAATGAACTAGGTCGCTCTTTTAGCTCATTAGCTCAGTATGTTGTATAATGACCATTTCATTTTGAGAATTGCTTGTAGTAAATTAAATCAATTATTTCTGTTGTTAGTTGTAAAAACACACAGTCTTTTGACAATTAGAGATTAATGCGTGAAATAATTGATTAAAATTTTAAAAAATAAAATTGTATTTTATTTAAACTAATATAAGGTATTCTTTTACCACAAAATAATAAAATTACCAAAAAACTCAAGATATTAACTGGAATTTGAAAAAGGAAAAATATTTTGATGATCTGATAATTGTGATCCAAAATAAAAATGTGACAATAACTAAACCAAAATGAATATTGTTGCAATTTTTTGGGTGTTTTCCCATTTACATAATATTAGTTATCAATTGGCAAAATATATATTTTTTACCTGACTTTTACAACTTATATATATGATCAACAAAATTTTAGTTTTGTGATACAATTTGTGTATTTTTAACATTAACTTAATTATTTTATGACATAACAATATATAAATAGAATTTCTGAATTTAAGGAATAAGATTTTATAAATCTTATTCCTTAAATTCAGATATTCTAAACTGGCATTCCAAAAAAACAGCGAAAAACCCACGATAGGTCGCTCATGGCAGCTGACAAATGTTCTGTTGATGTAGCAGTATAGTAAAAAAGTGCATAAGATATATGTTTTCTAAAAAAAGTGATTGAAATAATATTGCTAATTTAATTAAGAATATCAGTACTTTGTATTTTTTTAATTATGTGTTTTGTTAGATATAATCCCACTAATGTATTTTTGAAATAGTATTTTTTTACTAATTACATACTTTCAATTACAATTATTATTTTAACAATAACAATTATGTATTTCCCTTTTTCATTATTTTTTTATGAAATTTACTTACAAACTGTAGCAATACTCTTTCTTTATTTCATTCTACATCACCATACCATAAATAAATTCACATTCATTCAATAGCACACATATAAAAATTCCTTCATGAAAACAAAAACAATTTGAATAACTCTAATAATTCTTGAAACAAAAATATATACGCGGCAGCATGCGATCATATACATACATAACAAACTTACATTTGAATGATCGTTTTATTTTTGTAGGACACAATACTCACTCACATTTCAATGTCAGTGAGCGAAAGAATGTTACAGAATTGACGATTAAAGTGAAACATTGAAGATGACAAATGAATGTGCTTGTGCAGCTCTTTCATGAGTACTGAAAGAAACATGAGCATAAAACAAAACCGCTCAGTTGAATACGATCAGTGCTGAGCTGAAAACGCTCAGTATGATGAATGATTCACTTCGCTCAGTTGAGTGAATAGCTCAATTGAACTAGGTCATTCATGAGCTAAACAACTCTAATACAAAAGTAAATAATCATGTGTATAGTAAATATAAATAATATATAAATATGTAAATGAAATGTGATCTGCTACATTCTCCGCCTTTGACGTACAGGATATCGACCCGAGCAGTGCGTCAACATCATACAAGGCTCTCATCTACTAGGCTTTTACATGGCTTTCCTCGGTCGTCCTCGTCTCTTCATGGGATGAACTGGAGCTGGATTATTGTCCTTGGTAGTACCTATGTATAACGTTAACGCCGAAGCATGATAGGTACCAAGTGGTATTGTTAAGTTGTCCGGCGTTGATTCTTCATATGAGCATGACCCAATCTTCCTAGTTATAATGTATGGGCCATCACGTTTTGTCACAAATTTAGATGTTATGCTCTTGGATGCATTACTAAGCACGTGAGTTGTCACCGACTTCAAAGTTTGGTTGTGGTCGTATTCGTTGATCTGCATACATTTTGTTCTTATCTTGATCTTTCACCTCAGCTTCAATTGCATTCTTCAGTATGTTGGCAATATTCTGGAGATAAGTTGATATTTCAGGAATAAAACTCTCGGATTCTACAATCGACGTAACGTCATGCTTGACGTCATCTAACGTACGTAGTTCTGTACCAAAAGTAAGATATGCAGCGCTATAGGGGAGAGGGGGCACCTTTGAACACTTTATGCTTTCAGGCCTCATAAAAATTTATGTTTTTGAATTATTGACTTTATATATAATTTAACTAGTATGTATGGAAATTAACTTTAGTTTAACCCCCATATGCATAAACAGTTTATAAATTTATCAAAGGTTATGAAACAGATTTTGTATGGAAATTTTGTTTTATAAACCTTTGATAAATTTATAAACTGTTTATGCATATGGGGGTAAGTCTACAAGTAACTTATTTTTAGTTCGATTTATATATTTTTTATTTGTTTAATGGATGAAGTCATTATGTTCAAATGTGCCCCCCATACGGGGCAGCTTTGAACGGCAATGTTTATCTTGTAGCGTTTATGTACAAAAATACCATAAACAGTTCTATTTTCTTTATACATATATAATAAATTCGATTTATTTATGAAGACAAAGCATAAACATTCAGCCCAATTATGAATAAAAATTCCCCGGCCGTTTTTTCCCTTTTCTCATTTTTCCTATTCATATTCAATGGGAAAAAACTCTCGGGGAACAAACTCCCGCGAAATTATTTATTCATAATTGGGCTGATTAACATTTAAAAATAAAAAACAATAAATTTATTTCAGGAAAGAGAACACTTTACAAAAAAACAAGTAAGAGTGCGATATTCGGCTATGCCGAATCTTATATACCCTTCACCATTGTTGTGGATGCATTATTATTTTTTTATAATTAGTATATATGAGTGTACATTGCCCACTTTCAGCGTACAGCATCCTAAATTTATCAAGAACACAAAAAACCACAACAACGCCAAACGAAACAAAAAACCAAAAGAAAAAACAAAAAACGCAAGGCAATGAAACCAACACACATCCAAACATACGTTTAATTGTATAAAAAACAACAACGCCAAAAGAAACAAAACACAAAAAAAACAAAATACGCAAAGCATGCACATCCAAACATACGTCTTGTTGCTTTTTTGTCAAAACAAAACCACATACGCAATGCAAAAAAACCAACACACAACCAAACATACGTTTAGTTGTATAAAAAACAACAACAACGCCAAAAGAAACAAAACAAAAAAAATACGCAAAGCATGCACTTCCAAACATATGTTTTGTTGCTTTTTTGTCAAAGCATGCAATTCATTGTGTTTTTTGATGAAATTTTCAGAGGTTGTCTCGGATTTTTGCTCATATCTCCGTTATTTATGGACGAATTTTGCTGATTTTAAATAGCAAAATTCTCGAAAGTATGTCTGACAGAATTGTTGAAGATTTGGATCCCGGAGATATCTGGGGCCTTCAGAAAATTGATTTCAACAGACAGACGGACATGGCTTAATCGACTCCGCTATCTATAAGGATCCAGAATATATATACTTTATAGGGTCGGAAAATTATATTGTTGAAATTACAAACGGAATGACAAACTTATATATACCCTTCTCACGAAGGTGAAGGGTAGTAGAAGAGAAAATTTACAAAATTTACTGCAAAAACATGGTCACCCAACTACATTCGGTCGACGACTGAAAAAACTAGCGAAAGTTGTTGCTAGAAAACAAGGTTGCCATGTGAAAAACTCGGTTAAGGGTCGGAAAAAATTGTTAACTGAGATTTTATTAACATTGTTCTTTGACATTTAGCGGTATTTATGGAAAACCGTATGGCCGCCAAATTTTCATGCCACTTATCATGTTGATTCTGCGCCAAAATAGAAAGTTGGCTCTTCAGATCCATGTTCTTGCGCTCTACAGGATTTGCTTCTGCATGATAGACGGGTGTGAATTGCAGTTGTATTCCAAGGCAATATGATACCTTCTGCATTATAGCTGACACGAATTGAACGCCGTTGTCGGATTTTATTCGCCTTGGTATTCCATACCGTAGAAATGTTGGTTGTTTAAACCGTTGACATTCAATACAGGTTTTGACATATCTAGCAATTCCGCTGCGCATTCCTAGCCAGAAATATCTACTAGAAATTCGAGCTATAGTTCTCTCAGTGCCATAGTGTCTAGCAGTACTTTCATCGTTGTACGCTCTTAAAATTTCTAGACGTTCCTGGGTTGGTACAACAAGCTGTGCAGCCTTGATGTCGTCGTTAGCATAGCAATACAAAATTCCATCATTTAATAAATAACTCCTGTTATCCAACGAATGTAGTTCTCATCTTCTTTCTCCAATGATTCGATTATATCCTTCAAGTACTCGTCCTTCATTTGACCTTCTCGAATTTCCTTGGTCTGCGCTGGTACATCGACATAAAATGCACAAAGGAAAGTATCTGCGTCAATAGCATCATGATCCGAGGCGGTCTAGACAGCATATCAGCCACAGCATTCGCCTTCCCAGGAAGGTGTTCAATAGTAAAATTATATGCTGTATTTGTAATCCCCATCTTGCGAGTCTTTCTGTGGGTGATTTTAACGTCAGCAACCATTTGAGTGGTTTGTGGTCCGTTAAGAGTTTAATTTATTCTCCTTCTATATATCCCCGAAATTTATTAAAGTACCTAATAATGGCCAAAGCCTCTCGTTCCGTAGTGGAGTAATTGCGTTCGGAGCTAGTCAATCTTGCGAGTCTTTCTGTGGGTGATTTTAACGTCAGCAACCATTTGAGTGGTTTGTGGTCCGTTAAGAGTTTAATTTATTCTCCTTCTATATATCCCCGAAATTTATTAAAGTACCTAATAATGGCCAAAGCCTCTCGTTCCGTAGTGGAGTAATTGCGTTCGGAGCTAGTCAATAATCGGCTCGCATATTCTATAGGGTGTTCCTCCTCACCCTCCCCCTGGAGTAATACCGCACCAAGTGTATATGCGCTTGCATCCGTTTTGATACAATAGGGCATATTCTCAACCGTTTGTTCCAGTACTGGTGAAGTAGTTAAAGCTTCTTTCAAGGCGTCAAATGCTTTTGCCTCCTCTACCTCCCATTTCCACACTGCCGATTTCTTCGTGAGATTAGTCAGTGGTCTAGCAATTTCAGCATATCGATGAATGAAGCGCCTATACCAAGAGCACGTTTGGATGAATGATATGAGTTCCTTTCGCTCCATTATAGCCTGTATTTTACACGGATCTACAGCGGTGAACGGAGTACGGCGAAGGTCTTCCCAAACTACCAAACACATCCTTATGTTTCAGCAACATTTTATCCAATTGCAACTTTTCTTCCTCCCTAAGCTGCGCACCATCAGTTGGTTTCAGAATCTCATACTCGAGTGAATATAATGGTGTTAATATTGGTTTGTCATAATCTCGTGGTGGTCTACATACGACACCAGTAAAAAGACCAGTATCCTTTGCCTTTCGGGAGTCACCATATCAGGAGGAATTGCGTCCCTAAATATTGCCTGAATAGAGTGTGGTGAGTAGTCATTCTCCTTATTATAATTATGACCATAGGACTCAAAATCCGAAACGTAAGTACAACATATTCTCTTAGGGGTGATTTGCAATCGCCATGGGAAGTTTTCATTCATAACACGTTTGCTGGTTTCCGTAACTTTTATGATTCGATCAGGTTCAAATTTAACGACCAAGATTGACAGAAATTAAACTGCTGAGTCGGACAATCTTCCAAATACCAGTACCGCTGACCCATGAATGAAATAAACAAGATTGCGACATCGACAATTCCGTTATTTTAGTTTACTCTTTTACTCTTTTTTCGTGACGTCAGCAGTGATTGTTTTCTTATGTTTTGAATGTAAAATACTTACTTTTTATATGAAATTTCAAAACAAATAGTGGAAATAAATAAAGAAATTAATTAAAAATTAAAATGTGGTGTGCAGTCAAAAATTGCAATAATAATAACTAGGATCGACCGGTGGCCGCAATTCGACCAGTTTTAAACGCTTTTTACCACTTTTATGGAAAGAATTTAAAAAAAATTATGTTCTGCAAATCTAGAGAAAATAACCGTTTAAACCATATATGTTTCCTCAATATTGGTGGACAATAACATACTTAAAAGTGTACCACAAAAAAACGTGTGGCCTATTTATATATACTAGGACCGCCTGGTGGTCAAAATTCGACCACTAAAACCGATGTTATACAGTTACTTTTGAGTACATATATGCAAAAATATTTTTCACGTGTGTGTACAAATGCACGTGTATGTATTTAGATGTGCATAAACATGTTGTTGTTTTTCAAGCAAATTTAAAACGCTTTTTACAACTTTTATGGAAAGAATTTTTTAAAAAAAAATTATATTGTGTACATCTACAGAAAATAACCTTTTAAACCATATAAGTTTCATCAATATTGGTGGACAATAACATACTTAAAAGTGTACCACAAAAAAACGTGTGGCCTATTTATATATAAGATATAAGATAATAATAATAATCAAAATCGTGAACTAAAATATAGCAAAAATATTGAAAATTAATTAAGTAATATATGTCTAATAACATAAAACCTAAAATACATTTTATTTTATTAAACATAAATAACTTTTAAACATAATTATTGACTTTTCCATTATAAATCACATACAATTTTTATATATACAATCAGTTTAGGTCCATGGTAGGCGTTCATATTGTTCAGGTTACGATGATTTTCGTCAAACAACCCGAATGTGAACAAAAGAGCGTAATAGAGCATAAAAATACACACATTTCATTCAGTTGCTTGATGTTGTTGTTGATATTTTATTTTTTACCCAAAAAAGCACACAAATTAAATGCCTCTTTTTGCCTACCAATGGTTTAGGTCATTGTTGACGTGACTGATCTTAAGAGAATTTTTTTAAGAGAGCCATCTGTGTTTATTTCTTTATGCCGCTGACCCATATTGAAGACTATTCCTGCCTCCTCCATGAAATCGGATCCAATTAAAGTTCGGTTGCACTTATCCTCACGAAAAATAATAAACTGGAAACTTAAAAATCTTCCACCAATGTCAACCTTACAGTTAGTCGTTAGGCACTTTCTATCACAGCAGGTACCATCGGCGAGAGATACGTTGCAAATAATGGATTCATACTGACAGCGCTTAAAATCCATAATCTTCTTCAAATTTGTGATAGCCACACTAGTCTTAGCACCTGAGTCAAAATACGCCTGTACATTCACCACTGGTATATTCCGGTCAATACACAAACCAAGCGAGTTAAAACTTACAGCCACCAGTGAACTTCGACTAACCTTTTTGCTGCAGTTGGGACAATTCGCCCACACCACGCCTGGTGCATTATATCCATAACATGCAAACTTGGGTTTAGGCACTACAGGATCAATTACAGCTTGCGACTGTATGTCCCTTTTTACGACAAAAGGAACAGCGTTTAGGACCGGCGCTAGGACCACTGCTTACATTTGCTGCATCTGTGTTCAGTGCACTACGTTCACTTAAAACATGCTCCGCTTCACGAGCATCCACTAATAATTCCCCGAAACTCTTAACTTTATGGCGGAAAAGTCGTTCACGAATTTGAGAATAAAGCATGCCAAACACCATATCAAGCTGATCAGTTTCCGACGGACAATGAGGCAACTGGACAAACAATGATAGTTTCTTACGGATAAAAGGTAAATTCTCAGCGAGTTGTTAAGTTTTCCCTAATTAATTTGCCACGTAAAAACCATAAGGTAGACATGTTATATACCAATGGATAGATATTTTTGTCTACTTTTCAATAATGTATATAACTTTGGACAATTAAAAAAATTCATGGAATACTTATTTGAAAAATATGTATATGTAAATGCTTTTTATTGAGTTTTTGCATAGATACAAAATTTTGAAATTGCAATAAAATTTTTATTTATGAATATTTTTTAATGAAATTTCACAGTTATGTAGATTTCTATTTAAAATTTAAAAATAAAAACAAATTTAGAAATTTGTTATCAATTATTCCGCAACTCCCGAAAAAGTGTTGAAAAATCCCAAAAATGGGATTTTTTCGTTTTTTGGCTATAATAGCCACACAAGGGGCGGGGTTATCGAAACCCTTTACACGATTATTAAGCACATATTGGGCCATCGAAAATGGGTTACTATATTGTTACGTTTTAACCTTTTCAAAACGTTTGGTTTATTTCCTTTAAATAAACCGGATACTTTTGATTGCAAATAAAAGCCGTTTAGTAGTTTAAAAATTGTAACAACTCTTTATTTATTTAAAATGTACAACAACGACAGAATTAAATAGCCACTCAATGTTTTTTATACAGGTTTATAAATTCTCAGAATTACAGACACAATTTTTAATGTACACGAATTTACTTGAAAAACATAACACACTTTAAGGCACTCAGATTATGTTTATTCGAAAAGCGTCTCTGATAAACTCACTCACGACTGCAACCTCTGCCACTATTTATAACACTGCCATCTGCACTCTAGATTGCTCTTTAACTGTCAAAGTTCGAATATTCTAGATCATACGCCATTTGTGGTGTACTTTCTACAATGTTCTTTAACTGAATATTCGAAATCGAATACAGCGTTGCCAACTTACAATCAAATCAACTGAAAGCTTTTATTTAATAATGCCCACAGACATGTTACAGTTTTACAGCACTGTTATTTGAAAGCATTATGCTACTTTTAAATCAGCCGTTAAAATCGTTATATTTGAATTCAAGTACAATTTCGTAACAATATTTTCATATCGAATATGCGATTTGAGAATTTTTGCCCTAAAGTTGAATTTTACTTAAAAAATAGGCATTTTTGAATGGACCTGGTCCCCTCGGTATTAAAAATTTTAAAATTGTTTTCAATTTAAAATATTTTACGTAAAGTTAGCTTTTCAAAAAATACAAATTCTTTATACAGCCTCTTAGAAATTTTTTAGATAACCTAAAAAGAATAAAAGTTTTTTTTCACAAAAAAATAGCGAAAATTGCCTTTTTTAATTTTTTTAAATTCAAATGCATGTAACTTTGGACTCAGTCATGATTTTTAAACAATTATTTCTTTATTTGATATATTCATCTGTTGTTAATCCTATAAACGAAAAATCCTATAAATGAAAATTAAATTTTCAAATGCGAATATCTCCTAAGCTATACGAGATAATTGATAGATACGGCGAGGTTTTATATAGTGCTCGACTAGGAGATTCTATATATGTAAAAAATCGGAACACAAACAAAGAAAACGGATCATTTTTAAAATTGAACATACCCGAGGTATCCTATTTTGGGGGCCCCTGGTCCCGCTCCTGATGAGCTCATGATGTCCAAATTCAAAACATAAACTCGAATACACTTCCTCTTTGCGCATGTGAAATTTCATTCAAATCGAAATAAGTTACAGATTTATTTCACTCTTTTTTATTTCTCATACCACTGTGCGTTGTTCACTGCCCCACGTTGGGCGCCAATTTTGTAAAGAGTTTATAACTTTAATTATAACAAAAAGTCTTTATTTAATTTAATTCTTTGAAAAAGTGTATTCTTATATGAGAAGTTTAAAATAACGTTTATTCACTGCAAGACAAGAATGAGCTTGTTTAACACAAAGCAAATTGCAGCCACTACACTGTGGGAGAAATCAACAATTTAGTGGCGCAAAATAAAAAAAAAATTTCGCATATTTGATCTATTGTTATGTAGTTTCAATCTATAGTTGTTGCTGTACTTAAAACTATTTAACATTTATTAATAACTTCAGTGGTTTGGTATTAACAACTATTTAAACGTAAAAAATATTTCAGAAATTTTTTTTATGAAGAATTGGTTTCAAAGTTGTTATTAAGCTGGATAGTACAAGGTTTTCTTTAAGTTGTATTATTACTTTTTTTGTTCCTTATTTTTTTAAGATTGTATATAAGAAGTGTTATTGGTAATTACATTATATGAAAATGAAATTTATGTAATTCTAACTACTTACAAGTTGCTAAAAACAAATGCCCATGTACCAAATTTGCCTTAAAATTATGAGTCCTTTAAATATGGTAGTGCTTTATTTAGATTAAAAATATAACATTTGCAAAGCGTTTTATGTAGAGATGCCAAACGGGGTATCCCGAAAATCCCGGGATTTTCGGGATTTTCCAAATCCCGTTTTTCATAAATAAATAAGGTAAATTGTAATTTTTGTGTGTCTTTTTCATGCATTTTGACATTCTACATGCCCGAATATCACAAAGTGATGTTCAGCAAAGTTGTTAAGCTCAACTCCTGCTACAATATAGTTAATTATCCTTTAAACGGTTTTTTATGTTTTCCTTGAGTGGGGATCTAGAAAATCAATTATTCACCTTTTTTGTAAGTTGCCTAATAAAACTCAATTCAAATCCTCTTCAAATGAAATAGATTTTATCTCAGATGAGGAGCTCGAACAAAATGAAAATATTTCGATTGCTAAAAGGCTAAAAGACAGGTACTGTTTTTCCAGTAGGCTGGGTCGATTTGTATGGACGATCAAAAAGTAAAAAATCGTATACCAGTAATGCAATATACGGAAAATTCTAAGAAAGTTTCCTCAAGAAACCATAGGTCAAAAATCAAATCCTATCTTGCGTATTTCGTCTTTTATCCAATAAAAAAACTATTAAAAAAATACTGAAATATCATTGGATAAAAAACGAAATGCGCAAAATAGGATTTGATTTTAGACCTACGGTTTCTTGGTTTTTTTTTCGTGAAAAAAATCGACCCGATTAGCATCTCTAGTTTTATGTAAGTATTAATATATTTGTTTTAACGTTTCGTCATATCCACATTGTCCAGAACTTCATCTGCAAGCTATAAAGAAGTGGAACCATTATCGAAAGATGTTAGGCAACTTTTGTTGGATCCATTACTTTCTAGTGATTCATCAGACTCTGAACTCGACTAATTTAAATAAATTTTAAAAATCTCATGATACAAATTCTCAAAATTGTAACAAGTGTTAGTTAGCTTAATTACTCTTTATTTCATTGTTTAATTATAACTAAATTATTTATAATAATTAAATAAAATCATTTCATAACTAATAATTGTTATTCGTTTTTAAAAATAAACTTATTAATAAAACTAAAAAAAGTTTAATTTTATATGAATATTTCGACCTATGCCGGCAATAGGGTAAATGTCCAAAAACTGTAGCTTTAAATAGTTACTTGCTATAAATAAAATCACTTATATAATTTAAATTTTTTGAAAGATATATTAAAATAATTTCTTACAATTGAAAATAGTATAGAATTTCTTCCGAGGTAGTGTAGTTTAGCAGCCTCTCCCGCTCATTCTACTGAAGTAGCAGTACCCATTTTGCATTACTTTATTAGCTTACCTCCTTGCCTGCAGTATTTCCATATAAATGAAATTAATTTGGCCAAGCGTTTAGAAGATACGAATTTAGTTCCACTAAATTAGGGTTTTCTCCCACTGTGCACTATAGCGACCAACAACTGCTTTTAGTCATACAGTCAATTGTATTTACACACAACGAAGGCTAACGCCGCCACGAAGTGCGTGTAGTTTATACAATTGACCATTCAACTGATCAATCCAACCTGCAAGACAAGAATGAGCTACTACCGTTGAGTGGGCTTTTTTTATATTCCCAAACAAGAGCTTTTAACGAAACAAATGATCGTTATAATTTAAAATACAACTCAACGAAAGAGCTTTTCTCATCTGCAGTGTTGTATTCCATAAGTAAAAGTCAACAGAGTTGTACTCATAAACAAAAGTCATACATGCGAGTGACTCTGACACAATATAACTCTGACAATAAGAATTCTCTCAGATATTAACTTACAACATTTTTCAGTTAGTATAATGCTACCTTCGATCAAAAAATTAAAACTTTGACCTACTGTAAAAAAACATTCAGACCAGCTGGACTATAAGTTTATTCTACAAAAATTATCTACTTATTATAAAAAATAATAATGCATCTACAACAAAGGTAAAGGGTATATAAGATTCGTCATAGCCGAATATAGCACTCTTACTTGTTTATATACCAGGGGCAACTGTGATCATTCTGTTTTGGTGTCATTGGATCTTTTCTTGATTTGACACTGTTCCGCACAGTGTGGCAAATTAAAAAATAGCGGCCAAAAGTCTGTAACTTTTGACACAGGCGGAATTTTTTAATGCGGTTTTTTTTTTTTTGTTTGATAGGTGACTTTTTTACCCTTATTATTTGTTTATTAGGTTGTGGCTAAATGTAGTTTGATGTCTAGAAAATTTATAGTTATTTTCTTAAGAATTATTAGCCATAATTTAAGTAAGAATATTTTTTTTTTGCAATTTGCGTATGATATTTATAACAAAAAATTTAGTGTTTATTATATTGTATAACATAAAAGACTTTCTGAGTCCTTTTTTAGTCGAAAAATTAAAAAATTTTGTAATATAATGTAGAATTTTTTTAGAAAAGTTTATTATTAGAAATATTTTATTTTCCAATAAAATTTAATAAATAATGATAATAGTAGTAAAGTGTTATAATAATAACAAGTAATAAAGTATGGTCGGTCAAACCCGACCATATAATGCCCTACACTAAGAAAATGTGCATATTTTTTCTTTAAAATTTCAATAATTTTTTTTCGATAGCGATTTTGGGAAGAGGGCCTTATATTGGAGCTATGACTAATTATGGACCGATCGCCATGAAATTAAATCATGTGATTTATGTCTATATGAAAGTTATTTGTGTTGACTTTTTTGTGTATACCAAAAATTTTAAGAGATATATGCTCATTACGGTCATTTTCACAATGTACGATTATTTCATTTTAACCGGAAAATTAACTAACTGTCGGTTTGTTTAACGGGGACCATTTAACCAACGTTTACCGATTTACGTTTCACCATCATTTGATTACTTAACCAAAGCATTCAGTAGAAAGTATGGCAATAATGCATACATTTGTTTACGAAAAATAGTGTAATGGAAGATTGAAATATAAAAAATTGTCTAAAAGACGGCATCAAAAATAATAATTTGTGTTTTCTTAGTGGTATAATAAAAAAACGTATAAAACTCAAAAATATTAAGGTACCTAACTGTAAAATTTACAGAACAAACTGAAACAACAATTACTGAAAACCAACAAGGAAAAGTGCACATTTGTTGTTTGGTTTGTAAGTGCAATATCCGGGTGGTATATGGATCACCCCGTGCAAAATTTACTTATCTTCGCTTTACACTTTTAAAAATTATAAATATTACAAAAATATAAATGTTTTTCCATGTTCTTTTATTATATTTCTTACAATTAAGATGCTAACCGGCGAAATTTATTCGGTTATATTTAACAGCAACTTTGTTGTTAAATAGTGTCAGTTAAGAATTAATCGTACATTGTGAAATTCATATTAGCCTAACTTGCGGTTAAAGTTCACGTTAACTTTTAATCGTACATTGTGAAAATGGCCGTTAAAGTGATTTTCGGAAGAGGACCTTATATGGGAGCTATGACTAGTTATGAACCATAAAATTAAAATCTGATTTATGTCTATATGAGAGTTATTTATGTTGAATTTTGTGTAGCTACCAAAATTTTTAATAGATTTATGCTCGTTAAAGTGATTTTCGAAAGCGGGCCTTATGTGAGAGCCATGACTAATTATGGACCGATCGCCATGAAATTAGGTGATATGAATTCCGTATACATATAACTTATTTGGAAAGGAATTTTGTGTAGATACCTATATTAATTACACATTTATGACGTATAAAGTCCAATTTCGGGAGGACATTTGTATGGGGCTAGGTGACAAAAAATGCTTTTTATTGAGTTTTTGCATAGATACAAAATTTTCAAATTGAAATAAAATTAAATCTTTTGAGCAAAAAAAAGATTTTAAAAAAAGGTCCCATTTTGGAAAAAAAGTTCGATTTTGAAAAAAAAAAAAAAGTGAAAAATTGCATGTTTTGAGTTACAAAACATTTATTTTGAAAGATATCCCACTAAGCCACCAAATAGGTCTGAAAGGAAAATATCCAAGCTTTCTTTTGAGCAAAAAAAAAATTAAAAAGGGTCCATTTAGAAAAAAAAAGTCAACAAAGTTTTTCATTTTGCAAAAAAAGTCAAAAATTGCATTTTTGAGTTACAAAACATTTTTTTGATAGATATCATGCATTAAACACATTCAAGACAGCAGGCTACCAACTTCAATCTGTCAAAAATAAAATGCACACGTTTATATGGAGACGATTATTTTAACGACAGCACAGCTACACGGCCACACGACTACTTATGCCGATGTAGCCGAATTAGGCTAATTTCTATTTTTGTCAACTACAAAACAGAAATAGTGTTGCTAATATAATAAAAAAATGTAAATCAAATTAGTGTTAAAAAAAATATATTTTTTATTGAAATAAATTAATAACAGGTACATAATTAATTATAACCATATATATATTTTTACTCAAAATAATTGTTTCAATCTTAATTACTTTGGAATTTTGTACGGTTAGTTTTTATTAAAGTGGCACCACTGAATTATAAATCAGCTGTTTAATTTGTAGTTGTCGTCTTTAAAATAATTCAGTAGCTGCCACACGACTACAACTGTAACCAGCAGAATTTGTGTTCGTGTAGCCTGTTGTCTTGAATGTGTTTAATGCATCAAACTCGCATCCCACTAAGCGACCAAATAGGTCTTCAAGGAAAATATATAAGCCCATTTTGAAAAAAAAGTTAAAAAAGTTTTTGATTTCGGAAAAAAATATTAAATTTTTTTTATTTTTTTTAAATATTTTTTTTCGAAAGATTGAAGAAATAGCTATCTAAACTATTTGGAACACATTTTGCTAAGAACAATAGGTAATAAGTTACATGGATGAGAAAAATCACATGTTTACCAAAATGTCAAATTTTGACCCCCTCTAACTCAGAGTGTTCTGGGCCGATCTTGTTGAAACATTGTGCCTGAATTACTATCCAGTAGGTCGAACCTTGGTGTAAATTTCATCCCGATCGGAAGACATCGATTTTAAAAGTTGGACGTGAAATCTCCCATATATAAACCACTGAATTGAGTGAAAATATAAGTAAATTCACAACATTTGCAACATTTTTCACTATCACTAATAGCTATTTAGTGGTGAGTTGAAAAATAACAGCCTCACTAAGCAATAGTGGTAGTGGTACAAGAATGTTTTTCACTGAAATTAATTTAGTGATAGTGAAAAATCAGTTTTTTACAGCATAGTGGAAATTTTTTTTCTCCACTAACAGGATAGTGGAAAAATATAATCATTCACTAATGTTAATGGAACTCAAATAAATATCATTATATTGAATTATTTTATACTTTTTTATTTTTATTATTTATTAAATTAATTAATACTAATATTAAAGTAGTAACATTAGGTTATATTGCGATATACGTTGTTAAATTATATTAATACAAATTAAAATTGCTAAGATTTTAATTCCTGAAATTTACTTTACTTAAAAATTTAAAGTTTTTATTTTATTTTTTTATACAATAAAAAATAATAAAATGGAAATATTTTGACTATATTTTCAATTTGTTTGGAATATTTCTATAAACACTATTTTTTGAGATTTTAGTGCATATAATATAATTAAAGCATTCATGTAGTGACTGTTAAAAATTTGCACTATTTTATTGTAGTACAAAATTTTCACTACCACTAATGTTTTTTTATTGGTAGTTAAAATATGTTTCACTACCACTAATTTTTTTAGTGGTAGTTAAAATATTTTTCACTACCACTAAGTGATGAAAAATAGTGGAAAATCAAAATGTTGTCACTATAGTGAGATTTAGTGGAAACCTTAGTGCACTAAATATTTAATGCACTACCCCCAACTCTGAGTAAATTATTGCTTAACACCCTTGCACATTATAAAATTAACCCTCTAAACGGCAAGGCTGCCTTTAGGCGGGTATGTTAAATGTATGTAAAGCTGCTTTATTTGCTTATTTCTCCCTTTATAACGGTAAATATATGTATAGAGACAAACAATTTACTTATTGTGATAAATATGAAAGTGCACTTGTATTTTGTTTTTTTTTATTCCAATGTATTTTTTTTTTATTCAAACTATAACCTGGTATATTTTTTTATCTCAAAATAAAATTGGCCGGTTAGAGGGTTAATTACGCACAAACCGAAATTGTAACCAATTCATTATGACGTAACTTTATAGTTTCATTAAGCAGTTAGTTTTAAAAGATAACTAATTTGATAACAGTCTATGTCAGGCAATCGCCGCGTGAACATCGAATTCTCTCGTGACGGTTAACTAACATTTATTTATAGTTTACATATCGAGTGTTTTATCAAATGTCTTTTTTCGGGATTTTTTTCTTTTGGATAAGTTTAGCCGTGACCGGAAGGAACAAAAGCAAACGACCACGCTATAAATATTTCGAACCATTGCCACAGACAATTCAAACCAGAACACAACAAAACCATCCCCGCATGGAAGCCCCTCTTCTCTCCTCATATAATGTTTTTCAAGTTGAAAAGGGTCTAAACCACATTTCACGTGACTTGGAAGTTAGTGAAATGAGAAGCGGAGATCTTCTCATAAAAGTACCTGACAACAAGATACCGGAAAAATTTCTGAGGGCTACATACATTTATATCACTACATAAGACACTCAACACTGTTCAGGGACGAATATATTCTAGAAAAATAATCGATATTCCAAAAGATGAACATTTGGATTGCCTCAAGGAACAGAAAGTAGCCGTAGTTCGCAAGATTACTAGAAGGGAAAGGGTAAATTTATAGCCACTGGTGCAGCTGTCGACGCTTTTGATCACGTCCATCGCCCTGAAACTTTGAAATTGGATTGGGAAAGAGTTCCTATAGACGAATATATACCTAACCCCATGAAGTCCACATCTTGTCAGAAACTGGGACACACTAAGAACCGTTGTAAAAATGTCCAATTTTGTAGATTGTGGAATTCCAACACCGATTGAATCATGTACACCTGTCTATGAACTCAACAACTCTTTTACACGACAAAACAAAACACGCAAAAAATCGACTTTTCAAAGGAATGTAACTTAACAAACACTCAAAACTTAATCTCAACAAAAACTACGCTCTCTCCCCTTAAAAATATATAAGACTGAAACTCATCATCAACAACAAGCAACTCTACACTTAACTCAACACAAGATAACAGTCAAATTCAACAAGAATCTCTCTCAGATAACTTTACATCAGATCATTTATTTTTACTCAATAGCTCTTCAACATCATTACCAAACTCTTCAGTTTTCAACACAAACTCAGACACTCTAGTAACAGAAAACTTTTATGTTGACGACTTAGTTTCAGAGAACTCTACCCACGATACAGAAGGGATTCTTTTAATTGAAATCAATGAAGGCTTGGGTTTAAATAGCCCACCAAGAACCGAAACACTGGAATCAAACGGTGACCTAACATCGGGTACACAATTGTATACTAAATTTCCAGATCTAAATGTAATAATTACACCAAATACATTACGAAAAGCAAAGCATGAAACGAAAAAAGGCAAATGTAAGTTATATTTTTTACAATGGTTTTTTGCTTTTGTGGAACATTCAAGGTTTTATAAATCATAAATACGCATTGGAACTATTACTTGCCAAACCCCAATAAACCAAACGATATTAAAACGAATGTTTTCATCTTGCTCATGTTGTTTGAAAATTATTAATTTAAATTATTTTTCAGTTTGAAATTTTTTTCAAATGTTTGTGTTTTATTTATTTATTTTATTGGAAGGAACTATATTATGATAATATCGTTTTCATTAATCTATATATATAAAAGAGTAACGTGACTGACTGACTGATTCATTCATCATCGCACAGCCCAAACGGCTAAAGCTAGAAACTTGAAATTCGGGAAATGGGTTCCGTTTACAACATGCAGATCCACTAATAAGGGATTTTTGGAAATTCGGTCGTTAAGGGGACAAATGGGGCAAAAACGGGTAAAACCTGTACCTCTATATCTCTAAAACAAATAAACATAGAAATAAAATTTTAAATGCATTTAATCAAAAAAAGAGCGTACAGGTGTCTGATACTTTTTTGAAATTCGAAATTCAAGTGGCCATATGGGGTAAAACTAGTCCCCGTAGAAGCCTCTGTTAACATGTATATCTCCTACATAAATAAACATAGAAATACTATATTAAATGCATCTGGCTCAGATCAATAAAGACTAGAAATCTTTTTGGTACTTTTTTGAAATTCGAATTCCTAAGGCCTAAAAATTGTATTCCTTTTTGGTAATTTTTTATCAAAATGTATTTTCTCAATAAAAATTCCATGAACTATTATTTTCAAATAGTACGTATTACTGATAATTAATAGGTACCTTTTTGAAAATTATTTCTTCACGGAGGACAAAAAAGGGCCCAAAAAATAAGTAAAACAGGACATTTATTATCTAACATTAACGAAATTATAAAATAAAACAGACAATCCTAAAATCCTTCAACTAACTCACTATTTGAAATTCGATTACAAGCGTGTAAAAAGGGGAAAAACTTCAGTACACATAATTTGGTACTTTTTTCAAAAGTATTTTTCCTTATTTTATATTGTGTAATTTTATTTTTTTTTAATAAAAATTGTGCCGCCATTGAGTTTCGAACCCATGTGTTCGATTACATCACTTCGTTTATTTTCATATTTAAAAAATTATTTTGTTTTCAAAATTGTTTGTTCACCAATGGTGAATTATATTAGTTGAATTCTATTGGTGTTGAAAATAGAAACAGTACAGACAAAAACCTTAACCCTAAAGGGAAAAGTCGGGTAAACAGTTTTTTCAAATTTCTTTTTCCAAACCAATATCACTTTTTAATGCTTTCTTTTAAAATTTAGAAAATTGTAATTGGTAATTTTTGTCCTAAGTGTATTGAGGATCTCTAAGATGGATATACCTTCTTATAGTTAATGAGTGTGCTTCTGGAAAAGCTATGTGAACTAGATTAGCTAAAGAAATAAATATTAAAGCTATCAGTATTATTTTGAAGGTCCTTTTTATTCTAAATCATTAAACGCAAACAAATAAAAAGTGGATTTGAATTAGAGGAATGGGACATCATGTACTTGTCTCTGTTATTTTACTGATACTGACTTGAATTGTTTTTTCATTATATTTTATTTATTATATCTCAATATGTCAAGTAAATTTCATATAGATTTTTGCAACATACGTGGCCTAAGATCCAATTTTGTTTCCCTATTCGCTCATATTAACTACCACAGACCTGACATTATGGCTGTTTGCGAAACTCAAGTTAGTGAATCGGTCGATCCAACTGATTTTCTTGTACCCGGATATCACATTACTACTGCTTTTACCACAAACAGGGGTCTTACTGTTTATGTGCGTGACAGTTTATTATACCAACCCATGAACCACTTGAATAACACTGACCCTGAGTTTACCACTATTTGGCTAAAACTCAAGATCTGCTCACAGACAAAATATATGTGTTTTCTGTACCGGAGTCCAAACATAGGAAGAGATGCTTCCCATAATGGATTCGATGCACTCTCCAATACCATCTCCAAAATTTTGGAAGTGCATCCAGACGCAGAAATCACCATAGCTGGTGATTTCAATGTACATAATATCTCCTGGCTTGTACACTCTAGCCATACTTCAGCCGAGGGCCAGTATGCTGAACTTTTTGCGGTACATAACCATCTTACTCAGTTAATAACTGAACCTACACATATTCCCAACAGTGTTAGGGTGAACGGTAACATACTTGACTTATTTTTGACCTCTCACCCAGAAAAATATAATGTCGATATTCTTGCACCCATGGGAAATTCTGACCATAGCACCATTTCCATATCATTCTCGTATTCTGCCCTCAGGGGTTCCCAGAACGCTTCACCTGAACGTTTGGTGTTTCAATATGGTAAGACCCACTGGAATGACAACATCGACGCAGCTGCTGAGATGGTAGTGAACATAGTTCTATTGGGAATGAAACTATTCATACCAAGAAGGAAAATTTCCAGCAAATCGACGGACAAACGTTGGTTCAATAGAACTTGTCGTGATGCAGTCCGAAATAAAAATAGTGCATTTCGGAATTGGTGTAGAAATAAGAATCCCCATACTGATCAACTCCGTAGACAGGCACGTAATGACTGTACGAACATACTCGATCGCGAAAGGCTTAACTACGAACATCGCATACGAGCTAGAATATTTGATGCCCCAAAAAACAGCAAAAGTTTCTGGTCCTTTGTCAAGAGGATTCGGAACAACACCGGTGCTTCAATCCCTCCCCTTCGTACGGGTGACTGTATTGTAAATGAAGCTAAGGAAAAGGCAAACCTTTTGGCTAAAATTTTCTCTACATTTCGAAGGAATTCGACCGGGTGTGGCATGATGGACTAGTTTCGAAATTGACCTCGTTCGGTGTCGGGTTAGAATTTTCTCGTTTTATTTCTAGTTTCCTTCGTGGTCGTACTATAAGGGTAGTAATAGATGGTATTTGCTCCGAGAAATTCATATTGAACTCTGGAGTCCCCCAGGGTTCTGTTCTTTCTCCTTCCCTTTTTTTTAATTTTCATGAACGATTTACTAACAATCACTTCAAATCCAATTTTTTCTTTCGCGGATGACAGTAATATCTGTCACTCATATTCATTCGACCACAGACCTACTATTTCTGAGATTAAATTGTCACGAATGAATATGGACGACTCGATAAATCGTGACCCTACAACAATCTACAGGTGGGGTGAATTGAACCGAGTTAATTTCAACGCACTCAAAACTCAGTGCTGCCTATTGACACATAAACGTCTCGAGATTTCACCAGAATCAATTCTTCGTATGGGTAACACAACTGTTGGTGTTTCAGATAACCTTTTGATTCTAGGTACGAGAATACAGTGTGACGTCCGTTGGAATCGTTATACATATATTCGATGTTGCGAAGGAAACTTTTAGGTGCTTGGGTTTCTTGAGACGGTGTCGGACATATTTCTCCCCTTCCGATCTTCTTCATATAATATTTATCAATTCAAGTCAAACGTCAACAAACACTACTCCCTCTTTCCTACTTCTCACAACTTTATTTCCTAACATCAACACAATGCACTGCATATATAGGGGTTATACAAAAAAAAAAAGTGGAATTCATCATTCCGCTTTTTTATTGCTTACCACTTGGAAGCAGGTTTGTGAGTGTTTTCATTATAGTTTTTCTTTTCTCGCTTAAATTTGATAATTCACCTAAGAAGCGCATTTTTCGAAGTACATTAAAAATGCTATTTTTCTTAAGTGCTTTGATAAATTTTGTGATATTTTCTATTGAATTTTGAGTTTTGAATTTGATAATTTTGACAATAGAATACACAATTTTCGTTATTGCTTGAATTTCCAATACAAAAATTATTGAATAGATAATTTTCGTAATTGAAAACACATTTTTGTTATTTTTTGTGTTTTCAATTACGTAATTGAAAACACATTTTTGTTATTGTTTGTGTTTCCAATTACGAAAATTATCTATTCAATAATTTTTGTATTTAAAGTTCAACCAATAACGAAAATTGTATATTCAATTGTCAAAATTATCAAAATTCAATAGAAAATAACGAATTCATCGGCGCCATCCAAATCTAATATAAAGAAATTGTTAACAGCTTTAGATAATGGAATGTTTTGGAATCGGTAGTCGATATTAAATTCTGCAAATACAGATTTTAGCTTTTACCTAATGTTGATTCTATATAAAAATCTTCAAGTTCTCCATCGGGTTTAAGTCCGGACTACAGGTCGGCCAGTCCAACAGAGGAATGCTATGTTCATTAAACCAAGATTTCGATTGCTTAGAAACATGGATTGCAGCATTATCTTGTTGGAATATGCAATCTTCATCCATTTTTTCATCCATAAATGAGAGAAGAGCATCTTCCAACAGTTCGTTATAAATCGCACTATTCATTTTTGTCGGAACAAAACATATTTTCGACTTGCCAACTGCATAAAACGCTGCCCAAACCATAAATGTGTGCAACGTGTTTGGAAGTCACTGGAAGATTCAATTTATTCTTTATTTTTGTGGAATTCAATTTGTTGCGGGTTGCTTCTTGTTTTATTAGATTAAGTTGCCTTCTTGTTAGTTTTGTATTTCCCTTTGTAGGTTTGCGAACTCCATAATTTTGACCTTTCTTCAAGAAATTTCGGACCACACTTTCCGAACGATCGATTTTACGTCCAATTTCTCTATTGGAACATCCTTGGTCGTGAAAAAATTTAATTCGAATCTTTTCTTGATCGGACAAAAAAGTTCCCTTGGGCATCTTTAAAAGTGATCAAATTTATTGATTCAAATAGAAAAAGTTACAGTAAATTAAGATGTTACTATTAGAACGTACCTTTGGTTAAAAAAAACTAAAATTGATAATATTTTATTTTCGGTATCTTTTTTAAAAACAAATTTCACGTCTGCGTTTATACGAATCTTCCACTTAAAATAGCACAAGAATAAGAAAAAAACTTGTTTACTTTCAAAAAGTACCGTTAAGTTGTCTCTCATTAAAAAAAGTTAAATTTTGCTTTTGGATGAGAACAACAAAGATATAACAAAAATACAGAAAAAAATTAAGTGCGTTTATAGGTATATGCACCAGTGTATAACAGAATGTTTTCCTGTTTAAAAAAAATTATTTTTATTAGTTGAATTCCATTGGTGGTGAAAATAGTTTGCTACAATATAGACAAAAACCTTAACCCTTATTTGGTATATTTTAGGACAAATAGTAAATTTCTTTAATACGTGAGTTGTAACTTATTGAAATTTTTTACTAGATTCTATATGATTTTTCTCAGTAAATGATCCTAGAAAAAGTTTTAATCTAAACATGTTCATATATCAGGAACAAATTTGATGTATGTGGTTTAAAAGATGCTGTTTATTAATTATAATATAATATGCAATATTTGATTTTTCGAAATTAACGATCATATCGACGTAAATGTTATTACATACGTTTTTATATGTACCCACAAATGTGTACATAATTGTATTTGTTTGATCTTACTTATTGATTTCCCTGATTTATGAACTTAGTAACATACAAATTTCTAGGTATTTCAAAAATGTGTTCCTTCTTCTGATTACATTTCTTCTTCTTTATTTGCATTATACTTATCTTCCTAAGTTTAGTATGGTTATAGCTAAAAGGGACTTAATATTTTTATCTGAAACTGATTTATTCACCCCTATCGGCAATAACATGTGAAATTTTGTTCCCATGAAATATTCATTTCCCTCGAAGGGAAAATTGCTATCGGGAATATCATGATGAACTTTACATTCACAATAGTTGATTTTGTTCGTAACAGCTGTTTATTGTTTACAAAATTCCATCTAAAAATTTCACAAGGGGAATTTTTTTCACGTGAACAAAGTTGATGAACGAAAAAGGGAAAATATTTCATGTGAAATGTTGATTCGCGATAGGGGTGATTGTATTAATAAACTTATCAGAATTACTTATGATACCTTTTGTTTTTTCTTAATTAACCAACCTGAAAACATTAAATATATCTGAAAGAAGTTGGAATTTACAAGAAACTACTTATTTATACTTTTTCTTTGAAAGAACTTATAAATTCTTCAAATCAGTGTACATAGGAATGAATTAGAAAAAGGGCTTACATTTCCTAAACCCATAAAAACCATTTTTTTTTAAATATGTTCACTAATGGAAGTGAAACCAGAATGGCTATATTTCTAAATTTTCAAAATTGATTGGTCTAGAAACATTTCAGGAGCCGCAGAGCAAAATGAACTTTTTTGAAAATTTAAAAATTTTGGGAAATTGATTTTTTTTAAATTTGTAAAAAAAATCGAAAAAGTTCTGCGGCTCCTCATTTGTACTTATAATACTTTTTGTAATAACAAGCTAATTCCCAAATCCGTGCTTTAACAAATTAAACATGAATTTTCTCACTTGCGTTATACTTTGGTTGATTAGCTTCGCTAACGAAGTAGCGGGTTAATTGCTAGTAATACACATATGATATCATAATCGCCCCCATAAGGTAATATCAATTTTGCTATCACATAAACCAATTATTCTGGCTCTACAGCAAACTCATATCATTGAAAGAAATTTACGCCTTATACATCTACCCGGTTGCAGGGTTTTTCATTACAATAAGGATTATTCTTACGATTAGTCTGGTATAGCAATTTTCATTAAAAACAATATAAGAGTCACCCAACATACGAAATCTTCGGGTGATTTACTTTATCAAACTATTATAATAAGCTGCGGTAAGGATATATGTATAACCAACATATACTAGGAATGTGATCTAAATATGAATCCCATAATGGTAGCAGATATCTCTGTTGAGATATAGATAAAGTAGGATCTCCAACCATACTAAATACTAGGAATACTCTGACTTCTGTTGACGTTTTTATGTCCAGTGGTGATATTGCTCCATGTGTGACTTGGTCACTTTTATCCATGCCAGAAGTTGGAGATAATTTTCGAATTAAAATTTCAAATAACACGAAATCTCATTTAACCCAGATATGCCGACTGTACTACATGTAGTACATATAGTTCTTGTTTACAGGATACGTCACGTTTATCAAAATACCATTTTTTGTTATTCACATACTTAGTACTCACCGCTACCTCATGGGAGATTGTGTGATCGCATTATTTTTTGCTACTATTTTTGAGTTATTGAATTTTTAGTTTGTGATATTTTCAAAATGCCCATATTTAGTCATTATGGACATATATCGTTTGTACTGAAAGTAAAATTTTGTACATTTACAAGTGAATAAATACCATATTTTTTGGGAATTCATATTTATGAAGAGTAGCTTGATTGTTATATGCATGAATGTTTCATTATTGCGTTTTAGTTTTTTTGTTGTGACCCCAGTCACAACAAAACCACTTTTTTCAATAAATTTTTAAAAAACTTTAATTGTACTGTTTTTTATTTCTCATTTGCTTCCAAAATAATATAAAAGTACTTTTAAAATGATCAAGCTCAAGCCGTCGGCATATCTGGGTTAAAACCGTTTTCACCGCGTTTTCAAGACAAAAGAGCAGAATGACTCTCATTTTAACTGGTCATTGAATGTCAAGCTGCCCAAATCAAACGCATATTCAGAAAGACAGCAAATGAAACCATCCCTATTAGTAAGAGGCCCAGGGATAGGTATAGCCCAGTTTTGTTCAATACGGAGATCGCTAAATTCAGCCGTTTACGGCAACAATTTTGGAAAAACTTTAAAAGCCATCGGAATTAAACTAACATTCTGGAATATAGAATAGCAAAAAGTCTTACAGCGGAAAATTTTGTAAATTCATTAAATCCAACAATGGACACGAGATACCTGTGGAGTAAAGTTAGAAATTTTAATTCTAACAGAGTTTGTAATTTGCCCAACTTGATCGTAGATTATTGCAGTTTTTCACATCCTAGGGACATAGCTGACAAATTTTCTAAAAAAATTTTGGAGTTCAATTAGCTTAGATAATGCTTTTGATCCAACAATAATTTCAACCAAGGGAAATTTTCATAACTTCATAATCAGCGGTGTTTTTCCTCATGATTGGAAAACAGCCATTTTGACATCTATACCAAAACCTGTTCAGAACCCAAATCAACTTTCCATCAATGTCATCAATTGGAGGAACAATTGCGGCATAACCTGAAATACGCTAAACATTCGGTTGACAGAGTTGTGTCTACACATGTCATATTGGAGCTTCATGAATGGGGTATACCTACCACAATGTTGATGTAATTTTTTCGAGATCGAAAGCTAAGGATAAAAGTCAATGGTTTTTATCCTAAGCCCACTAATTAAAATATATCTATTTACAATACAAAGCATTAAATATTATTTGATTACAACAGGATACTATATTAAGTAAATTATACACTCAAAAATGTTTAACATTAACTGATTGTAGTTTATTCAAAAAGTTTTCTGGTAAGTTAAAAAATAATAAAAAAATAGTTATTTTGTGAACAAATAAATTTTTTAACTTTTTATGCACATTGTTTAAAAAACAAACTACAAAATAAAAATGTTTTTCTGTTCAATTAATATTTTCAGTTATTAATTTGCCTAAAATGTTTTTGTATATTGTCAAAAAAAAGTTTAAATTTTCAAATTAATAAAATAAATAAATATTCAACAAATATAACTAACAATAATTTGGTAAGTTTTTCACTATTAATCATTATATTAAATATGTATATTTATAATATAATCCACAATTCTCTTCAAAGCATTGTACCAGACAAATGGTCGCATAATAATATGGAATGAAATCTGGAATAATTAGTAACATAGATATTTTGTAAGTATGTACGTTATTTACAAATTATACTAAATAACTTAATAAAAACACGTTGTTTCAGAGTCGTACGTCTTCGTTCATGTGTTATTTCTCCTGATTTTGTTCTTGCCCTCTTGTTTTTGTGTATTTGTTCCAGTATTTCAACATAAACTTAAAGAACTGTCGGCCAAGGCTTTGCTATGGAAAACAGGTAATAATATCATACATAGTTCATGAATTAAAATCATATCACTATAGGTAGCACACCCACCACAAATTATTCCAATCGACCTAGAATCAGTTTTTGAATTCCTCGACAGTCGGCCCTTATTGTAAAGGTAGAGATCGACATTTTGTTTAAATTTGACACAACGACCTTTTGCTGCACCAGGACGAACCCTAATGAGGTAACAAATGAGTTTAATAAGTATATATTCTAATCATATTGTCGAATTTATGGATCGCTTAATAACACTAGTTTACAAATCAAACATTTTTGTTTGCTCATGGAATGAAACTTATATTTTTGAGAAGAGCTACGGATGTTAGTTAATTGACCATTTTTTGTTTCCCACCTATACGTCAAAATTTTTAACTTTATGGGTTTTTATTTTTCACCTGCTCTGAGTACTACTAATGTATACTGAAGTGTACCGAATTGTGGTAATTAAGTATTTACATAGTTTTTGGGTACTCAACACTCTGGCGAAGCTACTAGATACTTTCACAGTTGTAGTTTTTTGACAAATTCCAAATAAAAATTAACGGGAGAAAATTAAATACTGTTTAAAAGTACATCTTTCCTGTAGATAAACGTTAATAAATCGCTATTAAATACAAAACTCTAAAGTAAAAACTATTTTAAAATGTTTTCTAGAAAGTGTAAAATAAACCCAGACCATTTTTGTTTAACTTGCGGAAAAATTATTCAGTCAAATCGAGGTTTTCCTATGACACAAACACTGCAAAATGCTTATTTACATTAAAAATTTCGTAAAAGCTTTAGATAAGACAAAACCAGCATTTCAATATTTATGCAGCGTGTTCCCGTGTCTTTCTGAGGCTAAACTAAAAGAAGGGATATTTGTGGGTCCTCAAATAAGATAAATTTTGGTTGTTACCAAATTTTAGTGTCTATTAATCGATGTTGAAAATGCAGCATTGAATTCTTTTAAACTTGTTGTTCAAGAATTTTTAAGGAATAAGAAAAGTCAAAATTACAGAGATATTATTGCGAATTTATTACATAATTTTGAACTGATGGATGTAAATATATCCCACAATATTCTCTTTTTACATTCTCATGTAGATTTTTTACCGGAAAAACTCCGACACATGACTGACGAACATGGAGAGCGTTTCCATCAAGATTTGAAGTTTTTCGAGAGGAATTATCAAGGTTTTTGGGATCAGAATATGCTAAGGGACTACTGTTGAAGTGTCGTGAGGGAGACAGATGAAAATAAATATAAAAAGAGGACTAAACATTTCACTTTTAATTTTTTTGTCCTAATTTAATGTACATTTTTATTCGTTTAGTTTTTAATAAATATCTCAAAAGTTTGACGTCCAGGATTTTTTTTAATATTTTTTCCGAAGTTAGAAGACCTAAATACACGAATCCCCATATGTTTCAATTCATGAGCAAAAACCTTGTAAACTAGTGTAATTTGTCGTAGACACAGTATATTACTTTAAAAACCTCATTTCCTAAAACGAAACGACAAACATTTCAAAACTTTTCCCAGTATTTTTCGTACACGTTTTAAATTTGCATTAAATCCTAGTGATATTGTACAATCTATACATAATTTAAAACAATCACCTACAATTTTTATTTTCAGATTTCCATAGATTTTGCAACGATCTCAAAATATAGATGTGGCGAGGTCAATTAGAAATGTACTTATTTCCATATATAACAAAAAAGGACATTGCAGTTTTGAAATACTTATAGTAGCTCTAAGCTTATTCAATATTAACATTATTTTTTATTCATTTATGTGCATATGTATGTATGTATGTATGTATGTATGTATGTATGTATGTATGTATGTATGTATGTATGTATGTATGTATGTATGTATGTATGTATGTATGTATGTATGTATGTATGTATGTATGTATGTATGTATGTATGTATGTATGTATGTATGTATGTATGTATGTATGTATGTATGTATGTATGTATGTATGTATGTATGTATGTATGTATGTATGTATGTATGTATGTATGTATGTATGTATGTATGTATGTATGTATGTATGTATGTATGTATGTATGTATGTATGTATGTATGTATGTATGTATGTATGTATGTATGTATGTATGTATGTATGTATGTATGTATGTATGTATGTATGTATGTATGTATGTATGTATGTATGTATGTATGTATGTATGTATGTATGTATGTATGTATGTATGTATGTATGTATGTATGTATGTATGTATGTATGTATGTATGTATGTATGTATGTATGTATGTATGTATGTATGTATGTATGTATGTATGTATGTATGTATGTATGTATGTATGTATGTATGTATGTATGTATGTATGTATGTATGTATGTATGTATGTATGCATGTATGTATGTATGTATATTCTAATAAATTAAATTGTTAAAAATAAAATATAAAAATACATATGGGGGATTTCATGTCAAGTGAACCAACTTTTTAAATCGATGTCTTCCGATCGGGATGAAATTTGCACCAAGGTTAGCTCTATTGGATAGTAACTCAGACACAATTTTTCAACAAAATATTTATTTTGATAGATATCCCACTCGCATCCCACTAAGCGACCAAGTAGGTGTTCAAGGAAAATATCTAAACTTTATTTTAAGAAAAAAAAAAAAAAAAAAAAAAAAGGACGCATTTTAAAAAAAAGTCAAAAAAGTTTTTGATTTCGGAAAAAAAATATTAAAAATTTTTTATTTTTTTTTTAAATATTTTTTTTCGAAAGATCGAAGAAATAGCTATCTATACTATTTGGAACACATTTTGCTAAGAACAATAGGTAATAAGTTACATGGATAAGAAAAAACCCCTGTTTGACCAAATTGTCAAAATTTTACCCCCTATAACTCAGAGAGTTCTCGACCGATGTTGTTGAAAAATTGTGTCTGAGTTACTATCCAATAGAGCTAACCTTGGTGCAAATTTCATCCCGATCGGAAGACATCGATTTAAAAAGTTGGTTCACTTGACATGAAATCCCCCATATATATTTATATAGAAATAAAAAACAGTAAAAATAAATTATAAAACGGTTGTTTTTAATGATTTTGTAGGTAGAAATTCGACAGTTAAAAATAACTGAAAAAACATTCGTTTCTAATGTTTTGTAGTTTGTTTTTTGTAAGTTAAATAAAATGAATAATCAGTTATTTCTATTGTTTTGTAGTTAGTTTTTTGTAAGTTAAGACTAAAGAAAAATCAGTTATTTTTATGAAACTTGTTGGTTAAAAAATTAACATTTAAAATTAAATGAAAATTTATTTTGATTCAAATGTAAGCGGTCCGTTTTTTGAATAAATTTATAGTTATTATTAATGAATTTTCTGTTGAATTTACCTACATAATATTTTGAGTGTATGTACTTAAAAGTTTTGAATAAACATTTATAAAATTAAAGTAATAGTATTTGTATTTTAGTAAGAATAAGTTGTATTTTATGTATTATTTGGTGAATAGATTTTAAAATACTCTAATCAATATGAAAACATGTAATTATTTTCAAATTGTATTTTTATAGTAAAAATTAATTTTTTGTTTAGTTTATTTTAGAGTTTCCAAAAAACCGAAGAATTTCGTGATAATTTATTAAATATCAAGTGTTATAGAAACAAAATCAGTTTTTAAGAGGATAAAGAAAAATTGATACTATTTCTTTTAATGGTACTTTTTTAATATATTAAATTAGTTAGCTTATATACATTAAAGTTGGCTAATATGCTTCTCAGTAAAGATTTAATATTTTAAATTATTTTTCTTATGTACATACATACATAATAGTTGGCTATAGTACTATTTCTTTATTGTAATAGTACTTTTCGAATATTTTATAATAATAAACCTAAAAATTAGACACACACGATTCTGAATGAGTTTGAGTTGAAAAGAAACCAACCAATTGTAGTAGGGAATGTAAGAAAAGATAAACTCACTGTTTATTGTTGGTGTTTTGTTTAAGCTTTGATATTTTTACGAATAAAGCTTGAGTGTCTGTAATTCTCATTCACTCTAGTGTTTTATTTGTATAATATCTTTAGTTTTTCTAAAGCCTTTTGGGAAAAGGTTTCCTGATGATCTGGCCTAAGCGACCAGAGAAATGCGCATAGGAACTAGATTATCCCCCAACAATAAATTTCAGTGAATTTATCAATTATTGGGAATTCAGCATACTAATTCTTAACAAAATATATACGTATAACAACTTTTTGATAAATTTAAATTTAAATTTTATTCAACTTTATTTTATTCAAATATATAAAATTTTACTATTTTCTAAAAAAATATTTTATTTATAATTTATTTGGTTTAAAATGATTCAAATATGCATAAATTTAACTTTAAATATTATTAATAAATTATACAAATACTTTATTTATAATTTGGAAAATAAATATTTATAATTGAAAAGAAAAACTAAAATAATATAAAAAATATTTATATTTTTTATTTTATTCACACAGTATATGTTAATTCTTTGGCTAAAGCAATAGAAAATCTACCGTGTATGGATTACGTCGGAATTTATGCCGACAGCATTTTTGCTGTCGCCTCTGGTGAACCTGAAGAGGTCAAATTAAATTTGAACAACTTTTAACTCAAAGTACACAAATGGTCTGGAAGCAGAGGAGCTGTAGTTCCTGCGGAAAAGACTGAGATACTTAATGTTTGCAGAAAGAGAAATTGCAATAAAACACATTGTCCATCAGAAATATTGACGTACATGTAACGGAACAAATGAGGATTCTTTGATTGATTTTCACTAAAAACCTACTTTGGAATTCACACATAAAAAATATCTATCACAATACCATCGGATAGCCTACATGAACTTTTTTGGAAACATATTTCGGATCATACAAATAAGCATTTTTTTTTTGTTTTTAAAAAAAGAGAAGTAACACTCAGGCAATTAATATGCCTATATAAATGGTGTTACTTTCTTTGGAGGAGATAGAGTGTAGAAAAGGTGGTGAAAGGAGGAGAAAAGCTTTTAATTAACAACTTTGCAATTGCGCGTTATGGTTTGTTATTAGTGCAGGTCGCAGCGCCTCTGGTGGTGAGATGGCGCTTTAGTCAAGCCAACAATCTTTATTTATTTTACTTCGGTGGCGTTTTAATATTATACCACCGAAGGAGGGCACTGTGATAAATATTAGTTATTAGTAAAGTAAAAATTATTATAAACTGATGTTGTTGATTGGCAGCGGCTGGGAATCGAACCCAATTAAGTCACAGCACCCTAGTCTAATGGTGTTTTCCTTTCTAACACAAAATGTTGCCTATATATTTTGTACCATTTATCAAATGTTACCCATACCCTCATAATGTGTTGCATTTTTAACGATCACAATAGAACAAAAATCATTACCATTTATGCAATTTTCTTTTATGTAGCTTCGAAATATTATAAAACTATACTTTTTGCTTACATAAAAAGTGGTGCATTTCTAACCCTTTGATTAAATTGAGGGTGAAACATGTAGCATATATTCGGGGTTTTATGGTAACATTATTAGAAAAGAACACGACCAAACTACATTTTTTCAGAAAAGAACACAAAGAAGGGCAAAAGGCAGAATAAATGTATCATTTATGCCAGAAAAGAAAACACCATAAGAGTTTTCAACAAAAACTTGATAAATCCCAAATGCTTTAAAAAATTGCTTGCATAGAAAATTTCAGTTTTTAATTTATGTCCAAAATCCAAAATTGATGTCCCATTGGGCCCATACTGCTCATACAATAAGCATGTGTTGGTAAATTTTAAATTTTTGTTTATGTATGCGACACACAGACAATGCAGTATGAAAAATCGAAATAGTTTTGATTTTGAAATGAATTCATACTGCTGACAGTTGTTTAAATGAACATGTTTAAGTACAAAGCTATTATTTTCGTTATTTTTTTGAACAGAGTACTAGGCTTTAGTTTACATCATTGTTGGAAAACTATTTTCAACGAGTAAACCGTTAAAGGTATTTAAACTTTGTTTGTCACCAACTACTTAGAAATAAGTTTATGCTTCAATCGTCTATTAATACATAGAAAAAAGGTAAAATTTGATTTTTAATAAAGGAAAGAGATTCTGCTCTTTTATTTTGAATTTTTAACCATTTAATAATTCTTGTTTTTATTTTTATTGATTTGAAACGGATATACGCCGAAACATTGGTCCTTCTCCCACGGATAAAACACAAAAGAATTTCATCCTCCAACCAAAAAAAGGAAGTCTCCTTGCCAAGGAATTTTTGTGCCCTTTATTTGGATTTTATTTGAAATTTATAGAACCAGCTTTTGAAAAATAAAGGTTAGTATAGTAAATTGATATAAATAAAGTGATAGTGTTCAAAATAAAGAAACTACATAATAGTGCATTTACACCTACGCTATAAACATGTTATAAGTTGTTTATGGTGATAAACTAGTTTGAGAAACTTGTTTATCCATACAAAACAAAAACAGGTTTGTAACTAGCTTTTGAGATAAACTAGTTACATACAACGAGTTTTTGCTAATGCAACTCTGTTTTTCAACATTTTTTTGGCAACGCTGGTAACATTTGACATTTGTTCAAAAATATAAAAACAGTTTTCTTTTAAAAAATAGCCAAACTGTAAGAAAAAGTTTAAAAAATTTATAAAAAGGGTTTTTTATATAATATGGACAACGAAAATGAAAGGTATGTTTATATGTACATATATATGTCGAGCCCTAACCGCAAAAATAACGTAAGCGCCATTTTTTCAAAATTGACTTTTTAATGAAAATCGATAGAAAACTTTTGTGCGCATCAACACCCGAAATAATGAAAATTAAGTGTTTATATATACAGAGATATCGCAATTTCAATTATATCGTAAGCGACACTCACCTTTTTGCTTTACCGCAAACATAACGTAAGCGACATAAAAGCAAAAAGGGGCAGTAAATGAAAGTAAGAGTAGCCGAAGAACTACAGAGAAAATCAAAAGAAATTGAAATACAAAAAGATAGATGTACTAAATGTGATCAAGGAAAAAATTTAGGCAGCAGTCACATCCAAACAGAAGAATTTAAGTTTAAGAATTTGTTTGAAGGAACAAAAACAAATGAGGGAAAGTGTTTTGTTTTTATGTGCTAGTTTCGATCTTCAAAAAGTTTTTAATAGGCCTCAGTGTAAAACAAGTAAGAAAGTATGGTTGGTCAATACCCTACTCTAAGAAAAAGAGCAAAATCATTTTTCTTTTAAAATTTCAATAATTTATATTTTTGACTGATTTTCGAAATGGGCCTTATATGGGAGCTATGACCAATTATGAACCGATCACTATAAAATTAGGTCGTGTGATTTATGTTTACATGAAAGTTATTTATGTTGAATTTTATGTGTATACCAACATTTTTAAGAGATTTATGCACGTTAAAGTGATTTTTGGAAGCGGGTCTTATATGGGAGCTATAACTAATTATAGGCCGATCACAATAACATTTGGTGACATAAATTCCGTATATATAAAACTTATTTGGAGCAACACTTGTGGATATATCCATATAAATTAAACATTTATGACCGATAAAGTCCAATTTCGGTAGGACATTTGTATGGGGGCTAGGTGAAATAATGGACCGATTTCAGCCAGTTTCAATAGGCTCCGTCCTTGGGCCGAAACAATTATATGTACAAAATTGCGACCTGTACTCTGCGAACAAGCTTTACATGGACAGCCAGACGGACGGACATCGTTTAATAGACTCAGAAAGTGATTCTGAATCGATCGGTATACTTTAAGGTGGGTGCTACACTAATATTTTTGGGCGTTACAAACATCTGCACAAACGCATTACACCCTCCCCACTATGGTGGTGTAGGGTATAAATATTACACTGTTTTATTCAAGAAAATACTAGTATTACAATTTAAGTGTTTATGGATTGTGTTTTTTATGGGGTGAAAAAGGCGGAACGATGTTGTAATGAAATTTGTACTACAATGTAAAAATATCTCCGTATTTTAGATGTACGGAAAACTGTGAACGATTTAATTTTGTATTGCGATAGCTGTGCCTGCAAAATCATAATAAAGCCATGTTAACCATGATAGCTTATTTCATTATATCATCCAAATTCATTAAGGGCCATTATTACAACTTGCCTTTATGTTCGTAATAGTAAAAGTTAACTTTAAGGGTACCTTTTTCTATTGCTTAAAGTTACCTTTAACTATTACGAACATAAAGGCAAGTTGTAATAATGGCCCTAAATCTATTAAAATTACTTACTTACTACCAGGTCTTACCATGATGCCTGTTGATTCAATTCACAGCACAATAGAATTATTTACTCAAACTGAACTGTATGGGCTCCTAGTGAGTGGCCTACAGTTATTCGAAGTGCAAGAACAAACCCTTACGGTTATAAGTGTATATCGTTAAAGCACTCTGATTGTCTAAACTGGAAAATGTTTTCTGATCTGCTTCTTCCAAAGAAAGTAAAATTAAGCCCGATTTGGTCTACAATTTTTGATACAACCGTTATTACAATTAAATGCAGCTATTTAAACAATAGCGAGGAAAAGACTATTAACATTGATTTAAATACTTCTACGGCCCGTGGACCTCATCCGCTATACAACACAGAATTAAAAATTTCGTCACATAAATTCAATGATATAAAAGCTCTTTGCAATAAAAATTTGTTTTTATATGTTTTTATAACGAATATATTGCCCTAAATATATTAAAGACGCCTTAAACGAAATATATGAAGAAGACGTGCCATAATTTCCTAAGCACCTACTATATTATTTTAAATCTTTACTATGATTTATGATTTATAAAAAATGTTTACTGTAAGTTTACTTTTTTTGAAACTTAAGAAAATATTTTTTATTTGTAAAGCATGTATCGTATGTGCCACAATTTAGTCTCAGCTGCTTGTAATAGAGACGGTAAAAATAACGTAAGCTCCAAAACAAATTTGTTGCTCACAAAATTAACTTAAAAATGCACTTATCGCATGTATGATACCATTAATAGACTACATTTCAATTTTCAAAGAAATACTTCGCACAGCTTAAAATAAAAACGAAAAAAACTCTCTCCTATAAAATTTGATTTTTGGCGCTTACGTTATTTTCGCGGTTAGGGCTCGATATGTACGTGCAGCAACGTTTTTTCTTAACAATGTCCATATTTTTATCAAATTTTTTTATATTGAAGTCAGCTGTTTTATGACTTGTCAAAAATAAACCACTTAACTGCCTAAAATGCAGATGTAAACGGTATAGTTTATGAAAGTAGCTTATGATCATAAACTAGTTTAAAAATTACAAGTGTAAATGCACTATAAGCATACATAAATATGTGTGTGTGTGTTTGCCAAAAAGAATAAAGAAAACAACAAATAGTTATTGTCAAAATAAAAAGGAAATTTATTACATTGTGAATTAATTATATCATTGTGCATTGATTTTATCAAAAAGTGTATTAATTTATACAGTACTTTATGACATTTTACGATCGGTACCATTTTAATCAAGGCTGAGTTTGTTTACTTGGACGGACAGCCATAATCAATAATTAAATTTTTTGTGCTTTTACCAAGTAAATTAAATAAACAAAATAAATCTTCCCTAAGTTTAAATAAAAAAAAATATTTAGAAAGAAAAAAACTAATTAATTTGAAGTGTATAAATATATTGTGCATAATTTGGTTTGTGTGCTATTAAGGCAAGTGGTTATATGCACATAATTTAAATTATTGTGATATTATTTATTGCAAAATACATATCTATTTTTATTTCATTAATTTAAAATTTATTATTCCTTCAGAGCAGTGATGTTCAAAAATAAAAATGAAGATTTATTGGTGAGAAAGCTACCCAGCAAACATAATGTCAAACACTTAAAATAATAACAAAATGAAGAAAGTTAGATTTAGAATTTTTGTCAAATAAAACCAATTTATTAAATGAATGTAATTTAAATTTTAAGGAAATGAAAAAATATACATTGTAAGTCCGAAATTCTCTTAAATTGTGTATTTATTTTTCACTTTGTTTTATTGTGTTCAATTGTAATTGAAACGCGTGTGTTTGCTATGCTTCAAACAAAAACAACCAACAACAATAAATAAATTTCTGAAAAAAATTGCGATAGTCCGTCACATGTGGTTTCTTCGCATTCTCAGCGATGAATGAACAAAAGTTTTTAAAAGAGCATAACAAAGTGTGTAAATTTTTCAAACAATTGTTGTATGGCGTGAACATCACTGCTTTAGAGCATATTAATTTGTTGCACTTTACGGTGATTTTGTTGAATTTTATTAATATTATTTTGTGTGTCGGTAATTGCTTTGTGAGATTCATATCTTCTTCTTCCTTCTTTTGCTTATGCATCAATAGTCACTCTACGGTCGGTCGATTTGACTATTGCGATTTTTTATTATAAAATTAATATAAATTTGCATTATAAATAAATTTTCGTGATTTCAATAGGAGAAATTGTCTAAAATTGTCGTGAATATAAAAGGTTTGTCACAGTGGACTCTGGGATGTTTGGACCAAATACGATCACTTTATTGTCAATGGACAATTTTCACTTGCGGTGATTTTTATTTATCCAGGAATTGGATATATGAGAGGTATTAAAGTAAGGTTAGCAATCTCTTGTTTTAGTGAACTTTTCTAATTTAATGAATTCTTGAGATCAGCCAAAAATGTCAATCCCAAATTAACAAATATTAATCAATGTCCATTCGGAGATTGTTCCATTGGAAATTGTTACATTTCTATTAAAAATTTAACAATATTTAAAAAATAGCACACTGTTTGCTTTCGAATTTTATTTTATTCCTAATTTATATTAAGTGCTTTGAAATCAGTTTTATTTTCAGTTTCAAAGATAAATATTTTTTACTATTTGTTTAAAAATTATAGCTCTGGTCATTTTTCTTCCCAGTAAATACTTTACCAGTAATTTATCTTGTAACGTTTATATTTTTAAAATTTGTAGTTATAAATTTGAAATAAAGCTTCCAAAATAGTAAGTCAATTTTATTGTTTATTATTTAAAACACAAACCAGAAACCAGACAGACAATAGCATAAACACAAAACAGTTCTTACGGGTATAAAAAATAACTAGTAACAATTTGTAAATAAATTTTTCTCACACAAATTCCTACGTTCTTGTTTTTTTCTCTTAAGATTGGCTAACGTTACCCCGAAATAACTGCAATTACCCTTACCGATATAATAGTTTATACCGTTATCTGTAAATACCGTTACCCTTATTCTATAAACAATTTAAAATTATGAAAATACAAATTTTCGATTTTGGGTTATCTTGAAAATTAACGTTTTTCCAATAACAATTTGTAATAACTTGTAAAAATGTATAATTATTGAAAAGTATTTGTTGTTTTATATTTTTATCATGTTGGAATTAAAAGTCTTATATATACACTAAAATTTAGTTTCTATTACCAATATTACGCAAACAAAACTATCACAAACGGAGAAATGTCCACCTGGAAAACCAAACATAGCAATCTCCAAATTACTTATCCTATTTTTCTGCAAACCTTAATGTTAATTTAGTTCAAACTTGATTCTTACCTTCATCTTATATATAAATAGGCCACACGTTTTTTTGTGGTACACTTTTAAGTATGTTATTGTCCGGCAATATTAATAAAACATATATGGTTTTCGAATTTCGGCCACCGGGGATCCTAGTACATATAATTCCATTATACTGAGTAACAAACGAGTACAATATAATAAATATGAATACATTTAGAGATACTGGATTTTTATTTATCAACTAAAATAAAGGATATAGCTACTTTCCCTCATATTAATGTACATATTTATTTCAGTCGGTTTTGAAATCTGAACAATCCATAATTCATTCATTCAATTAAAATCCAAAATATAGATAAAAGACATCCATTGACAATATTTTGGATTACACATGAATTACACATTCACTAAATTACACATGGGCTACACATCCAAGTTAAAATTACACACAATATGTGTAATTACACATGAAGTGGCAACACTGTTTTATACGCGCATAAAACGCTGTTATTAAATTTGAAGCAAATTTTAGTACAATTCGCGAAGAGGAACATCACGTCTACTATATAGAAGTTTTATATAGTGAATTGAAATTACTATGGGAAAAAGTGAAGATTACTTTCGAAAAGTGTTTGGATGATCTTGAATCATCTAATGCCGCAGAGCCAGATGATATTCAAGCTGCTGAAAGTAAATATCAGAGTACCCTTAATATTTTTGCGCTGTGTTCAAAGACAATGAAGATCAAGGTTGATTAGTTAGAGGCTAAGTCGAAACCCAAAGATTCCTCTGCCGAAAATAGTGAATTAAAATTCGATAACGTCTGTCATAATTTACCGCTTCCGCCGTGTGATACGGACATCTTCAGTGGTGATTATCTTGCATGGCCTACATTTAGGGATATTTTTACTGCTTTGTATATTAACAACAGCCGCCTCAGTAATATTGAGAGATTATGTTATTTGATAAAAATAACTGATGATGAGGCAAGAGAGATTGTATCTAAATGTCCGTTGACTAATGCAGGTTTCGATATCGCATGGAGAAATTTAGGGGAGGTGTACGAAAATCCACGAATGTTAGTTAATAACACTGTGCTACAAAATGACACTTTTTGTCAGAACTTGAAAAGCGACCTAATGGGGGTTGTAGGCCTAGGTGAGGGCATACTAAAAACGTTTTAAAAGATTTTGAAACACCCTCAACATTTTGAGTTATTTTGAAAAAACGGTTTTAGGGTAGGTCGTAGTACTTTAGTACCTCTAACTCACACATTTTTATACAGATTTCAAAATTTTAAACAATTAAAGTTAGGTAAAGAATTAAGCTTTCATAAAATGTATGTATAAAATCTATACTCCTAGAAATTGTGTAAGTTTTTATAAATAGTTTCGCTTTCTTTTTTATTTTTTTTGTAATTTTTCAAATTTAACAAAGTTATTTTAATTTTTTTCTATGAAAACCTATTTTTCTTTGCAAAGTTTTTTAAAGACAATTTTATATAGTCAAAAATGAGGCATTACTTATTAAAATCGGTTTATACTTGCAAAAGTTATTAAACTTTTTCGAAAAAAGTTCCACAAAATTTACCTTGTAAATTAAAAATTGTACAAAAATTTGTTTTTATTTTATTCATATGGGCTGGTGAAGAAAATATTAAAAAAGGTGTTAATGAAAAGTTGAATAACATTTAAAATTTTAAAACGATAATTTGTTAAGAACTAAATTCCATATCAAAATAAGCAATGAAAAGCGACTAAAATGAAAAAAGTTGATAAATTTAGTTTTTCTTTTAGATATTCTTAACAAAAACAATACTTATGACTTACAAATGTATTGTTCAAAGCGCATTCAGTTTTCTTTCCAACCCCGTTTAAAAATTTAAAGTCGGACAGAGACTGACTGAGTTACAAATCGATAAGATGACGAACATCACTGAAACTTTTTCAGAATTACTTCTGAATTTGAGGGTGTATCTGAAATTTTTCGACACAATTTCTAATGTACTCGACAAGCCCTATAACCCACGCTAAGGCGTTTTCCAAGTTTTTTTCCATCGTAGCACCGTGTAATCAATTGAAGTGTTTGTTTGGTTTGGATATGATAACTACAGAAACTAGTTCTTCACTCAAAAAGTTACAGCGCGGAATAAATGGCTTCGTAACTGCTATGTCAGTTTATGAGATTTCCACTCAAATTTGTATACAGCGTCTACCCTCTCAGACAGTTACACTTTGGGAACAAAGTATTAAGGATAAGACTGTCTTATCTTTATGGAAAGATTTGGACACGTTTTTAACCGAAAGAATTCAAACTTTAGATTGCATCTGACATGTTCCGAAACTGACAGGAAAGGCAATGATCGGAAGGTAAAGGCTCATGTTTCAAATACAAGTACATCGAATACTTGTGTTTTATGTAATATCCAGGGTCATTTATTACGTTTTTGTCGTCAGTTTAAAATAATGTCTGTTTCTGAGAGAATTGCTACAGTCAAAAAGTTTCACTGTTGCGTTAATTGTCTCGCGAGGACGCACGAAGTTAAGGATTGTAGGAGTGAACATAGTTGTTTTATTTGTAATAGGAGACACCATTCCCTACTTCATCGTGAAACGGTAGATAATAATTCTGCACCATCGTCACCAGCAAATAATTCTGCACCATTGTCCCCAGCTAATAATTATGCACCATCGTTCCCAGCTAATAATATTACATCGATACCAGTTGTTCGATCGACTGAATTGACATCACAGGTGTCAACTACTTCTGCCGCCGCTCTATCTAATTCGTCTGTGTTATTGGGAACTGCGACCCAGCTTCAGAAGCATCTTTCATTTCGGAACATTTGCGAAATCAACTGCGACTTCCGTCACATTCTACAACTTCGAGAAAGATTTGTACTATTCGTGTTGGTTCTCCTTTAGATGGAAGTATTGATTTGGAGACTTCTGTTATCGTTTTACCTTCAATATCAGGTAATTTGCCTTCTTTTAATTGTCCTTCGGATATAAGAAGTGAATTACCTAATTTGCAATTAGCAGATAGTAAATTTTATCAAAGCAGGGCAGTTGATATTCTACTCGGAGCTGATTTATACCCGCATCTAATACTTGGCGAAGTTCAGAAATATATAATTGGAAATTTAATGGCTCAGAAGACTGTATTTGGTTGGGTTCTGACGGGACCTATTGATGTTTCGCGAAAAAAGTCTGTTAATGTTTTTTCAACAACGGTCACCCTTTCCGAGAAGGATAATTTGAACAGAAATCGTTATCGCAAACATAAGTCATTCATTCATCATACGATTTGTTTGATGATGGTCTTTTGGACTATGATGATGCGATGGATGTCGTCAATACCGCATCGATTCCGAACATCGAATCAATAAAAGTAGCAACGCTAGATAACACAAAGCCTGTGCCAGCTCCGTCCATTTCGGATGCAAACGTCACACCTGTGATTGATAGCAATACGCCAACTATAACACCGTGCGACAGCAATTATTGGACTTGAACGGGACCATATACATATGAAACCTTATGACATATATAGTAGAACTGCGTTTTCAGTTTTTCATTTTGTGATCTTTTCTCCCTTTTAAAGGACTTCAAAGTTTTAAGGATATAGAAATTTCTTAAAATTTATTTAAATAGTTCTGCTCATTAGTTTTTCTTTATATGGATATCAAATGAAAGGGGACAATTTCTAGAAGTAGATAATTTTTTTTTATTTTTACTTTTCAGGACGAAAAGTTTTAAAAAATGTCCTTTGAAAAATGTATCCTTTTATATCCTTGAGAATTTCCAATATATTTTTCTAAAAAAATATATGTTGAAACCATGCATATACTTTAACACATGCTTAAATTTCGTTCTTATAGCTTTTAAGTTAAGCCTAAACAGAAACAAGTAAGAAAGTATGGTCGGTCAAGCCCGACCATATAATACCCTACACCAAGTAAATGAGTAAAAATATTTTTCTTTTAAAATATCAATAATTTATATTTTTGAATGATTTTTCGAAGGGGCCTTATATGGGAGCTATGATCAATTATGGACCGATCACCATAAAATTAGGTCGTGTGATTTATGTCTATATGAAAGTTATTTATGTTGAATTTTGTGTGTATACCAACATTTTTAAGTGATTTATGCACGTTAAAGTGATTTTCGTAAGCGGGTCTATATAGGAGCTATGACTAATTATGGACCGATCGTAACAAAATTTGGTGACATGAATTTTGTGTATATAAAACTTATTTGGAGCCGAATTTGTGGAGATACATATATAAATTAAACATTTATGACCGATAAAGTCCAATTTCGGGAGGACATTTGTATGGGGGCTAGGTGAAATAATGGACCGATTTCAGCCAGTTTCAATAGGCTTGGTCCTTGAGCCGAAAAAATAATATGTATCAAATTTCATCGAAATATCTTCAAAATTGCGACCTGTACTCTGCGCACAAGGTTTACATGGACAGCCAGCCAGCCAGCCAGCCAGCCAGCCAGCCAGCCAGCCAACCAGACGGACGGACGGACGGACATCGCTTAATCGACTCAGAAAGTGATTCTAAGTCGATCGGTATAATAGACTAATATTTTTGGGCGTTACAAACATCTGCACAAACGCATAATACCCTCCCCACTATGGTGGTGTAGGGTATAAAAAACATATTATTAAGTTCATTAAAAAAAATACTTTTATCGATACAGCAATTAAGATTACAAAAATATTAGATAGTACTTTTTGGACTTGAACAAGTCCACATACACATGAAACTAAAGATCGTATATAGTAAATCTGCTTTCTCAATTTTTAATTTTCTGATCCTTTCTTCTTTTTAAAGGACTTCAAAGTTTCAAGGATGTACAAATTTATAAAAAATTAAATAAATATTTTTATAAATGTTTGTCAATATGTGTATCAAATAAAAAAAGACAATCATTGGAAATGAAACAAAAGAGTTACTTAAATTTTATTCTTTCATATTTTAGTATAATTCTAACAAATTCCCAATTAGTACCAGCAGGAACAATTATTATAAAAAAATTAAATTTATATAATAAAAAAAAATATTTAAGCTATACTAAATACTAAATAAAGATATAAAAGAAAGAAGAAATATAAAAATATATTATGGAGAAAAATTAATACGTTTACTCTGCCGCTTGTATGGAGTATGTGAATCTCGACATATCGACCAACAGTATTTAGCGAGCATGCGACAAGTGCTCTTTCCTCTAAAGCGATTTTTAATAATTGCTAGGTCCTGGTAGAATCGTTCCCCATGTTCGTCACTAAAATGACCCAAATTATCGCGGAAAAATCGAGGTGCCTATCTAAGAAGTGTATTTTTAGTGACATATTCACACCCATTTCACCGAAGTTGCGAACGAGATTGCGGACGATTTCTTCGTAGTTTTCACATTTTCTATTACCTAAGAAATTTTCTAATATGGCATCTAAACTCCTCCAACTATTTTTCTCAATAGGTGATAGAAGATTTGGAAATTCCTTGCAATTTAACAATTTTTTTAGTTGGGGTATATTAAAAACACCTTAAAGTATAAAAGATTACTTAGGATAATACAATAATATAAGTATTTAGCAATCGAACCTACCGGCGTCAATCTTTGCTTCGCTTAATTTGGGAACAATTTTTGTCAAGTGCACCATAGCTGTACTGTCAACGTCGAGTGCACGAACAAAATTTCTTATAAGTCCCAATTTAATGGGTAGCGGTGGAAGTATTATTTTTGATGACGGCACGAGCGGAATATTCTCAATGCTATCCTGTCCAAGCTGATGAACAATACGAGGCTGCGATTTGTGGTCGGTGTAATGAAGATCTTTGCGCCGACCATCCCAAAGACACAAGAAACATTGGTGTTTGACAAACCCTTTTTTTAAACCCATTAAAATGGCAACTATTTTCAGGTCAGAACAAATCATCCAACAATGTCGGTCATAATTTATTAATTTTAGAATAGCGCTTATATTTTCATAATTTTCTTTAACATCTGTACCATAAATAATACACATTACCTACGTGAAGCAACACACCTTTGAGGCTCTTCGTTGATCCATCTATAAAGAGGCGCCATTCATTTGGGTCATAGGAATGGCCAATAGTTTCGAAAAGTTTTTCAACATCATCTGCGTAAGTGATGCCAGTTTGGTCATCCACTTTGAAACATGCGTCAAATGATTGCTCGTTTGAACGCTTTCGGACTGATGTTACCCGAAAATCTTCAGAAACCAATTTCCACTGTTGTAATCGGGAACCTAATACTTCAGCACTTCTTTGCGAAATATTTGTGTCACGCACGAGATCATCAAAATCCGCTTGGGTTATAAAATGCGGCGATGGATCGGCTAGCATATTTCCTATTGGTAAAAATTCCGAATAAAGTTCTGATCTAGAGCCGATACTCAGTAATTCTAAATCATCACATGGAATTGTGCGAACCTCTTCCGATGGAGCCTTTGGATTTGATGTTGAACGTAGTACCGCGGGCTGCACTGAATCACATTTATGGTAAACGATTTTCTCCCTATATTGATTCTTCAGCCTGATGGTATTCGGCTGATTTCGGCAAAAGTAACACAAATCGCGCGAATGCTCACTCCGCTTCAACCAAATTACTGGGTACACATATTTTATTGGGAACTGCTTAGATCGTAGTAACCCCTTGTAACAATAATTACACACAACTTCTGGTATATACCATGCCTTCGGAACCATGTTTATTAAAAAATATTGTTCATACTTCCACAAAAGCCTTTGTTACATTTTTTCCTTTATTAAAAGGTACAAATAAACCACAAACTTTATTACTTTTTAAAAATGACCACTTATTAAAAATTATTTATAAGAATTTTGACGTGTCAATTCAAAACTACTAGATGCTTGATGTTACATAAGATATTTAACTTTTTATATACAATAAGCCCAATTATGAATAAAAAATTCCCCGGGAGTTTTTTCCCATTGAATTTGAATAGGAAAATTGAGAAAAGGGAAAAACTCCCGAGGGAGTTTTTATTCATAATTGGGCTGAATGTATCCTGATAAATAAAAACGAATTAACATTTAATAGACTCAACCCTTTTTTAAAATTAGTAGGAAAATTATCTGGGACATGAAAGAAAAAATGTTTAAAGGATTTTCCTTGAAATTTGTTGTCCTGAAAAATTAAAAAAATATTGTTTCCATTTCTGGTGACCGTCTTCTTTTATTTGACAAACATTTATAAAAATATTTATTTAATTTTTTATAAATTTGTACATCCTTGAAACTTTGAAGTCCTTTAAAAAGAAGAAAGGATCAGAAAATTAAAAACTGAGAACGCAGATTTACTATATACGATCTCCAGTTTCATGTGTATGTGGACTTGTTCAAGTCCAAAAAGTACTATCTAATATTTTTGTAATCTTAATTGCTGTATCGATAAAAGTATTTTTTTTTAATGAACTAAATAATATGTTTTTTTCTGTTTAGGCTTAACTTATAAAGCTATAAGAACGAAATTTAAGCATGTGTTAAAGTATATGCATGGTTTCAACATATATTTTTTTTAGAAAAATATATTGGAAATTCTCAAGGATATAAAAGGATACATTTTTCAAAGGACATTTTTTACAACTTTTCGTCCTGAAAAGTAAAAATAAAAACAATTATCTACTTCTAGAAATTGTCCCCTTTCATTTGATATCCATATAAAGAAAAACTAATGAACAGAACTATTTAAATAATTTTTTTGAAATTTGTATATCCTTAAAACTTTGAAGTCCTTTAAAAGGGAGAAAAGATCACAAAATGAAAAACTGAAAACGCAGTTCTACTATATATGATCTCAGGTTTCATATGTGTTAGTGTCGTTCAAGTCCAACAAAAAAAATGTAAAATTGTATCACGGTGTAATAGTTAAAGTGGAACCATCCATTGTTTCACCTCCAAGCTTCGGGCTCGAATTCGACCGGTCAAGGTTCATTGAACAATCGAATAAATCGCAAATGACCCATTTGCAGTAAAAACCATCCTCTTCGATTTTGCTACAAATTCAGGGATATGAGTATGGAACGCAAGCTACGCACTGTAGCGTTTCATGGACTTTGTTCTCGCTGTTTGTCAAGTGGACATCCAATTCAAAATTGCAAGAGTATTGCCTCCTGCAAATATTGCAAAAAGAATCCTAACTCTTTACTCCATACTCATACCACCTCGAAGACTCAAAGGCGATCGATTTCCAATTTAAATCAGATCACAATACGTCAGGCTGTTTCATTTTCGCCGACTTTGCAAGTCAAGCTATGTTTGGAAAAATCTAAAGTTGTGTTACGTTCTGTTTTAGACTTATGTTGTCAAAACAGCTACATATGTGCTGAAATGATAGCCAAACTTCACTTACCAGTGATTAAGATTGATGATAATGAGTACTGTAGGGTGGAAATCGATTCACTTTATGACTCATCTCAACGCCTCTATATAACGGCTAAAGTTCAGAAAATGAACCGCATCAAGACTCCTCCAGTATTTCCAACATTTAATCACTCGGGCAATGTAGCGTTAGTCTTGGGACCTGAAGTTGCTCCGCTTATTTTAAAAGGGAAAATACATACTTGCTCAATACACCATTTTTGGATGGATTATTTCGGGATTATCCCGATATTAATTTAGGTAACGATCGCTTTTATCGCAACAGGAGTCCTTAATGGCTCAAAATTTAATAAAACAACAGGAGTCCTTAATGACTCACATTTGTTTGAAAAAAAAAATATATATATATTTTATTACAGTCCACAGGAGTCCTTAATGGCTCAAACGTCGAATTTATTTCAACAGGAGTCCTTAATGGCTCAAATTAGTTTTTATTTAATTACAACACTCTTATGTGTTGCAACTTGCAAGGTGGCCGGCAATGTTTAAGTACAAAGCTATTATTTTCGTTATTTTTTTGCTAAGTGTAAATCCTAGTGGTTTACTACTTTAGTTTACATCATTGTTGGAAAACTATTTTCAACGAGTAAACCGTTAACGGTATTTAATCTTTGTTTGTCACCAACTACTTAGAAATAAGTTTATGCTTCAATCGTCTTTTGGAAGCCCTTTATTGCACTTCGTTCTTAATACATAGAAAAAAGGTAAAATTTGATTTTTAATAAAGGAAAGAGATTCTGCTCTTTTATTTTGAATTTTTAACCATTTAATAATTCTTGTGTTTTTATTTTTATTGATTTGAAACGGATATACGCCGAAACAGAACAATAATATAATTTTTCTGAAAATAAACATAAAATATGTTTTGAAAGCCAGAAAAATGTTTCAATGATGATTGATAGGTGTGTAGTAAAATATCAATCACACACGTATACGAAGGGTTCACCGGCAGTCAGAGATGGGGATAGTGCACTAAATTTGCAGTTTCCACTAAAAGTATAGCTATTTAGTGGTGACTTGAAAAATAACAGTCTCACTAAGCAATAGTGGTAGTGGTACAAGAAAGTTTTTCACTAAAATTAATTTTGTGATAGTGAAAAACCTTTTTTTTACAGCTTAGTGCAAATTTTTTTTACTCCACTAACAGGATAGTGGAAAAATATAAGGTCTGTTCATTTACTTTCCCAGTAAATACTTGCAACGAGAGAATAAAATCAAAATTTACAAAATTACTCTTTTAAATTCTCAATAATAGTAAAAAGTAAATGAACGCTTTTCCAGTAACAATTCCAGTAAAATGTATAAATACTCACATTTTCTTCAATTTTATTGATAATTCTTTTTTTTGACATTTTTTCACCACAAATAAAATTGTAAATAAATAAATAATAGTTCCAAATAGAACTTGTAATAGTTTGCAACGAGAGAACACTCTCTAAAATTTATACGCTCTTGATTTTTTCTCTACTTGCAAGTTTTTTGAGTTAATGAACGCTTTTCCAGTAACAATTGTTACTAACTAGTAACAACTTTTAGTTATTGAACAGAGCTATAATCATTCACTAATGTTAATGGAACTCAAATACATATCATTCTATTTGAGTTCCATTAACATTAGTGAATGATTACAGCTCTGTTCAATAACTAAAAGTTATTTTATACTTTTTTTATTTTTATTATTTATTAAATTAATTAATACTAATATTAAAGTAGTAACATTAGGTTATATTGCGATATACGTTGTTAAATTATATTAATACAAATTAAAATTGCTAAGATTTTAATTCCTGAAATTTACTTTACTCAAAAATTTAAAGTTTTTATTTTATGTTTTTATACAATAACCTCTACGATGGGTAGTCATCTTGACGCGATGTAGAGGTTTAAGTGCGATTATTCGTGTTGGCCATGCTGGGGACAGTTTAACTTGAGTTGGCTGTCTCTGGCAGGGTTTCCCATTCCAGAAGGGCACGCGTTGAGCATGATACTAAGAACTACCCTCCCCCCTTTGTCTGATAGCGTCTGTTCTCCTCTGGGGCGGCTATCAGACGCTTTTTCCATCGAACCATTTTCCCCTCATTGAGAGGGGTGGTTAAGGTGGATAGTCCGGCTGGTAAGGACTCTTTAATGTCCGTCCGAAATCCACCAGCGTCTGTTTCCCATATTGGGCGGCTGGTGGTCTGCGTCTGTTTCTCCAATGGGGCGGCAGTTATTTCAACACCTGGCAGCAGGTATAAAATGCAATTAATTGTCCATCAGGACACATGGAGGAAAGAAAGCCATGCCCCATGTACCCGGTCGGGGGCTTCATAATCTCCGGGGACCCTACTCACACAGCGATGGTTTCGGGCTGTGGTGAGTCGAATGCTACTGCAACTCAGGCTAGTCAGGTGATCACTCCGGGCCAGACTAGTCTGCATGCTACTGGTGTCGCAAGAGGTCAATCTGGCATACCCAGATTGGCTGATTGTAAAAAATCTAAAGCAATAGGTGGTAGTGACCTAAGCGGCGAGGTACCTCTGGACTTCTCTCCAAGTACCTCCAAAGCCGCTAAAGCCCAAGTCGCCAAGGCGGCTAAACCCCCTGTTTCGGGTGCCTCTAAGGGGGAAGCGACTAAGTCGCCCCTCACGGATGCTTCCCATATGCCAACTGTGCGCTCACGTCTTGTGAAGGAATCCTCCTGTCCTGAAGACGCATCACCCCTGGCCAATTCCGGCTCTGAAATTAACCCCAGGCATAAAAACTCTGCTAGAAGGGCTGCTACCACCAGGCGTTCCGCTTACCGCTTTGTTGAGGCACTTGGCTCTAAAAAAGTCGAGGATCTCACTAAGGAGCAACAAGCTTCACTTTCCTGGGCGAAAGCCTATATTGCTGGTCTCCTTCTGCTGAATTACCAGCGGGGCCTAAACGGCAACGTTCAGAGCAGGATACAGCGGCCAAGAGCCTGCAACCGGAACCTAAACGGCCCAAAGCGACACAAAGGTCGTTAGCTAAGTCCTTTAGCGAGATTGTCAAGGACAGTCTTGTCAGGGCGGTTATCGACCGGAGTGCCAATGACGGATCCATATCTCAATTGAATTGGGATATGGTGAAGCAAAAACTGGTAGGGGTGTTTTGGAAAGTTCTCAAAGAGAACCCAGGCACTCCTCCACAATGCGATGACGCTGGTTGGTACCAGGGTCACGTAAAACTTATGTCTTGCGTAGATGAACGCTCAGCGTTGCTACTAAAGACTGCCGTCGCATCACTGGGTGAGGACCTTAAGAACCTTACGAGGAATGCGAAAAGGAAAGCCTGGAGGGACTTCTGTAGCGGCGTGGAAGGATCCTGAGACTAACCGATTACGTAAAATTCTATCAACTTCACCGGTTGTACCAAGCTATATCCAGAAACCGTGGTAGATGGACTCTGAATAGTAAAGAAACACTTGAGGTCCTATTAGATACTTATTTTCCAGGTTGCCTTCCAGTCGATGATGAGACTGTGAATGGGGCTGCCGATTCTGCTGCTCCGGGTGATAACTCTGTTCCGATAAACAGGGATAGAATCAAATGGGCAATCAAAAGCTTCGACCCGTTTAAATCTCCTGGGCCGGATGGCATTATTCCTGCTGATCTTCAAAAGAACGAAGAAATAGTTGTACCATGGCTCATTAGCATATACACAGCGTGTATTAGATGGACCTATATCCCCACATGGTGGACGAGATGTAGAGTAGTCTTCATTCCTAAAGGTGGTAAGGCGACTCACACTAAACCAAAGGATTATAGGCCAATTAGTCTTGCATCCTTCCTGCTGAAACCCCTAGAAAGGGTGATTGACGTATATCTGAGAATGACCATTCCGTCGGAACTCATCTCTAAATTCGCTAGTTGGCTCCATTGAGGAGTCGCTAATACATAAGGAGTATTCACTTGTTGCCTTTCTCGATATTGAAGGAGCTTTTAACAATGTCAGGCCCGATGCCATCCTATCTGCGATGGATGAACTGGGAATTGATCTATGTGTTCGCCGACTAGTCGAAAAGATACTCGGTTATAGAGTCATTTGTGCTACTTTAGGTGGTGTAAGTGTTTTTAAAGTGGCCAATCGTGGAACCCCGCAGGGGGGTGTATTATCACCACTTCTGTGGAATTTGGTTATGAATTCCCTGTTGATCAGGATGGACAACAGAAGGATCAAGACAGTCGCATATGCTGACGATGTTGCAGTATTTATATCTGGTAAATTTCTGGATACAATATCTAGTTGTATGGAATTAGCATTAAGTACACTGAGTGAGTGGAGTATTTCAAGTGGACTTAGTGTAAACCCACAAAAAACGGAATTGGTTCTCTTCACTAGGAGGTATAAGATCGATGACTTCAGACCACCTAGACTGAATGGAATCAGTCTTGAGATTAGAGATAATAATCTCAAGACTGATTCCATTCAGTCTAGGTGGTCTGAAGTCATCGATCTTATACCTCCTAGTGAAGAGAACCAATTCCGTTTTTTGTGGGTTCACACTAAGTCCACTTGAACTAAGTCTTGGCATCATTCTAGATAAAAGACTGTCCTGGAATTTGAATATTCAAAACAGGATTAACAAGGCTTATGTAGCCATCTACTCCTGTAAGAAGGCAATTGGTACAAACTGGGGTATTATGCCGAATGGTATCAGTTGGATCTTCAAAGCAGTTGTTAAACCCATCTTGTTCTATGGAGTGTTGGTGTGGTGGCACTCCTTGGATAATGCCACTCACCGTAAGGCTGTGGAACGAGTTCTCAGGACTATTGCGATACTGATTACAGGCGCTATAAGTACTACCCCCTCTAAGGCACTTTTTACTATCCTAAACTGGTTACCAGTTGATTTGATGGTGATACAAATGGCTCTCAACTCTGCTGTGAGACTGAATGCTGGATGTTCGTGGTCTGGTAAAGATCATGGGCACTCTAAGATACTGAACTACTATGGGTACTTACATAGTAATGTCGATTACTGCATCGCAAAACCATTTTTCGATATGCATTTCCATATTAAGATCCCGAATAGGGATTCATGGCAGCGCGGACTCTTACCCCCTGATGATGTCATAAGGGTATTTACTGATGGCTCAAAGCGGGGCAATAGGGTCGGTGGTGGTTTCTTTATTGAGAACTATGGGATTAAATCCTATTTCAGGCTACCTAACTTTTGTACGGCTCTTCAGGCGGAAATTACGGCCATTAAACGTGCATCCAACTGGCTGAGGTTTTATCAAATATCTGGCTGCCGTTAACGGAATAGCGGGTGTCTTTACGACATCTAGGTTAACCGAGGAATGCCGGGTATCCCTTAATGAGATAGCGAGACATTCTAGGATAACGCTTATATGGGTCCCTGGCCACGATGGTAATCAGGGTAATTGTATAGCTGACGAACTGGCCAAAATGGATGCGATGATGGATGATGATGAGATCGACCCCTTTTCTGGTATCTCCCTTGCTATATGCAAGATGGCTGATCAGCGGACACTATATGAATCTGCACAAAGCAGGTGGACCAATGAGTCTTCCTGTGTTATAACGAGGTCTACTTGGCCCGTATATGATGCCAGCAGGACGAATCTACTTATGGAGTTTCGTCGTGAGCAAATAAGGCTAATTGTCTCCTTCATTACAGGACACTGTATAATTGGGACACATGCTAGGAGATTGGGCCTACGGTATAATGACTACTGTCGGAGCTGTCATAATGAAGAAGAGGATGAGACGGTGTCACACCTATTCTGCCAATACCCGGCTCTGATAAACATGAGGGAACGCATCTTCGGAATACCATTCCTATCATGCTTAGATAGCTCATCTAAGCATGATAGGAATGGTCTTAGAATGGTCAAGGATAAGTCTTAGACGAATCTACTCTTTCATCAGAGAATCTGGTTGATTTAGCCTGGAAACAACGGACGTATAATTAATACCAAGATGTTTACCCCCTGGGTATCACAACGGGATCAGTTTTGAATGGACCCAAGTGAGCTGCTTGAAGAGTGGCTACCCATGGAACCTAACCTAACCTTTATACAATAAAAAATAATAAAATGGAAATATTTTGACTATATTTTCAATTTGTTTGGAATATTTCTATAAACACTATTTTTTGAGATTTTAGTGCATATAATATAATTAAAGCTTTCATGTAGTGACTGTTAAAAATTTGCACTATTTTATTGTAATGCAAAATTTTCACTTTAGTGGTAGTGGAAAAATTTTCACTACCACTAATTTTTTTAATGGTAGTTAAAATATGTTTCACTACCACTAATTTTTTTAGTGGTAGTTAAAATATTTTTCACTACCACTATAGTGATGAAAAATAGTGGAAAATCAAAATGTTGTCACTATAGTGGGATTTAGTGGAAACCTTCAACTCTGCCAGCAGTATGTGTCTATGGGCCCCTTTATATTGTTACTTTTCTATGCACATATGTATGGTCTAGTTACCCGGCTAGACCATACATAAATAAATAACTTATTTGATAAAAAAATAAATAACTTATTTGATAAAGAAAATATATATGTAGGTATAAAATCATAACATAAAAATATTTTTTTCTTTTTAAATTTTTTTAACATACTCATAGACAGCATTGTACATACCTTTGCCATTGGCAATACTGCTTGTATGTCATCTTTATTGACTTCAAGTTTAGCTATTATTCTCTTTTTATTATCTTCAGGCGAAAGATCGGCTAACGAATCTTTTGGATTATCATAGATGTATGTGACAGACCAGACAATTTTGCCTCCTTCTATTAAATCTTTTGTATCATCAGCTACCTCCAACAACCAAGTAAATACTTCATTAACTCTAAATATATATATATATTTAAAAAAAGATATAATTATGTTTAAAATTCCAATACACATAAATCGTAAAATACTAAATACCTTTTCTCTGTTATTTGTGACGAAGTATTATTATCAAGTTTCTTTTTTATGGCTATTACGCGAACTGTTGAATGCTTCGTATTATCCCTTTCTATTGATATATTCCACAAGTCAGAAGACGCAGTTGCTCCTATAACCTTGATACCAGATTTTATTCGAGCTTTTACAGTAAATGATGAAATATTTTTCTCCGGATTTTGTTGCAAAAAAACGGGCACGTGGAATTTAGACAATGGATAGAGTGGTTGTTGTGGCAAAAGAATAATAAGGGATTCGTCAACGTGAAATTCTTTGAATGGCTCTAAAGGGGTTACGAGAGGAACTTGAACGAAGCTAGTTAAAGGCTGTATTTGCACTTTTGGCTCACATAGCTCAGGATTTCGCACTGGAGGCTCAAACACGCTGTATGAAACTTGAACAAGGCGTTGGGGGACTTTGGTAGGAGTGCTATTAGAATTTTCTTTAGGAGGTGGTGGTAGCGCATGAAACCATTTAAATGGTATAACAACCTATGTTAGAATTACAAAAATAATTTAATATTATTATAATTTAAAAATGACAAGTTAAAGCTAATACCTCAGCAACACATACTCCGTCTTCTCCCTCAGGCATACATCTTCCTTTTATGGGTAAATGATTGTTACTAGAAACATGTAATAATACACAAATCTTTTGTCGTTGTAAATGACCACCGGGATCGGCACCAGCATGAAAAAGAACACGTAGTACTGGTGAGTCTTGTGATACAATAGTACTAACTAGATGTGCAGATATGTCCAAGTGAAGATTGGACTGTTGTAGTTCAATTAAAGCTGCAGTGGTGTTCTGAAAGTATTAAAAAAAAATATTTTATAAGATCATGGCTGTACAAATCAAATCTGTATTAACTCAACAAGGTAATACGCTAAGGGACGACCAGAGCACAGTGGTTTAGAAACTTTTTATTTTTTAAATAATTCGGTAGCTCTGAACGATTGGTGATATCTTAATTAAATATCACATAGCCAGTGCTGAGGTGTTTTTGAGTTGATGGATGGCTTGTTTATTGGGATCTGTCTAAAAGTTAATCTGTGGGTTAATATTTTCCAAACAAATTTTTTACATCATAACCTAAGAATTTAAAAAAAAATGCATCGATCTTTTACATTTCATGCTTTTATAAATATAACGTTTTAAGGTTTGCAATATGTAAATTTAAGAAATCGTAAAAAGGGTAGTGATAGAAAATATATCTGTATGCCATTTTTTTATACCATATTTTTTTTTTATTTCATATTTTTTTTTTTTTTTATTTATTTTCAACAACCTAGCCTATTGGCCATAATCGGTTATAAATTTCTACTTAAAAAAAAAATAGTTTACATTAAAAAATGTAAATATAAAATAAATTTTTTAAATATAAATAAATTTTATTTATTGTATCTTCACAAAATAATGTGAACTATCAATAATTTGTTCAAATCTTAAATCTAAATATTATTTTTTATTTACGCCCCCAACAGTTGGACGAAAAATTATGTTTAATTTATAGATCCTATCATCAGCGCAGGTCTGTTAGATTCCTTCTTCTTAGTCGGATGTAGCCATTACTTCTCATTAATGTTCGTGCAAGTGGGTTTGGGTGAACTTCTAACTTTTTCAAATATGACTCCGCTTGTTTTTTTATTTAATTTTTCACCAGGGAGACACCTAGGTCCTTATGAATGTTAATATTTCTCACATACCAAGGCGCTGCTGTTATCATTCGTAATATTTTATTTTGGAATCTTTGAATTTTTTCAATATTAGAAGCTGAGGCCGTGCCCCATAATTGAATTCCATAGCACCATATGGGTTTTATTATTGAGCTGTACACAGAGTACGGAAATAAACAAATCGAAACGTTTGCTATCGTTTTGTTTTGTTCTTTTCAGTGAGTAAAACAAAAACCAAAAACATACAATGAGAATGATTGTCCCATTATGTTTTGTATTGTTTTTGCTCATGAGCGCAAACTGTACATTAATATAAACGTACGCAGCTAGAAAAGAGTAAGAACAATATTGAAACATTATGATAAAAAACGTTTGGTAATTGATTTAATCATTATAATAGAGAACACAGTACAAAAAAAAAACAATACGAATAAAAAATACGTTTTTCTATCTGTTTTGTACTCAAATGTATGATTGTAACGGTAAATTAAATAATGCAGATGAGTGAAAAGCTAATCGTTTCGTTTTTTCTCTTTGTCACTTGAAAAGTTTTTGCTCATGTACAATACAATATAAAATTTTGATTTGTTTTGTACAGTTTGCAAACGTTTGCGAAATGTTTTGTTTGTTTTCATAGTCTGGCTGTACAGCAAAAGTTTGCAATCTAAACTCAATCTCGAATTTTTACCAATTAGCCAGTAAATTTGTAGTAATTTTAACTTCATTTGAGTCAATTTCGTATCTATATGCTTTTTCCAGGTAAGACGTCGGTCTAGATGCAGACCTAGATATTTAACTTCAGTTTGTTGAGGTATTATATGATTATTTATTATGTTCGATTCTCTACGCAATGTGAATGTAAGATGTATACATTTTTGCTCGTTTACTTTTATTCTCCATTGTTTTAACCACCTTTCTATGTCGAGTATAGTCTTGTAAAGTACAAATGCTTCTTGGGGGTTTTCATGAATGGCTAATATAGCTGTGTCATCAGCAAAAGTAGATATGTGGGTTCGACTGTTTGTAGGCATATCACAAGTATATAGCAAATATAGGAAGGGACCCAGTATACTTCCTTGGGGTACGCCTGCTTCAATAGCCTGTGGTGAACTTATGAAGTCTCTCTCTTTAAGAACGAACTTTCGATGACTTAAATAACATTCTAGAAGCTTGTGTGTGTTCACTGGTAAATATTGTTTTATTTTTATCGATAATCCTTCATTCCGTACTTTGTCGAAGGCTTGCGAAACGTTGATGAAGAGTGCAGAACAATATTTGTTTTCTTCAAAGGTCTTGGATATGATTTCTACCAACCTGTGAGTTTGTTCTATGGTGTTATGTTTTTCTCGAAATCCGAATTGATGAGTTGGAATACAATCAAAATGATTCACTATCGGCTTTAACTTGTGCATTAACAGTTTTTCGAATAGCTTTGATATATTTGACAATAGGCTAATGGGTCTATATGATTCTACTTTACTGTGATCTTTTCCCGGCTTAGGTATCATTGTAACTAAAGAAACCTTCCAATCCGGTGGATAATATTCAAGGCGTAATATAGCATTAAAAATAAATAGTATTATTCTTAATGCAATTTGGGGTAGCTCGAGGAGCATCTTGTTACTGATTTTTTCAATACCAGGTGATTTTTTGGAGTTTAAATCAACAATAGCCTTGACAATCTCTGAAATCTCAAAACGAAGTGGTTCAGCTGCAGTAATATGGGGTAAAGTAGGTGGTAACACTATTATGTCGTTTGACTCGTTTGGGGAAAATACATTCTTTAGATGACTAACAAACAGGTTTCCTTTTTCAGTATCGTTTCTCGCCCAACCTCCACTAGAATTACGTAGAGGAGGTCTGCTCATAACAGGTCTGCTCATAACAGGTCTTTTTAATTTTTTTGTAGCTCGCCATAGAGAGTAATTTGAGTACTGGGTGGCATCTAAGTTCTCCAGATATTTATTAATTGAGTCAGTTTTGCGTTTGTGAAGAAGCATACTGAGGCGTTTGCGACATTTTCTAAGCTCCGTTTTAAGTTGAGTAGAGTTGCAACTCTCGACGAACTCTTCTTTTTTCAGCTAATAACTGTTCAATGTCTGCAGAATAGAGTCTATTGTATCTTATTTGTTGGGTTATTTGAGTGGCGTGTTCAACAGCAAGTTTTAAGTTTTGTTCAAAATTTTTGAGTGAGATATCGATATCTTCTGGTGTTCTTAGCGATATATTTCCTGTACTGTGTGTGCTAATATATTTTCTATATTTCAACCAATTTATTTTCGTGCTTGATATTGCAGACTGGCCAGTCGGGGATACTATTTCTAGGGGGTTCAATAGAGAAACGAAGGTGGGTGAGTGATCCGAGGATAATTCTAATGAAGATTTAACCTGCATTAGTTCCATTGGTAAATTTTTTGTAACTGCAAAATCAATGACATCGGGTATTTTGCTTGGGTCAGTAGGCCAGTATGTTGGTTCTCCGCTCGACAGCACCTTCAAATTCAATTTAGAAATTGTATTAAATTGTATTGTAACCTTTCGGGGTTACAAGTATTGATCTCCAGTGAGTATGCTTAGCATTATAATCGCCAGCTTCCAGGAATCAGGGTCCTAGTGATTCGTAAAAATGTTCATATTTGTTTTCAGTAATCGAAAACCTTGGAGGTGAATATATCGACGAAATTAATAGGTTTCTGTAGCAATCATCCAAACAGATTGTCGTAGATTGAAGATAATCTTCACAAATATCACACATTGAATGATGTTTGATACAGGTTTTAATTAAAATTCCAGAGCCTCCACATGCTCTATCTCTTGGATCATTTGTGCCATAAAAAACATATCCATTTATTTTAAATAAACATTATATCACTTCATGAATTTTTAGAAAATACTCGAGTTCGTTTTTATGTTTGCGAATGCCGTTAGCGTTCCAAAAACATATTCTTAGGCAGTTCATGATCTGTTAAGCAAAGCCTGCAATAACATTGATTGCATCTTAAGCATTTCTTGCATTATGTTACTCATTGAGTTTGTAAAGTTATTTACCGATTGCACAAGAGTTTCTATTGTAGATTCTAGTCTGGTAAAATTGAAAATTGGCGTTTGCTCTCTTACCACTGGGTTCATATTTTGGTTTTGTGGTTGCGTCTTAGTTTGGTTGTTTCTTAGTATATTTGCATATGTTTCTTTATTGTCATATGTCTATTGCAACGGGGGGTAGTTAAAATTGATGTTATTTAATGGCTGAGCTGGGAAAATCTGCGGTTTATGGCTTTGTGATTTTTTAACAATTGAGTAGGCAGGACAACCCCTGTAGTTTGCTGTGTGGTTACCTCCGCAATTGCTGCATTTTTTATTATTTTAGGATCATCTTTGGATTTGTTACATTGGGATGTGTTATGCAACTCCCCGCAAATAACACATACTGGTGGCAATTTGCTATATGCCTTGGTGTGTCCATATTCTTGGCAATTCATACATTGGACGGGGCTAAATCGTTTATGTTTTTTACGATGCAATAAATACTTCGGGTTATATATGGGATGTGTTTCATTTTTTTTCAGGTTTAAAACTATTGACCTGTATTTGAGTTTCATGAATCGTGCCTTTCTTGATTGGGATAACGTAGAAAGAGTTCTCTCCTATTAATGAGATCAGGCTCTGAACCAGTGAATTTGAATTATTTTCTCTCAAGTAAATAGGGGGTGGTTTTGTAGAGGTAATTTTATTTAGTGGTTCATCTGTTTCACATTCCAGAATAGAAAAACGATTTTCATTGTGTAGTCTAGCAGGTTCACTATCCTTATATAATTTGGCCAAGGGTGCCGCTTTCGAAGACTTGGGACTTCGTGCCCGTTTTAATACTGTAAAATACCGGTCCATTCCAACCTGTATTTGGGATTTATTATCTTTATTTAATGGTTGACTAATCTTGGGTATAGCGCCGCTAAATGGGTTAATTTTAATTGTAGTCGGTGTGGTGGATTTCGTTTCTTAAACAGATATTGCTAGCATACTTTCAGGCGTAAATAAAGTATTTGTATTCTTTGGTAACTCCAGATTAACAGCTGTTGGGTTTTCTTTTGTTTGACAATCATTAGTTGTTGACAATGCGGGGGAACAAGAACGAGCACGGTTAAAAGGCTTGGCGGTTAAAAACAAGCTGTCATCTATTCTTCTGTTTGTTTTGTTTATATTTTCTTCATCTGCATTAACTGTTACGTATGCATTTCTGCCGTTTACACTCAACCTTCGCTCACTGTTTTCGTTTAAGAGACTAATTTAAGAGTAGTTGTAAATAATTTAGTTAACACTCTTGATCTTTCTTTAATGTTAATGTACAAAAAAGTATCAAAAAAGAAATAAAGAATTTTCTTTACTTATTTGTCTTTTAGTTTATGCGTTAATAAAAAACAGGTGTAATTTATATTTATTTCCCGATAAAAACAAAATGATTGAAGATAAATATGCCGAGTTAAATATGTTTCGACGTAAAACTTTACGTTATTAAATATTTCCAAATATGTTTCGTCGTAACGCCTTAAGTCATTACATATTTATAAATTCGTTTTTAGAGGTTGTGATATATTTGCAAATTTGGGATATATTCACAAATATGTTTTGCTTTTTGTGACATATTTGCCATACTTAAAGGGGGGTCAGACGGCATGTATGCTTGTGTTTTGTGCCATGTATTGGGACATTTTTCCATATGTAAACATGTACATACCGTGTGATCCATATGAAACTTTGTGTATGTAAAATACATGTGTATTACTCGTGACATTTTTTGCAATTAGAGCATGTTCTATTTTCGTGTGTATAACAGTGTTGTATTTTGAAATACAACACTGTGTGAGTGCAAAATAAAAAACAAAACAAAAAATAGTAAAGCAAAATCATAACAAAATAAATTTCATTGCATTAAATATATGTATTGTGATTTTAAAATGTTTTAAATAAATATATTGTTAAAAACAACAAACATATAAACTAATAGAGGTTATGTCACATGCAATTACATATGTACGTTTGAACGTGGAAATTATGAATCGTATGTATAACGTGAATTTTGCCATACACATGGAATTCCATATGTATCGAATACATGTCCCAATACACAAGCAATACATGCCGTCTGACCACCCTATTACATTCACTTATATTTAAAAACTATTTAATGCGTATTTTTTAAAAACAATTTGTGATCGAATTAAGACAGATGACAAGATGGAATATACCTCTTTTTAAAGGTAAATCACTCAGCATTTGTCACCATTATTGCTCTTTTTCCAAAATTTCGTCTGACTATTTTTAAAATTTTTATGAAAATTAACATTTTTCATTGTTGATCCTCGGAAGAATTTTCGACAATTGTGGACAAACTAAGATAGATGACAGGATGGGACATACCTCATTTTAATGGGAAATGAACTAGCATTTGTCACCATGATAGCCCTTTTTCCAAAATTTCGTCTGACTATTTTTAAAATTTTTATGAACATTTTAATTTTTCACTGTTGATCCTCGGAAGAATTTTCGACAATTGTGGACAAACTAAGATAGATGACAGGACGGGACATACCTCATTTTAAAGGTAAATGATCCAGCATTAGTCACCATCATAGCTCTTTTTCCAAAATTTCGTCTGACTATTTTTAAAATTTTTATGAAAATTTTAATTTTTCACTGTTGATCCTCGGAAGAATTTTCGACAATTGTGGACAAACTAAGATAGATGACAGGATGGGACATACCTCATTTTAAAGGTAAATGATCCAGCATTTGTTACCATCATAACTCTTTTTCCAAAATTTCGTCTTTTTTTAGAATTTTTATGAAATTTTAATTTTTCACTGTTGATCCTGTTGAGCCATATATATTATGAAATCAGCAACGATTTTTTTTGGCCATTTTGGAGGAACCCATTTTTCTATGGAACCACTCACACGATGTTTAGCACGATTGTCTCATTATGTTCCAAAAACTGTCTACTTTCATAATATATATGGCTTGTACCGAGCCACTTCCCACGTTTCCCGTAATAAATCAGCAACGATTTTTTTGGCCATTTTGGAGGAACCCATTTTTCTCAGGAACCAATCATACGATTTTTAGCACGATTAGCTCATTATGTTCCAAAAACTGTCTACTTTCATAATATATATGGCTTGTACTGAGCCACTTCCCACGTTTCCCGTAATAAATCAGCAACGATTTTTTTTGGCTATTTTTGATTAACCTTCTTATACCTAAATTCCAACTAGTAATTTATGTTAAAATTTTTTCATTTTTTTTTTTCATTTATTTGTTTGTAATACAAAAAGCCTTCAAGGCCAAAAACGTATTACATCTATTTCCATAATATTATTTTAACATTGTATTACATGAATATTATTTTAACAATATATTTTTTAATAAACAATTTAAATAAGCCAAAAGTATTTGTTAAACAAAACTTAAATAAAAATTAATAAGTTAGATTAAATTTATTCGAATTGAAATTGAAATGTACACCCTTGATTCTTTGATATGACGTATAAAATTTGTTTCAAGACTCCCTATCAGTGGAGGCACACCATTTGCGTAAATATTTAGTGAGCTAAAAATTATACATTTATTAATTGGCCATATTGGGAAAAAGGTCAAGAAGACGTTTTCTAAATAACCTACATGAAAAAGAAAACACTCGTAAATCATTTGGTAAAATATTCCAGTATCTTGCAGATCTTATAAGAAACGATCGTTCAAAAACAGAACATGTTATAAGTGGTATAATAAGTTGTGGATTTCTAGTAGATCTTGAAAACATAAATCGTCCAAGAAGATAGTTTGGAATACCATATTTGATAATCTTGTAGAAATATATTAAATTTCGTAATTTTACATACTGTCTGAAAGAACAAGATAGAAATTTGATAATAGCATGAGATATGTGTTCATGATATCCAATACAATAAACAAACCGCACAATTCTCTTCACAACACGAAAGATTCTGTCCAGGATGTGCGAATTGGTACCAGAGTAGACCTCAATGCAGTAGTTTAGATGAGACATTAGCAAAGCGTGGGCTAACGTATACCTTATTCTCGTAGGCAAGTATAAACCAGTGTGGTATAGCCTTCTGAGTCCAAAAGTTAACCGAGAGGAAATAAAGTCAATATGTTCATCAAAATTGAGAAACTGGTCCATTACCACACCAAGACACTTAATTGAATCAACAAAGTTTATGTGTTTGCTACAAATTTCTATCTTGGGATATATATAATCTCGACGAGCTGTGCGAAACATAATGGCCTTGCTTTTGTCTGCATTTATCATAAATGAGTTTTGCATCATCCAATCGAGCAGTTTATCAAGCGTAAATTTTATAATAGCCTCTAAAACATCCGGAAAATCCCTGGAGGCACCGAACAACAGCTGGATATCATCTGCAAAAATGAATGGCTTTACTAAATCTAAATCAAAACAATCAACACAATCATTCATATATAAAAGGAACAAAATAGGTCCAATAATAGATCCCTGTGGTACTCCACATGTAATATCGACAATATCCGAATGGATTCCTTGTACACCAACATACTGTGATCTTCCTTTTAAATAAGAATTTATCAGTCTACATGCCATCACAGAGAACTTAAACTTTTCTCTTAGCTTTCGAATAAGAACAGAATGATCCAAACGGTCAAATGCTTTTGAAAGGTCTAGTGAAACCATAACACAATTACTGTTCCTGTTTAAATTGTCCCTTATAGTTTCCGTAATACCTAAAAGCATGCCAGTAGTATTATGTCCTGTTTTATATGCATATTGAACGTCACTAATAAGATTTTGTTGAGAAATATAATCGATAACCTGGGCCTTCAATACGTGTTCCATTATCTTAGAAATAGCTGGCAAAATGCTTATTGGCCGAAAATCATTGGCAGATTCTTTTTTAGGGACAGGAACAACGCGGGAGAGTTTCCATTGATTAGGATAGGTAGAGGTGGTAATTATCATATTAAATAAATGCAAAACGGGATCTAAAATGTATGGTAAAACTAATTTTATGAATTTAATTGGCAACCCATCAGTTCCTATGCTGTTTGAATTAACCTTCGACAGGGCTCTAAGTAGTTCATCAGTGTATATAGGTTTAAATGAAAATCCGTCAATATGTCCACTCAAAGATTCAAAATCAAATTCATTGGTCACATTGCCATTATTTACAACAAAAGACCGGTTCAATTCGTTAATGTCAATGTTCGAGAAGTTCGAAGAATTGCTTTTACTACATCCCACATTATTTAAAATTCTCCACATCTTTCTACTGTCAGCACCGTCAAACAGTCTCATATAGTGACGTCTTCTAAACGTTCGTATTAACGACTTCAATTTATTTCTTAGACGACAATAAATTCTGCGATTTTCCTCCGTTCCACTATTTTTAAATACACTATAAGCACGATTTCTGTGATACCTTGCTACAATAACTTCTCTCATTCTCATCCAAGGATCTCTTTTTCTCCTAACTCTAAATCTAATAATGGGCACAAATTCATACAATTCAGACAGAAGTGAATTCAAAATATTCAGTTTATAATTTACGCAGTTATTATCATAAAATGAGGAAAAATTAAAATGATCCACATGAGATCTAATGATGTTGAAATCGATATCATCAAATTTCCTGTACTCTATATATCTATCATACCTAGAAGTGATAAAGGGCAAAGAAATATAAATCAAGGCGTGATGAGATTGTAGAAACGGAACTGACGCTTGACCTGATAAGGTAATATTACCTTGACCACTAACAAGAAAAAAATCAATCAAAGATGTTGTATTATGATAAATATCCCAGTGTGTGGGCAAAGAATTGTGCAGATAAGACAGTCCTAGTCTCCTACAAACAGACCTAAGATTAGAAGCTTTAACTGGATCAAACAAATTGCAGTTAAAGTCGCCCATTATTACTATATTCTCGTACTGCGTAAATATTTCACCAAGAGTATCTTCCATTACATCAAGATCACCATCCGGTAGATAGATAACACCTATTAAAATAGTTGTACCATGACTGCTAGTTTCGATCAAAATAGCCTCACATAAATTGTAAGTGTCAGATGAGAAAACTTGTCTGTACTTAATCCCATTCGCCACTAAAATTCCAACACCACCACCCCTAGTGGGGTAAGGTCGATCATTTCTGCATAACCTATATCCTGGTACATTTACAGATCCGTCTGACATATCTGTTTTAAGCCACGTTTCTGACAGTCCCATTACATGTATGTCAGAATCAACTAATAAGCTTCTAAGTTCATCCATCTTAACATACTGTGATCTAGGATTAATACTTTGACAATTTACATGAGCGATGTTTATGTGATTGTCGCAATGAGCAAAAATTCGTCCTAATGTAGCGCCATCACTGATAATGGGTCCCATGTTGTTATTATGGGACATCATAGCAGATAATCTCAACAAACCACGTCAATATCAAAAAAACAAAAGTGTACAAATCAATCAAACAAACTTTAGTCGAAAACATAATAGAGGTATTAACTAAAGTAAAAAAAAAAAAATTTAATTTTCATAAGAAACAACAAGTTCTCTCAAAAAAATAAATAATATAAAAAGAAATATTTAATAATTTTATAAATAACAAAATCTTAATAAATTCTATTACTTAAAAATTGTTTTAAATTTAAATTTGAACGCAATTTTTTTAAAATTGTTTGTGTACGAAATTAAAGTTTTTTGACATAAAACGTAACAAAATAGAGCCGCAGATATTTGGTCTGTTCAATAACAAAAAACTATTACGAATTATCACAAATTGTTTATAAATTTTTGAGTTTTTCAATACGAATTAAAATTTTTGTGTGAAAATTTGTAATAGTTCGCAATAATCCCCTGTTATTGAACAGACCAATTGATAAACTGGTATTTAGCTAATTTTTACTTAATTTTATAGTATTCAAATACAGTTTGAGTTTTTCAATGCTATATAATTTGTCTTATTTAAATATGATAAAAGTGTGGTAGCACTACTAAATATCAAAAAAGTATCGATAGTTTTGTATAAAACAGCTGTTCAATCAAAACAAAAATTAATACAAATGGCTAACGTTGGCCATTTAAGTATAATTTAAAAAAGCACTGAGAAACTCATCTTCGTATTTAAATAGAACTAAAATATAATTAATATTTAAATATGAGGTATATGTAAATTTGGGGTATATGTTAAATTTATTATAATATATGAGATCAATTAAAGTATTCCCTAGACATTTCAATCACTAATTGCAAAATTAGTTGTTTGAAAGCCATTAAATTTCTCTAGCATCAGATATTAAAATTATGAAATTATTAAATTGTGAATGACATTTAAAAGTAAACAAGCAATTTTTCGAAAAATATATAATTCTGGCTAGATAAATTTGGGATATATGTATTTATTTATATCCACTTTTTCTTTATACAAAATAAATAAATGTGGATATATTACAAATAAATTAATATTTTTTATAGAAGTATACCACCATATAAATAATCTAAGTGTTGATAATAATGATAATATGTAAATAATCTAATATTTTTTATAATAGTGATATGTGGGAAAGAATGATCATATTCAATAGAAGAAATTAATCCCGATTCGTTACTAAGGAGATGTTGAGACTTCACTGTTAACTGGAGAATTGTCCGAAGCCGTTACTTGTTCAATTTCTTGCTGGCGTTTCCCAAAGTTAAAATGTTTAAAACATTCTTCATATTCAAAAATTTTCTCAGTTGCATCCTTAAAATGTATTTTTACTCGAGGTAAATCAGAATTTAATAGGCGAAATTTGGCAATAGTATTATCTTTCCTTAGATCACGACATAAGCGGTTCAATTTTCCTCCTTTTTCAGTTAAATGGTCATTAAGATAAATACGCTTTACACCATTGTTTTTGAGAATGTCTGCTTCTACAATTTTGCCTTTTTTAAAATAGTTATGCATAACTGCATCCCTTTTCAATAACGAATTAAATTTAACTAAAACGCATTTTCTGTTGTTTATGTAAGTACAAACATTTAGATCATGAAAACTAATGTTCACATCCAAAAAATTAAAAATTTTTAGAACAACATCGCACAACTTTATGTCCTTTCGTGGCAAACCATTAATAATAATATCGGGTCTGTTGAATCGCCTTTGAAGTATTTCGTTTTTGTCTTCAAGATCTTTTATCTTGATGCAGTTGTTGTCATCAACATATTTAATTAATTGGTTGCAATTTTTGATATCATCTGTTAGCTCTTTAATTTGTTCATCGTAATTTCCAACTTTTGTTAGCAAAGCATCAAGTTTAAAATGTATACTGTCATTCGATTTCCGAACTTCATCTCTCAGATCAGATACTTCAGAACTGGATCCAGTACATTTTTCACATTCGAACAGAAATTTTCCTTTTGATTTTTGTAAAAAGTTTAATTGTTCAGTAGAAACTTGAACACAGGCTATATGAAACCATTTGAGACAGCGAGCGCACGATATACCACCAGTTGATTTTGTAACATTTTTGCCACAAGAAAGGCCACAGGCAACTGTATCATTTGGAGACATTTTTATTTGTGTGCAAACTTTGGTTAATATTTAGTATTTTCAGGTGTTGAAGTTGATTGGTAAAAAATTTCGAAGAAACTATTTTTCTGACTGCTATTTGTTATAATGTCCACAATCACATTAATAAAGTTTTTGAGGTTACAAAATTAGCATTTTTTTAAAACACTTTTTGTTTTGGAACATAGTTATAATTAAAATTGCGACGGTAATATTTTTTTTAAGTTTTTGTGATTAAAATTAATAAGATTTTGTTAGGTTTTTTTTTAGTATTTTAATTCATTTTTAGAGAAAACTTTGTTGCGCGAAAAAAAATCAGCTTGACATCACGGTGTTGCCAGATGTATGTATATATATGTATGTAAATTAAATTATAGTTTTCTAGTATTTCTTAGGTTTTATGTTTTTTGCTTTTATTTCCATTTGCATTAATATTACTTATAATTGGGTATTTTTACTTCCCGATTTGCATAATTCCCATAAATTGGGTATTTTGACTTCCCGGTTTTTTAAATTCCCAAAATCGACGCTATCTTGGCTCAAGTGACTATTTGTTTTATTCAGTTTGAACTGTCAATTCACTTGTGATTGTTGTGGCGAATAATACAACAAACCCAAAAGCACTTCCCTTTTAACAGTTCACTTACCTTTTAACAAAAACAAAGTACCTGTTGTTTCTGTAAATGTTGTATTTGTTGTAGTACTGTCGCTACTTTATTAATTTACTTTGCCTGTTATCTATTGATGTTGTTGTTATGTGTGAGTTGCGTTGAATTGATGTTAACAAGTGTCGCATTGTTAGGCAGAATAAAATTGCAAAGCAGAATGAAATTGTACACAACTGCTGAACAGTGAAAATCTGAGAACTATTATTATTTAGCATTATATTTTTTTTTAAATATTTAGAACAGTATTATTTAAGAATTTTTAAAAAATATAAATAATAAAGTGTAACACAGAAAAAAGAAATTCATAATTGGAATGAATTTTTTAATAAATATTATTAATCGAACATGACTTTTTTTCATTCAGAATAAGAACATGTTCATAAATATTATAAAATTGTACATGAAGGAAATTTTTGCTGTTTTTACACAAATTTGTTGCTATTTTATAATAAATTGCATTACCCAATGATTTATGTAGTTCAACTATAATATCCCAATATTAGCCAATATTTCTAGATCTATCGAAAAGTCTGAAACGTAAATAATATAATTAAAATGTAAAAATGCAGTAAATTTCGCCCATATTTTTTCATTGTACAGCTGAAAATCATAAAAAATTATATATTTTCCAAGAAAAATTTCAAACATTTTTGAATAACATAAAAATATAGATGAAAATTTAAATAATTTTTTTCAAGCCTTTTTTTATTTGAAAACAAAAAATAGGAAAAAAATCATAATACTAGGTACATATTTATAAATGTTATGAATTGAAATCAATTCATTTTATTTAAGTCAAAACTTTTTTCTGTGAAGTTACGCAATAAAAGCATTAATAAATGGCCTACACTTTTCCTTCAAATCGTTGGGCAGTTGAATTTGTCCCATTGGAACATTTTCGAAGATTTATATTTTTTGTAGCAATTATGCCGCGAAAGATTCAGAGACACTTCATTAAATTTAAACACGCTTGTCTTTAATATCATTAACCCCCATTTTCTCAATATTTGGTTATCGTTTTTCGTAACGATAAACCTCCAATTAACATTTTTTTTGTATGAGAACTTTCAGTTTATCGTCACGATAAAAAATAACCAGAGATTGAGAAAATGGGGGTAAATATGTTATAAACTTCACTCCGTGAATGCCTCTTCACTGTAGTAAATACACCGTTAACGATTTACGGTCTAATTCATAATAAAATCTTATTGTAGATTTAAAGCACAAATTTGTTAACAAACACTTTAGCTTTATAAATCTTTAATAAAAGTATTCTATTCATAAACGTTTGATAAAGGCACAATAACTAATGTACTGTTTTTTGTCTAATCTGGCAATGCTTCTCAGTTATTTCTTCTTTTTCGTTGTTAGTGTTGCTTGTCATTAGGATAAAATATTCGTAAATTCTCTTTTTTTCATTGTTTGTTTTTAGTAATAATAAATTTTTGATGATAAAAACTAATTTTTAGAAAAAATAATCTATATTTGATTCCAGTAAATTTATATTAGGCTAAAATGTATTAATATACAAACGTTTTTATATATTTTATTACAATTATTATTAAAAGTATGCGAATGACGAATATTCTGTGATAAAATAAACATCACTGTTTTATAATTTGTTTTATTAATTTATTTTTATTGACATTTTGTTAAATTTTAACAAAATTTAATGAATTTCTATGTGGAAACACATAATTTTAATTCCGGAGTGGGTATATTAGATTCTGTGGACCTTCTTCCACAATGTTTACACATTTTATTATTACATGGCGTTACAGGTTAATAGAAAATTACAAAAATGTCTATAAAACTCACTTGCGAACCTCATGAAGCTCACTGTCGGAGGAATATGAAACAAAATCATATATTATTAAAGTGAGATTTATTCCCCGGCGGAGTTAAAATTATGTTTAGCAATTGCAATAGTATCGTCTATTATTGCAAATTTATAAACAATTACCTTTAAAATTCGCTTTTTTCCAGATAAAATGTAGTTTTAAAGTAGTGTCGAACCTATAATAAATATTTCAAATTTATGAATGGTTTATAACAGACTTATAACACTATTAAACGTTTATGAATACTGTTTTTCGATTTTTTTCTTATTAACGACTTATAAAACTGTTTTAAGTTATTATGAATTAGACCGTTATACTTTAATTTAATTTGCTTTAATTAAACACCGTCTAATAGGCCAATAGGTTTGTTCATGGAGTTTTATTTTATTTAGCAATGTAATTATTAAATGCCCCGTTAATAATATTCGAGCGGTTGTACCTAAGTCAGGTAATATTTAAAATATGTATGTGAAAAACATTACATTTTTAATTCCATGAAAATTATTGGCATTTTATGGCTTATATTCCACGTATACCTTTTTAAGTAATAATATTACTAAATATTGTAAAATTTTCCAAAACAACATTGAAAAACCCATTGTACTTTCGTATTTTTATATATGTAAATATAAATTTCAGTTGTATTTTTATAGTCTATTTTTTCGTATTGCACACAATAAATACTACAAATGAATTGAAATCATCTCATACAACAAATGCCTCATACATAGTGTTTATAAACCGGTTAACCGGGTTTTCTTCGTAATCTCTGTTTTTTGCGAACCGGTTAATTTAAAATGTTGATTTTCGGTTAACCGGTTTATCGGTTTTTATCACTTGGTTAACCGGTTTTTAATATTTGGGACTAAAATTAATAAATCTCATGTTTTTAAGCATTTTTAATATTCATTGTATACACATTATTGGTCTGATTTGAAACCTAAACTGCTGATTTACAATACAAACCTCTTCAGATTAATATTTTTAAGAATTACAATGATTCTAAATAGTAGAGGATGAGTTTTCTTAAACATTTTTTCAGAATAAATTGCATATAATGAAACTATTAAAAATTAAATTCCGCATAATTCTATAAGCTTAGACTAAATCTCATCAAAAACTTAGTGATGATTTTAAGAAACGTTAAATTGAATTCGATGTACATACCTTCTTTCAATAAATTTGACTTCATTAGTGTGTTTTGTTCTTAAAATTTTAATTTATCAATCATTTCGTTAGCTTTTCAGAAATATTACAGGACAGACAAAAAACTTTCTAAAATCCATGATTTGAAATATTTTTGAATTCTGATAATGGAGTTTTATTAATTAATTGGTATGATTTATAATGACAAATAATCACAGCTAAGAAGTGCGTTTGGATCTTCCTTTTTTTGGATTTGTAACATTTTCTGTTTCATATCAGAATATCGAGGTGATAATAAATTTCAAAATTATCAAATATTTAATTAAAAAATTGATTTACATTTTTTGGTTGAAATTTAATAAATAAACCAATAATTATAACAAGTATAAAAATATATAATATTTAGTAACATATTTATACTCAATTCCATTTGACTGAGATAATAATTTTGAAATTTTTACAAAATAAAATGGACTTAGCACTTTTGTATATTTATAGTTATTTAATAAATAATTATTACAATGATAATAGTAATAGTATTCATGTATATTCAAATATTTTAACGAATTACAAATAATTAAGAAATTATATACATGAATATATAACAATGTAAAAATATAAACTTCATTCTTCACAATCAAATAAACAAATTCATTATATGCAATCATTAAATAAAGAAAATATATATGTAACTAATTACGTCGTTACAACTGGAATAGTGTGTATATATTTGAATCACTCTTTACACGAGAAAATATAAAACATAAGATTTATTTCATACTTTTACAATGCACCAAAAATTTCCAAAAATGTTTTTTTTTTACATATTATAAAAATATTATGTCATGTCGACTGTGATAGAGATTGGACGTGTTTTATTTTTACTCCGAGTTAATTCGTTATCCTAATGTTTTTATAAGTGAGAGAAGATAAATATGCCGAGTTAAATATGTTTCGACATAAAACTTTACGTTATTCAATATTTCCAAATATGTTTCGTCGTAACGCCTTACGTCATTACATATTTATAAATTCGTTTTTAGAGGTTGTGACATATTTGCAAATTTGGGACATATTCACAAATATGTTTTGCTTTTTGTGACATATTTGCCATACTTACATTCACTCATATTTAAAAACTATTTAATGCGTATTTTTTAAAAACAACATGTGATCGAATTAAGACAGATGACAAGATGGGATATACCTCATTTTAAAGGTAAATCACTCAGCATTTGTGACCATTATTGCTGTTTTTCCAAAATTTCGTCTGACTATTTTTAAAATTTTTATGAAAATTAATATTTTTCAATGTTGATCCTTGGAACAATTTTCGACAATTGTGGACAAACTAACATAGATGACAGGATGGAACATACCTCATTTTAAAGGGAAATTAACCAGCATTATGCTTTGTTTTTCCAAATTTTGGGTCATTTACCTTTAAAATTCAAAAGGATAAACATTTTATCCAAAAAACGCTATGCTCCTATTCCGTTATAAAAATTTAGATATAAATAGCTGAACCCGGTCCGCGTTGCTGGCCCTTACAATAATTCTATTTTATATTGCATCTCGATTTGAATATACATTGTCGGACAAAAAAAAGCACGGACTTCCCCGACCTGACATCGCACCCGAAACACTGAGGTGGTCATTTGACAAAGTTGTAGCAGTGGCATGATATGCCTTTAAACAAATTTATGAATTCATCTTAAGGACAGGGGATATACGTTTCTTTTTTTTATTTACTCGGGAGCAAACCACATACAAAACATGAATTTTCCAAATGTAAGCCAGCAATAGTCAACGATTGGCCTTATGCTTTGTCGTTGGAAATATTTGGTATGCGTGAAATCATTACGTCTTCGCATTTTAATCTGCCACCGATGATTGTTGCCTCAAATAAATTTGGTGAACCTTTTTTGATGGTCAATCGTGTTCCGTTGCATAATTTTGGCGCGTTTATGTTTACTTTCAGAAATTTTGTTTATCATCGGTTGATAATATAAAAGCACTTTTATAGTACGCTGTTAACAGCGGCCTACTTGTTTTATCGAACCATATGAAAATTTGGTATGTACCGGACATGTTACACCAAATCATTCGCTTCAGAGTACACCACTGTGAATTAAAATTTTTAGAATGATGTTAAACAACGAAATTAAAATTAGCATTGTTCGATCATGAAAAAAAAAAATAATTTTTTGATAATTTTTTTTTGGACTTTTTTTAAAATTTTTTTTTATTTGCAAAAGTTTGGCCACAATTACTGACCTTGAAATCATGAAATTAAAAATGTGAAGATTCACTGAAAATTTGATAAAAATCGGTCCAGCCATATCTCCGGAACCACTATGCCGATTTAGTGCAAACTTCACATAAACCATCTACAGACCCTACGTACCCTGAAATTTTGGTTGAAAGTTAGTGGTGACATCAAAATGTAAATTTCTTTTTATATATAAGATTTAGAAAGTATATTTCAATATATAAATACACAGAAAAAAGAAATTCATAATTGGAATGAATTTTGTAATCGAACATGACTTTTTTCCCCAAACTTTTTCATTCAGAATAAGAACATGTTCATAAATATTATAAAATTGTTCATGACGAAAATGCATTATAATTGCATTATCTAATGAATTAGTTTATAACTATTCGCATAATAGCCATATATTGGCCAATATTTTAAGATGAATCAACAATATCTGAAACTTAAAAAATATCAATAAAAATAATAAAATATCCATAAACATTAAGCATATCATCCCCTTAAACAAATTTAATCAATTTCGCGAATATTTTATCATTTTGTAGCTGAAAATCATAAAAATAAATAAAAAAAACTTCCAAGAAAATTTCAAACATTTGTCAACAACATAAAAATATAAATGAAAATGTATATTATATTTTTCAAGCTTTCTAGATTTAATATGAAAACATAAAATATAAAAAAATCTTAATATTTAGGAAATTATTTATAAATGTTATGAATTGAAATCAATGAAATCAAATCATAATATTTATGTTGAAACTTTTTTCTGTGTAAAATAAAAAATCAAATGTCGTTCGTTGGTAATTGCATCAGTTGAGAACGGCTGGACCGATTTGGACAATTTTTTTGTCAAATGTTCGTCATACTTAGGTTTTTACGGAAAGAAAAATTAATCATGCCTACTTTTACGTACACTCTTTTCGATTTATCTAAAATTGGGAAACGGCTGCTCCGATATGGCTAAATGTTTTTTTTAATGTTCGTAATAATCAATTTAAGTTTTTACTGAAAGAAAAATTGACCACACCTACTTTTACGCCCACCTTTTAAGATTTATCGGAAAACGGCTGCACCAATTTTGCTAATTTTTGTTAAATAGTCGTAGTAATCCAATTTAAGTTTTTACTAAACAATAATTGACGACACCCACTTTGTTCCATATATCTAAAATCGCAGAACGCCTGGACGGATTTGGGTAATTTTTTGTTTAAATGTTCGCAACAGAAAGAAAAATTGTCCACACCCACTTATCAAATACGTCTGCAAATATGTAACCAGAGGCAGTGACTTGCTGAGTTAGTGCGTAGAATTCCAACGATGAAGTCAATCAACTTCAAATGGGGCGCTATGTTAGCAGTGGTCCAAATGCTCAATCTATCCGGAAAAAAGTCATAACTCGCTTTTGAAAAGCCGTACCGACATGAAACTTTGTACGTTTATAGATTACATCAATATAAACAATCTAAGAAAAACATTTTTTTTACCCATTTTCCTGAAATTTTCACACCGTCTTTCTGTATGTGAGGAAGGAATTAAAGGATAAATTTCATTAAAAAATTAAAAATACAGCTCCTTCCTTGTAATGGACATGTTAAACTCTAAATCAGGGGTGCCCACAAGTTCCTTATGGAAGAGCAAACACCAATATATTTAAAGAAAAACTACTTTTATTCAATATTTTTTGAAACCAATTCATACAAAGAAAAAAGAAAAAAATAAACTCACTTTCAAAACACACATTTTTAAAATATCATACGATAAACAAAAACAATATCTACATTGATGATCGCTGTCGTCAATGTTTACCAGCAAAGCATACGAAAGTGTTGTTGCTTTGCACATGCGTGTATTCACTGAAGAACGACAAAAAAATAATAAGACAAAGTTTTTTGTGTATTTTGTATTGTATTTGCAATTGGGCGATGAAATTTTTCAACGAGGCTTTGATATTAATAGAGCACATCGGTCAACGCAAACCGAAGAACTTAATGCATGTTTGAAGTCGTCCGTTTTGTGGAAACACGTCAAGAAACTCAAATTGATTGTGAACATGTGTTTCAAGCTGCAGATCGATCAATCTGGAGAAGTATTTTCCAAACAATTGCTGGACATTGGCAACGGAAAAATTCCGATTGACATTTCGAACGGCTGCGTTTAATTTCCCATCGCTTTCTGCCAGTTCACCGAATCAAAATCCGTACTCATCCTAAGGATGTTTCCAAACATTGCACAAAATTACAAAAATCATGATTGGTTGTGCTAACGTGCTATATTGGCTGCGAAAAACATTGATGTCGACGAATTAAATTTGAAGATTTAAATTGCTGTCGAATATGTCGAATGATGACTTCCCAAGATGATGTCGTCAACTATCCAACTCGCTAGAATTACCAGGATTACCGCCTCACAATCTCCAACTGATAGTCTGATCGGACCACGTCTTTGTAATGGCACCCGACTTACTTAAAGGAAGTACAAAGGACAAGTTTTGCTACCACGGATCACTATTGCTCCATATGTCGCCTGTTCCCGTGTTGGAACACCATCAGCATTATTTGTTTATGTGCCAGACAACAACAAAAAAATGTTGTATATCATAGAGCATTGCAATGAACGAAATTATGATATCACAGAAAAACAATCGAAAAAAAAGTATTTCTTTATTTTAATTGGTTACCTGAACATCGATCTTTCAATCAAAATGTAAATAGAACACCATAGGATTCGTTGTATATACATACATATTTTAAAATCAAATGTAAATCAAACATTATCATTAAAAAATACGTTGTTTTTTCTCTCTTTTTAATGTCTTGTTGTTGAATAAAATAGTAATTATACCCTACACCACCATAGTGGGGAGGGTATTATGCGTTTGTGCAGACGTTTGTAACGCCAAAAATATTAGTCTATGTAAACCTTGTGCGCAGAGTACAGGTCGCAATTTTGAAGATATTTCGATTAAATTTGGTACATATAATTTTTTCGGCCAAAGGACGAAGCCTATTGAAACTGGCTGATATCGGTCCATTATTTCACCTAGCCCCCATACAAATGTCCTCTCGAAATTGGACTTTATTTGCTTTATTTTGCTCTTTTACTTAGTGTAGGGTATTATATGGCCGGGCTTGACCGACCATACTTTCTTACTTGTTTTTAGTATGAAAAAGTGCAATATTTTTTCAAGACCTCGGACCAAGAAATCGGATGAGAAACAAAAAAATGACACGTGTTTAAAACTTTGAGCCACCACAACGCCGCCCCTGGAACATTTGTAGGGTCCATTTCAATAACTTGAATACTCCTTGGCTACGATGGGACCAGTCCTTTAGAAATGCCAGATTTATTTACAAAACATTTTGATTCTGCACCACTGTGTAGTAAAGTGCTTCTAACAAAGTTACTTAAAAGGGAAGCAATAGTGTAATTCATTTAATGTAATATTTACCAAATTGAGGGCTTACAACAAATCTAACTTAAACACTAATATTAATATTAATATTATATACTTACATTTAAATAATCATTTTGATTTTCAATAACATCCGGCACAATATATCTAGCTGGTACTGTTTGTTTTGTAGAAAAGGGACCATAACTTGCTCTAATAGATACTGCTTGTGTTGTTTGTACAACGGTAAATCGATCCACAGATAACACAGAATCGTATGAAGTCCTCGATTTTAATGGAGGAAGCGGCGAAGAATGTGTTGTTGATATATCAGGAGTTACCGGAGGCTGTCGCGAGTGTTTCAGAAAAAATCCACTATCAGCTGACTCAAAATGAACTTCTACGCAATTGTATAAATCTAAAAATGTCAATATTAATTTATTATTTTACGCTATGATATTTTGTAACAAGTTATTAAAAGTGTTGCCTTATACAGCTTTGAAAATTATAAATAAAGTAAAAGATTTCGCTATTGGTATATGTTATTTTTTAATTTTTATTGCTAAAGATGAACAACGAAACAACTGAAACAACTCAATAAACATTCTCACCCCCCAGTTTGGTGAACATTAGTAAAAAATCATCCTGAAAAAATTTTAGGTAAATCGGTTGGGGTTAAGACGTGCCGCAAGCCCTCTGAAGTTTTGAGATGCATTTACAAGGGGAAAAAATGCATTTTTTTTCAGTTTTTGTAAAAATTTTGCCATTAAAAAATTACTTTTGTAATTTAATTTAAAAGAATCGAGTAAGGAAGTAGAGCTCATTGGCCTAAAAATTGCCAAATAATTGGTTTTTCTCGAAAATTTCAAAATTTAAATCGCAGGTACGGAAAAACTATAAGAGATATTTTCATAATTTTTTCACACGTTAATGGCCTGGCGAATTTTTAATAACTTTAAAATTTTTTGATCAATTTCTGTTTTTTATGTCTCATTAGAACGACAATTACGTACACATGTTGATTCTTTTAAATTAAAATACAAAAGTAATTTTTTAATTGCAAATTTTTTACAAAAACTGAAAAACTGCATTTTTCCCCTTGTAAATGCATCTCAAAACTTCAGAGGGCTTGCGGCACGTCTTATCCCCAACCGGTTTACCTAAAATTTTTTCAGGATGATTTTTTTATTAATGTTCACCAAACTGGAGGGTGAGAATGGCCAAAATCCAATTTTCGTTTATTAAGGGCCACCCTTATCTACAAATAGCATTTCTTTGTTTGTTTGGCGTTTTCTTGGGGCTCCGCTATAAGTAAATTTTGGGTAAGCAATTGTATATGTCTTTAAGATTCGCTATCGCTATAAAACTTGCTACATTAAGCTCTCATGCTTCGGTAAAAGTAGTTACAAAAAATTTGAGTATGTTTCTAGAAAAAAGAAAATTATTTGCTTCGGTGCAAGTAATTGCAAAAAATTTTAGTATGGAATGAAGCCTGACCTTCCCACAAATAACCACATATGTATCATTCCTTGGGCAAATGCAGGCAAAGTAAGTTCTATACTACAGAAGACAAACAACTTTTTCTTAACTTCACAAAAAACATTACTAATAAAACCACGAAATTTTATACATAATATAAACATTTAGTAAAATATTTTCAGTTGTTTTTTAAGTACACACCTGCGGTATTGTAATCCATTTTGGTAAAATCTTAGTTATAACCAGGGAAACCAAAATATGCAAATGCATGTTTTTTCTGGTGAGTCTAATGAGCACATGGATAAGATATTTACACGTTTCAGAACTATTTAAGAATTTTGGCATCGATATTTTAGTGCATATTTTTGCATATTTTACCCTTAAATACATATTTTTGCATATATTTGTTTTAAGAGCATATTTATGTCATATTTTGCGTTTTTAGAGCATATTTTACTGTTTAATAGCATATTTTGAGTTTATCAAAAACAAATTTTGTCTTAGTTATTTTTCGCTGTTGTGTTACAGGTTTTTACTTCCTTTGTTTAAAATTAAAAATTGAAAAATAGATGGCTTTTCACCAAAAAAAAGAATTTTTTTTTTAAAATTTAAAATAACAATTCGAAAAAATATTTTATCCAAAAAATGAAAAAACTGAAAAAAAATTTTTGTTCACCTAAAATAGTTAAATTTTTTATTTTGAAGTATAATTATGTGAAGGGTATATAAGATTCGGCACAGCCGAATAGCTCTCTTACTTGTTTTAATATAAAATAAGCACTATTCTAATAATAGCTCCATCTAAATATCAAATTTTAGTTCTAATTCAAACTTAACCGTTCTAAGTGTTAAAGAAATATTGTCTTTTAAATTTGCTCCTGTAACATCAGTTGATGTCGAAAGAACATTTTCTATGTACAAAAATGTTTTCAGATTCAATAGACAACGATTTTTATTTGAAAATTTAAGTAAATTTTTTTTGGTTAAAAATTATGAAAAAGTTTGTTTTTTTAAGAGCATATTTTTTAAATTTTAAGAGCATATTTTAAAGTTTTTACTGCATATTTAAAGCGCCTAAAACGCTTTTTTTAGAGCATATTTCTGGTTTCCCTGGTTATAACCAATTTTTTAAAAAAATCACTTTTTCCCTAATGCAATTTGTTTTACTTTTTTCAGCTTGAAAACTCTATTTAAAAAATGTAAACTTTCATAGCTGTTTATATATAAACTGAGTGCCCAATTGGCACAAATTTTTGGCATTTATATCGTCGAAGTGTTAGGAATTGAACCTTAAAATATTTTTTTTCAAAAAGCGAATGTTGAACATTTGAATTTTTGCCACAAAAATTGGAAATGGGCACATAGTGCGTTGGTGAAATCAAGTAATTATATTGTATTATTTTTCCTATAAGCTCATTTCATAATTAAATGAATATCATTCTGGCTTAAGTTCATATACAGGCCTGTCACAGAATTCCATTGCGATCGAAAGTGGAAAACCACTTATAGTTTTCAAAGTGGATTGATATTTGTAATTATTTGTTTTTCTTAAAATTTTAATAAATTTCTGTACCAAAAACTTCACTTTTGTTTTAATATAAAAAACGCTATCAAATTAAAATCAGAAATACTGAATTATTAAATATTTTTGGAATTAATAAATTACACGGAATCTGAAGAACCTAAAATGAAATCGATCGGAATAAAAACTATGGAATTGAAACCATTCCGAACGAAATGTCTGACATGCCTGATAATTACACTGGGACACAAAATCGAACTTTTCGAATCGGAATGGAATGAAACCAAAAGCAAATGAAAGCTTACTTTTTCCATAACAAAATCCTCAAGGCTTTTTTTAGTTCAGCGCTAGATTTTTTTATACGCATTTGAAGTTAGTGATTTTGGAACGCTGGCTAACAAGAAAAAATCATTAAAAATTTGATAAAACAATGCCTATTTATTTTTATTATCCCGGAAAGTTGTGGCATCTTAATATTTTTGGGGTCGGGGAATCCATTTTTGATATTTATTTTTACCTAAAACTTACGCTAGAGGGCGCTTCATAGTGGTGTAGAAAAATAAAGAGGTCCGATTTTAATGAAATTTGACATGCGAAAAGAGGAAGTGTTGTCGAATTAAAGTTTTGAAGGACATCATGAGCCCACCAAGAGCGCGGGCACGGGTTCCCAATGTAGGACACCTCGGTATGTTAAATATTTAATACAATACTATTTCTTCGTTTGATTACAAAAAATAGGCTTATTTTGGATGGAAAATTTTCGGTATAGAAAATTTTAAATTTTTTTTATTTATGATATTTGATGTAAAGTTAGCTTTTCAAAAAGTATACATTTGTTACACATCTTCTAAGAATTTTTTTAGATAAATTAAAAGGATAAAAGTACTTTTATCCCAAAAAACTAGCGAAAAATTACCTTTTTTTATATTTATCAAATTCAAATGCATACACGTTTGTTTCTAGTTTAATAAAAGGAAAATAGTGAAAATCGGGAAATATTTGGACCCGCTGTTATCAAAAAACTGGAGTAGGATGTAAAAATGTTGAAAATTAAATTTTGAAATGCGAATATCTCCTAAGCTATAAGAGTTAATTGATAGCTAAGACAAGGTATTTTGTATAGGAGATTCTATACATGTATTTTACATTTAAATAAGAGAGCAAACGAAAAAATAGTATTGTATTAAATATTTAACATATTTAATACAACATATATAATCCAAAATCAATAACTTCAAATGCGTGTACAAACAAATCTAGCGCTGAACTAAAAAAAGCCTTGTGCGTTTTGTTATGAAAAACGTAAGCTTTCATTTGCTTTTGGTTTCATTCCATTCCGATTTTGGTTGTTGCACAGTGTTATTAGACACGTGGCAGAATGGAATGCATGCATGGAATCAGTTTGACGGCAGACCTTTGATTGTTTGCCCAACTTTTTGTAGGACCAAGTTGGGTTTTGTTGAAAATATTTAATAATTTTAGTACGCACTTTTTTCTCGTCACTCATTTGAATCAGATTAACAACAAATGAACATAATTGACATTAAACATAATAACTGACATGCTTTACAAACATGCTTTACGAAATATCAAAAATATTCATTTTAAAGCGCTTCAAAATGATAAGGTCAGTGATAGTAAATCTGATTTGTCTGAACTTGAAAAGGTTAGATTGTAGGATATTTCGAACATCAATTTGAGATAAGAAAAATTGTTTAAAAATTAGGTCGTTGATTTTTTGTGGTGCAGAATTATTTAACAGATTATGAAAATTAGGGTAAAGATAAAAATTCTGGTCGACCAAAGTCCCACAAAGAACCACAATTCTTCCACAAATCTCCATGAAATTACGTGACATCACTTCCGTATTATTTGGACCGAAATTTGTGTAGATACAAATATAAATTAAACAGTTATGACCGATAAAGTCCACTTTCGGGAGGACATTTGTATGATGGCTAGGGAAATAATGGACCTATTTCAATAGGCTGAAACAAATGTATGTCCCAAATTTGATCGAAATATCTTCAAAATTGCGACCTGTACTGAAACAAATGTATGTGACAAATTTCATAGAAATATCTTCAAAATGGCGAAATGTTAAGGTAATTTTCGCAATGTTTAAAGAATGGCATCAAACACTGTACGAAGCGCTAACATGACAAGGTCGGACAATATATAAACTAAATTAATAAAAATGTGAATCATATACATATAAAAAAGTATATAACAACAAACTAACATCATATGTCAATTTATTTTTTTTCTTTTAATGATAGAACAATTTTTGTTCTGAAAAAAAAAATTCAGACGAAACAATATTCAATTTAAACGGTCCAGTAGTGCGATAATCGTATCGTTTAAATAAATATAACGAAAATTTATCGAATTTCCAATCTGTAAAATTTTTAACGATATTCGTTGTCGGTTGAAGTCAGCTGTTACTTTAAGCAGTTTTTCTTTCGTTATGTTAGCGACAATATTTGAATTTGTGTTTATTTAGAGTTATTTATAAAATTATGTATTAACAAACAAAAAAAAAACAAATAAAAAAAAAAGTAAGTCGCAGCCACGTGTCGAACCAACAACCTACCGACTGTTAGCCAACGTTGTACTCACTACACCAGTGGTTAATTATTTCATTGTGCGACAAATAATGGTTTTCTGCTTTTCGCTTATTTTGATATTTTGTAGACAGAGATGTCATATCTTAAACAATCGTTAAAAATAAATTACTGAATCACACTATCGTTACTGCAAGCGAATATTTATGTCGATAAACATTACGATTGTCGGTTCGTTAAAAGTTAGTGAATCGCACTACAGATGGTTTTAGAGACATCTGTTAAGTTTTGAAAAATTATCCCATGTATTATTCACAGATAGTTTTCGGTGGGGGTTCCCTAATGGTTTGGGTTGCATTTAGCTCAAGTGCAACAATTAAGATATGGTTTCCCTAAACCAGATAGTTTGGAGCAAAGTATAACAAGTAGTCCGACTCTTTGACAGCAGTACCTAACTCTAAACATGTGTTAGTGAAAAAATACCTAACTCTAAACATGTGTTATTAACAAAAATGTACACGTGTTGGTGCATTTTTAATTTTCACCAGACAGAGTTCTATAAAAAAATTTTAAATTTGAAATTTATTTAAATTTTGTTCTATTTTCAATACCAAAAATTTAAACTCTATTCTATATTTTAAAATCTACCACAAATAAAATAAAATGTCAAAATTAATAAAAAAAACAAGTAAGAGCTATATGGCTGTGCCGAATCTTACATACCCTTAGTGTGCTGAATTCCCTATAGTTGATAAATTCACTGAAATTTATTGTGGGCCGATACATACATACATACATACATACATACATACATACATACATACATACATACATACATACATACATACATACATACATACATACATACATACATACATACATACATACATACATACATACATACATACATACATACATACATACATACATACATACATACATACATACATACATACATACATACATACATACATACATACATACATACATACATACATACATACATACATACATACATACATACATACATACATACATACATACATACATACATACATACATACATACATACATACATACATACATACATACATACATACATACATACATACATACATACATACATACATACATACATACATACATACATACATACATACATACATACATACATACATACATACATACATACATACATACATACATACATACATACATACATACATACATACATACATACATACATACATACATACATACATACATACATACATACATACATACATACATACATACATACATACATACATACATACATACATACATACATACATACATACATACATACATACATACATACATACATACATACATACATACATACATACATACATACATACATACATACATACATACATACATACATACATACATACATACATACATACATACATACATACATACATACATACATACATACATACATACATACATACATACATACATACATACATACATACATACATACATACATACATACATACATACATACATACATACATACATACATACATACATACATACATACATACATACATACATACATACATACATACATACATACATACATACATACATACATACATACATACATACATACATACATACATACATACATACATACATACATACATACATACATACATACATACATACATACATACATACATACATACATACATACATACATACATACATACATACATACATACATACATACATACATACATACATACATACATACATACATACATACATACATACATACATACATACATACATACATACATACATACATACATACATACATACATACATACATACATACATACATACATACATACATACATACATACATACATACATACATACATACATACATACATACATACATACATACATACATACATACATACATACATACATACATACATACATACATACATACATACATACATACATACATACATACATACATACATACATACATACATACATACATACATACATACATACATACATACATACATACATACATACATACATACATACATACATACATATGCACATACATACATACATACATACATACATACATACATACATACATACATACATACATACATACATACATACATACATACATACATACATACATACATACATACATACATACATACATACATACATACATACATACATACATACATACATACATACATACATACATACATACATACATACATACATACATACATACATACATACATACATACATACATACATACATACATACATACATACATACATACATACATACATACATACATACATACATACATACATACATACATACATACATACATACATACATACATACATACATACATACATACATACATACATACATACATACATACATACATACATACATACATACATACATACATACATACATACATACATACATACATACATACATACATACATACATACATACATACATACATACATACATACATACATACATACATACATACATACATACATACATACATACATACATACATACATACATACATACATACATACATACATACATACATACATACATACATACATACATACATACATACATACATACATACATACATACATACATACATACATACATACATACATACATACATACATACATACATACATACATACATACATACATACATACATACATACATACATACATACATACATACATACATACATACATACATACATACATACATACATACATACATACATACATACATACATACATACATACATACATACATACATACATACATACATACATACATACATACATACATACATACATACATACATACATACATACATACATACATACATACATACATACATACATACATACATACATACATACATACATACATACATACATACATACATACATACATACATACATACATACATACATACATACATACATACATACATACATACATACATACATACATACATACATACATACATACATACATACATACATACATACATACATACATACATACATACATACATACATACATACATACATACATACATACATACATACATACATACATACATACATACATACATACATACATACATACATACATACATACATACATACATACATACATACATACATACATACATACATACATACATACATACATACATACATACATACATACATACATACATACATACATACATACATACATACATACATACATACATACATACATACATACATACATACATACATACATACATACATACATACATACATACATACATACATACATACATACATACATACATACATACATACATACATACATACATACATACATACATACATACATACATACATACATACATACATACATACATACATACATACATACATACATACATACATACATACATACATACATACATACATACATACATACATACATACATACATACATACATACATACATACATACATACATACATACATACATACATACATACATACATACATACATACATACATACATACATACATACATACATACATACATACATACATACATACATACATACATACATACATACATACATACATACATACATACATACATACATACATACATACATACATACATACATACATACATACATACATACATACATACATACATACATA